>NC_138297.1:43750000-44950000 GCF_965601325.2 Salmo salar
TTTAGGGAAGAGTGTCCAGAAAAAAGCAATTGCTTAAAGAAAAAAATAAGCAAACACGTATGGTGTTCGCCAAAATGACATGTGGGAGACTCCCCAAATATATGGAAGGAGGTACTCTGGTCAGATGAGACGAAAATTTTGATTTTTGGCCATCAAGGAAAACGCTATGTCTGGCGTAAACCCAACACATCTCATCACCCCATCCCACAGTGAAACATGGTGGTGACAGCATCATGCTATGGGGGTGTTTTTCATCGGCAGGGACTTTGAAACTGGTCAGAATTGAAGGAATGATGGATGTCGCTAAATACAGGGAAATGCTTGTGGGAAACCTGTTTCAGTCTTTCAGAGATTTGAGACTGGGATGAAGGTTCACCTTCCAGCAGGACAATGACCCTAAGCATACTACTAAAGCAACACTTGAGTGGTTTAAGGGGAAACATTTAAATGTCTTGGAATGGCCTAGTTAAAGCCCAGACCTCAATCCAATTGAGAATCTGTGGTATGACTTAAAGATTGCTGTACACCAACGTAACCCATCCAACTTGAAGGAGCTGGAGCAGTTTTGCAAAAATCCCAGTGGCTAGATGTGCCAAGCTTATGGAGACATACCCCAAGAGACTTGCAGCTGTAATTGCTGCAAAAGGTGGCTCTACAAAGTATTGACTTTGGGGGGGGGGGATTTTTTTGTCTGTTTCACAATAAAACATATTTTTCAAAGTGGTAGGCATGTTGTGTAAATGAAAGTATACAACCCCCCCCCCCCAAAATCCATTTTAATTCCAGTAATTTCAAGGCAACAAAATAGGAAAAATGCCAAGGGGGGTGAATACTTTCGCAAGCCACTGTAGTTAATAGGCCAACTGACCAAAATATAGCCACTCATAATTAGATCATGTTGATTTGGAAGGCAGTATGAAATGATGGGGAATTAAGATGCTAAGATGGATTTGAGAGAAACTCTTAGCTTGTTTACCGTGACTTGTTGTTGTGTGAGTTTTAACTTGGGGATTGGACTCGTTTTCACCCTGTACTGAATGTTGATGGCTTTCCTTTTCAGGAGGGAGAGCAGACCCAGTGAGTCCATTAGGCAAGATCAATGCTATCTCGATCAGAGGAATAACATTAGCTGTAACGGCAGGAAATGGATTTGAAGATATTGGGCTTGAGGGAGATGCGTTGATTACTATAATTAATGGACAATTGATTATGTTACAATTACTGTTATTATAAGGATAATTATTGTTGGTTCGCCAGTAAGCTGTGTTCTTGTTAAACGTTAGGTGGGAATCCAGATCCTCATTATGATTCTCATTATGATCATAGATTTGAATAGAACACGTTATTGTCCACACGATGTGGAATGTTGCCTTTGACTCCACGGTGGCATCATATGTATTCAATTGTTTTGGAGCAAAGGTGTCATACAGGGGTAGTCCAATTGGAATTGTCACATGTACTGAAAGTTCTAGTTGAGGTGAAGATGGAGGCCTTGAATTAACTACCTGCTGTTACCCATCCACTGTCCCTGTACTTCCCACATCTTGTAATTGGACTTTAAGACTGACTGAGAGATGATTTGTCCCCTGGTGCTTCTACACAGCTTCTACACCTGCATTGCTTGCTGTTTGGGGGTTTGGGCTGGGTTTCTGTACAGCACTTTGTGACATCAGCTGATGTAAGAAGGGCTTCATAAATACATTTGATTTGATTGATTGGTGAGAGATAGAGAGAGAGGAGGAGAAGGTGGTGACTCCAAATGGCAGTCTGAATAAGTTTAGGATCCTCAGGCGCTCACTACAGCCAGCTCACTCATTAAAAACCCTTTCAAGACATCCCAAGGAGTCGGGGGGGGGGGGGGGGGGGGGGTCAGTGAGAGAGAGGCGCAAAGAGAAAGAGGGAGGTGGGCGGTGGGAGAGCACAGCACGTGTCATCTGGTTGGTCACTTGTCACGGCTAAGCGTTAAAGTCAAGGACGAGTTTTGTAATTGGAGCGCGACGGAATGGGATTCGTAATTCAGCGGAATGCTTAGTTCCGGCAACGAACCACGCTTTAGTGCGCCTGTCTTCCCTGATATTCTTCGCCCCAAACCGCAGTGCCTGAACTGTGATGTAGTAATGCAATATTGAGCATTAGAAATGCTTCTTTTCTAAAACCCAGCATATACTGGGAGTGGTGAGACTGGACAGGCACTCTCTCTCTCAGGTTAATATTTAGTGTGCGCGTCCGGCCGTCAAGAGAGCTAACGCACAAACACAAATGCAGATACACGCGCACACACACACACACATTTGGAATGGGCCGTCAGATCCTCAAGAGGTTCTACAGCTGTACAATTGAGAGTATCTTGACCTGTTGCATCACCGCCTGGTATGGCAACTGCTTGGCATGCGACCGTAAGGCGCTACAGAGGGTAATGCGTACGGCCCAGTACATCACTGGCCTCCTGCCATCCAGGATCTCTATACCAGGCGGTGTCAGAAGAAGGCCCTAGAATTTGTCAAAGACTCCAGCCACCCAAGTCATAGACTGTTCTCTCTGCTAACACACGGCAAACAGTACCGGAGTGCCAAGTCTTGCTCCGAAATCACTGGACTCTACCCAGACTTTGACCACATACTATACTGACATTACAACACACACAACCTACATATGCTCACACACATAGTCACACTCGCTGCTGCTACTCTGTTTATTATTTACAGTAAGCAGATAAATAGATGGTCTAGTCATTTTTACCCCTACCTACATGTGCATATTAGTTCAATTACCTCAACTACCTCATACATTGACTCAGAGGCTGTACTTCTTGTATATAGCCATGTTATTACCTTGTACCCTTTTTCTCTCCTTTATTTAACTAGGTAAGTCAGTTAAGAACAAATTCTTATTTTCAATGACGGCCTAGTAAGAGTGGGTTAACTGCCTTGTTCAGGGGCAGAACGACAGATTTTTACCTTGTCAGCTCGGGGATTCGATCCAGCAACCTTTTGGTTACTAGTCCAACGCTCTAACCACTAGGCTACACCTGCACATTGACTCGGATCCGGTACTCCTTGTATATAGCCTTGTTATTGTTATTTATTTTATTACTATTTCCTTTTTTTATTTAGCAAATTTGTCATACTTTTTAACTCTGCATTGTTGAGAAAGGACTCGTAGGTAAGCATTTCATGTTCTGCAGGTGTTGTATTCGACGCATGTGACAAATCAAATTTGATTTGATTGATTTGACATACCTCTCTCTCTCTCTCTCTCTCTATCTCTCTCTGCCCCACTCTCCCTCTGTAAGACTTCATCATATCATCCCCACAGCGCTGTGGGGTCAGAGTGGATATATTTTGTACTCAGTTCAGTCACGGAGAAAATACATGTCCTTAATGCAACCTCTCCTCTTTCTCTGTGCTTCGAGCTTGTTGTAGCCAACTACAGCCGTCCATGTTGGTAATTCTATGGTCTGGAGCTTTTAGATTTCTTGTCCCCCTCCATTGCTTTGGTCATGATGAGTACACGTGAGAGTGTACATTATGTACTGTAGTAGTACACGTGACAGCTTATGTACCTTATCTAGTAGTTCACGTGAACGTAAAGGCTATTGAATTGTCCGAACCTATGTAACAGTACATGTGATAACATACGTAATATTACATGTCAGATTGTGGGTAGCAGCGCGAGAGCACATGTAATGGTGAATGTACTGCTGTATCAATCAGGCCTGAGAGCAACCAGGTTTGCTGATCGAGTGTGTAGCATTACAACCCCAGGGAGAGTACTACTACTAATGCATTACACTGAAATACCACTACAGGCTGCATGAAGCTGAGTGCAATGAAGGGTCTGCTGCATGTGTGTGTGTGTGTGTGTGTGTGTGTGTGTGTTTTGTGCACGTGCATCTGTGTGTGTGTGACTGGGTGCGTGTGTGTGTATGTGTCACAGACCTTTGTTGACAGCTTGAAGAGGCTGGCTGGAGTAGTAGGCATCTTAATGGGGGACAATACGTGTTGAGGAGGAGTGCCCTTCTGCAAGGTAATCTGTTGTTCAATAGCTAACTGAGTGCACTTGAAATGCACAGTCCCTTTCTCCTACTCCCCTTGTGGTAATGGCCATGTGATGGAGAAGCTTAACACGCTGTCCAAGGGTACACACTATAGACAAGTGAGACAACGTCTATACCCTAGTGTCTGTATAAACATACACTTCATTGTTGATGTTGATATGATCGTATGGTCGTATGATGTAATTGACATCTGTGTGTATACAGAGGTTGCACTAATAGATGCCACACACTTGCCATGTGTAGAGGGTTCGGCTTCTGTAGTGTAACACGTGAAGAGTTTCAATGACATCACATGTTGAAAAACTCTCAATAGTAGTGCACAGAAAATTGGCCAGTGTTACCTAGTGTTGATTTTTCAGTGTAACACTTCTAGTCTCTAAGTGTTAAATGAACACTCATTGGTGTAAAAGAACCCCAGTGTCGGTGTTAATAACTAGTTTTAAACTTAAACCACGCTTACTCTATTGCAGGTTGACTTTTAGAATTGTTTGTTTCAATGTCTTTTTGCATGTACAGTACCAGTCAAAAGTTTGGACACACCTATTAATTCAAGGGTTTTTCTTTATTTTTACTATTTTCTACGTTGTAGATCAATAGTGAAAACATCAAAACTATGAAATAACACATATGGAATCATGTAGTAACCAAAAAAGTTTTCAACAAATCAAATGATATTTTAGATTTTAGATTCTTCAAAGTAGCCACCCTTTGCCTTGACAGCTTTGCACACTCTTTGCATTCCCTCAATCAGCTTCATGAGGTAGTCACCTGGAATGCATTTCAACTAACAGGTGTGCCTTCGTAGAAGTTAATTTGTGGAATTTCCTTCCTTCTTAATGTGTTTGAGCCAATCAGATGTGTTGTGACAAGGTAGGTATACAGAACCCTATTTGGTAAAAGACCAAGTCCATATTATGGCAAAGACAGCTCAAATAAGCGAAGAGAAACGACAGTCCATAATTAATTTAAGACGTGGAGGTAAGTCAATAGAAAAAATTTCAAGAACTTTGAAAGAGTAGGTGTGTCCAAACTTTTGACTGGTACTGTACTTTGATTAATTAATTAACATCATGTTACTCAAATATAAATAACATAAATTTTTCTAAACTAATCCAATCTGTTACTTGGACTTATTGCACCTGTTACTGAAATGGTTGTTCCAGTTGAGACGGTTTAGGTAGTGTCATAGCTTAGCCTTCCCAACCCGGTGGTCATTTTTAATGCAGGTTTCTGGTGAATAAAAATTCTAAATGTTTGATATCCCCTCTCTGGTTGGATTGCAATAGGAATTGCAGATCACTTTGTAAACCAGCATAATGTGACTTTCAGGCCTGATGTGTCCTGTAAACCATGCATTTCAGGCCACTGTATTAGGGTAAATATAAGCCCTCAAAATAAGTACTTATCAAATATGTGTTTTATTGTCTAATAAAACTGAAAATGGTTGAATACAACAACCATGTCTCTTTCACTAACAAATGAAGTAATGGGTAGTAACTCTACAATTCACTCGAAAGGCAAGGCACTCTGGGAAATAAGCAAATAAGGCTTTACACTAAGCAGTGAGTTAATTGAACTCTGAAATGTGTGGCATGGTATAGACAACATGCCAGTGTTAATTAAGTAAACACTCTCTGTGTTGAATTAACACTGGAGAATTTGCTCAGTGTGTCCGTGTCTGTGTGTGTGAGAGAGATTGGCAGTATCCTGGGATGACCCCAGTCCGTCCCAGCAGCAGAGTAATAACCAGAGTTGGGTAGGTTACTTTCTAAATGTAATTGATTACAGTTACTAGTTACCTGTCCAAAATTGTAATCAGTAATGTAACTTTGGATTACCCAAACTCAGTAACGTAATCTGATTACATTCACTTTTAGATTACTTTCCCCTTAAGAGGCAATAGAAGAAAACAAAAATGTGTGTTACTAATTGAACGAAATCTATTGCAAAATAAATCAATGTTCAAGTTTACATAGCTGGCCATATATGGATGTTGATTTTTACTTTATAGTAAGCTTATTCTAACCCATTGTAACAGCTGTCGTCGGGAATAGAGGACCAAAACGCAGCAGGAATGTGGATGCTCATCTTGTTATTTATTTTAAATAAAGAGAACACCAAAATAACTAAACAAAGAACGCACGAACAACAAAACAGTCTTGTCATGCTCACACAGGCAAAACAAGAAACAATCTCCCACAACACTACACCAAACAATTACCCATATATAGGACTCTCAGAGGCAACGAGAAAGCACCTGCCTCCAATTGAGAGTCCAACCCCCCATAAACCTACACATAGAAATAGCACAAACCAGAAAGAACATAGAAATACAAAACATAGAACATAAACCAAAAACCGGAAATAATAAATTTAACACCCTACTACATAAACCATCACCCCAAAACACATAAACAAAATACCCTCTGCCACGTCCTGACCAAACTACAATAGCAAATAATCCCTAAACTGGTCAGGACGTGACATTACCCCCCCTAAAGGTGCAAACCCCGGATGCACCTTACACACAAAAAACAACAACAAAAATCCCCCTAAACTAAAGGGGGGGGAGGGAGGGTGGCTGCTGTCAATGACGGCACCTGTGCTACACCCCCCCTCCCCAACCTACCTAAACTGGAGGAGGTTCTGGCTCTGGCCTACTGTCCTCAGAGTCTCTTGGTTCCGGATCGCAGGCAGACTCCCTCGGTTCCGGGTCGCAGGCAGACTCCCTCGGTTCCGGGTTGCAGGCAGTCTCCCTCGGTTCCGGGTCGCAGGCAGTCTCCCTCGGTTCCGGACTAGACACTGTCGCCGGATACTCTGGACTGCACACTGGTGCCGGATACTCTGGACTGCACACTGGTGCCGGATACTCTGGACTGCACACTGTTGCCGGATACTCTGGACTGCACACTGTTGCCGGATACTCTGGACTGCACACTGTTGCCGGATACTCTGGACTGCACACTGTTGCCGGATACTCTGGACAGCACACTGTTGCCGGATACTCTGGACTGCACACTGTTGCCGGATACTCTGGACTGCACACTGTTGCCGAACTCTCGAGGCTGGGCTGACGCACTGAAAGCCTAATGCGTGGTACTGGTACTGGATGTGCCAGTCTGGGGACACGCACCTCAGGGCTAGTGCGGGGAGCAGGAACAGGCCGAGTCGGACTGGGTTGACGCACTGGAAGCCTGATGCGTGGTGCTGGTACTGGAGGAATCAGCCTGGGAACACGCACCTCAGGGCTAGTGCGGGGAGCGGGAACAGGACGAGTCGGACTGGGCTGACGCACTGGACCGTAGAGGCTTACTGGCGGTCTCGAGCGCAGAACTGGCATCGCTCTTACTGGCTGGATGCCCACTTCCCCCTGGCAAATGCAGGGCGCTGGTACTGCGCGTACCAGCCTAAAAATACTTGGCCTCGCCACAGTACCCATTACCCCGAAGCACAGGACCTGACCAGTCACTGGTTGCCCCAAAAAGGTACGGGGATTTGGCCTGGGGTTCACTCCTCGCCCAGCCAAACAACCCGTGTGCCGCCCCCCAAAACATCTTGGGGCTGCCTCTTGGGCTCCCTTAAATCCTCCACAGCCCTGGAAATGCCTATCCTCAACTCTGCCCATGTCTCCTTTTCCCAACAATCCATATCATATTCCCATCGCTCCCTTCTCCGCTGCTTGGTCCTTTTGTGGTGGGAGATTCTGTAACGGCTGTCGTCGTAATGAGACCAAAATGCAAGCGGGATGTGGATACTCATCTTTTTAATGTAAAGAATGAAGCAAACACGGAAAAACAATAAACAATAACGACTCACGACAGGCTAACAGGCTATACATACAAAAATAATAGCCGTGCTAGCACAACAACCCACCAACCCAAGTGAAAAACACACACCTAATATATGACTCCCAATCAGGAACAACGATAACCAACTGTCCCTGTTCGGGAGTCACACAGACCAACATAGAAACATACAACCCAGAACAAACATACAGAGACATCTTCTGCCACGTCCTGACCAAAATACTACACAACTACACCCTCTGCTGGTCAGGACGTGACACCCATCTACATATAATAACACAATTAAATTATATCTTTACATTAAAAACCAAAGTCTATCAGAATTCCAGTCATTACAATAAATGTTATACCCCTTGATCTTCAAGAATAGGACTTGGAAATATGGAAGTATGGATTAGCCAAATTGTTTTACCTGAGCATAACCCCAAAACTAAGGACTTATTAGCCAGCCCTACTCTGTTGTTTAATGATTTTGTTTTCATGGAGGACTGATTGGGCTCATTGTTTGGAGTTGAAAAATAAATGCTGCGCCTATGGAATGGCATGCTTTGAGCACTATTGAAAAGTGCTATTTATGTGAGAAATGAATGTGAAAAATGAATGCCTTATGCTGCAGTTACCATAGGCCTATTTTTTACCTTTTTGTTGGTGACACTTTGATATCTTGATAATATGCAGCTGTTTAAAGGCAAATCCACAAATCCACAAATGGTCGCCCCGCCTCTGTTTTGGTAAAAAGCTGAGGGATGGGCCTGGAGAAATGGAACCACACTCAGATTAATAGACAGAGCTATGGATGCAAGGACTGACCATCCATCAAAATGATTGTTTTAACCATGTTATGAGGTTTTACAGTGGTTGTTTACATTGACAATGTTTACAAACATTGGAGTAAAACAAGCTTAAATTCTGGGTTCTCATGGAGTGTGACAGTTGAACTAAGCTCATGAGGCATTTATAAAAGTTATATTCTTCAAGAATCAATGGATATATTTAAGAGCAGCAGTGTGATTCACATCAATGCGCTATGTAAGATATCAAATAATAAGTGATATCCGTATCGACATAGACTACGCCACTGCTGTTATCCTTACCTCCAAGCGTTTATTCAAGTTGGATAATCTTTGGATGCCGACAGCAGCCGCACCACTGGAAGACATAGTTTGGACTGTAGCCTACAAAAGCCTAGTCCTACTCTTTTCCCGGGATCCATCAAACACATTTTGTGTGTCATCGTAATGGTCTCTGACTTCTGGTCAGACTCGCTCAGGTGGAACAAACTTAAACGTGCGCCTTTTTTCAATGCTGATTTGAATGTCATTGAGACAAACAGAGAAGTGTCAAAGATTTTTTTCCACAAACATCCTTTCTGAATTTAAAAGTAATCATCTAGTTTTTCAAAAGTATCTGTAATCTGATTACAATATTTTTGCTCATAATGTAATGGATTACAGTTACCTTTTTTGTTGTTGTAATCTCTTACATGTAACGGATTCCCCAACCCTGTGGTTTAAGTGATGGTTATGGATGGAGGTAATGACATAAAGCCTAGAGTATTGACTCCTCTAAAGACAGCTTTATACCATAGGAAGGAGAGCAGTGGTGGCTAGCAGAGTGGAGCTAATCGCCCTATTCTCTGTGACTTTGGTAGAGGCCGCAAATATACACACAGATCACAACGGGTCAGCCCCACTAAAGCACATATTTACCATTTCCTCCTATCATACCTGCACAGCGAGGGAGAGATTGAGGGATTGAGAAGATATAGAGAGGAGAGAATGAGAGGGAGGGAGAGAATAAAAGAGACAGAAAAAGATGGAGGGAGAGAGAGAGAGCGGGAGAGTGTGTGTGTGTGTGTGTGTGTGTGTGTGTGTGTGTGTGTGTGTGTGTGTGTGTGTGTGTGTGTGTGTGTGTGTGTGTGTGTGCACGTGCGTGTGTGGCTGGGTGGATCCCAATGCTCTCAGCAGAGTGTAATGGAGACTGCTATCTCCAGACGTGTTGCTTTTATATGCCTCTCTCTCTTGTGCTCTTTTTCCTTTCTCGCTCTGTTTTTTATCTCTTTCTCCCCATCTTTCTACCTCTGTCTTTTTCATTATCCCCATCTCTCCCCCATTTCCTTTCTCTCTCGTTCTCCCCTCTCTCTCCTCCCGTCCCTTTCCCTTCTCTCTTTCTCTTTTTCTCTGACAAAAACTCTCATTGGAGGAGATCTCTCTCTGTATGTACAAACCGTCCTGTCAGTGCTCTGCTCTCCGTGGCCCACGTTCACCCAGGGCTCCTTCCGCTTACAACTTTAGCTACTCTGTATCGTATTAAAGTAGATAACACAGACCGTTGTGAAGATAACTCAGATCAAATATTAGGAGTTGAGTGTCGATGTCGTTGGATGAGCATTTTGATGAGTCACTGAAGAGGGAAATGGGGCAAATCCCAAATGGCACCCTATTCTCCACATATAGTGCACCAAAAGTATTGCTCTAAGAAGGAGTGAATCCTAACTTGCAATGAAATCAAAATTCCCCTTAGTTATACGTCAATGTCAGTGGGACACAGTGACATTTAGAATTAAATGGTAGTTATTTTGGTAGGATTCTTCCCTACCTTAGTCTGGCTGTATGAGTAGCACCTACTGCAGACATATGTGTTCTCTAGCCCTATTCTCCCTCTAGGCAGCTGTTGTTGTGTTGGTACGATATGCACTCTCCAGAGCTGATGTGAGAGGAGAGTGATGTCACAGGGACAGAGAGCTTAGCTAACAGGGTGACCTGCTATTTGAGTCACACCTAGCTGGCATTGAGGAGCTGCTCACACGTAGATTCTACACTCACACCATTCTTCCACAGGCTCCGCTCCAGGTTTCCCAACTGGGTTGAGATCTGGTGACCGAGACGGCCATGGCATATGGTTCACATTGTTTTCGTGCTCATCAAACCATTCAGTAACCACTCACTCATGCCCTGTAGGATGGGTGCATTGTCATTCTATGGGGGCATAGCCATATTAGCCAAAATAATGGCCTGCCCAGCATTTTTATACATGACCCTAAGCATGATGGGACGTTAATTACTAAATTAACTCAGGAACCACACCTGTGTGGAAGAACCGGCTTTCAATATACTTTGTATCCCTCATTTATCAAGTGATTCCATTATTTTGGCAGTTACCTGTAGCTAGCAGATCGTAACGGGTTAATGTGATACTCCATTAAGCATTACAGGATAGGTACTGTTTGGCGTAGCATAGAGAATCTTTGACCAACCTTAACTTGGTGATACTATCTACGTTCTCGATTCGGCCAAACATGTATCTTTTAAAATGTCTGTGTCCAGTTGGAGGTGGTTTGTTTGAATTTTGAAAATGCTTTGTTATTAAAATGTTTTGCACCATGAAGTAATTAAACAATGTGAATGCTGCCATCTTGTCCATTTGAAATGTTCTCTCATTGAGGCGGATGGGTCCACCCTAAAGTGCCGCATGTCATGATGACACACACCTGTCTTGATCAATTGGCACGAACGAAGATAGTATCGCCAAGTTAAGGTTGGTCGATAATTCTCTGTGCTACGCCAAACAGTACCTATCCTGTAACGGCTAATGGAGTATCACATTAGCCCTCTAGCTAACTCACACCTATAACGCTAACTGACCCACACTGACACGCAGTTCATACTGTTGCCATAACATAAGTCATGGCACGCAGGCCTCAAGGCCTGCCTAGAAATGTGTACCAGTCCACACCGTTAGTACATTGTCAGAGCACACTGTACACACACACATGCATATGTACACACACACCTAGTGGAAAATAGAGAGAGTGAACAAATGTGAACGATGATGAAGGCCAGTGATGAAGAGGCCTCTAGCGACTTGCTGGCCCAGCGTGATGACTCAGTCATGATTTATGGCATTGTTTGAATGACTGACCATCTGTGGGCTATAATCGGGGTCAAACACACCTTATCTGTGGCAATCTCGATGAAGAGACATTCCCACATATAACGATGTGCGCTGAGAATCGGGAAGCAAGTTCAGGGAGTGAGTGTTTTAATAAATAAAACGCAACATAATACAAAACAAAAAACATGAACAACGCACAGACATGAAACATAAACAATAACGCCTGAGGAAGGATCCAAAGGGAGTGACATATATAGGGAGGTAATCAGGGAAGTGATGGAGTCCAGGGGAGTCTGATGACGCGCAGGTGCGCGTAACGATGGTAACATGTGTGTGCAATAACGAGCAGCCTGGTGACCTAGAGGTCGGAGAGGGAGCACACGTGACAGTACCCCCCTCCCCGATGCGCAGCTCTAGCCGCAGGACGCCTACGAAATTGATGATCCCGGGGGTCAGGAGCGGACCGGACACCTCTGCAGAGGTGCGGGAAACCTGTCAATCCGGCTGAGACGCAGGAGCATGGCGACCTAGAGCGCCGGAGAAAGCATACCTGACGGTACCCCCTCCCCGGCACGTTCGGCTCTAGCCGCAGGACACCAACCCAAGGGATGATCCCGGGATCAGGAGCGGACCGGTCACCCCTGCTGATGCGCGGGAACCTGTCACCGGCTGGGACGCGGGAACCTGACAGACCGGCTGAGGCTGGGGAGCCTGGCGATCTGGTGGATGCAGGGGAGCCTGGCGATCCGACAAAGGCATGAAAGCCCAACAAGCCGGCTGAGGCAGGGGAGCCTGGCGATCCGGCTGAGGCAGGGGAGCCTGGCGATCCGGCTGAGGCAGGGGAGCCTGGCGATCCGGCGGAGGCAGGGGAGCCTGGCGATCCGGCGGAGGCAGGGGAGCCTGGCGATCCGGCGGAGGCAGGGGAGCCTGGCGATCCGGCGGAGGCAGGGGAGCCTGGCGATCCGGCGGAGGCAGGGGAGCCTGGCGATCCGGCTGAGGCAGGGGAGCCTGACGAGCTGGCGGAGGCAGGGGAGCGTGGCGATCTGGCAGAGGCATGAAAGCCTGTAGCAGCTCCCGGACCCAACGTCATTCCATCTGACACAAAAAGAACAACAAAAAACACTCCCTGATGCTTCCCTTAGGTGAGGCGTTATTCTATAACAGTGTGCGCTGAGAGTCAGGAAGGAAGTTCAAGGAGTGAGTGCTTTAATAAATAAACGCTACATAATACAAAACATGAGCAACGCACAGACATGAAACAGAAACAATAACGACTGGGGAAGGAACCAAAGGGAGTGACATATATAGAGAAGGTAATCAGGGAAGTGATGGAGTCCAGGTGAGTATGATGACGCGCAGGTGCGTGTAACGATGGTAAAAGGTGTGCGCCATAACGGGCAGCCTGGTGACCTAGAGGCCGTAGAGGGAGCACACTTGACACCACAGAAGTCCTAGGGTCACTGAAGCCATGAGTGGTGAAGACTGATGAAACTTGAATCGACTAAATGAATGTTACTTTGTGAAATAAATTGTCATGTTTGGATTGTTTAAAGAGTTCCTAAAGAGCTATGCATTTTGATATGTTTCATGGTACTGTAAGTGCTATGGATTTATTGTTACAGAGAATCTGAGGTACTCTGTTTGCTTGACGGCGGATAGTTCAGAGAGGAGTGACAAAGGAGTGACGGTGTTGAGGTGTGGTTATTACATTAGAGAAGGAGTGTGAAGTTCTATGCCTTTTGTTTGAATGTTTTGGGCAATGCAAACTGATGTTAATTAGATGATAGGAGATACTGGGAGTTGGCATTCTTGGAAGAATAAAATATGGGTTTGAACTTAGATCATGTTGTCATTGGTTAACCAATCTCCTGATGTACATTTGTATGTCATAGTGGTGACTTTTCTATGCTGTTAAGACTTAAGATATTTTGTATAATTTTGAATGTGAAGATTTCTGGTGTCATCATTTGTTAATTGTATTGATATTGTGTAACTGTAATAATTATGGATTCTTTAAAATGGATACGAACTGTAGTACTCAAATTTCTGGGTAATATTCCTTGAATTATTATTTGGTGAAATGTCTAATGGTAAATGTTATTAATAATATACAAAGCATCAATGCTTGGTCTCTAACCCTACATCTCTGAGTCAAGGTTAACTCAATCATTAAATTCTAGGACATTGATTGCAAGACATTAGCTCCTTGTCCCTCAGCCTCTTAATAATTGCATGAAGGTAAACCTAGACTTGTACATCTTATAGTATTCCGAGTGGTGATGCAAGGTTTGCAACCTTGGCTATGCCCTCTGGATACGATTATGGACCTATAGCATTCACATGATAATGGAGTCACATTGATGAATGGAGTTTGTTATTATATTCAACATAATGTTTGGATAATTTCCACCACCCTACACACGCAGACGCGCGCACACACACACACACACACACACACACACACACGCGCGCACACACACACACACACACACACACACACACACACACACACACACTTCAACGTCTAAGCCTTCTCTCATCTTCTTTCCGGATGCTCTCATTAGAGAGGATATACTGTAAATTGGTATTACTGTCGACATGTGTAATCTGTTCACGCCTGTTCTCTCTTGGCGAGGGGTGGGGGGGGGGGGGGGGGCAGTGGAGCACTGGTTTGTTTTCCTCCTCAGCGGAACGCTATGCTGGCTAGCCGGGGCTGCGTTGTGCTGTTGTGATTGAAGAAGCGTGACTGGCCATCTGCTAGCTGTGATTCCTACGCCATGCTATAGTCAGGGATGGACACAGATGAGTGGTTGCGCTTTGAGAGGAATCCCTCTGATGGTGGAGGGGTCTGTGTGTATGTGTTTGTGTGTGTGTGTGTGTGTGTGCGTGCGTGAACATGTTTGTGTTTAGTTCTGATGAAGCCTCTACGATACCATAGGGGTTTTGTTAAGTATTATTTCTGACAAAGTATAGTAGCCAGTGTAGGGTTATCAGTGTATTGTTTGTCTCAGCATATGGTTTATATCAGCGTATGGTTTGTATCAGCGTATGGTTTATGTCAGCGTATGGTTTGTATCAGCGTATGGTTTGTATCAGGGTATGGTTTGTATCAGCGTATAGTTTATATCAGCGTATGGTTTATATCAGCGTATGGTTTGTATCAGCGTATGGTTTATATCAGCATATGGTTTGTATCAGCGTATGGTTTATATCAGCGTATGGTTTGTATCAGCGTATGGTTTATATCAGCGTATGGTTTATATCAGCGTATGGTTTATATCAGCGTATGGTTTGTATCAGCGTATGGTTTATATCAGGGTATGGTTTATATCAGGGTATGGTTTGTATCAGCGTATGGCTTATGTCAGTTTATGGTTTATATCAGCTCATGGCTTATATCAGCGTATGGCATATATCAGCGTATGGCTTATGTCAGTTTATGGTTTATATCAGCTCATGGCTTATATCAGCGTATGGCATATATCAGCGTATGGCTTATATCAGTTTATGGTTTATATCAATTTATGGCTTATGTCAGCTTATGGTTTATATGAATGTATGGCTTATATCAGTTTATGGTTTATATCAGCTTATGGCTTATATCAGCGTATGGCTTATATCAGTTTATGGCTTATATCAGCGTATGGTTAATATCAGCGTATGGCTTATATCAGCGTATGGTTTATATCAGCGTATGGTTAATATCAGCGTATGGTTTATATCAGCGTATGGTTTATATCAGCGTATGGTTTATATCAGCGTATGGCTTATGTCAGTGTAGATTGGTCGGTGTACAGTTGTTAGTGTTTAGTTTCTGCCAGTGTGTAGTTTTTGAAAAAGGGCAAAACTAGCAGAATGGCTATTTCACTTGTAGAATGGTTACAGTATGTTGATGCCTTTACTCCCTCCCTCCCTCCCTCCCTCCCTCCCTCCCTCCCTCCCTCCCCTCTCCAGATGTACATCCAGACCACCACCCTGACTATCTCGCTCAGCCTCAGCGCCTCTGTCTCTCTGGGGATGCTGTACATGCCCAAGGTCTACGTCATTATCTTCCACCCAGAGCAGAACATCCCCAAGCGTAAACGCAGCTTCAAGGCCATCGTCACCGCCGCCACCATGTCAGGCAAGCTGCAGAAGGGAGGTGACCGGCCCAACGGAGAGGTCAAGACGGAGCTGTGTGAGAGCATGGAGACCAACAGTGAGTAAGAACACACCTTTACTAACCTATACTTAATACACTTATATATCTAATGGTATATTGTATACACCTATACTAACAGTATACATATATATATATAGTACATCTACACCAGGGTTCCCCAACTGCTGGCCCGCGGGCTGAATGGTTTTATTTGGCCCCCCCAAGTTGAAAAAATAAATAAAATAAAGTGTTTGTTGAATTTTCGTTGTTGGACATAAAAGACTGTCAAAACACCAGGAAATCAGCTTCAATGAATTACACATTTTGGAAATCAAGTATTCCCACGCATAGTGGAGAGACACGTGATTGTATGCAAATGTTACTAAGGTTTGAAATTATGATATTTTAGTCAAATATTATATCTGTTTGGGCTTCTTGCGGTCAATTTGCTGTCTCCAAAGTATTTGTAATTATATTCTGGCCCCCGACCATCCACTCAAAAAACAATCAGCCCGCGGCTGAATCTAGTTGCTGATCCCTGGCCTACACTAATATAACTAACAATCTATACACCTAAACTCATAGAAAAAAACCTAATCTATAGATCTACACCAACACACAACAGAAATAATCTATACAACTACACTGATATAACCAACCGTTTGATAATCTCTACAACTACAGTATAACAGTAGTTACATGTAAGTTGGGCCTTTTTCATATCTCTCATTCAAATATCAGTACTTTTAATAGATAAAAATGTAATCTGAATTGTAAACAATGTTCTTGATAGAGCAGCTTGAGTGCTGCAACCTTTGTTTTGAGCACTATTGTTTACAGCACATACAAATGAGCTTCCCATTCAGCTTAACTATGTGTAACAGCTTACGTAAACTTCAAAGCTTTGTTGTGTGAGGAGCTAGTTGTGCCTCTTCAACACTACGACCTGGAAATGTTATTCTTTCTCCCGTGGAGCAGAGTGGGTGTTTAAAGCATTTATTTTATCACAGAGTTGATCTGGGTGTTCTGAGAGGTTTAGAAGGTTCTGGAATGTTTTAGCAGATTTAACTATTTCTTCATTACAGACCTGAACGCGAAGAAGTCTCACAGTCAGCGGTTTGGTCGGCTAGAATAACACACACACACACGCACACACGCACACACGCACACACACACACACACACACCACACACACACACACACACACACACACACACACACACACACACACACACACACACACTAAGACACACACACGCACACACACAATCACACACACACACACGCACTCGCACGCACGCACACACACACACACACGCACACACACACGCACACACACACACACACACACACACACACACACACACACACACACACACACACACACACACACACACACACACACACACACACACACACACACTAAGACACACACACACACACACACACTAAGACACACACACTAACACACACACACACACACACACACACACACACACACACACACACACACACACACACACACACACACACACACACACACACACACACACACACACACACACACACACACGAACAACAACACAACAAACAGCACAGGTCACTCACACATCTATTCCCTCATTGGCACAACTGACTGGACTCATACAGAGTTAAGTTTCACAAACCCCAGCCTGAGACATTATTTTCAAATGATAACTGCCTAGGGTTGATGTTGTGTGAAGAAGAAACTGTTGGAACGGTTTTGATTCCTACAGTTTGACATATTGTCTCATTTAAAATGCTTATATAAACAAGGCGGGTACAGGGCACCGTCTTGATGATAGCTCAGTGCCAGCGGTCCGTGGTCGCTTAAAAACAACTGACATTTACAACCAACAGCTACAGGGGACGTATAATGGACTTGATAAACACAGCCTCAGACCCCAGACGCAGGTATGCACTAATATTACGGTCAATAGGAAATATATATCCCTTGATATATTTCCTCTCCTCTCTTCCCCTCTTTCCCCTCCCCCCCGGCAGCTTCATCAACTAAGACAACATATGTCAGCTACAGTAATCATGCCATCTGAACATCTGAACAGCACCAAAGTGGAGGGAGGGCTGAGAAAAGGATCTGTCACTCAGACAGATGACAGACTGACGGACAAAAACACGGACAGACCGATGGAGCTCCCACCGCCACCGGTAACCAAGCATGAGACATTTTATATTGTTCTGACAGCATCAAACCTAATACCACCAGAGACGCGGGACCACAAAGACCAACCACCAATCAGTGGGCCCCGTTCGCTCTCTTCCTGCAAATCACAGCACTACGGTCCTGCCATAAACTTTGAACTAACCGTGAAGACAGCGGTTTAAAAAAAAAATCCACTGCAGGCTCTATGGTCCAGAGAAAAAAAGGAAGAAAAAAGAAGAAAAACGTAACAAAACAAAACTGTGTAAAAGTTATACATAGGTGAGATGTACATGGGAGATAAAAAGACATTAAAAGAGTTTAAAATTAAAAAATATTTAAAAGAGAAAATTGAAGAAACTACGAGAATCAACCATGATGTTTATTGTTATTCTACTTGTAAGTATTTTTGTGGTTGTGAAGATTTTTTCATTCTTGTCCCAGCTGTCGTGCGACCTTGCATACTCAGAAAGTTTGTTTCTTGTATCGAATGGCTAACTGAATGGGTAGCCCTGGGTTGTGAATCTGTAAATCCCCTGGTTGAAGCATGCCAGTTTTTATACAAATGATTTATTTATAATAAAGGAATGTTTTGCAAATGTATAGATTTGTGCTTATGCTTTTAAGATACAACGCAGACACTAATTGTATATGTTTTTGTTTATTACTCTATTAGTGACCGATTTGCTAGATTCGGTCTTCTGTAGCAAAATTTGAAATGGTGTTTTTTACATTGGATGAAAGTAAAGACTCAGAGCTAGAAAATGGTATATCATACACTACAGTTGAGGAACAATGGGAAAGTAATTCTGCTATGAAAGTTGATAAACTTGTAACCTCACTTCTGAGAAAATGGCCTTTGAATGTTTTGGTACATGTACTGGAGAGCTCCTCTTTGTCTACATTCATTCAGCATTGTTCACACCCTCTTAAGCTTTAGCCCAACCCATCTCTTTAAAAATTTGCATGTGAGGCCATGTACTAAACAACCACCGTTTTCAAGACTAAATGCTGGTTTATACTACGGGTGTGTTCTGGACGTTCATAAACTCAGAGCGTTGTCAGATTGTCCATTCATAAATTCAGAGCGTTTCGCTCTCGGAACATTCAAAGGGCACACTGGACACTCTGGCCAAGGAGTAGGGTTGATCTGAGCATTCTGTCCTAACAACAGCAGTCAAGCACCCAAGCTAACTGGCTAATGTTGGCTAGCTTGCTAGCTAATTCCAGACACAAATGAGCTCACTCTGACCATTTTACTTGTCCTATCAGAGCTGGTTAGGCTGTTTTTATGTTATCTAGAGCCTTGTTGACTGCAACTGTGCTGCTGGCAACAATTTAATTATGCTTTTTTGGCAGTTCTTACTGACATTGGTCATATTCAACAGGTGTTGAAAGTTCATAAATTCGTCAGTTATTCCGCGCTGGCACACTCACATGAGAGTGCTCTGAAATCAGAGTAGATAGCCAGAGCGAATTTACTAGCTACATCTATCAACAGTTGTCGCAGTGACATCATGAACGTTCTATTGAAATGGTTACTCTTTTGTTAAGACATGTAGCTAGCTAGCTAGCTAGCTAAACAATGAACCATAATCCCAACTTGTGACGTTACTACCCTGCATGAATCTGCAGGAAGCTAACCAGGCTATAACTAGCAAAGCTTCATTAAATAGTACCCGCAAAACACCAGTCTCAACGTCAACAGTGAAGAGGCGACTCCGGGATGCTGGCCTTCTAGGCAGAGTTCGTCTGTCCAGTGTATGTGTTATTTTGCCCATCTTAATCTTTTATTTTTATTGGGCAGTCTGAGTATTGGCTTTTTATTTGCAACTCTGCCTAGAAGGCCAGCATCCCTGAGTCGCCTCTTCACTGTTGATGTTGAGACTGGTGTTTTGCAGGTAGTATTTAATGAAGCTGCCAGTTGAGGACTTGTGAGGCGTCTGTTTCTCAAACTAGACACTCTAATGTGCTTGTCCTCTTGCCCTGGGGCCTCCCACTCCTCTTCCTATTCTGGTCAGGGCCAGTGTTCTGTGAAGGGAGTAGTACACAGCGTTGTACGAGATCTTCAGTTTCTTGGCAATTTCTCGCAGGGAGTAGCCTTCATTTATCAGAACAAGAATAGACTGACGAGTTTCAGAAGAAAGGTCTTTGTTTCTGGCCATTTTGAGCCTGTAATTGAACGCACAAATGCTGATGCCCCAGATACTCAACTTGTGTAAAGAAGGCTTATGTAGATATTACATAAAAAATCAGTTAAACACTGTATAGCCTCATAACATGATTAAAACATGAATTTTGATATCATAGATGGTCAGTCATTGGATCCACATCTATATCTATTAATCTGAGAGTGGTTACATTTCTCCAGGCCCATCCCTCAACGTTTTACCAAAACAGAGGTGGGGCAACCATTTTGTTATTGTTTCATCTGTGGATTTGCCCTTTGATATCTTGATAACAGCTGCATATTATCAAGATATCAAAGTGTCACCAACAAAAAGGTAAACAAATAGCCCTTACACAGCCTGGAGGTGTATTGGGTCATTGTCCTGTTCAAAAACAAATGATAGTCCCACGAAGCGCAAACCAGATGGTGATGGCGTATCGCTGCAGAATGCTGTGGTTAAGAGTGCCTTGAATTCTAATTAAATCACTGACAGTGTCACCAGCAAAGCACCCCCACACCATCACACCTTCTCCTCCATGCGTCAAGGTGGGAACCACACATGCGAGATAATTCGTTCACCAACTCTGCGTCTCATAACGACACAGCAGTTGTAACCAAAAATCTCCAATTTGGACTCATCAGGCCAAAGGACAGATTTCCACCGGTCTAATGTCCATTGCTCGTGTTTCTTCTCTGCAGTAGAGGTAACTCTGGGTCTTCCTTTCCTGTGGCAGTCCTCTTGAGAGCTAGTTTCATCATAGCGCTTGATGGTTTTTGCGACTTCACTTGAAGAAACTTTCAAAGTTTTGGACATTTTCCTGATTGACTGACCATGTCTTCAAGTAATGATGGACTGTCGTTTCTCTTCGCTTATTTGAGCTGTTCTTGACATAATATGGACTTGGTCTTTTACCAAATAGGGCTATCTTCTGTATACCACCCCTACCTTGTCACAATACGACTGATTGGCTCAAACGCATTAAGAAGGAAAGAAATTCCACAATTTAACTTTTAACAAGGCACACCTGTTAATTGAAATGCATTCCAGGTGACTACCTCATGTAGCTGGTTGAGAGAATGCCAAGAGTGTGCAAAGCTGTCATCAAGGCAAAGGTTTGTTACTTTTAAGAATATCAAATATAAAATATATTTAGATTTGTTTAACATTTTTTTGCTTACTACATGATTCCATGTGTTATTTCATAGTTTGATGTCTTCACTATTATTCTACAATGTAGAAAATAGTAAAAATAAAGAAAAACCCTTGAATGAGTAGGTGTGTTCAAACTTTTGACTGTACTGTATGTCTTCCTGAAACAAGTCACATTTATTGATTTTCAATTATGAGGACAAAGACACAGTGACAACAAGTGTAATGTAACATTCCCAGTCCAGTACCTATCCTACCACCTATCCCTCTACTGTATGCTGTATCTTGTTTCTGCCAATCTGAATCTCTACACGTTTCCCTACACCCAAGATGGCGGACCTTCCTTTTACGATTTCTTTACTCTCTGTATTAATTAAACCATCAATACAGGAAATCACTTTTCCTGACACACAGCAAAACAAATTCTTTCCGTTTTGAGCATAACGCATTTCTTTCATCGATTTTTCCTGGTCTTACAGCATTACAAACCTCTACCGCTCCACCGAGGGTTGTTGTCTTCCATACTGAAGTAGCTACTAGTGGAGAAGCTATCCGGATGACGAGAAGGCAGTGTGTGTGTGTGTGCACGCGGGCGTGTGTGTCTGGTCACCTCTGTGTGTGTGTGTGGTAATGGGTGTCTACTTGCAGACACTGAGGGCAGAATCCTTTATGTTTCTGAACAAGCCTGCTCCATCTCACTAAATGTTGAAGAATAAAAATACATGAGATCTGAGAAGCAGTGAGCTGCATCAATACATTCATTCTCACTGGAGAGGAACGATCGATAAAGCTGAAAGAGGAACACAACACCTTTCCTGTATACAACAACAGACGAGCATTGTATGTCAGATTAAAAATAATGAAAGTCAGGGCTTTGTTTAACTGATGTCCCTGTCGGCTGCTTTGTGTGAGTCCAACCTCCCTCTACAATGAAATGAGAAAAAAACTGAAAATAATAGGCCACGGACAGCACAATGATTTGTATTTACAACACATATAATGGGAAGCGGCTTGCGGGCCAAACAGCAGTTATTTTACAATAGATGAAATAGAGGACCGCTGTCTGCAGTTGATTAATGTTATTCTACAGCCCAATGCATAGCAAAAATACAGTCTTGCCTTTCCCATTCAAGTCTGACCATTATCATACTGACAGATAAGAAGTGGTAGTTGAAAGGAACATATTATAACCTGGCAGTGGTCCTGGGGGTCTAAGCCTGCCACTCAGCAGCAGACAGGACTCCGGGTCAGGGATATCTTTTCAGAGGGTAGTAGTGACAGTAATCCTAGTTATCTACCTGCAGGCTAATTCAATTACCAGTTACACAGACCACTGTCACTGTCAGGGACAAAAGACTACACGCACAACACCAGGAGACTGCTCTCTCTATCGATCCTCTCACACACCCACGTGGTTGTGACATCCGACAGGTGGGAGGGTGTGTGTACGTGTTTGTGTGTGCACTCGAGCGTGTGTGTGTGTTTATTGAGGTGAAGCAGGCAGTTGTCCTCCACTCTTGTCTCTCTCTCTCTGTGTGTGTGTGTGTGTGTGTGTGTGTGTGTGTGTGTGTGTGTGTGTGTGTGTGTGTGTGTTGTGTGTGTGTGTGTGTGTGTGTGTGTGTGTGTGTGGATGTGCGTGTGGATGTGTGTGTTTGTGTGTGCGTTTGTGTATGTGTGTGTGTATGGAGATGAATAGCGTGGATGATTCTGAATTCCAGATCAGAGTATGGATGTGGTTGCCATGATACCCTGACCAGTCGTTGGCAACACTGGACCTTTCATCTTCTCAGCCTCTCTCTCTCTCTCTCTCTCTCTCTCTCTCTCTCTCTCTCTCTCTCTCTCTCTGCTGTCGTGGAGATTCTGTTGTCCTAAAACACCCTCTTCTATACAGCACAGACATCAACAGCAGCAGTGGATAGAGCTGTTTGGGCCTCCCAATGTACCTATACATAATGTATGAACACTTCCATTTTCAAGCCACTTTCTTCAAACAGATTTTCAAATTTGTTCAATAGTTTGATTATCTGACTGTCTGCAAGTGTTGCTCCCATCCAAAACCTAAGGAGATATGCTTGTAATCTGAGTTTGATGGAATGTTGTATTCTTTTTTTTCAGGTTAGTCACACACTAGGGCCTCAAGGGAGGTTATTTCTGTGTTTGTATCTTTCCTTCCACAATAAGATGTTATCCGGACTGTGAGTCAGAATATTTCATTGTTTATGTATTCCTGCAGCCCAATGTACTATAGCAGCTCTCTTGTTTTAGGACCTGAGAACAGAGGCTCCCCAGAGGCTAGTAGAAGAGAAGAACGGGTTTCATCTCAAACCTACCGGTTGGCAAACCACACACACACACACACACACACACACACACACACACACACACACACACACACACACACACACACACACACACACACACACACACACACACACACACACACACTGGTCTACTTTTTCAATTTGAATAAATAGGGTGCAATTCTCTGTGGGAAATTTGATATAAACACATACTGAAGGTGTGTTTGCAGATGTGACCGTTTGGTACCAATATTGAAAACACCAAACGTCACATGCTTTTCATGCCCATGTTTCGACATGAAAGAAAAGTTTGTTGGCAATATTTCACTTTTAGTTATTTACAGTTATTTGATTCCTGCATGGTCTTCCGATGAGACTATATAAACATATGACTGTTTTGTGTTCCGACCAGCCTTCTCCGCTCAGACATCGTCGACGGCAATGGAAGGACACCTGGGATGGACGGCGAGCTGTCAGAAATGTCACACCTGCCAGTCAGCATTCCCCTCCGTTCCCTGCCGCTCCCTGCCACTCGCCACATCGCTCCGGTGTGTTCTCCCGTTAATGAGGGAGCGTCCGTTAGAGAATACCGTTAGCGTGTTTAAACAGCGGAACGAACGGAGCCCAGTGCAGCCGGTGGGCAACACAACAACGCCTGTTTCTGTTTGCAGCCTGCACCGCACCAGGAGAATACTGATGCCTGCCTGCTGCCTGCTTCGTGCAGCCTGCCTCCCTTCCAGCTGCTAGCCTGAGAAATTAGGTTTGTCATATCGACTGTGTCTAAGGAAGTTATTTCATTAAAACGGTGGCTGGCGTTTTCGAGCGTGGTGGTGTTATGTAGCCTTTGCTGTGTTGGGTATGAAGATGTTCAATAGCCTAGCATGTCTCCACTAGGATCAGAAAGCCTATACAACGGCTATGTGTGTATCATAACAGACCATCTGTTTCTGAGGTCTGTTTGTATGCCTTAGGTCGCAGCTGTCTTTCAGGACGCACTACATTAAAAGATAATCTGTTGTGTGCAGATATCTCGAGACAAATGTATGTTGTGTGAATGTTGTATTGCAATAACCTATGTAGGTATGTGTATCTGACAATCACTAAAACAACTAAAAGCAGGCTGCCTAATCCCTGCCTGGGAGAAGAAGAAAAAAGGAGGAGAAGAGAGAAAGAAGAGAAGAGAAAAAGGGGAGAGAGGAGAGGCTTCCTCTGGGGATTGTTGAGTGCTTTGTCCAACTGGACTGAGCGTCAGGAAGCTGTCTGGGTTAGTCCAACTGATTTTGATTTGAAGTGAGATGTTCAGCACATCTAGGCACGTCTATTTTCCCCCTTCCCAAAATATTAATTTCAAAACACATGTCTCACATGAGCATAATTGGTTTCATTGACTGTGCCAAAGAGAGTTAATTTCGGGGAATGAAAGTGTTGTACTAATTGTACTAATTCAGAGGGCGATACAGCAGTCTGTCTGAGGTTTGTCACGACGCTTTGTCTCTGAACAATGAGAGACTATGCCACTGCTGGCTGTTCTACTGTCTCTTTCCACCTTTTAATATTTGTTGATGAATTAAACAGCACTACAGGGCCACGGTCAAGTCCTCTCAAAATGTTACCCATACACTCTACAGAGTATCTTCAAAGACTGAGCAGTTCTTAAAATACCACTCCAGGGATGTTTCTTTTGGCTGCGTTGTGCTCTGTGGGCTGAATCTACGGTGTGCTTATCATTGGAAACTTCAGGCCAGGTTTACACACAGAAATGAACTGTTGTCAAGCTCAATTGATCAAGTTACAACAACTGCTGAGTTAAACAATAAGTGTTTACCTTGACCTTCTTGTGATATTCAAAACTATTGATCTTAAAGTAGGCCCTGGCTGCAGGCTTAAGGAGCAGGAACACCACAGACGCTTATAAGCCCGAGACCTTCGAGAGTAGAGGATCTTCTGTAAAAAAAATAAGGTGCCTCTTTGAATTTCACAGCAATCAATTGGCTAGGCTCAGGCTGGCAGCCACACTCTCCAAAGCCACTCTATCACTGCAGCTAGAGGCGGGAAACCACAGTGACTGTGGCTAGGCTCACTTAGTCCTGAATGCTGCCAGTTAAAATGCATGGTTGTGCCCAATACAGGGCGGCTGGTACCGTTTCCCATTATTTTATCCTCCAGGGCTTTTTGAAAGCTGTTGTTTGAACTTGAATGGATAAGTTTGTTTTGGAGAAGCTGAGTGTGTGTGTGCCCGCGTGCGTGCTAGCATGGGGGTGTGTGTCTCTTTCGTGTGTGTTTTGCGTTTCCCTGTCTGCCCATACATACATGTACATTACCTGCCTGTTCTCGTAGGTCTAGAGGCCAAAAGCCTATCCTCTTGGAGAACATTTTACCCATCAGGTATTTGCTTTAAAAGCTCAGGTCCATTATTGTAATGATGTTTGATACTGCAAAATGGAAGCTGCCGCCGATTTGCACGGTGCAATTTTCTACATATAAAACCTTGTCTGCCCATGGGAGAAAATTAGGGACATTTCATTTAATGGGCAGAAATGGAAGATGGCTTTTCAAGGACCATTTACAAAGTGCCAACAGGCATCTGGCTTGGCGTTAGTTATTGGTCATGTCAGGTTGTGCCTGCCAGCTCGGAGTGGTGTGGTTAGTGTAACGAGGAGCTTTGGGCAGCACTCATGCACTTTGTGGTGAAGTTTTAATGAAGGGACCTGCTGTGAGGCTGTAGCAGGTGTCTAAGAGGCTGTGACGAGGCTGTAGGGTTCTAAGCTTGGGCTGTTTTGGGAAGGGTGTTGGGGAAAGAAGCCTAGGTAGTGTGTTCATGGGGACGAGATGGTACACAGGCCATTCAGGTGTTGGATTCGGAGTAAACTTTGAACATTGAGATATTAAAGACATGATAGATCAGACGCATAGTGTATGAGGAGTGGAAGA
Source organism: Salmo salar (assembly GCF_965601325.2). NCBI lineage: Eukaryota > Metazoa > Chordata > Actinopteri > Salmoniformes > Salmonidae > Salmo > Salmo salar. The sequence goes on from NC_138297.1 coordinate 43,776,632, forward strand.
GACTGGGTTTTATGTCAGAAGGTAATGGGTCTCTGTAGAAGGACAGATGGCTTTGGAATGTGCTGGGTGGACGGGAGGAGATCACAGGACAGCTATAGGGGGAGCGGATGGACATCTGTGGATTAGGCGAAGGAGGGGTTGAGGTCAGGAGGTCAGGTCAGATCCCCTGAAGGGAGTAATAAGGGTTTATTATCCTATTACCCTCTTCCTGTTGAACCATAAGATGTAAGGATTGGAGAGAAGGAGGAGTGTCTAAAGTGGAGTATATATACTTGTGATGGTGAGAACATGTTTTTGTCTGAATTACAGCTGTGTCGACCCTTTGGGAAGAATTTAACTTGGTTAAAGCTTCTCTAGTGTCCGTGAGTTATTTACTCTGAAAAATGAGAACCTAACAGATCAATGCACAGCAGGTGTACACACGCATGCACATAATAGACTAGTATTGGGGTTATTAAGGACAAACATCCTGACACAGCCAAACCACCTAGTTTTACTTTATATAGTGTATGTGGCTGATATGGACTCAAATGAAGTCAGTTTATTACTTCACCCTTTGTCTTCCTAGAGATATAATCAATACTGAAGCCTGTTGTTCTGAAATAATTGCAGCAAATAAAGTGGCTATCCACAGTGTGTCGGGTGTTTTTTTTCACTATCTGAAAGTGAAGTTAGGATTCAAATGTATGTCAATTGTAAAGTATTTTGGTCTTTTTTGTTATGTGTCTGACCCCAGGAAGACTAGCTGTTGCCAGGACATTAAAGACATGCTCTGGTACTTTGGCAACTAAGAAAGCATTTTTTAAACCTCCAGCTGTAAACTGGATGTGTCAATGTGTAGTTCATACATGCATAATATATGAGCCAGCCTCCTAGCAATTTGAGTTCTAGCCAATCACCTTCAACCCCTTGCATTTGAGTGACAGTTAGCAAGAGGCCTGCCCAGCGTTATCCAAATAGGTCACAGGGTGGGCCCAACGGCTCAGTGAACACGGGAGGGAGGGAGGGAGGAAGGGAGAGAGGGAGAGAGAAAGAGAGAGAGAGAGAGAGAGAGAGAGAGAGATAGAGATGCACATATCTGCACAATATTCGACGACCACTTTTGGATTGTGAGTGTTATTTTCAGAACTACTGACTAGAAATTATTCAAAAGTACCAGAGAATCTCTTTAAGTTCATCATATTTCAGAGAGCAGGTTCTGAAGAGTAATTTCTTACTCTTCTGTTTTCCCTAAGTGATCCAAAATGTCACATGAGATCATTGCTGAAGATGGACACTGAAAAAACCTCCATACTGAACGTATGGCATTTCAGAATAATTTGTCTTTGAAATGCTTAAATGCACTTTCCAAAATTCAAGGCAATTCAGTCTAATGGCACAGGAACAGTTTTGCCTTGAAGTGACAAGTTACTTAATTCTTAAAAGTCTAAGCCTTTGGGGGTGCTATGTTTTGTTTTTTTGTGGGGGGGGGGGGGGGGGGGGGGGTGGTAGCTATTTGATTTAATTGGTCATTAGTTTTGTAGGCCAAACCATTCAGATGTGGAAGGCCGACCTCGGTGGATGCACTGGATTGAAAATGCAGCCCATAAAAAAAAACAGACAGGATTTGATGGGAATTTTTTGGTATTATGTTCATTAAATTTCACGCATGGGTCAATCAACTCTAGGGGTAGCATCTAGCCCAAGATGACAAAACCAGTCTGCATTTAGTTTCGACAGTTTGTGTATGACTCACTAAAGGCATTTTCATAAGCACAACTATTTATCATGCAGTCCTACTGCTTGTTTACAACTCACTGTGTGACTCATTTTGGTAAACACAGGTTCATTTAGTTTACATAATTCATCTACATGGCAAAGAAGACATCATCTAGAATTCAGCATCTGACACACAATTTACATGACGTCATCCCACATTAGTTTATAATTGCCTGAGGTGCTGCAATGGAATTAATGGTCAGTATTTTTTGCTATAAATTTCATGGCATGCCCCCCCCTTCTCTTTCTCTCGCTCTCTCTCTCTTTCTCTATCACTCTCTTTCTCTGTCTCTCCGTGTCTCTCTCTATCCCATCCATTCTTTCAAGAAAATGCTGTCTCAGGCGACAATACAAAAACTCCCATAAGTGTTCAATTGGGTTGAGATCTGGTGACTGAGACGGCCATGACATATGGTTTACATTGTTTTCATGCTCATCAAACCATTCAGTAACCGCTCACTCATGCCCTGTAGGATGGGCGCATTGTCAATCTATGGGGGCATAGCCATGGTAGCCAAAATAATGGCTTGCCCAGCATCTTTTACATGACCCTAAGCATGATGGGATGTTAAATGTTTAATTAACTTAGGAACTCAGGAAGCACCAGCTTTCAATATACTTTGTATCCCTCATTTACTCAAAAGTATTTCAGTTATTTTGGCAGTTACCTGTATCTCCCTCAGGGTGTTCTTATGGCTTGGATGACATCAGAGAAAACACATCTGCCAAGTCTGACATCCCCTGCTGTGTGTGTGTGAGTGTGTTTTTGAATATGTGTGTGTTTGCATCCATGTGCTTGTGAAGGCACGTTGCCACAGAGCCTGTTCTTCATCTACCTCTCATTTTCTAGTTCCATTGGGACGGTCTTGTCTGAGTTCACTTTGCACGGAGAATCAAAGGCATGTAAACTTGTGAGACAATCCAGTATCAGACAGTGGTTCAGCATCAGCAGGTCAGCCTTGATTGACGTGCAGAGGGAGTCTGGCCAATTATAGTGGTAAAGCTATACAGATCAGTATAGTACAGCACAGCTCCCCATTAGTTAGGATGTGTCCCAAATGGCACCCTATTCCATATAGTGCACTACTTTTAACCAGGGCCCATTGTGCTCTGGTCAAAAGCAGTGCTCTACTGTATGTAGGGAATAGTTTGCCATTTGGGACACAGCCAACGTTTAGGGTGACTCATCATGATGATGGTTGCTGACAGATACAGATAGCTCACATGAAACATCTGTCTTCACTTTTGTCTCACCAACCTGTTGTAGGAAAACTTTAGTTGAGTGCACTTATTGCAGCTCCCTCTGGATAGGAGTGTCTGCTAAATTACTCCAATGTAATGCAAACACCACATATGTGATATTTTCACAGAGAGGGTATATTTGGCCCTCCTAGCAGCCTGACTCAAACACTCATTCATTAATTCTGACTGCTGGGCTCACATGCCCTTGACTGAAGGACCTGAGGGGTGTGTGTGTGTGTGTGTGTGTGTGTGTGTGTGTGTGTGTGTGTGTGTGTGTGTGTGTGTGTGTGTGTGTGTGTGTGTGTGTGTGTGTGTGTGTGTGTGCGCGGTGTGTGTGCGTGCGTGCGCGGCGTGTGTGTCTACGTGTGTGTGCGTATTCTTCCTCCTCCCCCTGGCACACAGGTCAGTAAGCAGTAGATGAATAGTGTTTTTGTTCAGCCCCATGTCACCTCCCTGTCACAGCTGTGAGTAATGCTGTGATGTCCTGCCCTGGGCAAAGCTCTCCTTCACAATATCCCCAAGTGATATTTGACGATCACTGCAGGGGCAGATGAAGAGACACATCCTGTGGCATAGTGTGTGCGTATCTGGGTCTGGGTGTGTGGGTGTGTGATAAGGTCGGGTGATTTTCTCCATCACATTCAGTGATTGAAACTGAATGACAATGATTAAATGAATGAATAGAACTTTAACGTGGCCATCTTTTGTTCTGGCCCAGAAGAACAGTTCAGATGCCGGAGTCACATGCTCTTTCTTCTCTGTTTTTATTATTTTATTTCAACTTTATTTAAATAGGCAAGTCAGTTAAGAACAAATTCTCATTTACAATGATGGCCTACCCCCGGCCAAACTTGGACGATGCTGGGCCGATTGTGCACCGCCCTATGGGACTCCCAATCATAACCGGATGTTATACAACCTGGATTCGAACCAGGGACTGTAGTGACGTTGCATACACTGAGATGCAGTGCCTTAGACCGCTGTGCCAATGTATATTGTCCCCCTCCTCACTTCTGTTTAGACAGGAGCTCAGCTATAGACCAGTGAGGTAGACGGTTCTGGGCCTATAAGGTGGTTGGAGGTTCTGGGCCTATGAGCTTGATAGACTGTTGTGAGCCTATAGAGGCAGGCAGACAGGTCTGAGCCTATGAGGTATATATACAGTTCTGGGCTCTGGCCCTGTGAGTCAAACAGTTCTGGGCCTGTGTCGCAGACAGACAGTTATGAGACTCTAGTAAAATGGGTGTACTAGGCAGACAGCTGTCTGCCACTGAGGGAGGTAGGAAGCTCTGGGCCTATAAATCAGCCAGTCCTGTGCCTGTTGTGCAGGGTCATGGCTGGCAGGTAAACAAAGTTGGTCCTCAGAGATCCTCAGTGCATGTGACCTGCTCTGTGATGTATGAGTCACACAGCCTCACCACAGTTATCCACAGCCTTACCCACCCCGGGACATCATTAACCTACATCTGGGGAGAGATGGAAGGAGGGAGGGAGGGGAGGGAAGGAGAGAAAGAGGCAATAAGTCAAGGAAGGAGTGAGAGAGATACTCTCTTAGAAACAAAGGGTTCTAAAATGGTTCTTCGGCTGTCCCCATAAGATAAACCTTTGAAGAACCCTTTTAAGTTCCAGTTAGAACCCTTTTAGCTTCTAGATAGCACCTTTCTTTGTGTAGAGAGGCAGGACAAGAAAGACAGGGAAGGAGGCAGGGATATAGGCAGGCAGGCAAGCTCCCAAACTAATATTGCACACTAGACACTTCCTCCTGTGTGGTCAACAGCCTGGGGATGAGGTTACTCATAAACAGGAAGGCAGGCTTTCCTTTCATAAGGGAGTATTTTTCCCTTTCATAAGGGAGTATTTTGAAGGCACCTTTTGATACAAGCCCCTTATAAGCAGGCGTTGTATATCTTATGCATCTGCAATCACTCATTATTACCTATTCTCCTCCAGCCACTAAATTATACCACTGAGTAGTGCTGAACCTTTGACATGTGGGCTGCGTCCCAAATGTAGAGCTGTGTCCCTCAAAAGTAGAGCTGATCAAAAGTATTGCATGAAATAGGGAATAAGGTGCCATTTGAATTGGTTTGTGGCTGCTACCAGGGAGACAGATCACTATTCTGCTCAGGTCTTGGTTCACTGGTGCAGAATCAAACAGATGTGACACGATATGAAGAGTTGATGAAGAGGAGAGGATGTAAGGTTTGAGGTGTCGGTATATCCTCTGATGCCTCTGTCCTGATCTGTCTGTGTGCAACTAGATTAGTTTGTAGTTGCAACACACTTTCATATTGCCAGCAAGCTGAGTGAATACAAAATTCACAGCGTGCATACCGTATCCGTAGATACAGGAAGAAAAAAACACAAAGGAAAATGTCAACAAGTCTTATTTTGCATAGTACATCATAAGCGGTTAATGTATGATGATGCTGATGCGGCGTGGGAGGGTGAATATCAGTCACGTCTCTGTTCCACTCGGAGGTCAGAGGTCAAAGGTCTGTAACTGACATAGAAGCAAGCCGGGAGGGTTAATTAGTACTGTTATTCTCAGCCTCATTTTAAGTGTCTAAACAACCATTTAACACACACTCTTATCATTGAAGTAATGACATGGGCTTTCTATGCACATGTTAATAAGCTTGTCAAGTTGAAATAATTGAGAAAATAACCCAGAGTAGTTTATACAGTTTGTTAGAAAGTGTGAATGTGTTAACCTTTGAGGTTCTAGTTTAGCTCCAGTTGCTATAGTTAGAGGATGGAGACAACCATTGTAATCCATTAATATGCCTGGGAGAGCGAGAGGGATGTGGAGAGTTCATTGTATATGTAATGGAGTGTGTACAATTATTACTATGAAATTATTAAGGGGCGCCAGTTCTTTCTCTGACAAAATTAGTTTTCTTAGAAGGCTTGACTTCTGAAGGTATGAATTCTTTGAGAATCAATTGGAGTTCTTTCCCAGAACTCCCAGTTATTTACAGAATGATGTGTAAACTTAGCAGCTGTAGCAAAATTACATGCTCATATATGGTTAGCCGTGTTCCAAGCTTTAGGTTACCATATGATATTTAACTGTTCATTTCCATGGAAATTAATTCATAGTAGTTTCAAGTTTTCTTAGTCGTGTGTACAGGATACACATGCAAACACCATCCAAAGAAATGCTTACTTGCAGGTTCAACAGTGCAACAACAATAAGAAATAAGAAAAGGTAAGAATATGAACTTAAAGTAAATGGCTCAGTAGAATATAATAAATATTTTAGCTTAAGTATAATACAGGAAGGTACAATTTACAGTACAATATTTCCACGTGTTTTATGAGTATTTAGCAATAATATATAAGAGTCTGGTTGCAACAGTGATGTGTGTGAAGCATGAATGTGTGTGTGTTTGTGTGTGTGTGTGTGTGTGTGTGTGTGTGGATGAGTGTATGTCTGTGTGAGTGTGTGTGCTAAGGTGTGGAGAATCAGTGCGGGTGGTCAGTCCAGTTCAAGTGTTCAGCAGTCTGATGGCTTATAGATAGAAACTGTCTCTGAGCCAGTTGGTATCAGACATCATGCTCCGATACGTCTTCCCAATGGTAAGGGAGTGAACAGCTCGCGGCTGGGGTGTGCACCAGGCCGTGATGCAACCAGTCAGGACGCTCTCAGTGGTGCAGCGGTAGAATTAGGAGAGTACCTGGGGTGGCATGGCAAATTTCTTCAGATGTCTTAAGGAGTAGAGGTGCTGTTGCGCCCACTTGACCAGGGCCAGCTCCAGCCTTTTGGGCACCCTAAGCAACATTTGGTTGGAGGGCCCCCACACCAAGCAGGCATTTCTTTTTTTGTGGCCCCCCTCTTGACAGCAGAGAGAAAAATGTATGTTTTAAAGCAAGTTTTGCCATGGGGCAGATATTTTTTTTAACACATTTCATGCAATTCTACAAATTCTGCCATAGGGCAGAGATACATTTTTCAGTGTTAAAGCAAGTTTTCTGCAGTTCTACACACTTTTCCATGGGGCAAAGAAAACATTGTGCAATTTTCTAAAAATAAATTATGCAATTCTACTCCATTTGCTATTTTTTGTCCCAATTTTGTGATATCCAATTAGTAGTTTCTATCTTGTCTCATCGCTGCCCTATGGGGCTCCCGGTTACGCCGGCTGTGACACGGGCTGTCCCACACTTCAGCTCCCCTCAACCCCTCCCATCTATCTCTGAACACCATCCAGCCTTTTTTTTCTATTTGCCATATATTTTTCAACTGACTGTGCTGTGATGTTTCACAAAAGTTCTGAACCTATCTATTCTCATAGTTTCTACATATTGTAAATTAAAGATACACATTTTTGCTAAGAGTATTATTATATTATTGATCGATTGACTATGACTTTTCAAATCACCCAGCAGTGCTAGTTGCAGAGTTAACTCCAGGTAAATGTTGAAATTCTTCAGTCATTCCTGGACCTGCAACCAAAAACAAGCTACATATGGATAGTACCAAAGCAAATGATCGAATGCTTCTGTCTTTTCGCAGCAAAATCTGCAGAGCTGGGATCATTGTATCCCTCATATATACAGTAAACTTCTGACCCACTGGAATTGTGATACAGTTATAAGTGAAATAACCTGTCTGTAAACAATTGCTTGAAAAATTACTTGTGTCAATCACAAAGTAGATGTCCTAACCGACTTGCCAAAACTATAGTTTGTTAACAAGAAATTTGTGGAGTGGTTGAAAAACGAGTTTTAATGACTCCAACCTAAGTGTATGTAAACTTCCGACTTCAACTGTTTTACACTTGATATTTCTTGACTAAGTTCCAACAATGACGAGACAGCCTACAGGGAGGAGGTGAGGGCCCTGGGAGAGTGATGCCAGGAAAATAACCTCTCACTCAACGTCAATAAAACATAGGAGCTGATCGTGGACTTCAGGAAACAGCAGAGGGAGCACGCCCCTGTCCACATTGATGGGACCGCAGTGGATAAGGTGGAAAACTTCAAGTTCCTTGGCTACACATAACTTACGATCTGAAATGGTCCACCCACACAGGATAGTGTGATGAAGAAGGCGCAACAGAGCCTCTTCAACCTCAGCAGGCTGAAGAAATTGGGCTTGTCCCCTAAAACCCTCACAAAATTTTACAGATGCACAATTGAGAGCATCCTGTTTGGCTGTATCACTGCATGGGCTCTCCAGAGGGTGGTACGGTCTGCCCAACTCATCACCGGGGGCAAACTACCTGCCCTCCAAGACACCTACAGCACCCGATGTCACAGGAAGGCCTAAATGATAATCAAGGACATCAACCACCCAAGCCACGGCCTGTTCACCCCGCTATCATCCAGAAGGCGAGGTCAGTACTGGTGCATCAAAGCTGGTACTGAGAGACTGAAAAACAGCTTCTATCTTAAGGCTATCATACTGTTAAAAAGCCATCACTAGCCGGCTTCCACCCTGTTACGCAACCCTGCACCTTAGAGGCTGTTGCCCTTCTAATATAGACTTAGAATCACTGGCCACTTTAATAATGGAACTTTAGTCACTTTAATAGTGTTTAAATAATGTTTACATACTGCTTTACTCATCTCATCTCATATGCATATACTGTATTCTAAACTACTGTTTAAGTCAATGCCACTCTGACATTGCTCAATCTAAAATGTATATATTCCTTAATTCCATTCTTTTACTTATAGATTTGTGTGTATTGTTGTGAGTCGTTTTAGATACAACTGCACTGTTGGAGCTAGGAACACAAGCATTTCGCTATACCCGTAATAACATCTGCTAAATATGTGTATGTGACCAATAAAATTTGATTAGATTTTTATTCTGTGCTTCTATGCTACCGTTTTATTGCTATCTACAGTATCTGCTATCTACTGTTAGTCCCTCTATTTCCTTTGTTAATATGAACTATTTTGACCTAAGTTGATTTTGTTTTAAAGATGAGTATTGAACTGCATGGCATCTAAAGGCACATTTTAAAGTGTTGCATACAATAATGGGATCTGCTGTACCTATGTTATGTTGGAAAAAGTCAGTTATAAATGATTCTATCCTGGTTAAAAACAAGTTGTTATCCAATACCATACAATAATGGGATCTGCTGTACCTATGTTGTGTTAGGAAAAAGTCAGTTATAAATTATTCGATCCTGGTTAAAAACAAGCTGTTATCCAATAGGCTTTGATAAAAATGTGGATGTGTGGATGTGACAGCTTTTCCAGTTCACCTGTGAGCTTGGACATCATGGCAAAACAGTCTGCTGTGTGTGTGTGTGTGTGTGTGTGTGTGTGTGTGTGTGTGTGTGTGTGTGTGTGTGTGTGTGTGTGTGTGTGTGTGTGTGTGTGTGTGTGTGTGTGTGTGTGTGTGTGTGTGTGTGTGTGTGTGTGTGCAAATGATAAGGGGGTTGTGTGAACATGCTGTACACTACATATGTCCACTCTGCTCGCCCATCGCCTAGGGCCACTTGCTCCTCCTCTCTCTCTCCCCATGACGTTAATTGTTTGACAGGCCTGACTGACTGCTTGTCTCGGTATCTTTCTCTCCCTCTGTCATTTCAGAATTTTCACTCTCCCTCTGTCACTCTACTGTAGTCTTCTACAGTGTGTGATGATCTCTCTCGTTCTGTTTCTCTGCCTTTGTCACTTCATCCCCGCCTCTCTCTCTCTCTCTCTCTCTCTCTCTCTCGCTCGCTCTATCTGTCTGTCTCTGTGCCTATTTCTTCTTCTTCCTTTTCTTCTCTATCTCTCTCTTTCTCTTTGGCCAACTCCTGCTGTGGCAACCCGGGGGCCAGCAGGGAGCTACAAAGGCAGGAGCAGAGCAGGACCTTGGTCAGCTCCAGAGGGCTAAAGGCCAAGGTGAGTCAGCACCATGGACAGCTCTACAGGCATCAACTGGGGCTGGTGATTCAACACCAATATTACCCAGTCCAACCAATTGGCAACCAATTGGTACCTGGAATTGGTCCCACCTGTCCCTCGTTAACCCAAATGAGTATAAGTAAAGGTGCAGTCACTCGGGCGGTATGGCAAACAGGCAGGTGGTACGTCTAGTCCTTAGAAGCTCCAGAGTGAGTATGATAAGCACCTCGATACAACGACAAAGAAGATACTAGGCAATGTTTGACTCACCTGTCTCGCTCTCTTCCTATTCTTTTCCCCAAAGGAAGAGGACCTATTAACGGGCAGCACGCCACACGGCGCAAGTTGAGAACAAGGATTGAAACCCCGGACTCATCGCTCTCTCTCTCTCTCTTATGTTTTGTTCATTAACACAGGCGGGTCCAAGGAGCCGCCACGCCGGGCACGGTGACCCACCAGTTACCTGATAGGCCTTTCAGTTGTATTTCTCCCCTCCCCATTCCCCCCCAACCTTTATTAAAGAACTACTTTGTTTTGAGCGCCACAAATCGGTCTCCCGCTGGATTATTTTATTGTGAGTTTAACCTCTGACTCTACACATTGCATCTGAGAAGGGTGTGCTTGAAAGGATGCATATAACTCTACAATGAAGAGAGTCTCAGTCTTAAATCATTTTCCATACACAGTCTGTGCCTGTATTTAGTTTTCATACTAGTGAGGGCTGAGAATCAACTCTCACATACTGTATGTACGTGGTTGCAAAGGTCATGAGTGTCTTAACAGCTTAATTTGCTAAGGAAGGATACTCTTAGCACAGACCAATCCAGAAATCTATCAGTGGCTTCTGTTTAAATTCAATTTCGATGAGGCTCTCTTGTTCAGATATCGGTAAGTGGACTGGAGGCAGAGCTTGAAAGGGATACCAAATCCAGTTGTTTGTGTCATCTGTTTCGGGAAAGTACCTGCGTAGTTGTGCACCCAACTCACTCAGGTGCTTCGCTATTTCACATTTGACATTGTCCGTAAGCTTGAGTTCATTTGCACACAAAAAAATCAAACCATGATGGAAAGACCTGTGTGTTGTCCTTGTTAATCCAGACAGAGAAGAGCTCCAACTTGTTAATCATAGCCTCAATTTTGTCCCACACGTTGAATATAGTTGCGGAGAATCCCTGTAATCCTAGATCCAGATCATTCAGGCGAGAAAAAACATCACCCAGATAGGCCAGTCATGTGAGAAACTTCCCTTGGCAGCAAGAGCCTCTCGGTGGATGCTGCAGTGTACCCAAGTGGCGTCAGAAGCAACTGCTTGCACGCGTGTTACCACTCCACTATGTCTCCCTGTCATGGCTTTTGCGCCATCAGTATAGATACCAACACATCTTGACCACCAAAGTCCATTTGATGTCACAAAGCTGTCCAATACATAAAATATATGCTCTCCTGTTGGCCTGGTTTCCAGTGGTTTGCAGAAGAGGATGTCTTCCTTAATTGACCCCCCATAAACGTAACGGACATTTACCAGGAGCTGTGCCAGGCCCGACACATCTGTTGACTCATCCAGCTGTAACGCATAGAATTCACTGACTTGTATGCGAAGCAGTAATTGTTTCAAAACATCTCCTGCCATGTCACTGATGTGTCCTGAAACAGTGTTGTTTGATGAAGACATTGTCTGTATAGCTTTTTTGGCCTTTTCCCCCAGCATTGTCCCAGCTATATCCGCAACAGCAGGAATTATTAAGTTCTCCACAATAGTATGGAGCTTGCCTTTCCTAGCCACTCGGTAGCTCACCATAAAAGATGCTTCGAGCCCCTTCTTATTAATGGTATATGTTGCTTTTATATATGTTTTACTACTCGAAAGTCATCTTAATTCTCACTCAAAAAACTCCCGTGGCTTATTTTTCAAATGGGCATGTTTTGTTTCTAAATGTCTGCGCAAGACTGAAAGTTTCATCGAGGTGTGAGATAGTACTTTTGCACATATAACACACTGTGGCTGAGGAAAGGCACTACTCCCAATATAAGTGAACCCCAAATCAATGTAGTTCTCATCATATTTGCTCCTCTTCGATGGTCCGATGTCCCTGTCTGTTGTTCGGTGTTTTCCCGGGTAAGGGGGCAGTAGCTCTTCGGCTGCATCAGATTCAGAACTGTCAGTCTCCATGCTAGCTGGGCTAACACCAAATGTAGAATTACTGATGCTAGCATTGAATGTTCTCGTGGAAGCAGAACAACTTGTGTCATCTACCAGTAGAGCTGGTATGTGTCTCTATGGATGCAGGCCTTATTCTTTCTAACTAGGCAAGTCAGTTAAGAATAAATTCTTATTTTCAATCAACTGCCTTGTTCAGGGGCAGAATGACAGACTTTTACCTTGTCAGCTCAGGGATTCGATCATGCAACCTTTTTGTTACTAGTCCAATGTTCTAACCACTAGGCTACCTGCCGCCCCGCCTCTTCCCTGCCCCAGCTGCAGCCTCAGGTGGATCAGGACAAGATTCAGCCCCCTGAACAGCTTTCACAAGCACTGCAGAGGCTGCTGTGCAGGGGAGGCGCTCCCTTCTTTGAATATGTGGGATTACAAGTGCCTTTCCCAGCTGCTCCAGGAACACCCTCGTCTTGTTCCGTTTATCAGGCATCCAGGTAGGGTTGATCTTGTTCCATATCATGAAGGCATTGTATGAGGACACATCAATGATGTTATGGAAGATGACCAAGGGCTAGCGTGCAATCATCCTCATGCAGCTGTAAGTTCCAATCACCTTGTCCAGGTTGTCCATACCTCCTTTGTTGTGGTTGTAGTCCAGAATGATGGCTGGCTTCCTGTCCTCACTATCACTGATCTCAGCCGTTTTGTGCACTGTGCTCAGGATGACCACATTCTTGTTCCTCTTTGGGAGATAAGAAACTAGAGTGGTGGTGGGGGTGAAGGCAAACTTTGATGAGAAGGCCTCTCTCCCCCTTGTTGTGAGGAGTGCAGGGGGGAGCTCAGGCTTGTTCTTTCTAACTGTGCCAACCATGGCAATCTTCCTCTTCAGGAGCTGCTGGCTGAGTTCAATCAGTAGCACAAATAATCTCAATTTCACATTGTGTGTGTGTGTGTGTGTGTCTTTGTGGTTTTTGTGGTGTGTAAATTATTTTAGAACTGCTGGGTCAAAAATGACCCTAAGACAATCTTTGTACACTGGTGGTTTACAGCTTTCGTGGAAATATGAACAAAGGTGATGTTTCACTTTTCTAATGTTGGGGTCACACTAGGAAAAGTAATTAATTTGAAGTTGAAAAAATATTATTTAGGGGGTTTTATCTGCTGTTAAACATAGTGGCGGGTCATTTTTTGACCCTTAAGACAACACAAGGGTTCAATTTATTCTACTGTATGTAGACAGCAGCAGCTCCTTTAGGCCCTCAGCCAAACTGTCTCTCCCATTCCAGCTCCAGTATATTCTCTCTCTCAACTTTTTGGACAAGATGGGTCCCATTATGTCCGCCAAAAACCAAACACTGCATTCCACAGTAAGAACTTCATGCCAAAGGTCAAGCATGGTGGTGGTAGTGTGATGGTTTGGGGATGCTTTGCTGCTTCAGGACCTGAACGTCTTGCCTTAATACTGGCATTCCCAAACTGGGGCAATGTCGTCGGGGGAACGACAAATAAAAATGTGATTCACCAAAAAAAAAAAAATTTATAATAATAATAATTCTTCACATTTTCAAACAATACATTTATATTTTCCAACGGGGCTATACATTTGGGTGAGGTTTTTTTCTCACCTGAGTAGCCTCGTTTCACTGCCAAAAATAAAATTAAACCATCTAGTGTTCAGCGAAATAACAGCACAATGTCAAATACAGGTAGTCTAGTCAAATAATTAACATCCAATCACATTAACCATTACTCTCTCGCGGGAATTCCGATAACGATCCGTATGTAGCCAAACGTAGCTGCTGCTCATTCCGTTTGCTCGAAAATTGATAAATGGTTAAAAAAGGTTAACAAAACAAAACAAAATAATAAAAGAGGAGGAGATCCCAATTCTGCCCCCAAAGAAGGACTGTAAAACAAATACTATGTGCTGCACATGTGAGAAATACATCTGCAAAGTCCATGCACACACACTTGCATACTGTCCTACATGTGCTAATTAGAGTTGATTGATTTATTGTCTTCACGTTTTTGTTTTTATCTATTATCTTATTTTATTCTAATTTATTGTTGTTGTTTATACACCTTGTGGGTGGGGGCAATGGTTAAAAGAATGGGAGAAGACTAGTATTTTGTAGTTGAATTCCTCATTATACAGTATATAACAATATATCACTATGTTGCCAAAAAAGTTCAAGACTGTTATTGTTTCCCTTCAATAAAATGCATTCAAAACTTCTTTCTGCACATTTCTGCTTCTTTCTTAGGCTATACAAGTGCTATCTCTTGCTAAAAAAATAGATGTTTACACCTATGCAGTACCTTTAGCAATAATAATAACAATAATAATAAAAAGCTGTGTTGTAATAAAAATGAGTGGTGTCCACTGATTAAATGCAGTCTTTCTGTATTGTGAAGAGGGAAAACCCAGATATTCACAAAGTTTGTGATGAATATCAGGTTGTTGCTTCATTCAAAACAGATTTGGGGTTTAAAATTCAATTAAGCTGCTTTATTTTAGGGGTTTAGTGAAGGCGGGTCATTTTTTACCCTTAGGACAAGGGGAGTATACAGAATGTTAAGACTACACAAGGGTTAAAGTGTGTTAACTGCCGTTCCAGTATTGGCTTTACACAATTCTTCTTCAGGTATCAAATCATTTGAAAGTCGTCTAAATATAATCATTTAATATAACAGGTGCGTAATTAATTGTGGGTTCTCCTGTGACATATCAAAATGAAACATATATTGTTATATATCTACAAAAATCTCTGAAACTGGAAACACTTATCTCCCTCACTAGCTTTAAGCACCAGCTATCAGAGCAGCTCCCAGATCACTGCACCTGTACATAGCCCATCTATAATTTAGCCCAAACTACTACCTCTTCCCCTACTGTATTTATTTATTTAATTTATTATTTTGCTCCTTTGCACCATATTATTTATATTTTAACTTTGAACTTTCTTCAAATTATAATTCTACCATTCCAGTGTTTTACTTGCTATACTATATTTACTTTGCCACCATGGCCTTTTTTTGCCTTTACCTCCCTTATCTCACATCATTTGCTCACATTGTATATAGTCTTATTTTTGTCTATTGTATCATTGATTGTATGTTGTTTTACTCCATGCGTAAGTCTGTGTTTTTGTATGTTGTCGAACTGCTTTGCTTTATCTTGGCAAGGTCGCAATTGTAAATGAGAACTTGTTCTCAACTTGCCTACCTGGTTAAATAAAGGTGAAATAAATATAATAAATAAAATATAAATATTTTTATTTATTTATTTATTTATTTTTACCTTTATTTAACTAGGCAAGTCAGTTAAGAACAAATTCTTATTTTCAATGACGGCCTAGGAACAGTGGGTTAACTGCCTTGTTTAGGGGCAGAATGACAGATTTCTACCTTGTCAGCTCGGGGATTTGATCTTGCAACCTTTCGGTTACTAGTCCAACGCTCTAACCAAAAAAACAACAACAAAAAAACAGCTAACGACACCGAAGTTCGACATAGCTTGGATTGATATAGAGTGCCATATCTCCAGCGACACCAACATTTGGGTTTCTTTGATTCTGTGGTTTTAAAAAAAATCAAAAATTTCTGCTGATATACATTTGGCACCCACAAAGCCACTATTAAGATGTGTGGATCAGTACATCCAGTTGTATATAGTCAGCACTGCATGGGTGTAGAGTTTGGATCTGAGTGAGTGGGAGTGGGTGGTGCTGAGATGGACTACTGCTGCAGTGTATAGTGGTAATATCAATTTAGGACTATTTGTGCTGTGGTAATGGTATCTGTTCAGTACTCTGACTGATGGTCACAGTTCTGGTGGTGATAGATGGATGTAGACACTGAACAGGAGAGAGTTTCTATGGCTACACAAAACAATGCTGGGTTGTTTGGTTAGCCCACCTGCTGGGTTGGAGGTGTAGGGTCACTTTGTTGGGTTGTTTTCTTAAAAAACTGCTGGGTTATTGAGATATGACTGGAGGCCTAGATTAGTAGGGGCATGGCATTCAGATAGTTATTTTAGCCACCCATGAAGGCCAATGTCCTTCATGTTCATCTGTTCTGTTGCATAGTTGGCACATGTTAAGGATGAACATGGACATTTTTGTAGCTTCAATGACTCTTACAGAAGTGTATGAGTTTCCTAAAAGCCTATGTAAATGCCATTGTCGGGATACAGTACAGTAAGGTGGTATGTCTTATTATAATATGTAATAAAAACTCTTAATACTAGAGAATGTGTATAATTTATTTTGAATTTGTGGTATGTAAACTTAACATGATGAACAGGAATGTTTACTCTCATTGGTGGCCAATAAGATCTAGCTGAGATATGCCCCTAATAAGCCACTTGCCTCAAAATAACATAAGAATTATATTCAAAAGACCCAACTGCTAGGTCAACCCAGCATGAGAGTAAAAAATACCCAACGGATAGTTAAATTAACCCATGTTTGGGTAATCCCAACAACCCAATTTGTTGGGATTTTTCACACAACCCAACTGGCTGGTTCAAAATAACCCAATGTGTTCTGTCCACTATTTAACCAGTGCTTGGTTAAAAGGCGAGCAATACCTCAAGACTACCTTAATATTAGACATTGTGCACCAGCTGTTATTGACAAATAGACACACACCCCCACCCCTCGTCTTACCAGACGTTGCTGTTCTGTCCTGCTGATGCATGGAAAACCCAGCCAACTGTATATTTTCTGTGTTGTTGTTCAGCCACAACTCAGTAAAACATAAGATATTACAGTTTTTTATGTCCCGCTGGTAGAATAATCTCGAACAGAGCTCATCCAGTTAATTCTCCAGTGATTGCACGTTGGCCAATAGAACGGATGGTAGAGGCGGGTTACCCACTCGCCAAGAAATTCTCACAAGGCACCCTGATCGGCGTCCCCGGTATCTCCTTCTTTAATTCATGCGAATGATGGGGATTTGGGCCTTGTCCAGGAGCAACATTATATCCTTCGTGTCAGACTCATTAAGAAAAAATATTTGTCCAGTTTGAGGTGAGTAATCGCTGTTCTGATATCCAGAAGCCAATTTCGGTCATAAGAGATGGTAGCATCAACATTATGTACAAAATAAGTTACAAACAATGCAAAAAAACACACAAAAAGCTCAATTGCTTAGGAGCCCGTAAAACGGCAACCATCCCCTCCAGCACCATTATTTTCATAAGTGAACTTACCAGTGTGGACCCAAAACAACAACATTCTACACATTTACAAGCTACGTGTTTACAGTGTTATTACAGCCATGGTGTTCTTTTGTTAATAAAGCTTATATATCTAATAACCTGACAATGATCCACATCATATGGGTAGACAAATAATGTAAGTGTGTTATTCAGCAAAGCACAACTATTCTTTTTTAGGATGCAAACCAGTAATATGAATCAGTGTCGATCCATCATGTCCTTATCTAATGAGATTGATGTAGGATTTTCTACGGTCTAGAATTGAGGCCTTTCCCAGTCATGAAGGACGAAGCTAGGCCCCTCTTGGTTCTCATTGGCGAAGACTGAACTCAAGTTAAAGGGTTATATGTCAGACTCTCCTATACCACTTTGCCCAACATGTTATACCCCAGAGGTTGTAAATAAATATTTTTTAAGGTGATATAACGTGTATCAATCAGTATTATAGGTCTGTGAAACCCATAGCTGAATGGCTTCAGACTGAGCATTTCTCCCCATTTATTGTCAGAGAGCAATTTCCGTTTTATTACAGGTAGTGTCCATTTATTTACAGTGGTGTGTTGATTAATAATTGCTTTCTTCATTGGAAATACAGAATATGTAAAAAAAAGCCAAATATACCAAAAGCTAAATCAAGCAGAGATTTACAACTATTTAACCATGCTAATCATTACTGAAACATGCAAACTACAAACATTTAACCAGCTAAATACATGACAACTAGATTTAAATATTTTATAAAAAATGATTCATACAAAAGTCAAGAGTTGTCTATAACATGAGTACAAACAAAGTGAGTGTGTGTATATGTGTGTAAGTGTTTGTTTGCGTGTGTGTATTATGTTGTGTATTATAATTTCCAATTGTAAAATATATCCCCATTCCCCAATCACATACCTTCATCGATTCTCCAGGCAACCCTCATAAAATTCAACCTATCCTTGCATAAAATGCATTATGAAAGAAGTTATGTAATGTACACGAAAAAGTGGAGCCTTGTATTAAATGCATTATGAAGAAAATTGTGTAATGTAGGCTCCACAAAGTATGAAATGCCTTATGAAGAAATCATGTAGACCTACTGTTGCCTACACTAAAAAAGTGCAACAGTATCCAAAAGTATTAAGTGAAAACAAGCATACAAAACGATATTGACATTAATTAAAAAAACTACAACGTAAGGCTACTATTATATTTCAATTGTTTTGGTGAAAACCTGGTTGATTAACCATATTGGGTTGTTAACACTTTTTTTAAAAATATATAAATATATTTTGGCCACAAAAAAAGGTAGTATTGAACACCATTGCCCATCATGCATTGCTCTAATAACTTTCAAAAGATTGTTCCTCAATTTACCCCACAAAAATGTATTTTCCTGTAAATGAAGTCGCACAAAAATGTGCATCTTTTCTTACGAATCAAGTCTTTTCACACAAATTAACAAAAACACAAAACGCAAATACATATTTGCACAAATTGAGTGTGAGATTGTGTTGATATATTAGATATTAAATTTGAAGTAACCGTGAGTTATGGACAGAAAACCTTTTCACAATCTTTGACTCCCTACCCAATTCTCCATTATAACACATATACCACCTCATGTTGTTGCATTGCTTCATCTGTGATTGAATTGCACTGTACACAAAATTGTGTGGTGGACCTGAAAAATTTGACTTTTTCATAAGTGTAATTTGTTTATATTTAATGGTCATTTGTGACGGTGAGTTGGTTAAACTTCAACTTATACTAATGCTTCTGTCTTACTTATACTTGAAGAGTTTCATTCCTAAACACTACATATCCATTTTCAGAAATGTTAGCAGATTAGCTTTTATTGTTGAAATAAATTTTGAAAGAGATTGGTGTATTGTTTTTACTATCTAATCATGGCATGGGGTTGTTCAATGACAGAAATGTATTTGTTTAAAATCTATCACTTGATGGTTTAATTTACGAGAGACTAATAAGCATGTTTTTTGCAAAATGCTATATATCTAAGATAATTAAGTAGTATTGTTTTAAACAGTCAAATGTAACAAATAACTACATTTTTAATAAAGAACTGTACAAATGATACATTTGTGACATCAATATTTAAATGTAAAAAATGTATAATTCAATACAGTGTCGTGTCTTCGCTATGGATTAACTGATATATGACACGCTATTTTATCAAATCAATTCCCTGTAATTAATATTACCTTATTAAACTAACCATGTAAATGCAATTAACTAGGAAGTTGGGGCACCACGGAAGAATGTTTATAGAGCTGTTGTCTTCCGAATAAACTCTTAAAGACCTGCTAATCTTATATATCAATAGCAGTCAATTATCAATGGTCACCTTATTCAGTCTCATCTGAACGTTGTAAAATTCTTGGTTATATTCACAAACCCTGGCTAACAAGTTGAATCAGCAATACAACATTTGGTTTAATTATTTATTTATTTAAATACCTAAATAATCACACAGAATTACATATACACAGGATGGATCATACATTGATTACTAATTATGTCATACAAGAAAACGTCCCTAGCGGGCGGAACCGATATGACGGCTGGTTACACAAAGAAAGGGGGTTGGGTTTGAATGAAAGCGTGGGAAGAATGAGGAACAAAAGGATTGGGTCTCTATCGGACCTTATGAAGCTATGCTATCGTAAATACAGAATCTTATGCATTCTAAATAACCGCCCATTTGGAAAAGGAAAACTCAAGAAATATTTACTCTGAGCTGCGCTTCGATAGATTGGTTGAAGATGGAAGGCTGGTTTGCCCAGCAGAGATCTCCCTTGTCCTTTGAAGAATATGTCTTGTGGTAGAACGCATATGTTGTAGTACCGTCGTCGTGTGGTAGAACGGATACGTTGTAGTACCCTGTCGTTTTGAAGAGATTGTCCGTCCTTTCCTAGCCCACGTTTACAGCTGCTGCTGATAACTTGACATCTAGGATGTATCACTTCTTTAGTGAATAAGAGTTCAAAGTTCATACTAAGTTGCCACACTATAATCTCATGCTGTATTCTGGCTGGTATAGTCACATTCATCCTTCCGGCGTGGCGATCGTCACCTCCACGTTGGAATTCGCCCTTGTAAACGTATGGACATCAGTCCTCAAGTCATCGGGAACACAATTTTAATTTCGTTAGGTTGTAGTCGTTCAACCATTCGCAACCAGAGCTCACGCTGAGGTTGGCTTAGTTCTGTAGTTGATATTAGCCCTTTTAAACGGATGGACAGCAGTCCTCATGTCATCGGGAACACAAGATGTTGACTTTCGTCAATGGGCTTTTGTAGTGGGAGAGAGAAGGGCGTGTTTCATATTTCACAACCAATGCCTGTTCACTTGGGCTGGGCCACTGAGTGAGCATAGTTCACTTATGAAAACAATTCTCTCATTTAGAAGCCAAAATTACATTTAATCTTTTCACAAATAGTTTCATATTTAAACATTTAAATTGCACAACAATTCCATGTGAATCTGATAACTAGAATGTGTAGGCTTTCCGAGATACAGTTTATGTCGTCCTATCGTCAGTAATAATGTCTCAGACGACAACTGATCTGACATCATATTCTTTAAGTTCCAACGGATACTTTCAACTGGTTAGATTACCTAAACATTCCATTCCTGCTAAACAATGGATATATAGCGTTTTGCAAAAGAACACATTTTTTCAAACACATAAAAAATCTATGAATATAAAAAATCTGAGAACAGTAATATTTTACACACACATGAAGGTAACCATAAGCAATAATTCTTGATGAAAAACACAAATTGGTGGATACACAGTAGTGTTTTGGAAATAAACTTTTCACGTACACCCATACCTCTAATGAAAACAACATATTAAATTGAATGCGCAGTGCACACTCAAGGAGGTTTCTACTACCCCTCACAGATAAAGTAGCGAGGGGACATACAGTCCTGATCACTCCACTTAAAATCTCCCTTCTTCATTGCCATGGCGCCACAGTGGTTGGACAGAGGCTG
The DNA here is from genome assembly GCF_965601325.2 of Salmo salar. Lineage (NCBI taxonomy): Eukaryota > Metazoa > Chordata > Actinopteri > Salmoniformes > Salmonidae > Salmo > Salmo salar. The sequence goes on from NC_138297.1 coordinate 43,797,872, forward strand.
TTAAGGCTGTCTGTACCCCTCCCAGTTACTCCACTGCACTGGCATCCCATTGGTCCAGAGCCAAAACCCAAAGAGACGGCTCTGCCTTAGACCCATCCACACAGGACCAGGTACAGGTTTCACACTACAACTCAGTTTCTGCTCAACAATCTTGTGGTCAGACTCCAACCTTAGCAGTCCATGGTAGTTCTTATTGCAGTAGTCCAGAGCTTGCTCCCAGGTCTTTGTTTCGGTGATTAGGTGGAATGATTCTGAAAGAAACGGACACACAAAGTTGATTTGTTGAAAAATCAGAAGAGCTGTTAATAATAATAATTAAGATGGGCAATTTATAATTCTCTGTCTAACAATTCCGAAAATAATGAGAGAGTTTTCAGGGATTATCATCATGGCTGAGTAAATCCCACCTCAAGGTGATACCAAAAATACTTTCAAAGATCTTCATTTGGACTCTGAACAAATTGCGTTAACAAAAATAATTTGAGGCCCGTGCTCCCGAATTATTGCCAACACATTCATAGTTTAACCACTGCTAATCAAATTAAATCAAATTGTATTGGTCACATACACATATTTAGCAGAAGTTTTGCTGGTGTTTGGCGAAATGCTTGTGTTCCTAGATCCAACAGTGCAGTAGTATCTAACAATTCACAACAATACACACAAATCTCAAACTAATAGAATGGAATTAAGAAATATATAAATATTCGGACGAGCAATGTCTGAGTGGCATTGACTTAAACAGTAGTTTAGAATACAGTATATACTGTACATATAAGATGAGTAAAGCAGTATGTAAAAAATATTTAAACATTATTAAAGTGACTAGTGTTCCATTATTAAAGTGGAAAGTGATTCAATGTCTATGACCTGTATATAGGGCAGCAGCCTCTAAGGTGCAGGGTTACGTAACCGGATGGAAGCCGGCAAGTGATGGCTTTTTAACAGTATGATGGCCTTAAGATAGAAGCTGTTTTTCAGTCTCTCGGTACCAGCTTTGATGCACCTGTACTGACCTCGCTCCTTGACTTTTTCCAAATGTTGATACATTTCAGCCTTATCCTAAAATGGATAACAAAACACATTTTCCTCAGAACTCTACACACAATAACCCATAATGTCGAAGCGAATACAGGTTTGTAGACATTTTTGCTAATTGATTAAAAATAAAAAACAGAAATACCATATTTACATAAGAATGAGGGTCTTAGGGGCCAAGCCAAATATCTGAAGTTGAAGAGGTGCTGTTGTGCCATCTTCACCACACGGTCTGTGTGGGTGGACAGTTTCAGATTGTCAGTGATGTGTACGCCGAGGACCTTGAAGCTTTTAACATTCTCCACTGCGGTCTCGTCAATGTGGATGGGGGTGTGCTCCCTCTGCTTTCTCCTGAAGTCCACGATCAGCGCCTTCATTTTGTTAATGTTGAGGGAGAGGTTATTTTCCTGGCACCACTGTGCCAGGGCCCTTACCTCCCCAAAGTAGGCTGTCTCATCATTGTTAGTAATCAGGCCAACAAGTGTTGTGTCATCTGCAAACTTGATGATTGAGTTGGAGGCATCTGTAGCCACGCATTCATGGATGAACAGGGAGTATAGGAGAGGCTGAGCACGCACCCTTGTGTTGAGGACCAGCGTAGCGGAGGTGTTGTTCCTGCCTTCACCACCTGGGGGCGGCCCATCAGGAAGTCCAGGACCCAGTTGCACAGGCCGGGGTTCAGACCCAGGGCCCGAGCTTAATAAGGAGCTTGGAGAGAACTATGGTGTTGAAGGCTAAGCAGTAGTCAATGAACAGCATTGTTACATACAGTGCCTTCGGAAAGTAATCAGACCCCTTGACTTTTTCCACATTTTGTTAGGTTACAGGCTTATTTTAACATGGATATAAATCCTCAGCAATCTACACACAATACCTCATAATGACAAAGTGAAAACAGGTTTTCAATTTTTTTTGCAAATGTATTAAAAATAATAAAACAGAAATACCCTATTTTCATAAATATTCAGCCCCTTTGCTATAATACTCGAAATTGAGCTCAACAGGTGCATCCTGTTTCCATTGATAATCCTTGAGATGTTTCTACAACTTGATTGGAGTACACCTGTGGTAAATTCAATTGATTGGACATGATTTGGAAAGGAATACACCTGTCTATATAAAGTCCCACAGTTGACAGTGCATGTCAGAGCAAAACCCAAGCCATGAGGTTGAAGGAATTGTCCGTAGAGCTCCGCGACAGGATTGTGTTGAGTCACAGATCTGCGGAAGGCTACCAAAAAATGTCTGCAGAATTGAAGGGCCCCAAGAACACAGTGGTCTCCATAATTCTTAAATGGAAGAAGTTTGGAACCACCAAGACTCTTCCTAGAGCTGGCTGGCAGGCCAAACTGAGCAATCAGGGGAGAAGGGCCTTGGTCAGGGAGGTGACCAAGCACCCGATGGTCACTCTGACAGAGCTCTAGAGTTGTGGAGAATGCCAAGAGTGTGCAAAGCTGTCATCAAGGCAAAGGATGGCTACTTTGAAGAATCTCAAATATAAAATATATTTTGATTTGTTTAACACTTTTTTGCTTACTACATGATTCCATATGTGTTATTTCATAGTTTGATGTCTTCACTATTATTCTACAATGTAGAAAATAGTAAAAATAAAGAAAAACACAATGAGTAGTTGTGTCCAAACTTGACTGGTACTGTATGTTCCGGGTCACCTCTGAGGATAACATTGATGAATACACCAACTCTGTCACTGGATTCATCAAAAAATGCATAGATGATGTGATTCCCATAGTCGTTCAAAACGGACTTGAATCAATAAAAGTGGATTGATGGCAGTCTTGTCAGGAAACTGAATGAGAGAGATGTTGCTTATAAAAACGGCAAGGTGACTGGGGAGAATAGAGTGGATAAACAGTAGAACTACGCAGATGAATCAAGATGGCAAAGGGACAAAGTAGGGACAAAGTGGAGGAGCAATTCAGCGGGTTGGACACGAGGCCTATGTCTCAGGGGCTCCTGATGATCACGGATTACAAAAAGAAAGCAAATGACGCAATCACCATTGCACTGCCCTTACCAGTCTCGACAAAAGGAGTGCATATGTGAGGATGCTGTTCATCTATTACAGCTCGGCCTTCTAAGCACACCACAAAGCTCACGGCCTGGGGTCTGAACTCCTCCCTATGCAACTGGGTGCTGGACTTCCTGACGGGCTGTCCCCAGGGGGTGAAGGTAGGCAACATACCTCCTCAATACTGATTCTTAACGCGGGGGCACCACAAGGGTACGTCCTCAGTCCCCTCCTGTACTCCCTGTATACACACGACTGCATGGCCTCACACAGTTCCAACTCTACCATCAAATTCGCTGATGATATGAAAGTAGTAGGCCTGATTACCAACAACGATGAGACGGCCTACAGGCAGGAGGTTGACACTCTGATGGAATGGTGCCAGGTAACCAACCTCAACGTCAACAATGCAAAGGAGCTGATTGTGGACCCTCAGGAGGAACCAGGCTGGGTACGCCCCCAAACTCATCCCCCAACCTCATCAATGGGGCCGCCTTGGAGACGGTCAATAACTTTAAATTCCTCTGTGTACACATCTCCAAGGAGCTGAAATGCTAAAAATCACATGGACACCTTGTTGAAGAATGCACAACAGCGACTCTTCAACCTCAGGATGCTGAAGAAATGTGGCCTGTCCCCGAGGACCCTCACAGTGTTCTACAAGAGCACCATCGAGAGCATACTATAGCCTGGTACGGCAACTCCATCGCCGCGGATCGCAAGGTGCTACAGAGAGTGGTACGCTCAGCCAAACGGACCATTGGGTGCACACTGTCTGCCCTACAGGACACCTACAACACCAGGTGTCGCAGGAAGGCCAAGAAGATAATCAGGGACCTCAGCCACCCAAGCCATGGCCTGTTCTCCCCTCTTCCATCACGCTGACGAAGGAAGTACAGGAGCGTCATGGCAAAAACTGGAAGACTGGCCAAGAGCTTCCACCACGAGACCGTCAAGCTACTGAATAGCCACCACGAGTCAGCTACCTGCTCTCCCTGTCCCCATCCTGCCCCCTGGACTTCCTATCCCCCCCGCTGGTCCCCCTACGGACATTTTCTGTCCCCCCCCCTGTCCCCCCCACACACACACACACACACACACACACACCACACACACACACACACACACACACACACACACACACACACACACACACACACACACACACACACACACTCGGAATGGACACCCACTGTATACCACAATACTACTACTACTACTACTAATAATAATAATAATAATAATAAGCAATGACCTACCTTCTTTATAACACATGAAGTTTTTCTCTTGAAAACATATCTCCCATGTTACATTAGGGTTGATTGCTACACAGTTTGGATTTGTGTAATTAGGAGGTGACCATGCAGTGTCATTAACAGGGTCTCCATTAGACCACACCAGACTGGGCTGTGTGCGATGCAGACCTATCCAGCCACGGTCGATTTTGTCAGATGTCATTAACTGTATCAGCTGCTCATATTCCTCCTGGATGTACACAGTGACTGGATCAGAATAGTTATTCTGGCAGTTTGTCAGTGCTTCTGTCGAATTGCCCTTCGTCTCACTGAGGGTGAACTGTCTGAGGCGGCTGAGTCTGACGTGCAGAAGCCACCTGAAGACAGAAACAATTTGATTAAGTTCAACGTTAGCATGCACATGACCAACAAAAGAAGCATACATTATAAGAGGTTAATTTCATGGTTTATGATGTTATACATGTAGCTATGAAATATGTTATTGTTGATGGGGTTAACTACATTTTTGTTCACTATGAACAATCAGTGACAACAATGTATCATTCCTGTGTTAGAGTAGGTTGAGCCAATCCTTACCGGCACAGAGTAGGAGTAGCAGATGTGTCATGTCCATGGTGACAGCAGGGTCGGGAGAGACAGAGGAAAGATGATGGGTTGGTGTCCTGTATGAGGATATGTGTCAAATGTATGAGTTTGCATCCATGACACTTTGATCATTAGTATTTTCAATCAAGATCAGAACACTGCAACACTTTGAAAGTTACAAATTCCAATTCCAGAAATTCTCCTTAACATTATCAATATAAAAATGATATTATGAAATCAAATTCCCAATCTAGCTGTAGCTAGAAAATGTACTATAATCTTGTCCTTTTGTGTTATATATATATTTAGTAACCTCACAAACTGGTCCAGTGTTATCAATATCTCAGATAAATTGACGTTATGTCCATTTCACCTGCTGTAGTGTGTGTAGAGTATGACTGGATTTGGTCTGTGAAGTATGATGGGGTCTGATCCTCCAGACTGAAGCAGTGTAGTGGGAATCCATATATATATAAGAAATAGTATTCTAAGACTTGGTCTGCCTACCTATATACATATTCATAATGCAAATCCTGGAACGACTGAGGATTGGCATGTTTACTTTACATTGCAAAACATTGGGAACTATTTTAGGCAAAACAGTTCGCTAACCACAAATGGCACACACCCTATACATTATCCATCCCCCTCACCTCTCAATGAGACAGAAGGACAGTATTGTTCTTCTGTTGAATTGTGTCTCCCGACCCCTCTTGTCTCAGCCTACAGTATTTATGCTGCAATAGTTTTTATGTTCGGGGGCTAGGGTCAGTCTGTTATGTCTGGAGTGTTTCTCCTGTCTTATCCGGTGTCCTGTGTGAATTTAAGTACGCTCCCTCTAATTCTCTCTCTCACCCTCTCCCTCCCCTCCCGGAGGACCTGAGCCTGAGCCCTGGGACCATGCCTCAGGACTACCTGGCCTGATGACTCCTTGCTGTCCCCAGTCCACCTGGTCGTACTGCTGCTCCAGTTTCAACTGTTCTGCCTGCGGCTATGGAACCCTGACCTGCTCACTGGACGTGCTACCTTGTCCGGGACCTGCTGTTTTCGACTCTCTCTACCACACCTGCTGTCTCTAACTCTGAATGCTCGGCTATGAAAAGCCAACTGACATTTAATCCTGAGGTGCTGACCTGTTGCACCCTCTACAACCACTGTGATTATTATAATTTGACTCTTCTGGTCTTCTATGAACGTTTGAACATCTTGACCATGTACTGTTATAATCTCAACCCGGCACATCCAGAAGAGGACTGGCCACCCCTCAAGCCTAGTTCCTCTCTTGGTTTCTTCCTAGATTCTGCCTATCTAGGGAGTTTTTCCTAGCCACCTCGCTTCTACATCTGCGTTGCTTGCTGTTTGGGGTTTTAGGCTGGGTTTCTGTATAGCACTTTGTGACATTGGCTGATGTAAAAAGGGCTTCATAAATACATTTGATAGATTGATGGATTGTATCTAGTATAGAAAAGGAGTTAGGCCCCGTGCACTGATGCACAACACATTTGACATGGCAATTGTGATTCAGCAGATACTTATGTGACACAACACAGAGTTTGTCTGCACAAATGGATATGCCGTATGGACATCTTGTTTGTGTGTGTTAAAAGGAAGACTACATAAGCTCTTTCTCATGTTTTGTTTATTTTTGTCAAGTTAGAACAGAAATGGAGTAAAGAGAAACAATAGACATCAAGTAGCCTACTGAGGTAAAAACAAGCTCAGTATTTCCATTATACTCACAACAACCATTAAATAAAATACAGTCCTTTTGTGTTATGTAGTTCCGTAGTCATCTTTAACGTGCTTGATACTGTTAATGAAATGTATAAAGATACATATTTATGAAGGTATTTACTGTTTTAGTGGAGAAAGAAGGCTTAACTCACTTTATGTGAACAACCCAAGCTTACAGGAGTGGAATATAAAATAGTGATGACTATAAAATACTGTAATTAAAATGAATTCCATCACATTGTTTGAAACCGTGTCAAATATCTGAAGTATCATGAAGATTGAAATGAAGATTATGGATAACAAATTACATTAATAATGGCAAGTTATATTTTACAGTATATCACTCACCATGAGCTAAAACAAGTAGAAGATTGGAAGATTAGTCTGAATAAGGACAATTTTTTTTAAACATTGGCAATGCTAAATACAACATGTCGATCAAAACATGTAGAATGATTCCACCATTCCAGTGTCTTTTGAGAAGTGTAACATAATCCAAAAAAACTTTGGATTTCCTAATTTAATGTTAAACTTCATAAAATCCATGTTTTCCCATCTCAAGAGGTTAAACACATATTTCTTATTTAACTAGGCAAGTCAGTGAAGAACAAATTCTTATTTTAAACGACAGCCTAGGAACAGTGGGTTAACTGCCTGTTCAGGGGCAGAACAACAGATTTGTACCTTGTCAGCTCAGGGATTTGAACTTGCAAACTTTCGGTTACTAGTCCAATGCTCTAACCATTAGGCTACCCTGCCGCCCCAATGACTATACAGTCAATGACAACGACTGTAGTAAGTGAGTATTAAAGGCCTAGTGCAGCCGATTTATATCAATATAATAATATATGACTTGTTGGATATCCTAACGCTGTCTGGATTCCGATAGAAATCACACATCACTTTGCAAGCCAGCATAATGTGACTTGCAGGCCTGATGTGGCCTGTAAACCATGAGATTCCTAACACCACTGTGTTAAGGTATAACCAGGCCCTAAAAAAATGCCCTTATGATACATGTAATGTATTGTCATAAATAATAATATTTTAAAGGCTAATAAGTAGTAATGGGAAACTGAGGCGTACCTCTGAGGCGACACTTTCACCAAATTGTGCCGAAAAACTGTTAATTACTCAAGCTTTATTATCTGTTCACAATGCACATTAGGGACATCTAGTGGTCAGAAATAAATAGCAGCATGTGATTATTAGATATAAAAACATTTCTCTGCTGTTTTCCTCGAAAATACCCGTTACGCATCATGCTTCCCTTTTTTGCCTTTACTAGTTTACTATTTTTCAAAAACTGAATCTGTAGCATTATTTAGGATGCTTAAGACAGAAGCTTATACTATACTAAATAAAACAAATTATTTGAACAATAGTGCAAAACATGTGTGAAGTCCGAAGGTTACGTATGTAACCATGGTTATGTGAGCTATTGGATCACACCAATATGGTATCTTTCTGCACGGCAGGATACATTCCCAGTAATAATTTCATATTAGTCCCGTGTTCCGGGGAGTGCTGTGGCTGACCCCCTTAAATAGCTGACGTCGCACTACTTCCACCTCGTGTCCTTTTCGAGGTGCCGAAGATCACCGACAAAGAGGATTGGAGTGATAAAGTAGCTCACATAACCGTGGTTACAAATGTAACCTTCGCTATTTAGCACTATATTGGATCACTCCAATATGGTACCACAATACCAGATTAATTGATGATCTAGGTAAGGGCCAGACAGAGAGCAAAGTCCTGTAGGACTGAGCTCAGGGCAGTGATAGTTGCTATGTCCCTCCATCCCCACTCAGGGAAGCGGAAACAACCCCCAGCACAGCTGTTCTGACCTCATTGGCGGGGGCAACAATTAATTGATAGTACCTAGAAAAAGGTGCTGGACGATGCCCAACTGACCGAGGCGCAAATGTAATTAAGGGGAACTCCTTGGAGAAGTGCCCACGATGTAGCTACTCCTCTAGTAGAATATTCCACTACAGCAGACGGCAGAGGCCGGCTGGCCAGCCGATATACTGTAGTAAGTGTCCACAGTACAATGTAAGAGTCTTTGTATCGATAGGCTCTGGCCCAGAACTCTCTCACCATAGCAAACGAATAGCTGATCAGACTGTCGTATTGCCTGTGTGTAACGCAAGTGTCCAAGGCCCTGACCCGGGCAGAGCACACTTGGGGGAAAAAACACCCAGCTCACCCGCAGCCGGGAGACAAATGTAAGGGCCGGTTCACGTCTGTCAAACAGGACATTCGGCAAGAATGAGAGGTTAACCTGTTGGGTCTAGGGGGCAGCATTTGCACGTCTGGATAAAAAAAATGTACCCGATTTAATCTGGTTACTAATCCTACCCAGTAACTAGAATATGCATATACTTATTATATATGGATAGAAAACACTCTAAAGTTTCTAAAACTGTTTGAATGGTGTCTGTGAGTATAACAGAACTCATTTGGCAGGCAAAACCCTGAGACATTTTCTGACAGGAAGTGGATACCTGATGTGTTGTATTGACTTTAAACCTATCCCATTGAAAAACACAGGGGCTTAGGAATATTTTGTCACTTTCTATTGCTTCCACTAGATGTCACCAGCCTTTACAAAGTGTTTTGAGTCTTCTGGAGGGAGATCTGACCGAACAAGAGCCATGGAACGATGATGTCCCATTAGACACCTGGCGCGCGAGTTCATGTTGGGTACCCTCGTTCCAATACGTTATAAAAGAGTATGCATTCGTCCACCTTGAATATTATTCATGTTCTGGTTAAAAAAGGCCCTAATGATTTATGCTATACAACGTTTGACATGTTTGAACGAACGGAAATATATTTTTTCCCCTCGTTCATGACGAGAAGTCCGGCTGGCTTACATCATGTGCTAACGAGACGGAGATTTTTGGACATAAATGATGAGCTTTTTTGAACAAAACTACATTCGTTATGGACCTGTGATACCTGGAAGTGACATCTGATGAAGAGAATCAAAGGTAATGGATTATTTACATAGTATTTTCGATTTTAGATCTCCCCAACATGACGTCTAGTCTGTATCGCAACGCGTATTTTTCTGGGCGCAGTGCTCAGATTATTGCAAAGTGTGATTTCCCAGTAAGGTTATTTTTAAATCTGGCAAGTTGATTGAGTTCAAGAGATGTAAATCTATAATTCTTTAAATGACAATATAATATTTTACCAATGTTTTCTAATTTTAATTATTTAATTTGTGACGCTGACTTGACTGCCGGTTATTGGAGGGAAACGATTTCCTCAACATCAATGCCATAGTAAAACGCTGTTTTTGGATATAAATATGAACTTGATAGAACTAAAAATGCATGCATTGTCTAACATAATGTCCTAGGAGTGTCATCTGATGGAGATTGTAAAAGGTTAGTGCATCATTTTAGCTGGTTTTATGGTTTTGGTGACCCTGTCTTTGACTTGACAAAACATTACACACAACTCTTGTAAATGTACTGTCCTAACATACTCTAAATTTATGCTTTCGCCGTAAAACCTTTTTGAAATCGTAAAACGTGGTTAGATTAAGGAGATGTTTATCTTTCAAATGGTGTAAAATAGTTGTATTTTTGAAAAATTAGAATTTTGACATTTATTTGGATTCAAATTTGCCGCTCTTGAAATGCACCTGCTGTTGATGGAGTGCACCACGGGTGGCACGCTAGCGTCCCACCTAGCCCCAAGAGGTTAAGATGGAGGGTGCTCACTGAAAAGGCATGAAGTTTTCTCACCCTCTTAGTGGAGGTAATAGTCAACAGCAATACCACCTTCATGAATAGGTGCTTCAAAGTCATCAACCCTAAGGGCGGCTTAGCAAGCGCTGACAGCACCACGTCAACGTTCCAGTTTGGCACCGAACGGGCCATTGCTCGACACAGACGTCGAACTCCCTTCATAATTTGGAGAGCAATGGCTAGCCAGCCATTGGTCCCTCTTGGCCTCATGGCAGGCCAAGATAGCTTCTAAACACACTCTCAATGTGGATGCAGCTCGGCCTGCATTAAGCAGTGACTGAAAACCTTAAAACCATTTTCACATATAGCTCTCAAACCAGGTACAAATTATGCCCCACCACATTTGATATAACGCATTGGTGGAAGAAACCATGGCGCCCCGCAACGTGTTCACCATATTGCCATGAAGGCCTAGACTGGTCCACTAACGCAGCTCAGAGGCCAAAACCGAAGTTGGAGGCGATGCATGTCCGGATACCACAGTGTTCCCCTAGACTGAAGAGAAGGTCAGGCCTCAGGGGCAGCTGCCATGGGGTCCCCAAGAGGAGAGACAACAGAAGGCTGAACCATGGTCTCAGCCAACATGGAGCTATCAAGAGCATCTGGTGGCCAATCAAGTTGACCCTTGGAACATGGTTCCTCAACCCATTAGAGAGGCTTCAGTGCACACCAGCTCTCTTTTTGTTACATTTTTTTATTGAACCTTAATTTAACTAGGCAAGTCAGTTAAGAACAATTTCTTATTTACAATGACATCCTTCCCAGGCCAAACCTAGACAACGCTGAGCCAATTGTGCACCAAACTATGGGACTCCCAATCACGGCCGGATGTGATATAGCCTGAATACGAACCAGGGACTGTAGTGACATTTCTTGCACTGAGAGGCACTGCCTTAGACCACCGTGCCACTCGGGAGCCCTAAAATCTCTGCAGTGGACTCTGATTAAGCTCACACCCTTTAACAGGAAGGCGCGGGATAGCCACATTAATAGGGTCCTCATGCACTCATCACCAACAATTGATGGGGTCTGTGATTGTTTTGGGTGTCGTGGGAGTTCAACCATCGTTGGAGTGGCCTAATGAAGAATGCCCAGCGGAACCAACAGTGACGCCACCGTCAGTAGGCCGAGTAACTGTTGGCACTCTAACACCGGCATGGCTCGTCCGAAACGTTTGAGGTAGGATAGGATTTTGTTACTTTTACCTGAGGGAGATGTGCCCTCATGAGAGTCCAGTCGATGGATGTCATAAGGTAGATCACCTTCCGTGAGGGGTTCAGGTGACTCTTCACCTCATTTAGTGTGAGGCCCATAACTCGAATGTGGTTCAAGAGGGTCCTCGTGTCTGTTGTGGCCTGTTCCCTGGATGGGGCAGACTACCCAATCATCCAGGTAAGGCAGTTACTCCTCCAGTAGAATGTGCCACCACAACAAAAGGCAAAGGCCGGTGGGCCAGCTGAAATGCTGTAGTAACTGTGTCCACCATGCAATGTGAGAGTCCGGCATATAGGCCCTGGCCAAAAACTCTCTCCCCAGAGTTAACGAAAACTGATAAACTTTCGTATTGCCTGCGGGCACAACACACTGGGGGAAGCTCCTAGTTCACCCGCAACAGCAAGAGAGGCGTGTGTGGACAACTATAATGGCCAGTTAACGTGTCTGTCAGACAGAACCCTAGGCCAGAATGAGGGGTTTGGATGTAGGTTGACACTCCATCTAAACTCATTTAGAAACATTCAGTCAACCAGGGTGTCAACATTAAAAGACCTATAGACATTTGAGGCGCCAAAACTATAGCGGTGGCCAGCATCAGAGTTGGAGTTCGTAGCTTTCCATCACTGTATTCACTGCCCATGTGGACTCCACTTGCCTCTCTCAGTTTGGCCTTTGGGCCAAGTTCTGCCCCAATACCAGCGGCAAGCACCTAAGGGTGACTGCAGAGTGCCACCCTTCTTAGATGCAGTCCGCTGCCTATTGGTAGGGACACCTTGCATTTCTTAAGGCAAAAAGCCATACTTGAAATTGTAGTTTCTCTCTGTGTGAAGAAGAGATGGGTAGTACACCCAGCAGTATAACAAAATAATATGTGACGACCGGCTCGATTCGGTCTTATGTAGCAAAATTTGAAATTGTGTTTTTTACATTGGATAAAAGTAGACTCAGCTAGAAAACATTATATCATACACTACAGTTGAGGAACAATGGGAAAGTAATTCTGCTTTGAAAGTTGATAAACTTGCAACCTTCCTTTTGAGAAAATGGCCCTTGAATGTTTTGGTACCTACTGGAGAGTTCTTCTTTGGCTACACCCATTCAGCATCGTACACACCCTCTTAAGCTTTAGGCCCACCCATCTCTTTAGGGATTCACATGTGAGGCTATGTACTAAAGAACCAAAGATTTCAAGACTAAAGGCTGGCTTATACTACAGGTGGGTTCGTAAATTTAATCTGGAGTGCCAGAGTATACTCTGGGTGTTCATAAACTCAGAGCGTTGTCAGATTGGCCATTCGTAAATTCAGAATGTTTCGCTCTCGGAAAAGTAGGGTTGATCCGAGTGTTCTAACAACAGCAGTCAAGCACCCAAGCTAACTGGCTAACGTTGGCTAGCCTCTTGAGGATACCCTAGGATAGGGGGCGCCACAGCGCATTTTGAAAAAAGTTCGTTCCCATTTTCAACGGCCTACTAATCAAACTCAGAAGCTAGGACATGCATATACTTATTATATATGGATAGAAAACACCCTAAAGTTTCTAAAACTGTTTGAATGGTGTCTGTGAGTATAACAGAACTCCTATGGCAGTCAAAACCCCGAGACCGATTGAAACAGGAAGTGGAATTCAGAATTTTGGACTCGACTTCTCATCTTTCCCTATTAATCACACCGTTAACAATGGTTCAGTGAGCACTTCCTATTGCTTCCACTAGATGTCGCCAGTCTTTTCACAGTGGTTTGAGCCTTATACAGTCGAAACTCAGTGAATGAGACGCGTTGGAAATTGGTCACAGGGGATGGGCCATCACCATTATGACGCCGGCGGCCATGTCTACCCCCACCTTTGTAAACGGTTTGAAACACAATGAAATCATCCCCCTCGAATCTTATTGGCTCTCTTGGTGTTACAGGCCCTGAAGATTAATGTTTTACAACGTTTGACATGTTTGAACGAACCTAAATGGGAAAAAAACGTTTTATTTCGACATGGCTGTGCCGCGCCCGGCAGAGTATTTGGATACAGCATTCAGACGCGCTAACAACAGAAAGCTAATGGAACATAAATTATGGACTTTTTTCGACCGAAAATACATCTGTTGTGGACCTGGGATTCCTGGAAGTGCTTTCTGATGAAGACAACTAAAGGTAGGCGATTATTGACAATATTATACAAGATGAGATGTGACATGCGATTGTTCCAAGATGGCGCCGAGCTCGGTTTATTAGCTCATTTTCTGTGTATCGCATCTCCTTTTATCGCAAAGTGTGATTACCCAGTAAAGTTAATTTAAAATCTGGTATGACAGGTGTTCTCAAGAGATATTCATCTATAAATGTTAGATTGACAATATAAATTTAAAAAATCGCTTTCGAATAGTAATAAATGGAATTATGCGCTATTTCCCGGGACGCATTTGAGGGGAATATAGTCAGTCAACGTTACGCGCCGATGTAAAATGCTGTTTTTATATATAAATATGACCTTTATTGAACAAAAGAATGCATGCATTGTATAACATGATGTCCTAGGTGTGTCATCTGATGAAGTTTGTAAAAGGTTAGTGCTGCATTTAGCTGTTTTTTGGTTATTTGTGATGCAAGTGGTTGGTCGGAAAATGGCTATGTTGCTGCTTTTTACGATGGACTCATCTAACATAATATAATGATTTGCTTTTCCTGTAAAACCTTTTTGAAATCGGACGACGTGGGTCGATTCAGGAGAGGTGTATCTATAAAAAAAAAAAAAAAAAATTAGTACTTTTTTTGTTGAAATTATGATTTTTTTTAATGCTAATTGGCGATATGATTTTTCGCTGGATTTTGATCCCGCTAACGGGATCAGACGCTGAAGAGGCTAGCTTGCTAGCTACTTCCAGACACAAATGAGAGAACAGCTCACTCTGACCATTTTACTCGCCCTAGCAGAGCTGGTTAGGCAGTTTTTATGTTATCCAGAGCATTGGTGACTGCAACTCTGCTGCTAGCAACAATTTAATTATGCTTTTTTTGCCAACGTTTACTGATACCGGCCATATCCTGTTGAGGACAGACGTTCCGCTAGCGGAACGCCTCACCAATATCCAATGGTAGAGCGTGGCGCGAAATACAAAAACCTTAAAAATGCTATTACTTCAATTTCTCAAACATATGACTATTTTACACCATTTGAAAGATAAGACTCTCATTAATCCAACCACATTGTCCGATTTCAAAAAGGCTTTACAGCGAAAGCAAAACATTAGATTATGTCAGGAGAGTACCCTGGCAAAAATAATCACACAGCCATTTTCAAAGCAAGCATATATGTCACAAAAACCCAAACCACAGCTAAATGCAGCACTAACCTTTGATGATCTTCATCAGATGACACTCCTAGGACATTATGTTATACAATACATGCATGTTTTGTTCAATCAAGTTCATATTTATATCAAAAACCAGCTTTTTACATTAGCATGTGATGTTCAGAACTAGCATACCCACCGAAAACTTCCGGTGAATTTACTAAATTACTCATCATAAACGTTGACAAAATACATAACAATTATTTTAGGAATTCTAGATACAGAACTCCTTTATGCAATCGCTATGTCAGATTTTAAAATAGCTTGCGGCGCAAGCACATTTTGCAATATTCTGAGTACATAGCTCAGCCATCACAGGCTAGCTATTCAGACACCCGCCAACTTCGGGGCTCACTAAACTCAGAATTACTATTAGAAAAATTGTATTACCTTTGCTGTTCTTAGTCAGAATGCACTCCCAGGACTTCTACTTCAACAACAAATGTTGTTTTGGTTCGAAATAATCCATAGTTATATCCAAATACCTCCGTTTTGTTCGTGCGTTCAGGTCACTATCCAAAGGGTAACGCGCGAGCGCATTTCGTGACAGAAAATTTCAAAATGTTCCATTACCGTACTTAGAAGCATGTCAAACGCTGTTTAAAATGAATTTTTATGCTATTTTTCTAGTAAAATAGCGATAACATTCCAACCGGACAATGATGTATTCATTCAAAGACCAAAATAAAAAATGGCGAGGTCTCGTGATCGCGCATCTCCAGTCTCTATGTCACCAGGCAGTCCACTGACAAACTGTGCTGCTGTTACCTGCCCAGAGACAGGAGATGTGTCAATCCACTTTCTGAAGGCTTTAGAGAGCCAATGGAAGCCTTAGAAAGTGTCACGTAACAGCTCAGATACTGTAATTTCGATAGAGATGCAACAGAAGGACTACAAATTGTCAGACAGGCCACTTCCTGCTTGGAATCTTCTCAGATTTTTGCCTGCCATATGAGTTCTGTTATACTCACAGACACCATTCAAACAGTTTTAGAAACTTTAGAGTGTTTTCTATCCAAATCTACTAATTATATGCATATTCTAGTTTCTGGGCAGGAGTAGTAACCAGATTAAATCGGGTACATTTTTTATCCGGCCGTGAAAATACTGCCCCCTATCCACAACAGGATATTCAACTGGTGTTGAACATTTAGAAATTTGTCAGTTATTCTGCGCTCTTTCACACTCAGACGAAAGTGCTCTGAAATTGAAGTAGATAGCCAGAGCGAATTTACCAGCTACGTCTATTGACAGTTGTTGCAGTGACATCATAATAATTATTTTGAAATAGTTACTTACATAGTGGAGTCTTTTGTTTAGATATGTAGCTAGCGAACTAAACAATGAACCATAATCCCAACTAATAACGTTACTACCCTGCATGAATCTACAACCAGGTTCAATGTTAGCTAGCTAACATTAGGCTATAACTAGCAATGCAAATGGCTCTGAAATATGAATAATATTACTACACAGATATTACACAAAATGTTAGCTAGCTAGCCAGCCAGCTAGCAGTATACTTTAACCTGAAATGAAAACTACTTTCTGACAAAATTAGAAACATGTAATATCTGACAATTTAGCTAGCTTCTCCCTCTCTGTCACGGATGCCATGTTTGCCCTTAGTTTGAAGATGTAATCCGGAGACAGGTGTTTTACACAACAGCCTTCTGTGTGTTCTCTTTTATTTTCTCTGTCTGCATATTTGCAATCAAATGCCAGAATTTTCTCCATCTCCTTAGCTGTCATACTCCAATTCCACTGATTTCAAAACTTGGTCCTCCAGAAAGTGGAGAGTAACACTTATGCAGTTCTAATACGTGATATCTTTCAAAAAAGCCGCGTTAGAAAGGATAACCTACTCATACTGACCAGCTCACATTATAGACAGAAGCGTGCTACATGGCAGACAAATCCGAACTCCTCTCGGCATGTCTAGCCCACTCATTATCTCAGCCAATCATGGCTAGAGGGAAGGTTGCTGACTTTTTCCGTGGCTAAACCAACTAGGCTTGTAATTTAACAATTGTATTCATATTTACAAATGGCATACAAGTTTGTTATTAAGGCACATGAAAGTTCACATGTTCCAGAAGGCATTTCTGGTAAAATAAAAAAAAGTTTACGTTGAAATGGCGCTCCTGTGAAGTAGTGACGCTCGACATACGCCTATTTTCCTGAAACGAGTCACATATGGCAACCCCAGCTATACACTGCGTGACAACAGCAGTGTAATCTAGCTGTTAAGTGAGTTTCTAAGGGAAACGAGGATAGGTACTGTCTGTAATGTAAACTGATGTAACAAACTATAGTAAACCCAGCTACAGCATATACTGAAACCCTCAGTGTAATAGATCTGAGATGTGAGTTTCCAGGTGAAACTAGGATAGTTACAGCCTTAACTGTAAGTACAACAGAACTAGTAACCCCAGCTACACACTGTGCAAGACCGCAGTGTCATAGCTGAAAAGTGAGTTTCCAGGGGAAACTAGGATAGTCACTGGAAACTAGCAGTTACTGTATGTAGATTACTGTAAGTAGTGCAACAGAAAAACTATAGTAAACCCAGCTACACACGGTGTGAAAAAAACTGTAGGGTAATAAAGCTGTCAGTTTCCAATTAAGTGATAGTTATTGTCTGTACCGTAAAGTAGTGCAACATAACTATAGTAAACACAGCTACACATGTAAAACCTCAATGAAATAGAGCTGAGATGTGAGTTTCCAAGGGAAACTAAGATAGTTACTGTCTGTACTGTAAAACAGTGTAACAAAAACGCAACCCAACAACTGTGTGAAAAAAAGCACCAGTGTAATCTCATTATGGTTGGGCTAACATAAACTCAGCCCAATACTGGAAAATGAAGCCAACAGTGTAATATTACTGTGTCTATAGTATACACTGTGCAATACTGTACGATAGTATAAAATGGGACATACAGTACCAGCCTTAGT
This sequence comes from Salmo salar, assembly GCF_965601325.2. Lineage (NCBI taxonomy): Eukaryota > Metazoa > Chordata > Actinopteri > Salmoniformes > Salmonidae > Salmo > Salmo salar. The sequence goes on from NC_138297.1 coordinate 43,815,800, forward strand.
CTCATACACTATCTGAAGGAGAGGAGATGTGAATAGCTGTACCTTTTCCATGTGGAAAAAATTAAGCCAACAGTGTAATATACTGTTTTTAGTAAACACTGCGCAATACTGTATAAAAGTAAAGGTCACTGCAGACCTACAGTATCAGCCTTTATCTCATACACTATCTGAATGATGGAGAGGAGACATGAATGGCCGCAACTTTTCCTTGTGGAAAAATAATAAAGCCAACTGTGTAAACTGCCTGACCGTGAAGAGGCAGGGTATTCTACCTCACACAAGTTCATAGCTTATTTCTTGCTTTATACGTTTGGGTCGGCTATAACTCACACCACGTGTATAGCTTATCTCTTGCTATACACGTGGGGGTTCAGGTTAGCAGGACTTAAATTAAGGGAAAGTGTGTTTATAATTGTGCTTAGACCTGCAACGGTCACCTCTCGTTAAGCTAGCTACTTTGCATAGCTTGTTCACCATGGAACACACAAGAGCATAGGCAAGATGGCTGCACCCTGTGAGAGATGAAATGTGGTGCGCCTCGTGACACCTAGCTCACTCTCAGGGGAGAACTGAAAGCCCGTCAGAGCGAAACATACACAGTCTCCCGATCTAGCGGGGTAGGCGCGGTCCCCAAACCTGAAGGCTATAACCAGGAGGGTTCCGGTGGACAGACAAATCACACAACTAAGACAAATCCTCAGCGCCCAATACTGGTAGACCAAACCGAGTATCACCCAGGTTGGTACACTGTCACAAGTAATAAAAACAAGTCGAAACCCAAACGAGATGGCATAAACCAAAACGAGTGGGGGGACAGCAGAGCACCCTGATGGAGACGCTAGCTAGCTGCTCCAAGCTATTGAATAGCTGCGGGTTTACTTCTGCGCTTATACACTCTAACATAGAGCTCTTACCTGGAATCCTCTCTGGAATGAGCCGAGAAAATGAAGAGGTGGAATTAGCGTGGCGGGAGCTATTTAAGGGGGTCTGTCGCAGCACTACCTTGTACACAGGACTAATCTGAAATTCTTGCTCGGAATGCTTGCTCCAAGGTGGAAGGTGGATCACAGTGGAGAAGGTGGAAAGCTTCAAGTTCCTTGGCGTACACATCACTGACAAACTGAAATGGTCCACCCACACAGACAGTTTTGTGAAGAAGGCGCAACAGTGCCTCTTCAACCTCGGGAGGCTGAAGAAATTTGGTTTGACATTTAAAACCCTCACAAACTTTTACAGATGCACAATTGAGAGCATCCTGTCAGGCTGTATCACCGCCTGGTACGGCAACTGCACCTCCCGCAATCGCAGGGCTCTCCAGAGGGTGGTGCCGTCTGCCCAACGCATCACTGGGGGCAAACTACCTGCCCTCCAGGGCACCTACAGCACCTATTGTCACAGGAAGGCCAAAAAGATTATCACGGACAACATCCACCTGAGCCACTGCCTGTTCATCCCGCTATCATCCAGAAGGTAAGGTCAGTACAGGTGCATCAAGCTGGGACCGAGAGACTGAAAAACAGCTTCTGGAAGGATACCATATTGGAGAGATCCAATATAGTGCTACATAATCAGTGGCGCATTTGAAGATCAGGAAGTGGCGCTTATGCGTGTCGCCATCGTGCTTCATGGAGGAGTTTTTTAAAACATTTTAGCTACTCTAGGAAATGACGTTGCAGGCTGCGACCAACATTCCATCACATGGAGTGTAGTCCGGCTATGCAGTTTCCAGATTCCATATATTGCTACACATTAGTGTGCGAGGCTATGGTGTGAGTCGTGAGCCAAATTTAACTAAATACAGTACATTAATTAACCTGCTGAAATCAAACAGACAAGATCAATTTAATTCGGCCTAACGTTAGCCTTGCCTGCCACCTGCTCTATATATGCTGCCGCCACATCGGCCACAACAGGCATGTGCATGTCAGAGTTGATATTAGCTAGCTTGCATTATCTAGCTAATGACAGACCTCTGTGACAAACCTGTATTCATGGGGCCTCCCAAGTGGCTAGAGGCGTATCACAACCGGCCGTGATCGGGAGTCTCATAGGGTGGCACACAATTGGCCCAGCATCGCCTGGGTTAGGGGAGAGTTTGGCCAGGGAGGCTTTACTTGGCTCATCATGCTCTAATGACTCCTTGTGGCGAGCCGGGCACCTGCAGGCTGACCCCGGTCGTCTGTTAAACGGTGTTTCCTCCCAACACATTGGTGCGGCTGGTTTCCGGGTTACGCGGAAGCGCAGTTTGGCGAATCATGTTTCAGAGGACGAATGACTCAACCTTCAATTCCCGAGCCCATTGGGGAGTTGCAGCGATGAGATAAAATCGAAATTGGGCAGAAAAAGGGAGTAAAATACAATGTTTTAAAAGAAAAATGTACTCTATTCATGACTCATGAACATGCATGCAACTAGCAAACATACTATACAATGCTCCTCATGTCACTCATTATTGAACATCAAATTTGAACATTCATGCTATAGCTAGCATTAGATGCTATCTGTTAGCTAACCATCTTCTAGCATAAGCCTAGCCCTAGATGACACGAAAATATGATCATCATTTAATTAGATGACAGACTACGATCACGATCCTCCTTGGAATAACGATTAGTGCAGTTAAATCCTTAACAAGCCATGTCTGCCCTTGCTATCAAAACTGTATCCACTATCCAAAAAACAAACATTGGAAAGTAGTGCGATCATAAAAATAGCTCTGATAGTTTTTATATCAGCCTGTAGGGAAGGAGGAGACTGGAACAGTGTAATGACCATATAATGTTCTCTCTCTTCTTCTCTACACAGGATTGTGACGTCAAAACTAGCTACCGGTAGCACCTAAATTATCCTCAACTTCATCTGTGTGCGATTTTAAAGTAATCGGTTCAAGAACATACATCGGGTGAGATAGAAGCAAGTATTCGTACATGATTGTGTTCTAAAAAAAGATTCTAACCATGAACATTGACCACAAAGATTACCATACTCCCATTGACTAAAATGGGGGATCCTCTTTTCTGGAAACAATTGTATGGAGCGAGTTACCTGCCATAAGGTTGAACGTACCTATCGTTAGGATCATCGGAAAAGCCATGTATGAAACATGAAACGTAAATATGAAATGTCATCTGTGAACATACAAACACCATGCTATGATTACGGACTAATATTTTAGGCTTGAACACATTTTGTGTTGCAATTCTGAGGTACAATAATAGCTTTCAAAGTTTTGGCAGTTTCATCTCACCAACAAAAAAACTTGTTGGATATCCTAACTGGATATCCAGCGCAAGTCTAGATAGCGCTAGCTGTATTATGCCTACAACAGTGAAGTTTCAGTCCGCTAGGTGTATCTCTACAGCATGGGCATATCTCTGGGTGATGTGGACATCCCCATTCATGCACCTTATCAAAATATGACTAATTCAATATTGGGCTCTGTCTGCAATCATAACCAGTTGTATCTACTGTACCAGGAATAATGAAACATAGAATAATAATAGTTTGGTGAGTTATGAATGATGTATGACCACTGGAGTCTGCCACTCAAAATATTATTTATATAGAATATTTTGATATTTATTTCATCACTCAAAATCTTGCCAAAGCATATTCTGTAGGACAGGTTCATATGAATTTAAAATAATTTGATATGATTTATATGAACCGAGTCATGAACATACTGTATGGACTTTGAAATGAAAAACAGAGAAGTTAAATGTAGGCTATTCTGGCAAAAGCTTATTCCCACACTTTAGAATAACACTGTTGCAGTGGTTTTAGGTAGTCTCCGTATAGGTTATTCCCTCCATCGCAACACTGCTGCCCAGTTGAAGAGCTTGTGATCTCCATGCAGCACCATAGCACCATACGCCTTCGGAAAAGCACCCTTCAGCCTCAGAAGATGCTCTTCCACACATGCCTCGGAGCTCTGGTATCAAACGTAACATCACTATTATTAAGGCCTGTGGAACTGTTCATAGAGGGTTCTATGAAGAACTCTCCAAAGATAAAAGGGTTCTCGATAGAACCCTTCCTAGGTGATTCTAGGACAAACCTTTAAATGATAACGTGGTTCTTGGTAGACCCTTCATAGAAGGTTCTAGGTAGAACCATATACAGGGGGTTCTTTGACGAACCTTACATAGGTGGTTCTAGATAGAATCCTCTGCAACCCTATGTTTGTGCGTTCATGTGTACGTTTGTATTGGGATTAGTATAGCCCCCCTTGTTCTGAACACGTCGTTATTGTAGTGATGGTCAGCCCAATGGGCCGTGAACGCAGCCAAGCCCAGGTGTGTGTGTGTGTGTGTGTGTGTGTGGTGTGTGAGAGAGAGTCTGTGCCTGTGTGCACGCGCGTGCATGTGTGATGGTGAATGAAAGTACAGTATATTAGTTTGGATACAGTACATGCTACAGGATATGATATCCCATCTGTTGTTTATCTAAAATAGAATGGAGTTTCTAAAATGGTGGCTCTGGATTCAGAGGCCTTACAATACCATATGATGCACTGTATTGTTAATTTGGAGCTTTATTGTCTGACATCATGAATATGCCATATTGTAAATAGGTAAATCTTGTTTTCTGTGTGCTGTGTGTTGTATTACAGTTGGCCTTTTCTTGGTCCTCAGAGACTTTTGAGGATACATGGTGTGAAGAGCAGAGGAGGTTTGTTACACCCTGATCTGTTTCACCTGTCGTTTTGTTTGTTTCCATCCCCCACCAGGTGTCTCCCATCTCCCCTCATTTTCCCCTGTGTATTTATGCCTGCGTTTTGTGTTTTTCTGTTACCAGTTTGTCTTGTCAAGTCCCACCAGTGTGTTCCTGTGTGCGCTTGTTTTTCTTAGTCTTCCCAGTTCTGGCCTGACTGTCCTGATCCTGCCTGTCCTGATACCGTGTTAGGTTGCTTTGGAGGTGAGGGTTAATTTGCAATTCATGTGTGCAATACCCATGAAAGAATATGATGTTGAACTCAAAATAACTACTTCAAAACATTAAGAGCATTGGAGTATTACCAAATCATGTTGAAAATGTTTTCTCAAGTTCCATACCAACTGAACATGACACTTATATGAAAACACAGGCCATTACAGTTGAAGTCGGAAGTTTACATACACCAAATACATTTAAACTCAGTTTTTCACAATTCCTGACATTTAATCCTAGTAAAAATGTCCTGTTTTAGGTCAGTTAGGATTACCACTTTATTTTAAGAATGTGAAATGTCAGAATAATAGTAGAGAGAACGATTTATTTCAGCTTTTATTTCTTTCATCACATTCCCAGTGGATCAGATGTTTACATACACTCAATTAGTATTTGGTAGCATTACCTAAAAATTGTTTAACTTGGGTCAAAAGTTTCGGGTAGCCTTCCACAAGCTTCCCACAATAAGTTGGGTGAATTTTGGCCCATTCCTCCTGACAGAGCTGGTGTAAACTGAGTCAGGTTTGTAGGCCTCCTTCCTCGCATACACTTTTTCAGTTCTGCCAACACATTTTCTATGGGATTGAGGTCAGTGCTTTGTGATGGCCACTCCAATACCTTGCCTTTGTTTAGCCATTTTGCCACAACTTTGTAAGTATGCTTGGGGTCGGTTGTCCATTTGGAAGACCCATTTGCGACCAAGCTTTAACTTCCTGACTGATGTCTTGAGATGTTGCTTCAATATATCCACGTCATTTTCCTCTCTCATGATGCCATCTATTTTGTGAAGTGCACCAGTCCCTCCTGCAGCAAAGCACCCCCACAACATGATGCTGCCACCCCCGTGCTTCACGGTTGGGATGGTGTTTTTCGGCTTGCAAGCCTCCCCCTTTTTCCTCCAAACATAACAATGGTCATTATGGCCAAGCAGTTCTATTTTTGTTTAATCCGACCAGAGGACATTTCTCCAAAAGAACGATCTTTGTCCCCATGTGCAGTTGCAAACCGCAGTCTGGCTTTTATATGGCAATTTTGGAGCAGTGGTTTCTTCCTTGCTGAGCGGTCTTTCAGGTTATGTCGATATGGGACTCGTTTTACTGTGGATATAGATACTTTTGTGCCTATTTCCTTCAGCATCTTCACAAGGTCCTTTGCTGTTGTTCTGGGATTGATTTGCACTTTTCGCAACAAAGTACATTAATCTCTAGTAGACAGAATGCGTCTCCTTCCTGAGTGGTATGACGACTGCGTGGTCCCATGGTGTTTATACTTGCGTACTATTGTTTGTACAGATGAACGGAAATTGCTCCCAAGGATGAAACAGACTTGTGGAGGTCTACAATTTTTTTCTGAGGTCTTGGCTCATTTCTTTTGATTTTCCCATGATGTCAAGCAAAGAGACACTGAGTTTGAAGGTCAGCCTTGAAATACATCCACAGGTACACCTCCACTTGACTCAAATTATGTCAATTAGCCTATCAGAAGCTTCTAAAGCCATGACATAATTTTATGGAATTTTCCAAGCTGTTTAAAGGCACAGTCAACTCAGTGTATGTAAACTTCTGAAGAATTGTGATACAGTGAATTATAAGTGAAATAATCTGTCTGTAAGCAATTGTTGGAAAAATTACTTGCGTCATGCACAAAGTAGATGCCCTAACCGACTTGCCAAAACTATAGTTTGTTAACAAGAAATTTGTGGAGTGGTTGAAAAATGAGTTTAATGACACCAACCTAAGTGTATGTACATTTCTGACTTCAACTGTAAGTATATTTAAAACACAATACCTTTAGACTTTTACTCAAGTAAAACACAAAGTATGTATGAGATGTGAGTGTGTTTGTTTGAGATAGGACTTTTCAGAGAAGTCCTAGATGTCACTTTTCCGCCGATGCTCTCTGAGTGGCCAACGTTGCTAAGCCCGAGGCTTTTTGTGAACGTGTGCGTGTGTTCCTGTATTCGTGCATGTGTGCATTCATGTGCGTTTGTGTGAGTCTGCATCTGCATGTGTATGCACGTACGTTTGTGTGTGTGTATGTGCAGAACTCCCAGGCAGGCACAGGGCAGGCTGACCCTGAGCGTGATGATGCAAGAACACAGCAAGCTGAGAGGGATAATGTGGCATGCCAGGCAGATCCACTCATTATGGGGTGATGCCACTTTAGAGGAAAGTACAAAGACTTAAACTGTGGGCAGCCGTGCCATGCCGTCTCAGTTCTGTTCTGCTCTCTAAGACTGCAGGCCTGAAAGCTGTAGATATAACCACCCACACTGGTGGAGGGGAGAGGGGAAAGGAGAGTAGAGAGGAGTGTATCTCTCTGGGGCTACCTTTCCCCTTGAGAGAATTTGGGGGACAGGGTGTGTGTGTGCGTACCTTACATTTGTGCATGTGTCTGTCTGTGTGTGTTCACGCACGTATGTGTGTCTGTGCATTCGTGCGCGTGGGTGTGTGAGTGTGTCCATGCCCTCTTTTGTGAGGGCGTGATCCCCCTGATCCAGCTTCAGAGATCACAGTCAGGAAATTGAGTCCAGTATAAAGTTTTGGATGAGGCCTGGCCCTAGGGGCACATCGAACCTGCCCTGAGTGGTCTGGGTCTCAATGTCAAACACAGGTCTACAGTCAGAACCCTCCCTTATCCAACAGCTCACCGCTTCCCCGTTTCTGCATTGATCCAGTGTCTCAGGTCTCAGATAGCTGATGTGGTGTGTGTTTGTGCACGTGTGTGTTCACCTAAGTCCGAAACGTGCATATGTGAGTGTGTGTGCGTGCGTATGCCTGTGCTGTGTGTGTGTGTGTGCCTGCATGCGCATGTGTGTGTGTGTTTGCAAAGGTGTGTGTGTGTGTGTGTGTGAGCCTGCCGTGTGATCCTAACTGACCTAAGACAAGGAATATTTACTAGGATTAAATGTCAGGAATTGTGAAACTGAGTTTAAATGTATTTGGCTAAGGTGTATGTAAACTTCCGACTTCAACTGTATGTAAATGAACTGAACATCAGAGATTATTGAGGGATCGCTCCAAGCTATGATTACCCAATCATACAGTGTTGTTCTAGTAGAGAATACAATAATTTAATCACCATCATATATAATCTACAGATAATGGTTTTAAACATTTAAAATATCACACAATTCTACTCAAACATTATTATTATTAACATTATTAAGTTATATTGATAGTGAAAAGGTATATTGTACATGACATTGCATGCTGTTTTCAAAAAGCAAGGAATGGTAAAGTTAAAATGTGTTGCTTTAGGATTTAGAATGAAAATGTCCAACGTTTTGTATGAAATAAGATGAAACCACGTTTAAACACATACACCGAGCCTACATGAAGAACATAAAGATCTCATTATCACTTTGAGTGAAAGTTTGGTTACTTACTATACAAAAACATGGTACGATATTATCAACGTGTAAATGTGTCAAAAAGTATTTCTTACCTGCTGTGGTTTGTTTGAAGTATAAATGGGTCTTGCCTGTGTAGAGTATGATGGTGTTCTTTGTGTGAAGAGTATGACTGGATCTGTTCTGTGTAGTTTGATGGGGTCTGATCCTTCAGACTGAAAGAGTGTAGAGTTAACTCAGGTAAACAGTATATACACTTGAAATAGTATTCTAAAGCTACACTTTGTCAAACTATGTACTTATTCAAAATACAAAACGCTGACAGATGAATGATTATCTGAGTGCGTGCTTACTGTACATGTACATAATATTGGGGCCGAGTTAGGCAAAACTATCACGTTTAAGGTATGACCCAGTGTGACGCTCGTCAAAAGGAGTAGACCAAGGTGCAGCGTGTCGAGTGCTCATGATGAATACTTTATTTTAACTCAGAACACTATACAAACCAAACAATGGAAAAACGAACGTCACGTTCTACAGGGTACTAAGCTATGCAAAAACAAGATCCCACAAACCCAGGTGGACAAAACCCCTACTTAAGTATGATCTCCAATTCGAGACAACGAGGACCAGCTGCCTCTAATTGGATATCATGCCAAAAAACAACAACATAGAAATAGAAAACTAGAACCTGAACATAGAAATAGAAATACAAAACATAGAAAAACACCCCCTGTCACGCCCTGATCCCTCTACCATAGAAAATAACAGCTTACCATGGTCAGGACGTGACAATACCCTCCCCCAAAGGTGCAGACTCCGAATGCCACTAAAAAAACTAAAACAAAAGGGAGGGTAGGGAGGGTAACCAGTGTCTATGGCGGCTCTGGTGCAGTACCCAGAACCTTATCATCCAGCGAATCCTTTAGTAGAGGAGGCGGCTCTGGTTCGGGGCGTAACCACCGCTCCACCCGCTGATCCCTCTGCTTCAGTACCACCGGACCGTAGATCATCGTCGGAGGCTCTGTACTGCAGGCCGCCGCTGGAGGTTCCGGGCTGCAGGCCGTCTCAGGAGGTTCCGGGCTGCAGGCCGTCTCAGGAGGTTCCGTACAGGGGACCGTCGCTACAGGCTTCATGCCATGGATCACCACTGCAGGCTCCGCGCCATGGATCACCACTGGAGGCTTTGTGCCATGGATCATCACTGGAGGCTCCGGGCCATGGATAATCACTGGAGGCTTTGTGCCATGGATCATCTCTACAGGCTCCGGACCATGGATCATCCCTACAGGCTTCTTGCCATGGATTATCCCTATCTAAAATCATTGATATACAGTGCCTTCGGAAAGTATTCAGACCCCTTGAATTTTCAAAATGTTTAGGTTACAGCCTTATTCTAAAATTTATGAAATACTTATTTTTCCCTCATCAATCTACACACAATATCCCATTATGACTAAGAAAAAATGTTTTTTTATAAATGTTTGCTCATTTTTTTTAAATAAAACATTTAAATATCACATTAACATAAGTATTCAGATCTTTTACAGAGTACTTTGTTGAGGCACCTTTGGCAGCATTTACAGTCTCAAGTCTTCTTGGGTATGACGCTAGAAGCTTGGCACACCTGTATTTGTGGAGTTTATCACATTCTTCTCAGCAGATGCTCTCCAGCTCTGTCAGGTTGGACGGGGAGCGTTGCTGCACAGCTATTTTCAGGTCTCTCCAGAGATGTTCGCTCAGGTTCAAGTCCGGGCTCTGGCTGGGCCACTCAAGGACCTTCAGAGACTTGTCCCGAAGCCACTCCTGCGTTGTCTTGGCTGTGTGCTTAGGGTATTTGTCTTGTTGGAAGGTGAACCTTTGCCCCAGTTTGAGGTCCTGAGCGCTCTGGGGCAGGTTTTCATCAAGGATCTCTCTGTACTTTGCTCCGATCATCTTTGCCTCGATCCTGACTAATCTCCCAGTCCCTGCTGCTAAAAAACATCTAAACAGCATGATGCTGCCACCACCATGCTTCACCGTAGGGATGGTGCCAATTTTCTCTAGACATGACGCTTGGCATTCAGGCCAAATAGTTCATTCTTGGTTTCATCAGACCAGAGAATCATGTTTCTCATGGTCTGAGAATCTTTAGGTGTCTTTTGGCAAACTCCAAGCCGCCTGTCATGTGCCTTTCACTGAGGAGTGGCTTCTGTTTGGCCACTCTACCATAAAGGCCTGATTGGTGGAGTTCTGTTGAGATGGTTGTCCTTCTGGAAGGTTCTCCCAGCTCCTCAGAGGAACTCTGGAGCTCTGTCAGAGTTACCATCGGGTTCTTGGTCACCTCCCTGACCAAGGCCTTTCTCCCTCGATTGCTCAGTTTTGCTGGGCTGCCAGCTCTAGGAAGAGTCTTGGTGGTTCCAAACTTCTTCCATTTAAGAATTATGGAGGCCACTGTCTTCTTAGGGTCATTCAATGTTGCAGAAATGTTTTGGTACCCTTCCCCAGATCTGTGCCTCAACACAATCCTGTCTCGGAGCTCTATGGACAATTCCTTCGACCTCATGGCTTGGTTTTTGCTCTGACATGCACTGTCAACTGTGGGACCTTTTATAGACAGCTGTGTGCCTTTCCAAATCATGTCCAATCAATTTAATTTACCAGAGTTGGACTCCAATCAAGTTGTAGAAACATCTCAAGGATGATCAATGGAAACAGGATGCACCTGAGCTCAATTTTGAGTTTCTTAGCAAAGGGTCTGAACACTTATGTAAATAAGTTATTTCTGTTTATTATTTTTAATACATTTGCAAACATTTCTAAAAACCTGTTTTCACTTTGTCACTATGGGTATTGTGTGTAGATTGCTGAGGAAATTGTTTTATTTTTAATCCATTTTAGAATAAGGCTGTAACGTAACAAAATGTGGACAAAGTTAAGGGGTGTGAATACTTTCTGAAGGGAGTGTATGACAATATGAGAATGATGATTTCCAGTAATCTTCTGGAGTACTGTAACTCAAACGGACATCTTGGGGCAGTTAAACCTCTGTTTGTGTGTGTTAAAAAGATGTCTACAAATGCTCTTTCTCATGTTTTGTAAAATCAAAATGTCAAGTAAGAAAATACATTAGGAGAAGAGATACAATAGATGAGCTGTTCTGTGGAAAAACCAACTCAGTTTTTCCCCTACGTGCACAGTATCCAGTAGATTAAATACATTACTTAACTATTATTTTTAGTTCCTTCGTAATCCCTAACATGCATTATCTTTTTTCCTTTTTTTTTATTCAGGTTTTTTACTGATATCCAGATGGCGGTCAAGGTCACTGAAATACATGGATATTACACTCCATAAAAATAATAATAATGTATGTCACCTTTATTTAACCAGGTAGACCAGTTGAGAACAAGTTCTCATTTACAACTGCAACCTGGCCAAGATAAAGCAAAGCAGTGCGACAAAAACAACAACACAGAGTTACACATGGGATAAACAAACGTACAGTCAATAACACAATAGAATAATCTGTATACAGTGTGTGCAAATGAAGTAAGGAGGTAAGGCAATAAATAGGCCGTAGTGGCAAAGTAATTACAATTTAGCAATTAACACTGGAGTGATAGATGTGCAGATGAGTATGTGCAAGTAGAAATACTAGTGTGCAAAAGAGCAGAAAACAAAACAAATATGGGGATGAGGTAGGTAGTTGGTTGGATGGGCTATTTACAGATGGGCTGTGTACAGCTGCAGCGATCAGTAAGCTGCTCTGACAGCTGATGCTTAAAGTTAGTAAGGGAGATATGTCTCCAGCTTCAGTGATTTTTGAAATTCGTTCCAGTCATTGGCAGCAGAGAACTGGAAGGAAAGGCGGCCAAAGAGGTGTTGGCTTTGGGGATGACCAGTGAAATGTACCTGCTGGAGCGCTGCTACAGGTGGGTGTTGCTATGGTGACCAGTGAGCTGAGATAAGGCAGAGCTTTACCTAGCAGAGACTTATAGATGACCTGGAGCCAGTGGGTTTGGCAACGAATATGTAGCGAGGACCAGCCAACGAAAGCATACAGGTCGCAGCGGTGGGTAGTATATGGGGCTTTGGTGACAAAACAGATGGTACTGTGATAGACTGGATCCAATTTGCTGAGTAGAGTGTTGGAGGCTATTTTGTAAATGACATCGCCGAAGTCAAGGATCGGTAGGATAGTCAGTTTTACGAGGGTATGTTTGGCAGCATGAGTGAAGGAGGCTTTGTTGCAAAATAACATACAGATTCAAACATTTAAATTGAATTACAAGAGCTATTCATGACAATATGTATAGTACCTGTCAAAAGTTTCGACACACTTACTCATTCAAGAGTTTTTATTTATTTTGACTATTTTCTACATTGTAGAATAATAGTGAAGACTTCAAAACTACGAAATAACACATACATCCATATGTGTAATTTCATAGTTTTGATGTCTTCACTATTATTCTACAATGTAGAGAATAGTAGAAAGAAAAAAAACTTGAACGTATAGATGTGTCCAAACTTTTGACCGATACTGTACATTTAGTAGACCCAAAAAGTATTGTTGATTTGTTTGCATAGGTAGTGCATGGGCTGCTTTTTATATCTATCAGTCCTGGCCTGTAGAATAGAGAGCAGCTGGGCACGTTGATGTTGATTTGCCTGACACCTGTCCTTGACAGGCAGGAAACAAGTGCCTGAAGGGAGACTTAGAGAGGGAGTTAGCAAAGTCCAGGCACAGTTTCTCTCTTCTATCATGAAGTGAGGGTAGTGATAATACCTTGACTTCTGGGAGTGGCTCTAAGGCAGGGAGCCAGGGCAAATATGTAAAGGGGGAGATTTTGTAGAATGACCTGGGAGAACATTTTATTTGTTTAATTGTCAATTTCACAGAGAGTGCTAATTTTGAGTGGTGCTTTCCTCATTCCGGGCATGGATTGTACCTCCCTGTGCCAAGACCTTTGGTTTGAGAAATCCATGAGGAGTAGAATGTATTTTTTTGTGTTGTATTGACCTCTGAACCTTGTTTCGATAGTACCTGGTGAGCGCTGATTTTTTCCCACGGGTGTATGATCATGTTCTTACATTCTGCTGTCATCCATGGTCTATCTGTCAGGTGGAGTTTCACTGTGACCACTGGGAAGTAGTTGTCACACGCCCATCTTTCTTTCAATGCAAAACCCAGCAGAGGGAGCACGCCCCTATCCACATCGACTGGACCGCAGTGGAGAAGGTGGAAAACTTCAAGTTTCTCGGTGTACACATCACTGATAATTTGAAATGGTCCACTCACACAGACAGTGTAGTGAAGAAGGCACAATAGCGCCTCTTCAACCTCAGGAGGCTGAAGAAATTTAGCTTGGCACCTAAAACCCTCGCAAAATTTTACAGATGCACATTTGAGAGCATCCTGTCGAGCTGTATCACCGCCTGGTACGGCAACTGCACCGCCCGCAACCACAGGGCTCTCCAGAGGGTGGTGCGGTCTGCCCAATGCATCACCGGGGGCAAACTACCTGTCCTCCAGGACACCTACAGCACCCGATGTCACAGAAAGGCCAAGAAGATCATCAAGGTCAACAACCACCAGAGCCACTGCCTGTTCACCCCACTATCATCCAGAAGGCGAGGTCAGTACAGGTGCATCAAAGCTGGGACCAAGAGACTGAAAAACAGCTTCTATCTCAAGGCCATCAGACTGTTAAAAAGCCATCACTAGGCGGCTTCCACCCGGTTACGTAATTCTGCACCTTCGACGCTGCCACTTTAATAATGGAACACTAGTCACTTTAATAATGTTTACATATTTTTGCTTTACTCATCTAATATGGATATACTGTATTCTATTCTACACCACTCCAACATTGCTCCTCCTAATATTTATATATTTCTTAATTCCATTATTTTACTTTCAGATTTCTGTGTATGTGTGTGTTGTTGTAAATTGTTAGATATTACTGCACTGTTAGAGCTAGAAATGGAAGCATTTCGATACACCTGCAATAACATCTGCTTAACATGTATATGTGACCAATAACATTTTATTTGAATTGATTTGGTGTACGCAACCAAAGAGCTCTTTGTTGATGTCATCTTACCATAGCACTGGTTCCAATCCAAGTGCCAATGCCGTTTAGCAAGCTCCAGGCATTTACGTTTGTTGAATGACATGAAAATAGAGGTCATTGGCCATGCACACCAGTGGTGTTTTTTGACTTGAAATAAATATGATTATGCAGAAAAGAACCCCATACCTATTGTAAAATATAGTGATGGATCTATGATGGTATGGGGTTATTTTGCTTCTGCTGGTCCTGGGGCACTTGTTAGGGTTAACGGCATCATAAACTTTACCCAGTACCAGGACATTTTAGCCAAAAGACTGTTTGCCGCAAACATCGAAACGTGCCAATTTCCTCGCAAGGTGAGTTATTGAAAGGTATTGAAAACAGTGTTGACAAATTTTGACCCCTATCTTTTTGAGAAAAAGTTGTGTTACTTGTTAAACAAATTATCTTTCTTTTAGCAATTGTATAAGTATAAAATAATACAATTTCCAATGTTGTTTTGCATTTGTGATGGAAATTTGTATCATGTGAAGAGACATCCTTGAAAAAAATCTTGTTTTAGTGTCATAAATAATCCTTGGTTCCTGCCTGTGCTTTGTAAAGATATGTGACCCGTTTCAGGAAAATAGGCGTATGTTGCAAGTCACGACTTCACAGGAGAGCCATTTTAACGTTACATTTTTTTGGGGCAGAAATGCCTTCTGGAACATGTGAACTTTCATGTGCCTTAATAACAAACTTGTATGCCATCTGTAAATACAAATACATTTGTTAAATTACGAACATTGTTGTTTAAGCCACAGAAAAAGGACAGCAACCTTCCCACTAGCCACTTATTGGCTGAGATAATGAGTGGGCTGGACATGCCGAGCGAGGAGTTCAGATTGGTCTGTCATATAGAAGGCTTCTGTCTTTTTGAGCTGGTCAATCTGTGTTGGTAATCCTGTTGAACGAGGCTTTTAAAAAAATGTATTGTGTAGTGGAGCTACATAAGCGTTGCTCTCCACTTTCTGGAGGATCGAGTTTTGAAATCAGTGGAATTAGAGGATGATAGGTTAAGAGATGGAGAAAACACCTGTCTCCGGATTACATCTTCAAACTAAGGGCAGCCGTGGCATGGCATCCGTTATAGGGAGACGCGTCCATCATGCATGATGATGTATACGGGTAAGATAGCTAGTTACATTTTCAGATATTACACGTTTCTAATTTTGACAGAAAGTGGTTTAATGTCAAGCTAAAATGTACCGTTAGCTGGCTGACTCCCTAGCTAATGTTACGTGTATGACGTTATTATTCGTATCCCAGAACTGTTTACTTTGCTAGTAGGTGCGTAATGTTAGCTAGCTAACGTTGAACCTGGTTGGTTAGCTCCCAGCAGATTCATGCAGGGTAGTAATGACATGATTTGGCACTATGTTCATTGTTGTTTAACTAGCTAACGTTAGCTGGCTGGCTCATTAGATAACGTTACCTGACGTGTGATCTTACACGTTGTTTACCTAGCTAGTTTAATTGTTTACCTAGCTAGCTAGCTAGCTACATGTCTTAAGCTAAAGTGTACAACACCCGTTGAATATGGCCGGTGTCCATAAACATGGCAAAAAAGCGCAATGAAATTGTTGCCAGCAGAGCTGGTTAGGCTGTTTTCATGTTATCCAGAGGTAAACAAATCACTGGCCAGAGAGTCAAGTGTGTACTCTGAATGCTCCGAGAGTGAAACGAGATGGCTGGGGCTAAAGCTGAAGAGGGCGTGAATGATGTGAATGGGTGTAGACAAAGAAGAGCTCTTCACTAGATACCAAAACATTCAAAGGCCATTTTCTCAAAAGTGAGTTTACGAGTTTATCAACTTTCAAAGCAGAATTACTTTCCCATTGTTCATCAAAATTGCAGTGTATGATATACCATTTTGTAGTTCTGAGTCTCTAGTTTTATCGATTGTAAAAAACACAATTTCAAATTTTGCCACATAAGACACGACATAAGGTGTTGAGTCATCCAGGGTGACATTACCCCCCCACCCCCTTAGGACCATCTGGCAGAATGCCCAGAATATGTTATTTAAGATAGGAGACGGTATAAAATAAATTAATTATAAAAAAGAAAAATTAAGACAAGTAACTCATTATAAAGGTACCAATAGTCTTCTAGAGAGAAGGCTAATCACTAGTCTTATGAGCGAGAGCGTAATGTATCATGGAAAGCCCCTCTGACAGCTATCTGTAGGCATTTATTGACGTATGTCTACGTGGTCTGCAGCCACTACTAAATAGCACGGTGGTGTTATTATATATGTATATGAAGATTCATATGGTGCATAGTAAGTAATGACAAGAGAATTGTTGAAGATGCACATGGTGTAGTAAGAGAGCTTACCGAGTGTGTTTGGGAATAGTACTAAGTGAATGTGGATGTGAAAGTTGTGTGAGTGTGAAAAGGGCACGTTAAGCTGATTAAAACTTAGATAATAAGCTGGTTGATTGAAATTTGGGTGTTAAGCTTATTGAAATTTGGTTATCAAATGAAATTAAAATGTATTAGTCACATGCGCCGAATACAACCTTACAGTGAAATGCTTACTTACGAGCCCCTAACCAACAATGCAGTTTAAAAAAATACAGATAAGAATAAGAAATAAAAGTAACAAGTATTTAAAGAGCAGAGTAAAATAACAATAGTGAGACTATATACAGGGAGGAACTGGTACAGAGTCAATATGCGGGGGCACCGGTTAGTTGAGGTAATATGTACATGTAGGTTGAGTTATTAAAGTGATTGTGTATAGATGATAACAACAGAGTAGCAGCGGTGTAAAAGAGGGGGGGGGGGGGCAATGCAAATAGTCTGAGTAGCCATTTGATTAGGTGTTCAGGAGTCCTATGGCTTGGGATGGAAGCTATTTAGAAGCCTCTTGGATCTAGACTTGGCGCTCCAGTACCGCTTACCGTGCGGTAGCAGAGAGAACAGTCTATGACTAGGGTGGCTGGAGTCTTTGACAATTTTTAGGGCCTTCCTCTACCCTCTGTAGTGCCTTGCGGTCGGAGGCTGAGCAGTTGCCATACCAGGCAGTGATGCAACCAGTCAGGATGCTCTCGATGGTGCAGCTGTAGAACCTTTTGAGGATCTGAGGACCCATGCCAAATCTTTTCAGTCTCCGGAGGTGGAATATTTTTTGCTGTGCCCTCTTCACGACTGTCTTAGTGTGCTTGGACCATCAACCTGCTCCACTGCAGCCCCTTCGATGAGAATTGGGGCATGCTCGGTCCTCTTTCTCCTGTAGTCCACAATCATCTCCTTTATCTTGATCACATTGAGGGAGAGGTTGTTGTCCTGTCACCACACGGCCAGGTCTCTGACATCCTCCCTATAGGCTGTCTCGTCGTTTTCGGTGATCAGGCCTACCACTGGCAAACTTAATGATGGTGTTGGAGTCGTGCCTTGCAGTGCAGTCATGAGTGAACAGGGAGTACAGGAGGGGACTGAGTACGCACCCCTGAGGGGCCCCTGTGTTGAGGATCAGTGTGGTGGATGTGTTGTTACCTACCCTTACCACCTGGGGGCGGCCTGTCAAGAAGTCCAGGACTCAGTTGCAGAGGGAGGTGTTTAGTCCCAGGGTCCTTAGCTTATTGATGTGCTATGAGGGTGCTATGGTGTTGAACGCTGAGCTGTAGTCAATGAATAGCATTCTCACATAGGTGTTCCTTTTGTCCAGGTGGGAAAGGGCAGTGTGGAGTGCAATAGAGATGGCATCATCTGTGGATCTGTTGGGGCGGTATGCAAATTGGAGTGGATCTAAGGTTTCTGGGATAATGGTGTTGATGTGAGCCATGACCAGCCTTTCGAAGCACTTCATGGCTACAGACGTGAGTGCTATGGGTCGGTAGTCATTTAGGCAGGTTACCTTAGTGTTCTTGGGCACAGGCACTATGGTGGTCTGCTTAAAACATGTTGGTATTACAGACTTGGAAAGGGAGAGGTTTAAAATGTCAGTGAAGACACTTGTCTGTAGGTCATCGCATGCTCGTAGTAGACGTCCTGGTAATCCGTCTAGCCCTGCGGCCTTGTGAATGTTGACCTGTTTAAAGGTCTTACTCACATCGGCTGCGGAGAGTGTGATCACACAGTCTTCCAGAACAGCTGGTGCTATCATGCATTTTTCAGTGTTATTTGCCTCAAAGCGAGCATAGAAGTAATTTAGCTCATCTGGTAGGCTCGTGTCACTGAGCAGTTCTCGGCTGTGCTTCCCTTTGTAGTCTGTAATAGTTTGCAAGCCCTGCCACATCCAACGAGTGTCAGAGCCGGTGTAGTACGATTCAATCTTAGTCCTGTATTGATGCTTTGCCTGTTTGATGGTTTGTCGGAGGGCATAGCGGGATTTCTTATAAGCTTCCAGGTTAGAGTCCCGCTCCTTGAAAGCGGCAGCTCTAGCCTTTAGCTCAGTGCGGATTTTGCCTGTAATCCATGTCTTCTGGTTGGGTTATGTACGTACGGTCACTGTGGGGATGACATCATCGATGCACTTATTGATGAAGCCAATGACTGATGTGGTGTACTCCTCAATGCCATTGGAGGAATCCCAGAACATATTCCAGTCTGTGCTAGCAAAACAGTCCTGTAGCTTAGCATTCGCTTCATCTGACCACTTTTCTATTGATCTACTCACTGGTGCTTCCTGCTTTAATTTTTTCTTGTAAGCAGGAATCAGGAGGATAGAATTATGGTCAGATTTGTCAAATGGAGGGCGAGGGAGAGCTTTACGTGCTTCCCTGTGTGTAGAGTAATGTTTTTTTTTCTTCTGGTTGCACATTTAACAAGTTTCCCTGCATTAAAGTCCCCTGCTACTAGGAGTGCCGCCTCTGTGTGAGCGTTTTCTTATTTGCTTATGCCCGGATACAGCTCATTCAATGCCTGTCTTAGTGCCAGCCTCTGACTGTTGTGGTATGTAAACAGCTACGAAAAATACAGATGAAAATGCTCTCGGTAGGTATTGTGGTCAACAGTTTATCATCAGATACTCTACCTCAGGCGAGCAATAGCTTGAGACTTCCTTAGATATCTTGCACCAGCTGTTATTTACAAAAATACATAATCTGCCGCCCCTTGTCTTACCAGACGCCGCTGTTCTATCCTGCCGGTGCAGTGTATAACCAGCCAGCTGTATGTTGATAGTGTCATCGTTCAGCCACGTTTCCGTGAAGCATAAGATATTACAGTTTTGAATGTCCCGTTGGTAGTTTAATCTTCCGCATAGGTCATCTCATAGCCTGGTTCCTCTCTAGGTTTCTTCCTAGGTTTTGGCCTTTCTATGGAGTTTTTCCTAGCCACCGTGCTTCTACACCTGAATTGCTTGCTGTTTGGGGTTTTAGGCTGGGTTTCTGTACAGCACTTTGAGATATCAGCTGATGTAAGAAGGGCAATATAAATACATTTGATTTGATTTGATCTATTTTATTGTCCAAAGAGTGCATGTTTGCTAGCAGAATGGAAGGAAGTGGGGGTTTATTCGATCGCCTATGAATTCTCTGAAGGCAGCTCGCCCTCCGGCCCCTTTTTCTCCGCCTCGTCTTCACTCACATCACAGGGATCTGGGTCTGGGCCTGTTCCCGAGAAAGCGGTATATCGTTTGCGTTTGCCTCGTCAGACTCGTTAAAGGAAAAAAAGGCTTCTGCCAGTCCCTGGTGAGTAATCGCGGTCCTGATGTCCAGAAGTTATTTTTGGTCATAAGAGTCGGTAGTGGCAACATTATGTAAACGTAAATAAACAAACAAAAAAACACCATCGTTTGGGGTCACGTAAAATGTCTGCCTTCTTCTCCGGAGCCATCTTAATAAGCTGATTGATTGAAATGTGGATATGAAGCTCTGGATAGCAAGATTTTGGCATTTGTATATTAAGCTGATTGAAATTTGGATGACAAGAGATTGAAATATTGACAATACTGTCACGTTGGTATTAATGATTCGGGAGACAGGCACATGAATGCGTAATCGTTTTTAATTTTTTTTAATTACATGTCTCATCAGTGGAGTTTGATGGTGTAACGTTATTATGTATGTGGAGATATGAAAGGAGAAAGTATTATTCCTGATTAGGCTATTACTAGAGAACACTAGTGAATTTGTGATGTAACACAAATGTATAATGGGTTACTAGAGATAAAGTAACATAATATTGAGTATAATGGTTTACTAGAGATCTGAGGAAGTAACAATAGGAACAATTATAATAATATACAACTTGCACACCCACGCATAGATGTACCTAAGTGGTGTAAAACGTTTTCATTGAAATGAGAGAATGTATAAAAGTTTCTTAGAGTTTAACTCGCTAGGTAGAGATTTATTATGGATAGAACACACCATCTATAGGGGACTGATAGACAGTGCCAGCCCAGTTATTGTGAAAGTTGATCCCAGAAAGAGACTCTAGTCTCGAGAGCAACCTTGAAAAAGGAATCTCCCTCCAAAGTTTCTCTTCCCTTCTGAATTGGCAAATTTATTTATAAATTCAGCGCATTACATGTTAATCTTAAAATAATAGACATTTAGTAAGTGTGAAGTTGAAAGTGTGATCCGAGTGTATTAGATTCAGAAGGTCTTCCTATTAGGAAGGGAGTCCAAGTTGAGAGAAATAGATATGGACACTAGTGAAAATAACAAAGTGAATGGTAATTGGCTTTCAGATAACACTCCAATGATGCAATATCTTAGTAATTTGAAGAGTACATGTTTCAATACAAGGTCACATGACGAACAGAGGGATTGAGCATTGGGACTACAATTAAATTAGAGGCCGCCGTCTGGTGTTTGGGTTAGCGTTAAGCTTCCTGTGGAACTATAGACAGTCGCCAGTACACACTGAACTCAAACAGGCTGTAAGAGACACAGCGGAGAAATTTGAGACAGAGGTATGAATAATTGAATAAGACACGTTTTTGACAATTTCCAATTATTATTACTGAATTCTATAGTTTGGGTAGCACCAGTGATTTAAGTAAGAAGGTAATGTCATCTAAAACAATAATCTGCTTTCATTATGTGGAACTGTGTCCAGAATAAGTAGATCCAAGTAAATGTTTTTAGTACCGAATATTGAGCTGATAAGCCAGCACCAACTTTTTGAAGGTCCTAGCAGATGTGTTAAACAACAGGTATCATATTTTGACAAGTTTTTTTGTCACAGGGTCAGTTTGTACAGAACTCTATGTCAATGATACAGGTCAAAATGACAATGATTACAAGAGAGGGGCTCTGGGATTGTTTACTTTACGGGACACTGTATCATCTGATGTGTCTGAAGTATAATTCTCAATTAAGATTTAGAATTTTTTGGACTGATTAAGATATGCAAACTAAGTACATGTTTATTTTCTTTCTTCCAGGACTGATGGAATGTCCGCTATCAAGTTTTTTGGTTTTTACATGTTTATCAATGATTCTGTATCTATCCCTTGGAAAGGCTTTCTGAGGCAGGTGCCTTAGAAAGCCTAGGTACCCGGATCCGGCTGTTAAGGGAGCTCCCAAATTGAGTAAGGCCTGGCCATTTTGTTTGTTTTTACCCTACGATTTTTACCACACACACACTAGCACCCACACACAACCCACATATATTTGCTAGTATTGTTACTACTCTGTTTTGTGCAGGGTCTTTTATTTTGGTTTTAGTATGTTTTTCACGGGATAGAAAGGATGCACCTTAAAGGGTACACAAACAACATTTTCTGAAGTATCTATTGTCAGAATTTTGGTTGTACACATGTCAATTATATTGATAAGAAATGTACTGAAAACCCCAATGTAAACCTGGTACAAAACATTTTGAAATGTTTGAAATTTCTTTGAGTCATTTCTGAGGTATAGAGAATGAAAAGGGAAATAAACACTTACTTAATGGGGATGATTGACCTCTGACCTCTGTTCTGACTTCCTGGTGAGGCCTGATCATCCTCACTGGAAAGACTAGAGACATTGAGTGAGATTTAAATGGGCAATGTAAACAATAATAATTAGAAGAAGTTTATAATTTATCAATAGTCATATGTGTGATTTGGAACAAGAGAAGGACAGAGAGAGAGAGAGAGAGAGCACTGCCCCTGAATGAGGGACACCTGTCTCGAGTTTATTTAACTATTCCTTGAATCACCTCATGGGCTACAATTAAGTTAAGATGGAGTTATCAAGGGTAGTAATTCAAATTTTATTAGTTATTTTGATTTAACAGGTGGTGTTGTTGTTGTTTTTTTGGACGCATGAATCAGGATGTGAGTCACGTGTCAAAAGGGGGAATTACCAGTCCCCTGGGGCCCTGGCCCTTTGGTAAATATGCAAATAGATTTTGTTCATGGCTGCTTATAAAAGGAAGAAATATATGTTGGTAATGGTTGACAGTTACTCCAAATGAATTTAAGTTTTACCCACCTTGAGTGATATATGTGTATTGCTGCTGTTTTGTTTACTTTGTTCTTGTCTTGCTTCAATAACAAATCTCACCAGATTGGGTCTGCTGGATGGTAGGGATTTCTCCTTAAGGATTAGCCCTCTATCTCCCTGACCATATAAATCTGCAGTGAGATCGCCAAGATGATAGAGGCTCATAAGCCAATTTTTTTCCTATGGTTTCAACTGTGTGTTGTGATTCTCTGACATTTGTTTTAGAAATCTGTATTAAGAATATTGGTAGTAGTTATAATTTGCCGTACAGTGAATCATTTGTCTGGATTTCCTGAATCAGAAATGTCATGCCCGTAATTGATTTAGGCTTATCCAACATTGGTTATTTGGGTTATCAGGTTGATTGTGAGGGTCTACACACTGCAAAATGTATAGTACTTTAGACTGGAAATGGATTGAGATACCGATCTGTCATTAACATGCCACTTGCGACAAAAGCTCCAGCATGAAATGTCATTGCCAGAATCCATACATTTAATTGCGTAATAAAGCATATGTGTAACTGTATGAAGCGTAGGTCTTAATTTAAAACATTCTACTGCAATGGTTTTATAGGTAAGAGCTATGGAAACAATTTGAGTCTATAGACCCCTTGTGTGTATTTTAGATTGTACAACCCAGAGTGAAGGGTTTGAAAGTGTTATTTTGTTTAAGTGTTGATTTTGTTTACTTAATACTTTGATTAGC
The DNA here is from genome assembly GCF_965601325.2 of Salmo salar. Taxonomy (NCBI): domain Eukaryota; kingdom Metazoa; phylum Chordata; class Actinopteri; order Salmoniformes; family Salmonidae; genus Salmo; species Salmo salar. The sequence continues at coordinate 43,839,280 of NC_138297.1, forward strand.
TTCATTATGATGATTATAAATGAAATTAGATAAAGTTCCGTTAATAGAAGTATTACCTTTATTCTGATGTATTATAATGATGTATTTTGATATAGAAGCTTATTATCACAAGTAATAAGATGATGGAATGTGGCGGACGTTTTTATCATGTGAAGAGAGACCCTTGAAAATGTTATTTTTGTCTTAGTGTCATAAATAATCAACGTCCAGAATATGTTATTTAAGTTATCGTAGGAGACAGTACCAGGCACATGCCAGAACCAAACCTGTGAACTATGCCTATGTAACGTGTCTGTAACCAGTATTTAAGAGATCTAATGGGACTGCCCCAAGGAGAAGCTCACTTCAGACAGGTACTTTATGCATCTAAGTTTGACTGTGATCTCTCCAGCATGCTGTTAATAAACAATGATTCATTTAAGATTGACTTCGAGTGTCCCTGTGTAAAATTTCAATGACACATACAATATAGCTCAGCATTTGAATGATTTATTTTATACATCATTTTTTGCTAATCTTTATCAAGGGTGACAATAATTTGGGACCAGACTACATATTATGATGAAAGAATGTAATAATTTAATCAGCATTGTATACAGTGGGGGTCTTAAATTGTTGACACCCTTGATAAAGATGAGAATAATGACCCTATGAAACAAATAATTCCAATACTGAGTTATATTGTATGCTAAACAAAATGGAAAAATGATGTTATTGTATACCAATACAATTGCTCGGAGAAAGAGATATTGTTTGCTTTCCGAGTGGCGCAGCGGTCTAAGGCACTGCATCGCAGTGCTAGCTGTGTCACTGCAGATCCTGGTTCTATTCTAGGCTGTGTCGCAGCCAGCCGTGACCGGGCGACCCATGAGGCGGTGCACAATTGGCCCAGCGTCGTCTGGGTTAGGGGAGGGTTTGGCCGGACGGCCGGGATGTCCTTGTCCCGACACACTCTAGCAACAACTGTGGCGGGCCGGGCACATGCACTCTGACTCGGTCGCCAGGTGTACGGTGTTTCCTCCGACACATTGGTGCAGCTGGCTTCGAGGTTAAGCGGGCATTGTGCATTAAGACATTGATGGACGTCAAATACTGACTTGTATCACAGGCGACCTGGCTGAGTTTTACATTTTTTTTGTAATTTCTCAAAAAGTTTTCCAAATGTGGGGGGAATTTTGGAAATTTTTTCATATCGTTTGATATGAAAATAAGATAAATAGCAAATGTAAACACATATACTGAGCCTTCGTGAAACACAAAGATAATGTGGTCCGTAGTGGCTGGTTTCCTACTGTGATAGGTTAAAATCAAAAAATATATTTTTATCGCTGGATTCGAACTTGCCACTTTTGGAATCCGACGCTTATGACAGATTTGGAAAAAGATGTAGATACTTACAACACATACGGAATTGGAGGCAGATGCTTACGCCCATCTGCCATCCCCTTCCTCCTTCCACAACGCCCTAGCAATACCAAAACCTACTAGGATTTTGGATAAAATGTGCAATGTTTGACATGAAAATAAGATAAAAAAAACAAACTTAAACACATAAACTGAGCCTTTGTGAAACACAAAGATAGCACTAGAACTTTTTGAGTCAAGTACATGGTACTATTTGACCAACGTGTAAATGTGTCAAAAACTGTCTTACCAGCTGTATTTGTAGAGAATAACTGGGTCTGTGTAGAGTATGACTGGATCTGCACTGTGTAGTATGATGAGGTCTGATCCTTCAGACAGAAGTGGTCTAGTGAGAACTCAGGTGTAAATACAGTTGAATTAGCATTCTAAGCTAAGCTCTGTCTAAGTAATTATATATTCAAAACACAAAAGGCCAACCAGTGCATAAAACACATAGGGGCCGATTCTGACGTAGAATTTTACAGCTTTGCTAAGCATGCCTTTCGTATGCATTCAGTATTTTGTATTCAGACTTACCTTATTCAGTCGCGTAATGGGCTTTGCAGGTGTGGTTCCCTTGCATGCTTAATACATGTAATTCAACCAAAAACCCTCACACTTGCTGGCCAACACATTTTCTCATGAGGTTTTCATTTAATAGGGTTTTCAGTAAATGTATTTTAAGCCATCTCTTTAAACTCGGTGTACCTTTAATTTGAATTTTGTTGACAGACTAAAATATATTGAGAGAACAGGTTCAGAAAATAGAGATCAATGAAGGAATTCCATCTACAGTGGTTTTCCCTGTAAAAGTTGCGTCATACTGCAGCACACCTTGCAGGCTGCGCAGAATTCTATGGCACATTATTTAATTGTCAGCCACTGTTGCCATTAATGCTAGTTAGTGCTAGTTTGACCACCACCACAGCATAATCTCAAAAGTCCTGCAGCATAGACGGCATTTTTTGGAATATGTATTCAAACACTTCCAAAGTAACTATTTGTTCCCAAGGACAAAATAGTTAATTTCCACAAAGCATAGTTAGAACATAGTTGCAACTATATAATGCACAGGGGGTTCTTTGAAGAACCCTACATAGAGACTTCTAGATAGAACTGCAAAAGGTTCTACCCAGCACCAAAAAGTGTTCCCCTATGGGGACAAACCGAAGAACTCTGTATGGTTCAACTTACTTTTTCAGTGTTAGTTTGTTTTTAACACTGTAGAATTTGCAGTGTATGTAATAATTAACTTATTAATGTACTTATTTAAAGAGAAGAGAATATGATGTTACCATTGGTGTATTAAAATGAGAGTTAAGGTGATGTCAGTAACGAATCCAAGTGTTTGACATGGGGGAGGGGACAAGTAACTTTATGATCAACCTTGAGCAATGTAGAAGCAACAGTTATTTTTCATACTTTGATCAGATTTCCTTCAAATTTCATCCAATTTCATGAAAAACATGATTTTGACTGTTCATGACCTTTAACACTAGATCATTTGCTGTTGTACTTATCACAAAGTTAAAACACATGTATAGGACTTGATTTATAAACTATATTAAACTACCTTGAGTATTTGAAAAGTTGGTATTTTCAAATAAACTACAAACTACAACAATTTTCTGCCCAGGTCTAGTGTTTAAGGGGGATTAGTATAGCCCCACTCGCAATTAGACTGAACACATGCCATCATTGTAGCGATGGACAGCCCAATGGGCCATGAAATCAAACATGGGTGCTACCAGCCAAGCCTAGCCGTGTGTGTGTGAGTGTGTGTGTGTGTGTGTGTGTGTGTGTGTGTGGTTGTGTTACCATTGTGTGTGTGTGATAGTGAATTAAAGTATATTAGCATGGGTACAGGCTACAGGGCAGGAGATCCCATCTGTTATTTATCCAGAGTGGAGTTTCTAAAATTGTGGAACTTGACACAGTGCCCTAGGGATTCACCATATGTTTGTTTGGAAATGTATTTTCCCCAAGAGGGTTTGATCTTCCAAAGGTGGCACATTCACGAAGATGCCTTATTGTAGATATGTAAATATTGTATATTGTGTAGTGTATGTTGTATTACAGTTTGTTACTCTCTTGGTCCTCAGAAACAGTTGAGGATACATGGTGCGAAGAGCAGTGGAGGTTGATATAGAGGTGTTGTGTTGGGGGTTAGGGTTAATTTGCATTTTCATTTGTGCATTCATTCCCCAGTAAGATAATGTTGAGCTTAATATACAGTAACTACTACACAACCTAATGAATATCTGCTTGCCTTGAAAAACTAAGTCATTTTGAAAACGCTTTCTCCTGTTTTGTGCCAACTGAACATGACCCTGATGTGGAGCAGAGGCCTTTAGGCTGGACTTCAGGTTGGGACATGGCCCTGGCAGTAGCCAGGCACAGAGGCTCTGAATGCGTCCCAAATAGCACCCTAGTCCCTATTTAGGGCACTACTTTACAAAACTAGTGCATTATATAGGGAATAGGGTTCCATTTGGGATGTAGCCTCTGTGTATTGATGTAGGGCTATTGGTCTTCAAATGAAACAAAGTTTATTGTTTCCAGGCATGTAAATGATTAACCATGAATAGCTGTAGAGAGTACCAGGGAATATATTTAAATAGGAAAGCACCGAGTCAATGCTGTATACTGATAACACTGACTCACCATCTTTGCATATACCCTTCTATCTGACTAAGGCTTGATGTTTGTTTAAACAGTGAAGCTATTCTAGCACTGTACAAGGTTGTGTATTGTGTGCTGTATGAGAGAGTGAGCGAGAGATTCATCCAAACCAAGTGACACATTTGACTTTCAAATAGGATCTTTGTTTACTTTCACAGCCAGCTGTCTAGCTGTTCACTGTCTGTGGCAGCCACAGAGACCGGAGGGGGCTGGGGCTTAGTACAGGAGAGGATAGAGGGGAGGACAACTTTGAGGAAATGTAGCATGGGATGGGTCCTAAATGGCACCCTATCCACTATATAGTGCACTACTGTTGACCAGGGCCCACAGGGAATGCGGTGCCATTTGGGATGTACACATGGGTGGGCAGAGTACTGTACATTTAATGTTGCCTATAATCTGCTATGATGAATGTTGTAACACTTCACTTGAGCCATGTTGTAATTGATACAAACATGTAGTAAATAGACAAAGGCATTATGTCTTCAACACACTTGAAAGAGAATTTAGAACAGGCTCAAATTAGCATAGTAGTTTCTTTAGTTTCTTAACCATTCCATCACCATCCCAGTGTAAACTTGTCAGCTGGTATCTTAAGGAATAGAGTGTGTTTGTTTGAAAGATGGGCCTGTGGTGCATTGACAGCCCCAACAGGGCTTAAACAATCTTTTCCCGAGAAGTGCTAGACGATGCTTTTCAGGCCATGCTTTCTGAGTGGTTAAAGTGGCGAGCCAGAGGGTGTGTGTGTGAGTGTATGTGTGTCTGTGCAAGTGTGAAATGTGTACATGTATGTGTGCGAGAGTGTGTGTGTGTGTGTGTGTGTGTGTGTGGTGCGTGCCTGCATTTTTGCGTGTGCATATACATTCGTGTGCGTGGGTGTGTGTGCCGGCATCTGTGTGTGTATGCACGTACGTTTGAGTGTGTATGAGGGCAGAACTCCCAGGAAGGCACAGGACAGGCTGACCCTGAGCGTGATGATGCAAGAACACAGCAAGCTGAGAGGGATAACGTGGCCTGCCAGGCAGATCCACTCATTATGCTGTGATGCCAATTTAGAGGAAAGTACAAAGACTTCAACTGTGGTCGCCGTGCCATTCTGTCTCAGTTCTGTTCTGCTCTCTGGGACTGCAGGCCTGAAAGCTGTTGATATAACCACCAACACTGATGGATGAGGAGGAGAGAGGGGAAAGGAGAGTAGAGAGGAGTGTATCTCTTTCTGGGGCTACCTTTTCCCTTGAGAGAGTTTGGGGGAACAGTGTGTGTGTGTGTGTGCATACCTTATAGTCGTGCATGCGTCTGTCTGTGTGTGTTCACGCCTGAGTATGTGTGTCTGTGCATCTGTGCATGTGCGTGAGTTTGTCCATGCTCTTGTGTCTGTGTGTGAGGGCGTGATCCCCCTGATCCAGCTTCAGAGATCACAGTCAGGAAATTGAGTCCAGTATAAAGTATTGGATGAGGCCTGGCCCTAGGGGCACATCGAACCTGCCCTGAGTGGTCTGGGTCTCAATGTCAAACACAGGTCTACAGTCAGAACCCTCCCTCTCCCAACAGCTGCATCCTCTCCCCGTTTCTGCATGGCTCCAGTGTCTCAGGTCTCAGACAGCTGATGTGGTTTGTGTGTATGCACGCATGTGTGTACATGTGTGTGTGCGCTTAAGTGTGAACGTGTTTGTGTGTTTGTGTGTGTGTGTAAACCCGTGCTGTGTGTGTCCGTGCCTGCATGCGCATGTGTGCGCTTGCAAAGGTGTGTGTGTGTGTGAACCTACCATCTGTGTGTGTATGTGGTGGTGTGTGGAGAGTGGAGCAGGAGAAGCAGTTTGTTTCTGGAGGGGGAGTTCACAGTGATCAATTGGACACATTCTAATCAGGAGAGGGGGCAACACCCTGTACATTGGATTGGAATGGTCAGGGGGAGCTGTTTGAGTGTCGCGACTCAAAGGCCCCAGTGTGGGAGAGTAGGCCAGTATGTGTGTGTGTGTGTGTGTGTGTGTGTGTGTGTGTGTGTGTGTGTGTGTGTGTGTGTGTGTGTGTGTGTGTGTGTGTGTGTGTGTGTGTGTGTGTGTGTGTGTGTGTGCATGTGTCTGTGCCTGCCTGTGTGTGTGTGTGTGCTGTCTGTGTGTGTGTGTGTGTGTGTGTGTTCACCCAAGGTTAAGCCCGATCCAAGCACCACCAGAGCCCCACACTAATGAATGATAATGGAATAGAAGTAGAAAGGGAAGGTGAGTTGCCAGGTTGAGAGGCGAAGGGCTTTAGACAAACGGCCACTTGAGAAAGGCTACAGTTCAGAGCCATCACAGATACACAGATACAGGCTGTGGGTTAGCTAGAGCAGGACCCTATTCCCTACATAGTGCACTACTTTTGGTCAAAAGGGAATGCCATTTGTGGGCACATGCATTATCTCTGGCGTAATGATAAACACAGGAAGTGTTGGGGACCTGGGAGTCCTGGGCTGGGATAATAAAAGGCCATGGTATCACAGGGAGTTGATCACAGCAAGCTACTGTAGCAGCCAGCAGGGTAATCCCTAAGCATGGAGTGGACTGACTGACTCCTGGAGATTGGTATTGGAAAAACTAAGCCCAAATTCTTAAAGGAGGACTGGAAGACTTTGAACTGCTTTTGAAATGGAGAACAGTTTAAGAATCCTCAAGTGTGAGTGAGCCTTTGAGAGTAAAAGTCTGTCTGTCTGTCTGTCTGGTCTGTCTGCTCTGTCTGTCTGTCTGTCTGTCTGTCTGTCCTGTCTGTCTGTCTGTCTGTCTCGTCTGTCTGTCTGTCTGTCTGTCTGTCTGTCTGTCTGTCTGTCTGTCTGTCTGTCTGTCTGTCTGTCTGTCTGTCTGTCTGTCTGTCTGTCTGTGAATGCATATGTGTGTGCACTTGTGTGTGCACACCTGTCAACATTGGAGTGTATCATGCTACATAAAGCAGCCTTTTCCCTTCTAGTGAAGCTGAATCCCAGTAGGGGACTGATTGTTTCTCCTTAGGGCAGGCCGGCAGCTGTCAGTGTGTTAGGCGGGAGGTGGAGTGGTGCCGCTATAAGGTCACCATCCGTAATCAGTGGGACTGTGAAGTATAGTCTTCATGACTTTCACACTATTAAAGTATGGTGTCATCAAGAGAAGGAGAAAGTATTATCTGAGAGCTCCACCAGAGCAGAGAGCAAGAGAGCAAGAGAGGGGGATAGAGAAAGAGAGACAGAGGGAGAGAGAGACAGGCACAAAGAAAGAGAAAGAGGGGGAGATAGAGATGGAGAAAGAAATGAAAAGGGCTGATAGGAAGGTGACAGCCACACGGATCGTTGAACTCCTAAAGCCTTTGAAAAAGGCTCTTTATCAATCTGAACGTCGTCGCACCGATACACTACGGAGCAGCCCGTGACCAATCCAGCCCTCGCAATTTGCATTGGTAATGCGGACGTTGATCAAGAGCGAATTGGAACTTCAGTCAGAGAGTTGAGTGGATTATTATTTCCTCTGTCACATGATGCATTGTGAATACTAAGTGTAAAGTTATGTCTCCTCCCTTGGTCTTTGTGAAGACATTTAATGTAGATTCACTCATGGTTTTTCATGACTGTTTGTCAGATGTCTCTTTCTCTATACGGTCACCTAATAATGGTTCTTACATGGACCGTCTGAGTTTCTGTTCAGTGATTCATCTGTACAGTTCATTTGAAAGGTGGTCATTTAAAACATTTGGAAAACCAAGTGCAGCCCTCTATCTGTTTATCTGAATGTTAACAGTGGTTGGTTTCCTATTCTTCTTCGCTCTCTCCCTGCGGAGGCCAGAAAATGCTTCTGACTAGCCCCATTATTATTATTGTTCTCACCACTTCCTGTGTGAGCGGAGCGTTCAAGTGCCCTCTCCCCTGTTAGACCTGTAAATACCGTGTTTAACTGACCTAAGTTGTCAGGCAGCGAGGGTTGCTATGGCAACAGGATGTGCTTTTATCTTGGTAGAGGGGTGGTGGGTAGGGTGGGGAGGCTGAATAGGAGACGTTTGTTGGTTTGTGTTTGTTGTGCTTGTTTAAGTGTGTGTGTGTGTGCGTGTGTTCGTGTGTGCGTTTTGACGACCAAGTGCTCTAGCCTTTTGTTGTTTTTAAATTGTTTAAATTATTTTAAAGCTAAGAAATGCATTTAAAGTCCAGTCCAGTGCCTTCGGCATTAAAACAACAAGACAGGCTAATGTGGAAATCAAGGTAATCTACTGCCACAAGGATATTATGCATTCAGATATCCATTTGACATTTTGCAAAATACGGTATGCTTATAATGTTTTAATGATAGCTCCAATTGAGTGGTTTAGTTTGTTCCAAGGTATTCATTGGTTACAGTTGTGTATATAAAGGTATATTCTAAAAAAGTATGTATATGCCTGTATGTATATATATATACATGTGTATGTATGTATATATATATATATATGTGTATATATATATATATATATATATATATATATATATATATATATATATATATATATATATATATATATATATATATGGGTATGTATATGTATGTATATGGATATATATATATATATTTACCCCAAAAATATATGGGGGATTGGAAATGATACAGACTGTCACGTCCTGACCAGTAAAGAGGTTATTTTGTTATTATAGTATGGTCAGGGCGTGGCAGGGGGGTGTTTGTTTTGTGTGTTTTGGGATTTTGGGTTTGATCTATGTTATCTATTTCTATGTTTTCCTTTCTAGTTCTTCTATTTCTATGTTGTGTCTGTTTGGGTTGATCTCTAATTGGAGGCAGCTGATCCTCGTTGCCTCTGATTAGAGATCATATTTAAGTAGGGGTTTTTCTTCATGGGTTTATGGGTAGTTGTTTCCTTGTATAGTCTGAGCACATTACGGGACTGTTTTTCGTCGTTTGTTTTTTGAATAATTATTTTTTCCTTCTAATAAAAAGAAGATGAGCAATGTAACTGCTGCATATAGGTCTGATGATTTCTCCTTCTCAGATGACGAACTTTATGACAGAACTACCCACCAGCAAAGGCGGAGCGGCGACATTACGAGGCGTTATATGCACCGATTGGCAAGTGTGAGAGGCAGCCACCGGTCAGCGGTCGGAGTCCTGAGCCAACTTCCAGCGCTTATTATGGGGAGCGACGGATCAAGAAAGCACCGAGCTATGCGGAAATGCGCTCTGTATTGCCCAGACGCATTCAAAGCCCGGTGCGATCGGTGAAAGCTCCTCAGCGTTGCCAGGCTAGGTTGAGCACTCAGCCAGGAAGGGTTGTGCAGGCCATACGCTCCAGACCTCCAGTGCGTCTCCAGGACCCAGTGTAACCTGTTCCTGCTCCTAGCACTAGCCCTGAGGTATGTGTCACTAGTCTGGCGCCCCCAAAGCCAGCCCCACGCATCAGGCCTCTAGTGCGCCTGCCCAGTCCAGTACGTCCTGTTCCTGCTCCTCGCACTAGCCCTGAGGTGCGAGTCACTAGTCTGGCACCTCCAAAGCCAGCCCCACGCATCAGGCCTCTAGTGCGCCTGCCCAGTCCAGTACGTCCTCGCACTAGCCCTGAGGTGCGTGTCAGTAGTCTGGCGCCTCCAAAGCCAGCCCCACGCATCAGGCCTTCAGTGCGCAGTCCCCGTCCAGAGCTTTCGGCGACAGTGCCCCGTCCAGTGCTTCCGCCGATGTCCCACAGTCCGGAACCGACGGAGACGGCCCACAGTCCGGAGCTGCCAGAGACGGCCCCTCGCACTAGCCCTGAGGTGCGTGTCAGTAGTCTGGCGCCTCCAAAGCCAGCCCCACGCATCAGGCCTTCAGTGCGCAATCCCCGTCCAGAGCTTCCGGCGACAGTGCCCCGTCCAGTGTTTCCAGCGTCATCCCACAGTCCGGAACCGACAGAGACGGCCCACAGTCCAGAACTGCCAGAGACGGCCCACAGTCCGGAGCTACCAGAGACGGCCCACAGTCCGGAGCTGCCAGAGACGGCCCACAGTCCGGAGCTGCCAGAGATGGCCCACAGTCCGGAGCTGCCAGAGACGGCCCACAGTCCGGAGCTGCCAGAGACGGCCAACAGTCCGGAGCTGCCAGAGACTGCCCACAGTTCGGAGCCTACAGAGACGCTCTCCAGTCCGGAGCTGCCAGAGACGCTCTCCAGTCTGGAGCTGCCAGTGACGCCCTCCAGTCCGGAGCCTACAGAGTCGCCCTCCAGTCCGGAGCCTACAGAGTTGCCCTCCGACCCGGAGCCTACAGAGTCGCCCTCTGACCTCCAGTCCGGAGCTGCCAGAGACGCCCTCCAGTCCGGAGCCTACAGAGTCGCCCTCCAGTCCGGAGCCTACAGAGTCGCCCTCCAGTCCGGAGCCTACAGAGTCGCCCTCCGACCCGGAGCCTACAGAGTCGCCCTGCGACCCGGAGCCTACAGAGTCGCCCTGCGACCCGGAGCCTACAGAGTCGCCCTGCGACCCAGAGCCTACAGCAGTGGTATGCAACCCAGAGTCTTCTGTGGGGGTGGGAAGGTTAGATTGGGGACTAAGCCCGGAGCCAGAGCCACCTCCGTAGGGGGCAGTATTGGGAAGGGGGGGTGTAGCACAAGAACCGTCGGTGACGGTGGCCACCCTCCAGTCCCTCCCTTTATGTTTGGGTTTCTTTTTGTGGGTTGTTGTTTTTGAGGTGCATTCGGGGTCTGCACCTTTGGGGGGGTACTGTCACGTCCTGACCAGTAAAGAGGTTATTTTGTTATTATAGTATGGTCAGGGCGTGGCAGGGGGGTGTTTGTTTTGTGTGTTTTGGGATTTTGGGTTTGATCTATGTTTTCTATTTTTATGTTTTCCTTTGTAGTTCTTCTATTTCTATGTTGTGTATGTTTGGGTTGATCTCTAATTGGAGGCAGCTGATCCTCGTTGCCTCTGATTAGAGATCATATTTAAGTAGGGGTTTTTCTTCATGGGTTTGTGGGTAGTTGTTTCCTTGTATAGTCTGAGCACCTTACGGGACTGTTTTTCGTCGTTTGTTTTTTTTGTATAAGTATTTTTTCCTTCTAATAAAAAGAAGATGAGCAATATAACCGCTGCATATTGGTCCGATGATTTCTCCTCCTCAGACGACGAACTTGATGACACAGACAATTACATTGATGGAAGCAACAATCTTTCCGGAATATTAAAGCTGATCCACCCCTTAAAAATTAAAAAACATTTTAATAAATTTGGGTGATCTAACTCTGGCTCAACGCTATATGAATGATCTCATCAGAGCTCACGGAAAGTTCTCTCTCTCTCTTTGTGGTCCAGTTGTTGCTGTTAGCAAGCTCCCAGGTGTCAGCAATCTGTTCCATCGTGCAATATTCAGAGTGACAAATTGAAATGGCCCCCGTCCAAACGCAGCCTGCGCCTCACCTCTCTCCCCCTTTATTGGCATAGGAGACATTGCCAAAGCAATTGAAATAAACAATAAACAAAAGTGAGAAGAAACTAATTTAACAACAGTGGTGGAAAAAGTACTCAATTGTCATACTTCAGTAAAAGTAAAGATACCTTAATAGAAAATGACTCAAGTAAAAGTGAAAGTCACCCAGTAAAATACTACTTGAGTTAAAGTCTAAAAGTCTTTGGTTTTAAATATACGTAAGTATCAAAAGCAAATGGAATTGCTAAAATGTACTTAAGTATCAAAAGTAAAAGTATGAATCATTTTAACTTCCTTATATTAAACAAACCAGATGGCACAATTGTCTTGTTTTTTATTTTATATACGGATTGCCAGGTGCACACTCCAACACTCATAATTAACAAACGAAGTATTTGTGTTTAGTGAATCTGCCAGATCAGAGAAAGTAGGGAGGACCAGGGATGTTCTCTTGATAAGTGTGTGAATTGGACCATTTTCCTATCAAAATGTGACGAGTACTTGGGTGTCAGGGAAAATGCATTGAGTGAAAAGTACAGTATTTTTTTTTAGGAATGTAGTGAATTAAAAGTAAAAGTTGCCATAAATATAAATAGTAAAGTAAAGTACAGATACCACAAAAAAATACTGAAGTAGTACTTTAAAGTATTTTTACTTAAGTACTTTACACCACTTAACAACATCAACAACAAACTATTAGAAATTAACACAACATATTGCACTCAACAAAGACATTTCAAGTATTATATTATCAGCTACGTACTGTGTTTTAGCGATGTGCAAATACTTGTAGTACAAATAGTAGGTGAAGAGAAATAAACATATAATTATTGGTAGTATTTACAATCTTGTTGGTGCTCCACTGGTAGCCCTTTTCAATGGCAACGGGCCACAAATCTTGCTGCTGTGGTTGCACATGACGATATTTCGCCTAACATATATGGGAGATTACCAAAGTTTGATTTGTTTTCAAATTATTTGTGGGTCTGTGTGATCTGTGTCTCCAATGTGGTCATACGTTTGTCAGGAGGTTAGAAAGTGCAGCTCAGCTTCCACCTAATTTTGTGGAAAGTGGGCACATTTCCTGTCTTCTCCTGAAAACCAGGTCTGCCTATGGTGACGTCTCTCAATAGCAAGGCTATGTATGCTCACTGAGTCTGTACATAGTCAAGGAATTCTGCCACTGTGTACTCTCTGTTTAGGACCAGTTAGCATTCCAATTGCCAGCAGCATACAGCACCACCCTGCATCCCACTGCTGGCTTGCCTCTGAAGCTAAGCAGGGTCAGGCCCTGGATGGGGGACTAGATGCTGCTGGAAGTGGTGTTGGAGGGCCAGCTGTAGGCACTATTTCCACTGGTCTAAAAAAAATGCCCTCTGGAGGGTGCTGTCATTTTTGATAGGACATTAAATGGGTGTCCTGACTCTCTGTGGTCACTAAAGATTTCATGGCACTTATCGTAAGAGTAGGGGTGTTAACCCCGGTGTCCTGACTCAATTCCCAATCTGGCCACCTAATCATCCCCAGCTTCATATTGGCTCATTCATCCCTCCTCCTCTCCCCTTTAACCCTCCTGTTGTGTTTGTAAAATAAATAAATACTCCATGTTTTGGTTGATTCTTTCCAGTGTGTCAAGTAGTTATCTTTCAGCTTTCTCGTAATTTGGTTGGGACTCATTTTGTTGCTGTCAAGAACCAGCTGGCTGAGGGGCCTCTCCTCTAGGTTAATCTCTCTGTAGGTAAGGGTTTTGTAGTGGAATATGTGGGCATCGCTTCCTTTGTTTTGTGGTTGTAGACTTGAACAGCTTTTTTCTGGATTTTGATAAATAGTGGGTATAGTCCTAATTCTGTTCTGCATGCATTGTTTGGGGGTTTGCGTTATACACAAAGTATATTTTTGCTGAATTTTTCATGCAGAGTCTCAATTAGGTGTCTTTCTCTCTCTCCTCCTTCTCCTCCTTCTCTCTTAACTCTCCTCATAATCTCTCACCTCCCACTTTATGTCCTCCTACTCTCACTCCACCATCTTTCTGCTCCCAAAATTTCTCCTCCCTCTCTCCATCCTCTCCTGCTCTACACCCCCCCATCTCTCTCTCATCCCTCCCTCTATAGGGCACACCTCTCTGCAGCGTCATCTTTTCGCATCTCAGCCCACTGTCCAGTCCTGGCCCATGGGAATCCTCTCTCACAGCAATCAGTCACTGGTGTGGACCGACGGACCATGGACCACAGGTCTGCTCTAGTGCCCTCACCTGGCACCATCCAGCCATTGCACCTGCTCATCATTCTAACCTGAAACCCAGCAGGACAGAGAACAGTAAATAATTAACAATTAACAAGGTTGATGGAAGAAGTTTGGTTTGAACTTCAGAGTAATGGAGGAGGTTCCACACTTTTATTTCTCATTAGAATGCTGTGTTTCAGTTCTTCATCATCTGCCTCACAAAAATATTAGTACATTTACGTTCAATTCTCTGTAAATTGTCTGCATCTAGCTATCTATTGATTTGATAGGAAAAACCTTGGCTTACCTCTCTACCCTGATAAACTTTTATTTTTTGTTTTGTAACACCTCAGCTTCCTCCCATTTACAGCTAAGAAACCACAGAAAATGGTTCCTTTAGCAGGATAGTGGGGAAATGTAGATGGTAAGTAGCAAGGTTTTTGTCCCTTTTCCAATTTGTAATTTTGTCTCTCTCGCTCTCAAATTAGCAATTAAAACACCAAACAATTGCGGAGGCTGGCTCCAGCCGCTTCTACTGAGCCCACGGGCTATACCCAGCCCTACCTCTCCATGCTTTCTAAATGTCAGAGCCTGAGAAGTTCTTTAAAAATTGAAAAAAGACCCCATTACCAGTGACATTTATCATGCGTGTCTCTGAGCATAAGACATTCTGTGTGAGGAGAGAGGCAAATGCAGAACATGAAATGTCTGAGATTAATTGACTTATGAGTTATTGTCTCTCCACTGTCAGATATTGTACTTGTTGGCCTAAATATTATTCACAATCTATCAAATGCTTTATCTGTTTGGTTTATCTTGCCTGGGGCAATGGGACCGATAAAATAAACTTAAACAGGTATTAACAAATTGGGGTTCACTTATATTGGGAGTAGTGCCTTTCCTCAGCCACAGTGTGTTATATGTGCAAAAGCACAGTCTCACAACCCGATGAAACCTTCGACATTTAGAAACAAAACATGCCAATTTGAAAAATAAGGAGTTTTTGGAGCGAGAATTAAGATGACTTTCGAGTAGTAAGACATGTATAAAAGCAACAGATACCATTAATAAGAAGGGGCTCGAAGCATCTTTTATGGTGAGCTACCGAGTGGCTAGGACAGGCAAGCCCCATACTATTGTGGAGGACTTAATTCTATATGGCTGGGACAATGCTGGGGGAAAAGGCCCAAAATCCTATACAGACAATGTCTTCGTCAAACAACACTGCTTCACAACACAATCAGTGACATGGCAGGAGATGTTTCGAAAAATTATGTTTCACTGTAGCTCAGTTGGTAGAGCATGGTGCTTGCAATGCCAGGCTTGTGGGTTCGATTCCCACGGGGGGGCCAGTATTTAAAAAAAATATATGCACTCTACTGTAAGTTGCTCTGGGTAAGAGTGTCTGCTAAATGACTAAAATGTAAATGTAATTACTGCTTCAAATATAAGCCAGTGAGTTCTATGAGTTACAGCTGGATGAGTCAACAGATGTGGTGGGCCTGGTACAGCTCCTGGTAAATGTCTGTTATGTTTATGCGGGGTCAATTAAGGAAGACATCCACTTCTGGAAACCAGGAGAGGAGGAGAGGATATTTTTAAAGTACTGGACAGCATTCTGACATCAAATGGACTTTGGTGGTCAATATGTGTTGGTATTTGTACTGATGGCGCAAAAGCCATGACAGGGAGACATAGTGGAGTGGTAACGCGATTGCAAGCAGTTGATCCCGACGCCACTTGGGTACACCTCAGCATCCACCGAGAGGTTCTTGCTGCCACGGTAATGCCTGACAGCTTGAAAGGCGTTTTGGACACTACAGTGAAAATGGTTAACTTTGTTAAAGCAAGGCCCCTGAACTCTCGTGTAATTCTGCACTATGTAATGATATGGCCAGCGACATTGTAACGCTTTTACAACATACAGAAGTGCGCAGGTTATCAAGGGCAAAGTATTGACATGTTTTTTTTTAAATTGAGAGACGAGCTTAAAGTTTTCTTCACTGACCATCATTTTCACTTGTCTGACCGCTTACATGATGACGAGTTTCTCACACGACTGGCCTATCTGGGTGATGTTTTTTCTCGCCTGAATTATCTGAATCTAGGATTACAGGGATTCTCCGCAACTATACTCAATGTGTGGGACAAAATTGAGGCTATGATTAAGAAGTTGGAGCTCTTCTCTGTCTGCATTAACAAGGACAACACACAGGTCTTTCCATCATTGTACGATTTCTTGTGTGCAAATCCAGCTCACGGACAATGTCAAATGTGATATAGCGAAGCACCTGAGTGAGTTGAGTGCGCAATTACGCAGGTACAAACAACTGTATTCGTTATCCCTTTCATGCCCTTCCTCCCGTCCACTTACTGATATCTGAACAAGAGAGGCTCATCAAAATTGCAACAAGCGGTTCTGTAGAAATTAATTCTTATGTTTAATAAATGTATCATATGTATGTGGCAGGCTTACAATGATGGCAAAAAAAATTAAAACATTTAAGAGTGTGCTGACCCTGGTGCTAGAGCGGGTACGCAGCTGGAGGTTGAATGTTTCAAGGGGTACGGGTGTCATCGCCGTGTGTGTAGGTGGCAGGGAAGTCAGGCGCAGGAGAAACCAACTTGGTATCACTGGAGTTGTTTTAATAAAATAATAAACAAACAACGAACTCCGAAACCAAAATGTACATAAAATAACATGGGCAACAATAACCGTAGCACACTACTACAAAATACACACCACAAAATAACATACAAACAATCTCGGACAAGGACATAAGGGGAAACAGAGGGTTAAATACACAACAGGTAATGAATGGGATTGGAACCAGGTGTGTGTGAAAACAAGACAAAACCAATGGAAAATGAAAAATGGATCAGTGATGGCTAGAAGACCGGTGACGTCGACCGCCGAGCACCACTCGAACAAGGAGGGGCATCGACTTCGGCAGAAGTCGTGACAACGGGACTATAAACGTTTGGGAACCACTGGTCTAAAAACTGCAAAATAGTCTAAAAAGGGTTCTCTCTCTCGCTCTCCTCACGCTCGGCCTGGTTTACTAACCCTCACACTCTCTTACAACGCTGCCATTTGTTACAGTGATTCATGAATACCAATGCCGGTTGCTCATGAGACGTACAGCCCTGCGTTGTAAAGGATTACTCTCTCCTTTCACATTTGCCATGTTATCCATTTTCATTTGAAGAATTTATACCCGGCGTCGCACAATTGGACTGGTGGTTTTAAATCTAAAAGATGATTCATAAATGCCTGAGAAATGCCTGGTTTTCTACATGTTTGTGTTTTATGTGTTTATTATCTCTGCTTGGCATGTTTATCTATGGGTCTGAGGTCCTTCAGTGGTGAGAAAATCTCAGAGGTCGATGGGTAATGGAAGGAAAATCATGCTTCTGTTTGTGTAGACCTGCGGATGGAAGACCTGTATGGACATTCACTATGCTGCTTAGACCTGATGGAGTCTTATAAACCACACAGTGTAAATCAGTTGGACTGTGCCCAAAATGGCACTCTATATAGTAGAGCCCTATGGGCCCTAGTCAAAATTAATGGACCATGTAGGGAATAGGGTGTGATTTTGGCCACCATTCTTCTGTGGAGAGATACAAGGAGTGTCCAGGCTTCTTCAGGTCCAGCACAACAATACTAACACACCTGATTCAACTAATCAACTGCCTCATCAGGACCTTGATTAGCTGGATCAGGTGTGTTAGTACTGGGGTGGAACAATGGCCTGTGCACTCTCCAGGGGGATGGCTGGTAACTACTAGTGTGAGCCAATCCTCTCTTTAATTCACCTGCTAATAGAGAGTAGTGGGCTGGTAAACTACTGCAGCTCTGTATGTCCGGGGGTTTTACTGTAATGAGTGCAGACTACTCTGACAACAAGGCTTTGTGTTGCATTTATTGTAAGAAGAAGTGACTAGACTGGACTAGGGCATAGCTGTGATATATATCCCTTTCACTGTATTCTGCATTACATTTATGGGCTATGTCATACTTTAATATACTGTATGTATAGGCTTGTTATAGTTTGTGGCAACACATTCTAGAGCAAGAGTACTTATGAAAAGGACCATGTGTTGTATCCTATTTGCGTGTCATGGCTCTGATGAGCAGCCCTACACCTGTGATATATTAAGGGCTTCCCTTATGCAGGATGTTTGTCCCCCCGGGACGCTCCATTTTCTTCTCATTGATTATCCCATTAGTGATCATGATACATGTCCAATCATACACAGTGAGGGATGAATGGGATTCGTTTTACTCATTTACCCTCTGTACACGTGGCCTAGTGTGTTTCATAACCTGCATAACAGATCTTATTGCTGCAATGGTAAGGATTTGTTTTCTTTCAATAACATGAAAAACATTCAGTACAAAGAGATGACTAATCTGCATGTGGTTTGTCTCTGATCAGTCCCTATTAGAGATGTGGTTTGTCTCTAATCAGTCCCTATTAGAGATGTGGTTTGTCTCTGATCAGTCCCTATTAGAGATGTGGTTTTTCTATGATCAGTCCCTATTAGAGATGTGTTTTTTCTCTGATCAGTCCCTATTAGAGATGTGGTTTGTCTCTAATCAGTCCCTATTAGAGATATGGTTTGTCTCTGATCAGTCCCTATTAGAGATGTGGTTTGTCTCTGATCAGTCCCTATTAGAGATGTGGTTTTTCTCTGATCAGTCCCTATTAGAGATGTGGTTTGTCTCTAATCAGTCCCTATTAGAGATGTGGTTTGTCTCTAATCAGTCCCTATTAGAGATATGGTTTGTCTCTGATCAGTCCCTATTAGAGATGTGGTTTTTCTCTGATCAGTCCCTATTAGAGATGTGGTTTGTCTCTGATCAGTCCCTATTAGAGATGTGGTTTTTCTATGATCAGTCCCTATTAGAGATGTGGTTTGTCTCTGATCAGTCCCTATTAGAGATGTGGTTTGTCTCTGATCAGTCCCTATTAGAGATGTGGTTTGTCTCTGATCAGTCCCTATTAGAGATGTGGTTTTGTCTCTGATCAGTCCCTATTAGAGATCTGGTTTTTCTCTGATCAGTCCCTATTAGAGATGTGGTTTGTCTCTGATCAGTCCCTATTAGAGATGTGGTTTGTCTCTGATCAGTCCCTATTAGAGATGTGGTTTGTCTCTGATCAGTCCCTATTAGAGATGTGGTTTGTCTCTGATCAGTCCCTATTAGAGATGTGGTTTGTCTCTGATCAGTCCCTATTAGAGATGTGGTTTGTCTCTGATCAGTCCCTATTAGAGATGTGGTTTGTCTCTGATCAGTCCCTATTAGAGATGTGGTTTTTCTCTGATCAGTCCCTATTAGAGATGTGGTTTCTTTCTGATCAGTCCCTGTTAGAGGTCAACTGCAGCCTGTAAAATGGAAGAAAGAGAAAATGACAGAAGAATGTAGATTGCCAACACTGTAAGAAAAATGTAGTTGATTGAACTAATAATTATTTAGTAAGTGGTTCCACAGCCTTTTTAGTTTGCTCAACATTTCGGTCAGTGTTACCTGAACTTAACGTTTTCAGTTGGCCCAAATTTAGCTCCAACTTGAGAAAACTTAGGCAGAAATTAGGTAAGTGACTCCCCCACACACAGTGCTTTTATCATACGTTTTCAACATTCAGATTTGACACATGATGGCATTGTGCATATTCATTCACACTATGATTATTACTCAACATCTCCTTACCTGGGATTTGAACTGTATTCCGATCTTCCTGCTACGCCATCAAGTCTGTGTTAGTTATCCATTAGTCTGACTATTATCTCATCATTGATTTGATTTACTTATTTACTTATTTTAGGGTTTCTTGTTTGAATGTTACTCCTTAATCACTATGATGAAAACATTTTTTTTTTCTTGAGTGTACTTTTACCAGAGCTGAGATTTGTAGGAATACAGGTGAATTCAGTCATTGACACAGACATGGTGACGTAGCAGAAAGGGTAAGGCATGCCGCGAACCAAGAGGTTGAATAATTATTATATAAATGAACATGCACAATGTAATCATGTATGTCAATGTGCCAAAAGTTTAAGTTCAAAGTGTTCTATGTTAATTAAAAAGTACTATTTGAACTTGTGGATGTCCCTAACTTAAGTTTTTCTCAAGTTGGAGCTAAGTTTGGGCCAACTAAAAATGTTAAGTTCAGGTAACACTTTGACCGAAAAGTTAAGTGAACAAAAAAAGGCTTTGGAACTAGTTACTGAATAATAATTAGTTCAATCAGCTTGATTTTTTATATTTTTTTACAGTGAATTAAGGCAGGATGGTGGTGGTGGTTTTGCAATCAGTGGTACCCTGTCATTTATCTGGAACAGTCGAGTTCCCCTCTGTGTATCTGTGTGACCTCTGGATGTGTGGTGGAATTTCTAAAGTTCACCGTTCAAGTTCTTTCTGGATTCCCCCTTCTCTGTTAGTTAGATCCCCAAGGTTGCCACGGAACTCTGATCTTAGGTCAGTTTAGTATTTTCCCACCTAATGGTTAAGGCTAGGATTTGAGGAGGCTAAGCTGATCCTGGATCTGCGCTGAGGAGCAGTTTAACCCAGAGTGACAACCGTTATCTCCAGCCTGTTCAAATGGAATGACATATCCTCTCTCCTTCTTATCTCTACAGTTGTGTTAGAGCCTGTTCCTTTTGTTACGGACATGCGATTATCATGGTATTAATTGTGTCAGACGGACATTCCATTCCATTTCCAGACATCTAACACCCTTGAGTGACTATGCAAGATTTACTCTTTTACAGAAATTACTGCCATTGTCGCGTCTTAGGGCAATTGACTTGGTTGAGGGTTTTGTAGGATTTCTCTTCTGATTAGCATATGGTGTTTGATCAATTTGGAAGATCCTTCTCTGTCATTGTGTGATCTGTCTCTGTCTCTCAGGGGAGATCGTGTTACAATGAACTACGCTAACCGACACGTAGCATACGTGACAAGGACCCTCTTGGTGACAATATCCAGTGTTTGATGTGCCAATAAAAAAACGTTTGTGTGTGTGTGTGTGTGTGTGTGTGTGTGTGAGCATGTGTGAGCATGTGTGTGTGTGTGTGTATGTGTGTGTGTGTGTGTGTGTGAGCATGTGTGTGTTAAATATGCATGTGTTAAATAATATTACTGCCTCCATAAACGATCTCCTGTGTATCAGGTCCTGTTGATTTCCATCTCAGACAAACATAAATGCTTTCGTATCTCTGTTAGATACAACTGCTGCTGTTTCAGACTGCCAGCACCTTGGACAGCTCCTCCACTGGGTATTCACCGACAGACACTTTGGCAGGTATAATCTGTCTTTGTCCATCTGTCTGTGTATATCGTTCTGAAATACACAATGCTAATATGGCCTTTTGGTGGATGTGTATTGTCGACAACATTTTAGATCTGTTGAGATCTGAAGACTGAAAATACTCTCTCGAAATCATACAAGGACTGATATTGAATAAGTGATGCTTTTATTGAATAGTTTCTAAGTGCCTGGAGTGAACTTGCGCCGGATAACATCAAACCTTGTAATGAGTGTTTGTTGTGGTGAGAGATCTGTGTGTGTTTGCACGCGTGAGTGTGTTCCTGGCAGTAGGTAGCTCTTACCACTCCTACTGGTCCCAGTGTCATCACAATATTATGACTGTGTGACATTTTTCTGATGAGTCATTTCAATTAGGCCCATCCTTTGCAACACTAGAGCTATTGGCAGTCGCTCTGTTATCGTGTCTGTTGATCCCAGTCCCATAAAGCACAACGATATTGCTCATACTGAAAAAAACACAGGCCATTTTGTTGTGCATTCAGTGGAGGATGCTCTCCAAAAAGTATTTATTTGCTTGTTGTCTGGATTATTTATTTTTTTCAAGCCGCTGAAAGTACTTGATGTCAGGCAGCAGAATTGCAGATCTGAGGACCGGTGCAGACAATGGGGCAGTGTGTGTCTGAGAGTATGGCTGTTTGTGGTGACTTCTGAGGTTTTTATGCGCACTCTCTCTCTCTCTCTCTCTCTCTCTCTCTCTCTCCTCTCTCTCTCTCTCTCTCTGTCTCTCTCTCTGCTCCCTCTCTCTCTCACTCTCTCTCTCACTCTCTCTCTCTCACTCTCTCTCACTCTCTCTCCTGTTTGTGCAAATGACTCTGTCCTCTGGAACCTTGGAGGGACAAGACAGGGGTGAGACAGGGCTTTTGAACTCTGCTCTGTCCATCTTTGCAGCTGCACATACACACAAAAGGTGGCCTGGGGCACTACACCTTCAGGAAAATACAAGCACTATACACACCACTTTTCTTTTTTACAGAGTCTAGCCAGGTACAGGAGAAGCGCTTGCTTGCTTGTTATATTTATTTCATTCCTCTATTCTCCCTCTCTCTTTCTTTCTGTTCAGTATGAGGGCCAAGGGAAAACAACAACACAGCCACCTCATTTCAATTTCCTTTCTATGTTACATATCTCCTGTGAGTAGAGTGGAGGAGAGAAAGAGGAAGAGAGAGAGAGGAGGAGAGAAAGAGAGAGAGAGATCCTGGTTCTCCTCAGCAGAGAGGGAAGGGGGAGGTGTTGTGGAAGTGCAGCCCGAGGCGGTGCCACCGGTCCTGGGTTTGTTTACTCTGCCGTACCCCTGCTCTGAAGGTGGTCCCGCATGCCGGGTCTGTATGCAGCAACGAGATAACCCTCCTACTCATCAGCACCCCCGGTTACTCCCAGAATCTGGTGCTGTGGTATTTAAAAAATTGGTTCTCCCCCGGAATACAAATTGCTATTCTCTGGATTTTTTAAAGGAGGAATAAAAGAAATAAATCTAATTTTAGAGGCCTGACATGGTTACCATGCACTGCGGTAACCTAGAGATCTTTGTGGTAGGAGCCCATAACAGGAAAATGTGCACTGCTATATACACTCTTTAAAGAAAAGGTGCTAAGTAGAACCATATTTGTCCCCATAGGGGAACCCTTTTTGGTGCTAGGCAGAACCCTTTGCAGATGGTTCTCCCTATAACCCTTTTGTAGGATTTTTCGTAGAACACCCTGCATATGGTTCTACCTAGAACCCTCTATGAAGGGTTCTATCGAGAACCCTTTTATCTTTGAAGGGATCTTCCTAGAACCCTCTATGAACAGTTCCACTAGCCTTACTAGCCTTTAAAATTCAATTATTTATGACAATACATTACATATATCATAAGGCCTTTCTTTGAGGGCCTAGTTATACCCTAACACAGTGGTGTTAGGAAACTCCTGGAATCCAGCCAGAGTTAGGATGTCCAACAAGTAGGATCACCCACAACCAGCATTCAGAATTACTGCCAGGATAGGGAAGATTGAATACTGAGACTACCTCAATCATCTTAACTGGAAAAACCATTTCAGTATCGGGTGCAATAAGTCATAACTACTAACAGATTGGATTTGTTAGAAAATGTATACTATTTACAGTATCTTTGTGTAGCATAACATTAATCAATCAACCAATGTATATGCAAAAACACAGATATTAATACAGACAATTCTGAAAATCACCCTGCAATAGAGCATGCTGGGAAATATAATATATGGTTCTATGTAGAACCCTTCTTGACTTCCAAAGAATCCTTCTTGCCTTGCAAACAATCATCAAATAACTCTTTCCTCCAAAAATGGTTCTTAGGATGTTAAAGGTTCTAGGTAGAACCCTTTGCCTTACAACGAACCCTTGTCTTCCAAAATGGGTTCTTCCACTCAAAACAGTTCTTGGTAGAACCCTATCCCTCTGCAAAGAACCCTTTTTTCTAAGAGAGTAGGGGCTCCAATGCATTTTTGCCTATTTAACTAGGCAAGTCAGAACACATTTTTATGTACAATGACGGCCTACCCTGGCCAAACCCTCCCCTAACCCTGACGACGCTAGGCCAATTGTGCGCCACTCTATGGGACTCCCGATCACGGCTGGTTGTGATACAGCCCTGGATCGAACCCAGGTTTGTAGTGACGCCTCTAGCACTGCGATGCAGTGCCTTAGAACGCTGCGCCACTCAAGGAAACCCTAATTTCACAGCGGGGTATTGCTGTGATAATTTCTGCTTGAAATAGCTTTTCATTGGTATTAGTTCTGTGTAACTACTATGACCAAGGATTGAATAGCAGGGATAGAGCGGAGAGGAGGATATCTTCCCTATTATTATGGGAGACAACATAATACAGATTTATGTTACAATAATCATAGAAAGGCAACTCTTTTTAGGATATCCCTGTTCAGTGATGCAGTTGTATTAAGAATGAATGAATAGTTGAAAAATACATAGTTGTATACAGCTGTCATAAGTTGATGTGACAGGCTATGACTAGAGAAGGGTTGTGTGACGAGAGCAGACTCAATGCTGTGCAGGCTGAGGATAGGTCTGGGGTTGAGGTTATGTCAGTTTTCCTGTTATAGGTTGTGTCCAAAATGGCACCCTATTCCTTATATTTTGCACTACTTTTGAATAAGGCTCTGCCCAAACATATTGCCTTATGCTGGGTATACGGTGATATTTGGGATGCAGCTATTGTCTGACAACAAGGAACTGTTTCCTCAGGCAGCAGACTGTGCAGAGGCTTAAGAACTTCCGTAATTAACTGTCACAATGTTTAAAAACTAACAAATGGACTTTATGTCAGCGAGGGCCCGTTAATTTACCAGCTCCTCTCGTCGATCGGCCTATTATCTCCATTACTACAGCCCTGGTGTCTGCAGCTTCGCAGCCGCAGCATCCCTCTCTCTCTCAGAAACACTCAGCTCCCCTGGGAATGTATAACTAGCAACGCTCAGAGTACCACTACCCAGAGCTCTGCATCTGCCTTAATAAAAGACGAACATAAGAAAACACATCCACTGAGTTGCATGATAACTTGAGGGGGGAAATGTCCATATGTTGAACTACTAAGTACCTCATAGAGAGGATTGGATAGAGAGAAGAAGGGAGTGATTTAGCCCGAAGGCATACAGAACAACATGAGCAGTATGGGAGAAGTACCGTCTGTGATTGCTAGCTACAGTTTACAGTTATTTCTCTGTATATAAGGAACTCAAATGTAATTATTGCAGACTGAGTTTGTGTACATTCTGAGCACTTAAGGGAAGGATGAAGGATGAATTACAATATGCAAAGCTGGTTGAATACAGGGAAATGAAAAGTTAATTTAATCTTTGCCATATTCTTAGGCTACGGAGAGGAAATTGTCTCCAAATGAAGATGCTTGAGGCACGGGGGAGGGTCAGCGAAGCCGTGTTTGTGTGTGTGTATGTCTTTGTGTGTGCGTGTACATGCTACTATTTACTATTATGGTCTAAAACCCCTAAACTGACCTTATCTCAGTGCCTACGCTGGTCAGTACCTTGACTACATCATCACTTGGTATGGCAAATGCACCGCCCTTGACCACACAGCGCTACAGAGGGTGGTGCGGACAGCCCAGTACATAATGTTTCTACTTTCCTTCCATCTTGTGCCAATATCAGTTGTATTTAAGTCTTGGATCCAATAGTTCATATTTTTTTCTAAGTTTGTCAGTTGGGTAGGCTCTCTGCAAGGTATTGTACTGTATATCTTACCTATCATATGAATCTAATTTTCTGACTCAAATAGGATTCCCTCAAGATTGCTCTGATGTCAAATATCTTGATATGAAACTTTTAAGTTGAATGTATTTGAAAATATCTACATTGGTCAGTCAAAAATTCCCTTCTGTCATGGAAATACATTTCCTATTACCAAGTTATTAATGGTTTCTATGCCTTTAGTATTTCATGTGGGGCAATTTATCTGTGAATCCTGAACAGCTATCTAAGGATTGTTCCATAGGGTTGTGTTTTTAGGAAGTGATATTGGTTCTTGTAGAATAAGTATTATTTTCTTCCATATTGTTAGTGTGCTTGTGAAAAGATTCTGGGGATGAGCATGCACACCTTCAATATGTACCCATTGTTCCTCTTTAGTGCATTTAACTATATGTCGCATGTAAAAGCCCTTGGTGGCAAGTTGATACAATTCCAAGTCAAGAAGGTTAAAACCACCCTCAGACTGTAAAATGTTCCTTTTTATTCTATGAGTTTTATTTGCCCATATAAAACAGTGGAGGCTGCTGTGGTGAGGACGGCTCATAATAATGGCTGGAACAGAGCGAATGGAATGGCATCAAACCATGTGTTTGATGTATTTGATACTGTTCCACTCCATTCTGCTCCAGCCATTACTAAGAGCCCGTCCTCCCCAATGAAGGTGCCACTAACCTCCTGTGATATAAAGTCTGTTATGAGCGGGTATACGTTTCTTTAAGAACGTCATCGGTGGGGTAATTGGTATTACCGAGAATAAATATAACACTTTGGGAGCCATGCCTTTCTGAAGAAGTTTATTCTACCTGTAAGATTTATGGGAAGATTATTCTATTTAATTAGATCGGCTTTCATATTGTTGAGTAATGGGATAAAGTTATATTTATATATTTGTTGTAAGTTATTAAGAATCCTAAGTATTTGGTATTTGATATTTGTTGTGGTCCACTTAAACATTGCTGTAGATCATGAGTAATTATTTTTCTTGCATTATTTAGTTTTTTTCCACATATAATTTTTATACTGAACTTTTAGAGTACTCTAAAAAATATTTTAAGCAAGGGGGAATTGAGTTTTCAATATTGGTCCGCTATATCAGGTCATCTGCAAATAACTTTAGTTTAAATTCATGTTTATCAATACTGATACCTGTTAAGTTTGGGTCCTGTCTAATTCTTTCTTCAAGCGGTTCAATTGCCAGTGCAAACAGGAGGAGGGAGAGAAGACATCCCTCTCTTGTGCCCCTTTCTAAAGCAATTTAATCAGATATTGTATTTGTTGTGTATATTTTTGCTTTAGGAAATTTGTATAATATTGTTATTTGATTTATTATTTCAGCTGTCAAAAGCTTCCGAAGTTTGGAGTAGAAAAGTCCATTCATGATGGTCAAACGAGTTTTCGGCATCAACAGTCATTATTGATAAATCTCAGTGGTGTAAAGTACTTATTAAGAAAAAATACTTTAAAGTACTACTTAAGCAGTTTTTTGGGGTATCTGTACTTTACTTTACTTTTATATTTTTGACAACTTTTATTCCTAAAGAAAATAATGTACTTTTTATTCCATACATTTTCCCTGACACCCAAAAGTACTCGTTACATTTTGAATGCATTCAGGACAGGAAAATGGTCCAATTCATGCACTTATCAAGAGAACATCCCTGGTCATCCCTATTGCCTTTGATCTGGCGGACTCACTAAACACACACGCTTCATTTGTAAATTATGTCTGAGTTTTGGTGTGCCCCTGTCTATCCGTAAATGTAAAAAAAAAAAAAAGGAAATGGTGCCGTGTAGTTTGTGTAATATAAGAAATTACAAAGAATTTATACATTTACTTTTGATGCTTAACTTGTTATGGATAGGGGGCAGTATTTTCACGGCCGGATAAAAAACGTACCCGATTTAATCTGGTTATTACTCCTGCCCAGAAACTAGAATATGCATATAATTAGTAGCTTTGGATAGAACACACTCCAAAGTTTCTAAAACTGTTTGAATGGTGTCTGTGAGTATAACAGAACTCAAATGGCAGGACAAAACCTGAGAAGATTCTGTACAGGAAGTACCCTCTCTGACCATTTCTTGGCCTTCTTTGTCATCTCTATCCAAAACAGAGGATCTCTGCTGTAACGTGACACTTTCTAAGGCTCCCATAGGCTCTCAGAAGGCGCCAGAACGTTGAATGATGACTTTGCAGTCCATGGCTGAAAAACAGTAGCGCATTTGGATAGTGGTCGATCTGAGAACAATGAGACAGGGGCGCGATTGCACGTGAAGAGGCCATTTTACATTTTCAGTCTTTG
This sequence comes from Salmo salar, assembly GCF_965601325.2. NCBI lineage: Eukaryota > Metazoa > Chordata > Actinopteri > Salmoniformes > Salmonidae > Salmo > Salmo salar. Next base: position 43,866,844 of record NC_138297.1, read on the forward strand.
AACGAAAACAACGACTCCCGGTCGGAATATTATCTCTATTTTACGAGAAAAATCGCATAAAAATTGATTTTAAACAGCGTTTGACATGCTTCGAAGTACGGTAATGGAATATTTTGACATTTTTTGCCACGAAACGCGCCGGCGCGTCACCCTTCGTTACCCTTCGGATAGTGTCTTGAACGCACGAACAAAACGCCGCTATTTGGATATAACTATGGATTATTTGGAACCAAACCAACATTTGTTGTTGAAGTAGAAGTCCTGGGAGTGCATTCTGACGAAGAACAGCAAATGTAATCCAATTTTTCTTATAGTAAATCTGAGTTTGGTGAGTACCAAACTTGGTGGGTGTCAAAATAGCTAGCCTGTGATGGCCGGGCTATCTACTCAGAATATTGCAAAATGTGCTTTCACCGAAAAGCTATTTTAAAATGGGACACCGCGATTGCATAAAGGAGTTCTGTATCTATAATTCTTAAAATAATTGTTATGTTTTTTGTGAACGTTTATCGTGAGTAATTGAGTAAATTCACCGGAAGTGTTCGGTGGGAATGCTAGTTCTGAACGTCACATGCTAATGTAAAAAGCTGGTTTTTGATATAAATATGAACTTGATTGAACAAAACATGCATGTATTGTATAACCTAATGTCCTAGGAGTGTCATCTGATGAAGATCATCAAAGGTTAGTGCTGCATTTAGCTGTGGTTTTGGTTTTTGTGACATTATATGCTAGCTTGAAAAATGGGTGTCTGATTATTTCTGGCTGGGTACTCTCCTGACATAATCTAATGTTTTGCTTTCGTTGTAAAGCCTTTTTGAAATCGGACAGTGTGGTTAGATAAAGGAGAGTCTTGTCTTTATAATGGTGTAAAATAGTCATATGTTTGAAAAATGGAAGTTTTCAGATTTTCGAGGAGTTTGGATTTCGCGCCACGCCCTATCATTGGATATTGGAGCGGTGTTCCACTAGCGGAACGTCTAGATGTAAGTTAAGTACAGTTGAAGTCGGAAGTTTACTTACACTTAGGTTGGAGACATTAAAACTCATTTTTCAACCACTCCACAAATTTCTTGTTAACCTCTCTAGGGGGTGTGGGACGCTACCGTCCCACCTGGCCAACATCCAGTGAAATTGCAGAGCGCCAAATTCAAAAACAAAAATACACATTATAAAAATTCATGAAACATACAAGTGTTATACATCGGTTTAAAGATTAACTTCTTGTTAATCCAACCACGGTGTCATATTTCAAAATGACTTTACGGCGAAAGAAAACCAGACAAATCATTACAAACAGTAACCAGCCAGGTAGACGAGTAACAAAAGTCAGAAATAACGATAAAATTCATCACTTACCTTTGACGATCTTCATATAGTTACACTCACAAAACTCCCAGTTATCCAATAAATGTTCGTTTTGTTAGACATGCTCTATGGGATTGAGATCCGGGCTCTTCGCTGGCCATGGCAGAACACTGACATTCCTGTCTTGCAGGAAATCACGCACAGAACGAGCAGAATGGCTGGTGGCATTGTCATGCTGGAGGGTCATGTCAGGATGAGCCTGCAGGAAGGGTACCACATGAGGGAGGAGGATGTCTTCCCTGTAACGCACCTCATTGAGATTGCCTGCAATGACAACAAGCTCAGTCCGATGATGCTGTGACACACCGCCCCAGACCATGATGGACCCTCCACCTCCAAATCAATCCCGCTCCAGAGTACAGGCCTTGGTGTAACGCTCATTCCTTCAACGATAAACGCAAATCCGACCATCACCCTTGGTGAGACAAAACCGCGACTCGTCAGTGAAGAGGACTTTTTGACAGTTCTCTCTGGTCCAGCGATGGTGGGTTTGTGCCCATATGCGACGTTGTTGCCGGTGATGTCTGGTGAGGACCTGCCTTACAACAGGCCTACAAGCCTTCAGTCCAGCCTCTCTCAGCCTATTGCGGACAGTCTGAGCACTGATGGAGGGATTGTGCGTTCCTGGTGTAACTTGGGCAGTTGTTGTTGCCATCCTGTACCTGTCCCGCAGGTGTGATGTTCGGATGTACCGATCCTGTGCAGGTGTTGTTACACGTGGTCTGCCACTGCAAGGACGATCAGCTGTCCTTCCTGTCTCCCTGTAGCGCTGTCTTAGGCGTCTCACGGTACGGACATTGCAATTTATTGCCCTGGCCACATCTGCAGAACTCATGCTTCCTTGCAGCATGCCTAAGGCATGTTCACGCAGATGAGCAGGGACCCTGGGCATCTTTCTTTTGGTGTTTTTCAGAGTCAATAGAAAGGTATGTAGTGTGATTTCCTTGACGGTCCATAGAGGTATTCAAAACCGTATTACAATCTCCCACCATAATAATAGAGTCTAGTGTTGCTTGTAGAGTTCATCAATTCTTATATATATATATATATATATATGTTCAAGGAAGCTTGGATCATCATTATTTGAACTGTATAGGTTAATAAGCCATATCTGTTTATTGTCCAATAACATATTTAAAATAATCTACCTTGATGATCTGTTTGGACAATTTGCACATTTGGATCAAAATTACTGTTAATTAATATCATCACCCCTTTTGAATTTCTTTGCCCATGGGAAAAATATATTTGACCCCCCCCCCCCCCCAGTACTTTTCCACAAAACTTCATCTCAAATTGTTGAATGAGTTTCCTGTAAACAATATATATTATATTCCTTCTCTTTCAGCCAGGTAAATGCTGATTGTCTTTTCTTATTATCTGCTAAGCCATTACAATTATAACTGGCTATACTTATTTCACCAATTACCATACGAGACTGAATAATATTTATCATAACATATGTTTGCAAACGTACCATTAAAAAGTAACATGATGATTGAGTGTCTTTATAGCTGTACCATGATATTTGCATTGCTACTAAGTAAACCTCCAATTGGTCCCCACTATTCCACCTGCTAAAACCCCTCCTCATCCCGAGTTAAGTTGTCATCACAATGCCCGGCAGACCACCCCTGACCCCCCGGATCCCAAGGCCCCGGAGAGACTGGGACCCATCCTTCAAAAAGAGCACACAGTGCCACCCACAGAACAGAAGCAGATCAACTGCCAAATGCATTTCCATCGCCCTCACCTCGATTTGTATTATACATAGCCATTAAAAAAATATATATATATATTTAAAAAATTCTGTTTATCTTATTTTCCATAATTAGCCTTTAATATTTGTAGTAGTGTAGGCAGTATATGTAAAGGATTTTTACCTCTCACCAGTCTCGCCATTACCGAAATTACATGATGGCAAGCAATTATTATTTTAGCAAACAATTATTGTGATTCATCCTATATTGTCCCTAACATCTTTTATTCCCTCGCAACAGTTGTGGGATACACACTTACACACACTCATACACACTCAACCCCTTTCCCCCACAACAACCATAGACTCATATTCACAACAGTTGCACCATCGCAGAGCCCAACTCAAGAAAGGTCTTGATTTACAAATGTATATACCGTTGCATCTGTATGAGAAGGCCTGCAAAACTGAGCAAAAAAATGGGCAGAAATGGGGAGATTTGAGTAAACATTGTCACGTCCTAGGTGATGGAGGTCGAATATACCCCCATTCCCCTGAATCCCTGAAATACCCACACATGGTCCCCCGTAGTGACCATATTCCCAAGCATCTCTGTGCAGTCAGACCTTTGATTTTGTGCCACCATGGCCACAATAATATGCCCCCTCTCTGAATGTCCAAGTGTGACCATCTCATGGGTTACTGCGGTTAGTGTTGCCAGCACTGCCACTGCCTGGGTGGGGGCACACCACTGGAATCCCCACCGGCTGGGTACAAGGTCGTCAAGGTTCTCATTAGCAGTTTTGAGAATTTCCTTGTAGATTATGCTCTCCCATCAGGGAAAGCGGGGATGTTCAGCAGCTCCAAACCTTCTGAACATCCCCGCTGTCAGGGTGTCGACGATGGTCTCTGCCTCCTGGTCAGGCAGAGCGTAGGCCTCGAGCCATTTTGTGAAATAGTCCATGGCCGTGAGTACCCAGCGGTTTCCACTGTCTGTGGTGGGGAACGGCCCAACTACATCCACTCCCACCCTCTCCAAGGCAGCCCCAACTGGGAACTATTAGAGCTGTGCATGAGAGCGGCCTGGAGGGTCCAGTCCCCCCCCCCCCCCCCCATGAGTGCTCTTGAGGACAGCCTCCCGCAGAGCTTTTGGGACCACCTCTTGCCACCTCTCCTCTCCCGTAGCTGACTCCTTCCATGCCCGCTGTAGCACGCCATCAGCCAGCTGCAGTCTCTCAAACTTTGACTACAACCCTTTAGTCGCGAACGAGAGCGCTGCCACCTCTTCCCACAGTGGCCTCAGCTGCACCTCTACCCACTGTAGCACCGGCTGTAGGTCCCTGTCCCATCCCTGCTGCTGCCCCCATTCAGCCACGCCGACAGTCTGCAGCTCACAGCAGACAGGCCCGTTTGCCCGACACACTGTGGCACAGACCCCCTCCTCTGCACACAGCTCTCTCTCATGGCCCTCTCTCCGCTCACAGTGGCAGCACCCATCTGCAGTACAGGGCCGACGGGACATGGCGTCGGCGTTGAAGTGGCGTGCCCCTGCCCTGTGCACCACTGTGAAGTCATAAGGCTGAATCTCCTCCAACCAGCATGCCACCTGCCCCTCTGGGGGGCAGCCATGAGTCTCTGCTGCTTTAACTGTTTGGAGTAAAGGGGTTGTTGGGTTGTGTGAATGTGACATTAGGGGGGGCCATGGTGACTGCCGGCCCTCCATGGAAGCTCAGTGTGTCCCCATTTAGGTGCAACTGGCAGCCTGTGCTCCAAAGAAAGTCTAACCCCAGGATGCAAGGGATCTGCACAGGCGCCACCCACACAGGATGCCGCACAGTCCTGCCCTATACTGTCAGAGTCATTATTCCCATCCCTTTCATGGGTGCCAGCTCACCTGTGACTGTGCGCAGCTGCACAGTTGTGGGCTCAAACTGAGTCCAACCTGGCACAATTTCCGGCCTCACCAGGGTCACTGTGGACCCAGTGTCCACCAGGGCAGAGCAGGGCACCCCCTCGACAGGGACATGACAAAAGTCCCCAACATAGGTCTGGCCCACCACAACAACAGGCTCCATCTGCTTGCCCTCATCTGCTTCTAGGGGACATGGAGCCTTACTCACTCATCTGTGTCAGTGGGCTCCTCCTGAAGATGGTGGTGGTTGGGAAAGAGAGGGGTCCGCACTGCCCCGTTTCTGCGGACCCCGAGCTGTTTCCTTGAGCTCTGAGGGACTTGGGGCATACCCAGCACAGATGGCCTGGCTGGCCACAACCCCAGCAGACCCTGGGATCAGGGTGTGTGTTCCGTGCCGCTGTGTGTGTTCATGCCACCTTCCAAAATGAGCTAACAGTTCAAACTGAGCATAAAAATATTCCTAATCCACTTTACCGGATTACTTTGGGCTCTTAACAGATACGGAAGCAATCGGGAACTGGGCGCCGCCATGTTTCTTTACATTCTGAGCCCCAGATTCCTCGTCCCGCAACGTCAACGTCACCCCTTCGGTCCGCCCACCAAAATCCGCGGGACGCACAGTCGACGAAGCCCTCATGCTCGCTTCAGCCGCCATCATTCTAGCGGTCTCCCTCAAGCGGCCTCTGTGCTCCGATGCCCTGGCGATCTCTTCAGCCAGATCCTCCGACATCCATGCACACGCACCTCTTTGGCCATAATTGTCCCCTACCTCCACCTTCACTTTTGGATTCCCCTGAAGCATTTTCAACCCCAGTTCTCACATATGTTAGCTAGCCACGGTAGTCAGCTAGCTAGCTGGCTAACTTTTATCGATATTTTTACTTCTGACACCAATGTAATGACCTGGCTAGATCGTAAAGGAACAGTTGTCCAGACAGTTTATTGAGTTTACGAATTCACAGTTTATTAACCCAACTCCACACAAGCTACTGTTTGGCCGTAGCCCACACCAAATAAATGAAAGATACCCATATAAACAAACGTGACCTTCTCTTGTGAAGACCAGACATAAGAGAGAGAACAATGGCTAAACATGGTCTTCACTTGCAATGCTCCATCCCCCTGCCACTCCACCAACCACCGGGATGCCCGGCATCAGAACATTCCAGGCATTCCCTCGGACCCCGCGAACACTGTGTACTGGTAAGTACAACACAACCATCTAACAGCATAACACATAACACACAGCTGTCTGTGTGGGTCGCTACAATATATTTAAAACCAAATACTTTTAGACTTTTACAGAAGTAGCATGTCACTGGGTGACTCCCTTTTACTCAAGTATGACAGTTGGATACTTTTTCCACCACTGATAAATCTATATCTTGTTTTTTAGCGTGTTGTATTAAACTAAAACATGTTATTGTATTTGTTTGTTACTGTCTATTTTCAATAAAAACCTGTCTGATTGATTTGCATCAAGTCTGGTAAGACTTTTGAAAGGGGTTCTTTGAGGAACCTTTTTCAACTGGAAAGGTTCTGGTGGTGTAGCAACCCAAAAGATTCTTCCAGGCACCTTTAGTTCTAAGAGTGTAGGGGCACTAAATACCCGAGGCTAGCAAAAATCTGAAGCTGCAGGTTTTGTTTTATGAGGCTGCTGTGGGGTCTGTAGCAGTGATCAGTAGTCCTAAGGCATCGATCTGTCATAAGGAATATGGTGGAGGATGTTAAAGGCAGTGATTATGGTGGGCCAAGGCCGCGTTTCCCTTTTCCCTCTGCATTAACTGTCAAGGTTGGAATTCTAATGGATCGTTTGACGAACAGGCGCTGGGTGTGGAGGAATCTCCCTGTCTCAGCAAAATAACACCATCTCTGAGTTTACCCTGGCATGATCCACATAGAGCTGTCTGTCACAAGCAGAGATGTCTGTGGAGTGCTAATTTGCTTACCATTTGGCCTCCTATACCATATCGCAGATGATTCTATCCTCATTAGCATAGATATGCAGGTGTTTGTGTCTGTGTCTGTGTCTCTCTCTCTCTCTCTATGTGTGTGTGTGCGCGCACATGTGTTTAGTCACATTTACGTGACAGTGTATGTGGGTTCGTGCCTCACCGTGGGTGTCAGAGCTATGGGGTGTCTCATATAAATGACATCACCACGCAGAGATGAAGGACCTATGCAGCGCTAGTGACGGCCTGACCATAATGACTTGATAATAGGCTGATTACAACTAGCCACATGTAGCCTCTTATACCATGGGGAGAGAGACTGACGAATAGGTGTTAAATGGCAGCATTCTTCACACACACATGTACACACATGCATTCACTCATCCACCACACACGCGCACAGACACAGACAGACACACACACACACACACACACACACACACACACACACACACACACACACACACACACACACACACACACACACACACACACACACACACACACACACACACACACAAATGTCACATGTTGAGAAATAGTATGAGAATCTCGCCAGGCTGCTGAGGGCAGCTCTTCATCTTGCCAACAGCCCTGCTATTGTTTTATTGCCATATACAAAATATTGAAGCAATTACATGCCTGTTGCCAGAAGCAAAGGAGGAGAGGAGAGACACATTGATGAGTGGTGGGGTAGAGCACCGTTCAGTGGAATTCTCATTCTTCTTTCCTCCGTCTTCCCTCGTTTCTTCCTCTTCGCCTTATCTTTTAAACGGAGCCCTTCAGGAGTCCCTCTGGGAAAGAGCCAACTGTCTCTACCTCTCCGCACCCCTCTTTCTCTCTCTCGCTCTCTTTCGCTCTCTCTTTCTCTCCCTCTCTCTCCCTCTTTCTCTCTCTTTAGTTCTTTCCCTCGCCCTCTCTTCCATCTTCCATCTTCTGAGTGATTGCTCTCTCTTCTGTCTCTGACAGAGGCACAGAAACCCCCTCTGGGTGAGCTCCTCCTGTGAGAAGCAAAATACCAATCCACCTCCCTCCCTCACTCTACTGTTTTTAGTGCCCTTCCTTTCCACCCCCTCCTCTCCATCCCTAATCTATTTGCACTTTAACGAGTGTTCCACCTTTCCCTCTCTTGATTTACCCTCCAACATTTCCTCTCAATAGCAAACTTCAGCCTGTGAGCGCAAGTGGAAAATTCCAAATCCCCGAGTCCCATAGAGAGCAGCAACCACTATACAACATAGAACATTTGAACAAATAACCTTTGCACCTCGGCAGCAAACAACAGAGTGTGAGCAGCCTCGGCAAGAGGTGTCAAATAAATAGCTCAGGCAGCTCAGCTGCTAAGTGATGTTTCTCTGTACCGCGTTGAATAATGTATCATGTAGACATTGATCCATGTTCAGTTTTTTATGACACGGTGTGAGGAGTAGGGTGCGTCTCAAATGGCACTCTATTCCCCATGGTGCACTACTTTTGACCAGGGCCCATAGGGTGCACTATATAGGAATAGGGTGCCATTTGGGATGCAGTCTGTGTGCAGCCAGCTCACAACTGTTGTACAATAAGAGCCTTGTGTGGATTTACTGTTTCAGTATACAGAGCAAAGTAACTCATATAGTCAAGATGATACAGTGTGTTTGATTGGAGACCATCACCATGGGTTCCTGTGGGCTAGTGACCATGGGCTACCCATATTTTTACCTTTATTTAACTAGGCAAGTCAGTTAAGAACAAATTCTTATTTTCAATGAAAGCCTAGGAACAGTGGGTTAACTGCCTTGTTCAGGGGCAAAACGACAGATTTGTACCATGTCAGCTCAGGGATTCAATCTTGCAACCTTTCGGTTACTAGTCCAACGCTCTAACCACTAGGCTACGTTGCCGCCTCTACTGTACGGACTATAGAATATGTATAGGCCTTTACCCTGTAAAGAACTGTAGAATATAGAATGAACTATGGAATGTTTACAGCCTATATCCTGGAAAGCATAGTAGAATGTAGTAGATTGTACAGTAGATCCCGTGTGGCTCAGTTGGTAGAGCATGGTGTTTGCAATGCCAGGGTTTTGGGTTCGATTCCCACGGGGGGCCAATACGGTGAAAAAATTTATGAAATGTATTTGCTCTGGATAAGAGTGTTTGCTAAATGATTCAAATGTAAATAGAATACAGCAGCCCAAATCTAATTTTTTTTCCACTAATTGGTCTTTTACCAATCATTTCAGATCTTTTCACATCAGATATTTTTCAAAGCTTATCTGATTGGTCAAAAGACCAAATAGTGAAACAAATATCAGAATTGTGCCGCCTGTGTAAACGCAGCCGTAGAGTCATGGAATATGTATAGGTGTTTTACTAGGAAAGACTGAATGGCCAAGTTATTAGTATCTATTCCAGTCTTAGCATACCTCTGACCAAAACAAGTCATTGTGGCTTGAATCATCGTATACAGCCATGACTGAAAACATGGTCAACAACATCCTCCATCCATCCATCCATCCATCCATTCATTCCTTTCTTTCTTCAGCACAGATCTCATTAAAGTGTTGTTTACAGAGTGGTGGTGACTGTCCTTGTTAGATTAGTCATGTCCTATACAGCTTTTCTGAGCTCTGCAGAAACAACTCAATACTGTAGCCAGCATCACAATCCAATGCCTTCTCTAAGCTGTGGAGCCAGTAGGCCGCTTCACTACTCAATGCCTGCCCTCTTCTGCTCTGAAGTTAATTCTGAAGTTCACTATGGTACTTAGCTTCAATGAAGCTTGCCTCTTGCCTCCGCAGCCTCCCCCTGTCGACAGTGTTGTGTGAACGCTGGAACAACCTTGAAGAGAGTAGCAGAGAGCTGTGGGTGCATTCTGGAGTGACCGTGGAGTGACAAAGTGGCTTTTTACTCTGTGGTTTCTAGGCAACGTGTTGCGCTCCAGGAAAATGGCTCTCGCGGACGCTGTTCAAGAGCACCATGCGGTTTCTTCTGTGGACTCGACCTATGCAGCAGAAAGACTTGTGTGAATACTGTGGCAAAAGCAATAGCTCTTCAAGACTTAAAGTAATGGAACACGTTATTTTTGTCTTTTTACCTGGAAGAGATTCAAAAAGAGCTTGCCATAAAATCTGACACCGAAAACAAAGACATTTACTTTATGCTGCAGAAACCCAACACAACATGACACAAAAAGAAGGGAGGACCAAGGCACTCTTCATATAATTCATTAAAATGACTTTATTTGTATGGCATGTTCAATAGAAACAAAGTTTTAAAAATCTGATGCGTTTCGGCTGCATGGCCTTCGTCAGGGAGTACAAAGAAATGATAATAGAATGTCCTCTGTTGAACAGATTTTTCAAATCAGCCCTAATTAGAAGAGTGAGTGGTTACCAAATTGATTGGACAACACCTAGTAAGCAATACTATACACATAAAAAATGAAATATTGTAGATATGTTATCAAAATGTTTTACTCCAAGCTAGAAGCATCAGAACGCCTAGAAAGGTAGTTCTAACCTTAAATATGACTGGGAGAAGTGCCAAGAAAAGGAAAGCAATCTATTCCATAGTACACTAGAACACAGCAAACATGGACAACAACACGACACAACACATTACTCAAAGTAACTCTTTCCTAAACCAACCAACTTTTCCATGAAGTCTAAAATGGTGGAGAGGAGGAAGAGGAGAGTGTGCAGAGAGATTACAGAAGTTTTGGGGGCTGGATTAGACTCAGGAGTGTTTGAAGTACAGGAGAAAACACAAGCTGGGTTTCAGGGCAAAACTTTGACAAAACTGTCAATCCTGAGGAGAAGCAAAGCCAGCGAGGGAGGATGAGAGATGGGGGAGTAGGAGATAGAAGGGAAGAGGGAGAGGGAATGAGAGTGCAATGGAAAGAGAGAGAGACGGGAAGAGAGAAGTGAAAGGGAAGAGAGAGAAGGTAAAAGAGGGAGCTGGAGGAGGGGTAAAGGAAGCAAGAACGAGAGATGAGGGAGAGAGAGAGTTGAAAAGAAGACAGTTTACAGATTTCTCTGTTATAAAAGAGAAGAGGAGAGGATGCTTGGTGGAGATAAGAGGAGGAAGTTGATTAAAGTTGGAGACGAGGAAGAACAGAGGAGGCTGTATTTAGCATTCAGGCAGCATTGTAAAGGCTTATTTTCATGCTCCATTTTATTAAAATGAGGATGTCTGGAGGGTCTCTGTGATGTAGCTGAGCTGAGCTGCATTAGATAGCTGAACACCACTGATTTATGATTAGAGCCACCATGCTCTGTGATATTATCAATCTGCTCACATCTGATTATGCAGAGGATCTGACCCAACACTTAAGGGGATAATCTTTAACATTGTTCCAGGGCACATGTTGACAACCCCTTAAAGATTAAACAAACTAAATATGTTTCCCTACAGCTGTCCATTAAGTTAATTTGGAACATCTATATGTAAATAAGAAAAATATCTACTCTGGCCTAGATAATGAAGTTATATAGTCTGTGGCTTGACATGAGGATTTGGCTGTAGAATGCTGTAATGTGGTCAGTCAAAATGATGTGACTGGCCGTTTGTGTGTGCACATGTGTGTGTGTATGTGTGCAAGTGCTTGAGTGTGTGCACATTTCAGTGTGTGTGTGTGTGTGTGTGTGTGTGTGTGTGTGTGTGTGTGTGTGTGTGTGTGTGTGTGTGTGTGTGTGTGTGTGTGTGTGTGTGTGTGTGTGTGTGTGTGTGTGTGTGTGTGTGTGTGTGTGTGTGTGTGTGTGTGTGTGTGTGTGTTCAGCTGGCTGGCTGTGTTAAGGAGTCTCCAGTCACATTCTGGCTGTTCCTCCACTATCTTCACACCACTAATTATTCCCCTGCCTGCCTCCCATTCTCCTACACCTTTAATAGGAACACTACCTTGCAACCCAGATGTGAGAGGAGAAAGAAAAGGAGAGGAGAGAAAGAAAGAAAGAGAATATTATATCAGAAAACACAGAGTATGCATCCCAAATGGCACCCTATTCCTTACAGTAAACTACTTTTGAGCATAGCCCTATGGGTCCTAGTCACAAGTGGTGCACTACACTTTTCAACCAGAGAGTATCCTGTAGTGTGCTGTATATTGTACATTCCTGAGCACTAATATAAAATATTCATAAAGAGAGTGTGAAGGGAGGTGTGGATAGGGGGGGCTAAAAGCTTAACTGGTTGATACCTTTGGAGTGTGAAGGTAGTGAGTAAAATGAATGAATAAAGTGGGAAACAAGGCGGGTGGAGAGCCAGTGGAGGGAGAGAGCGGAGCCGCCTGCAGGTCCCCGGGGGTGCTCCCTGCCTTCCTGCGTGCGCCCACTGACTAATGGGCTGCCGTTGCCATGGAAACGTTGTACGAGCGAGGAGCACCACACCGACGATGGTTACAACGCAGCTTGCTGCCTCTCCTCTCCCTTCTGGCTCGCCCTTACCCCCCCTCTCCTGGCTCGCCCTTACCCCCCTCCCCTCTTCCCCCTCTTCCCCCCATCCCCTACACCTTGAGCCACAGGCAGGCAGGCAATTAGGCAGGCAGCCATCAACCTATGAGGAGAAAGTGGAAGTGTCAGCTGTGTGTTCGCCTCACTCCCCCTTTTTTTCTCTCCCTCTCTCTTTCGCTGCCTTTTAACTGCAGGCAGTCACAGTCGCATAATGTAGTGGTTTAAAGGGTGAAGATTATTCTATGTTCTGTTATCCCTCCTTTTGAAAGCTCTCACTGATGCCAATGGTCACAGGTTGGGGTTGGTATATTACAGAGCTCAGTCTCCATATAGTAATGTACAGTAGGTACGGAAAAACACTTTACTGGTTCTAAGGGTTTCTGTGTTTGTTATTCCCTACTGAGTGAAGAGTGGTATTATGAGTAGGGTTGCACAGTTTGGGGAATATTCAGAGGTGGAAACTTTCCGTGGGAATTAGCGGGAATATATGGGAATTAACGGGAATATATGTTCATTAATATTATTACCATTTAAATGTAGATGTTTTTTGCATTGGACATATTTAACATATCACATGGAGACAGAAACATAAACCTTTAACTTTATTTTAAGTAGACATAATTGCAAATTATTAAATCCTTCCAATAGGAATAAAATAAACAATTTAGTTACGAATTGAACTTTAATTAAATGAGTTGACTCTTCACATGGGATGATTTCACTGAACAACAAAAGAAAGGGAATATTGAATGATCCCCAATGATGCATCGCATCTTCCAAAAACGTTTTCAACATACATCTGTAAAATGATAGTCTAGAAATTAAAGCATTGGTTGTCTTCCTCTCAGGCTTCAATGTCTTCTCCCTGGACCTCCTCAGTGTCCACCGCTTGAACATCAGACTCTGATGCCTCATCTTCACTGTCACGTTCCAACCTTGTTGAGGACGGCTCAGGCTCAAAAAGTCTCAGGTCAGCCTGTTGCGTGCTTTCTTGTGTGTGTTCCCAAACAAGGACCAGTTGCGCTCTGAGGCGGCTGATGTTGGTGGGATTTGGAGGATAATGGAGGCAACAGGGGAAAGAGCCTCAGATCCACAAAGTCCCTTCCACCAGGTGGCTGATGAGATATGTTGGCACGACTGCCATATTGAATCTCCATCCCGAAGCCCTTGCTTGGAAGTGTACTTCGCCAGACTGCCAAGAACCTTACTGTCATCCAGGCCAAGGTGGCGAGACACGATAGTGATTACACCATAGGCCTTGTTGAGCTCTGCACCAGACAGGATGCTCTTGCCAGCATACTTGGTGTCCAACATGTACGCTGCGGCGTGTATGGGCTTCAGGTAGAAATCTTCAAGCTTCTTGATGTATTTCAGAACTGCAGTTTCCTCTGCTTGGAGCGGCAGTGAAGTGGGCAGGGCGGTACGGATTTCTTCTCTTACATCTTCAAGCAGAGTCTGAACATCAGACAGGATGACATTGTCTCCCTCAATCCGTGCAATGGCTACTGCTATAAGTTTCAGGAGTTTCAGGCTGCTTACCACTCTCTCCCAAAATACATCATCCAGGAGGATCCTCTTGATGGGGCTGTCCATATTGGCAGACTGTGAAATGGCAATTTCTTGGAGAGACTCCTTCCCCTACAGGAGACTGTCAAACATGATGACAACACCACCCCAGTGGGTGTTGCTGGGCAGCTTCAATGTGGTGCTCTTATTCTTCTGACTTTGCTTGGTGAGGTAGATTGCTGCTATAACTTGATGACCCTTCACATACCTAATCATTTTCTTGGCTCTCTTGTAGAGTGTATCCATTATTTTCAGTGCCATGATGTCCTTGAGGAGTAGATTCAATGCATGAGCAGCACAGCCAATGGGTGTGACATGAGGGTAGGACTCCTCCTCTTTAGACCAAGCAGCCTTCATGTTCGCAGCATTTTCTGTCACCAGTGCAAATACCTTCTGTGGTCCAAGGTCATTGATGACTGCCTTCAGCTCATCTGCAATGTAGAGACCGGGGTGTCTGTTGTCCCTGGTGTCTGTGCTCTTGTAGAATACTGGTTGAGGGGTGGAGATGATGTAGTTAATAATTCCTTGCCCACAAACATTCGACCACCCATCAGAGATGATTGCAATACAGTCTGCTTTCTCTATGATTTGCTTGACCTTCACTTGTACTCTGTTGAACTCTGCATCCAGCAAATGAGTAGATCATGCATGTCTGGTTGGAGGGGTGTATTCTGGGCGAAAAACATTCAGAAATCTCTTCCAATACACATTGCCTGTAAGCATCAGAGGTGAACCAGTTCCATACATAGCTTGAGCAAGACATTCATCAGCATTTCTCTGACTGCATTCCTCCATTGTGGTCCTGCCGTACATACCTACACGTACGCTACGGTCACAAGACGCAGGCCTCCTATTTGTCCCTAGAATTTCTAAGCAAACGGCTGGAGGTAGGGCTTTCTCCTATAGAGCTCCATTTTTATGGAATGGTCTGCCTACCAATGTGAGAGACGCAGACTCAGTCTCAACCTTTAAGTCTTTACTGAAGACTTATCTCTTCAGTAGGTCCTATGATTAAGTATAGTCTGGCCCAGGAGTGTGAAGGTGAACGGAAAGGCTGGAGCAACGAACCGCCCTTGCTGTCTCTGCCTTGCCGGTTCCCCTCTTTCCACTGGGATTCTCTGCCTCTAACCCTTTTACAGGGGCTGAGTCACTGGCTTACTGGTGTTCTTCCATGCCGTCCATGGGAGGGGTGCGTCACTTGAGTGGGTTGAGTCACTGACGTGGTCTTCCTGTCTGGGTTGGCGCCCCCCCTTGGGTTGTGCCATGGCGGAGATTGTTGTGGGCTATACTCGGCCTTGTCTTAGGACGGTAAGTTGGTGGCTGGAGACATCCCTCTAGTGGTGTGGGGGCTGTGCTTTGGCAAAGTGGGTGGGGTTATATCCTGCCTGTTTGGCCCTGTCCGGGGGTATCATCGGATGGGGCCACAGTGTCTTCTGATCCCTCCTGTCTCAGACTCCAGTATTTATGCTGCAGTAGTTTATGTGTCGGGGGGCTAGGGTCAGTCTGTTACATCTGGAGTATTTCTCTTGTCTTATCCGGTGTCCTGTGTGAATTTAAATATGCTCTCTCTAATTCTCTCTTTCTCTCTTTCTGTCTTTCTCTCGGAGGACCTGAGCCCTAGGACCATGCCTCAGGACTACCTGGTATGATGACTCCTTGCTGTCCCCAGTCCACCTGGCCATGCTGCTGCTCCAGTTTCAACTGTTCTGCCTGCGGCTATGGAACCCTGACCTGTTCACCGGACGTGCTTGTTGCACCCTCGACAACTACTATGATTATTATTATTTGACCATGCTGGTCATTTATGAACATTTTAACATTTTAACATCTTGACCATGTTCTGTTATAATATCCACCCTGCACAGCCAGAAGAGGACTGGCCACCCCTCATAGCCTGGTTCCTCTCTAGGTTTCTTCCTAGGTTTTTGGCCTTTCTAGGGAGTTTTTCCTAGGGAGTTTTTCCTAGCCACCGTGCTTCTTTCACATGCTTTGCTTGCTGTTTGGGGTTTTAGGCTGGGTTTCTGTACAGCACTTTGAGATATCAGCTGATGTACGAAGGGCTATATAAAAATAAATTTGATTTCATTTCATTTGATTTCATTGTCAAAAAAACTTCTGATTCCAGGAGGACCATGAGCTGTTGCTATCGACAAGGTGTCTGATTCATCATTTTCACCTCGAATAGAAGTAGAGGGACCTTTGTCAGAAGTCGCTTGTTGTGAGCGCTGAGGGAACTTAATTCACTTAGCCAAGATGATTCTACATCTTTGTTGCATTCTTCACGTATGATTTGGCACAGTATTTGCAAATGTACACAGCTTTTCCTTCTACATTAGCTGCAGGGAAATGTCTCCACACATCAGATAGTGCCCTTGGCATTTTCCTGTAAAGATTAGAAAAAAAAGGAGTAAAAAAACTAAATACAATTCCATATACAGATAAATAGTTAAGCAGTTATAATAAACAGCTCCTCTGCAAGACAAATGTTTTAAAGTGAAACATGTATGGAAAGAGGTGAATTTAAACTTCTCAGTTTGCAGACTCAAGCAAGCTAAAACCCACATGGTAGCTAAAACTCACTAGCAGAAGTTGTTAACAAGTTAGAAATGATTTAAACGCAATTTGTACGCCATAAAAAATATATTCACCCCACCCAGTATTGTAATCAAAACTTACCAGAAAGCATGTAGTCCTTGGCTTAGACAGTGTAGTAGTGTGGGCTCAATAGCATCTCATTAGTGTGCAAGATTTTGAGAATAAGCTGTACATGTGATGGAAGAGTGCACTGTGCATGCAGAGGGTTGCAATTCCATTAAATTGGGGATAGTTCAACCAAAATATGCCACAAGACCTAGAATTGCCTTATGTGTATCCCACAAAAAAAGTTTCACTGTTATAAGCTAACTTTCTTTAATGAATCTTAGCAAAATTTCCAAAATTCCAGGGCCTAACTTCACATGGAAAATTTCGGAAATTTACCGACAAGTTTCCCGATCCTTTGCAACCCAAGTTATCAGTGATGTATATCTGGTGGGAGGAGAACACAGGAATTGGGAGTGACACTAAGAGGTCTGTCACCTATCTGTCTGACACTGAAAGGATTTTAGAGAATAAACACAGTTTTGTGAGTAAAAAGTGAGGTTTTGTGTAAAAATACTTTGAAATACTACACATAGTGCATTTTGTAGTTTAGTTAGTTAATGTAGAATGTATTTTTGGGGGTATGTGGACTTTACTATTTAGATTTTGGAATATTTTTACTTTTACTCCACTATATTCCTAAAGAAAATATATACTTTTTACTCCCATACATTTTCCCTGACACCTACAGGTATTTGTTACATTTCGAATGCTTAGCAGGAAAGGAACATGGTCCAATTAACACACTTAATACGTGGTCATCCCAACTGCCTCTGATCTAGTGGACTCACTAACACAAATACTTTATTTGTATTTGATGTCTGAGTGTTGGAGTGTTCCCCTGGCTATCCGTCAATAAATAAAAAACTACTAAATTGTGCAATCTGGTTTTCTTAATATACACTTAGATAAAATGGTTGCAAAAGGGTTCTGCAGCTGTCCCAATAGGAGAAGCCTTTTTGGTTCCAGGTAGAACCCTTTTTGGTTCCAGGTAGAACTGTTTTGGGTTCCTCAGTGGAAAGGGTTCTACGTGGACCCCAGAAGGATTCTACCTGGAACCTAAAGAGTTCTACCTGGAACCAAAAGGGGTTCTTCAAAGGGTTATTCTATGGGGACAGCCAAAGAACCCTTTTTGGTTCTAGATGGCACCTTTTTTTTCTAAGAGTGTAAAGTGCCATTTGATTTGCTTAATATAAGAAATGTTAAATGATTTATAACATTTACTTTTACTTTTGATATTTAAGTATATTTTAGCATATACTATTTATTTGATACTTAAGTATTTTTTAAACCAGATACTTTTCGACTTTAACTCAAGTTGCATTTTACTGGGGGACTTTCACTTTAGCTTGAGTCATTTTTGATGAAGGTATCTTAACTTAGACTTAAGTATGACAATTGGGTACTTTTGCCACCACTGCACATAGTCATGGAGAGTGCACACATGTTTGTGTACACGCACAAATGCACGTATGCACATACACGTGCACACACAAACATACACACACACAAACACGTGCATGTACACACAAGCACACTCCCACATAAACAAATGTAAATGCAGTTTATGCTACTAAATTGAATGTGGTTAGAGTGGCGTGTGACAATACTAGAGACAGAGGCCACCTCACACTCTTCCCTCTCACTCTGGTCACAGTAATGTGTGTTAGTCCATTTCCACAGTGCTGCACCTTAGTATCTAAGTCGCTTACCCAAAGGTCAGAGTCTCTCTATTACATCTCCACCATCTGTCCAGAATGGTAGACTTTCTATTTATGAGTTGGTAAACAACACTTGGAAAATACAAGATTGGTTACAAATGTCACCCGTTGAGATATCAATGCAGTGAGAATAGGATCGATACTTGGCATATTGTTGATAAAGTCCTGCTGCTCTTTCTAAAGAGCTGTTTGCGTCATCATAGACTCCAAACCATTATTTTGTACCATGTGACCAACACCAGTATGGGGAGGGAAGAGTTCAGCATGGAACCTTTCTGGGTTGAAACGTTTTACATTAACTTCTGTTTTGGGGAAAACTCCCTCTTTCCTCTAACCTAATTTCTCTCTCGCTCTCTATTTTTTATTTATTCCCAGTCTCTTTCTCTGTTTACTCCCCTCAACCCCCTTCTCTCTCTCTCTCTCTCACTCTCTCTCTCTCTCTCTCTCTCTCTCTCACTCTCTCTCTCACTCTCTCTGTTTACTCCCCTCAACCCCCTTCTCTCTCTCTCTCTGTTTACTCCCCTCAACCCCCTTCTCTCTCTCTCTCTCTCTGTTTACTCCCCTCAACTCCCTTCTCTCTCTCTCTGTTTACTCCCCTCAACCCCCTTCTCTCTCTCTCTCTCTCAACCCCATTCTCTCTCTCTCTGTTTACTCCCCTCAACCCCCTTCTCTCTCTCTCTCAACCCCCTTCTCGCTCTCACTCTCTCTGTTTACCCCTCAACCCCCTTCTCTCTCTCTCTCTCTCTCTCTCTCAACCCCCTTCTCTCTCTCACTCTCTCAACCCCCTTCTCTCTCTCACTCTCTCTGTTTACTCCCCTCAACCCCCTTCTCACTCTCTCTGTTTACTCCCCTCAACCCCCTTCTCTCTCTCTCTGTTTACTCCCCTCAACCCCCTTCTCTCTCTCTCTGTTTACTCCCCTCAACCCCCTTCTCTCTCTCTCTGTTTACTCCCCTCAACCCCCTTCTCTCTCTCTCTGTTTACTCCCCTCAACCCCCTTCTCTCTCTCTCTGTTTACTCCCCTCAACCCCCTTCTCTCTCTCTCTCTCAACCCCATTCTCTCTCTCACTCCCTCTGTTTACTCCCCTCAAACCCCTTCTCTCTCTCTCTCTCTGTTTACTCCCCTCAACCCCCTTCTCTCTCTCTCTCTCTCTCGCTCTCTCTCTCTCTCTCTCTCTCTCTCTCTCTCTCTCCCCTGTGTGCACTACAGGGCCTGTGGTCCTTTGTCTAGATGGATGACATTTAATGGATGTCTCTCATCAGAATGTTAAAAGAGCCCCGCAGCCAAACAGGAGGGAGGGAGGGAAAGAGAGAGTGGAGAGGGGGGCTGAGAGAGAGAGAGAGGGAGGAATTGATAGCAATAGAGACTGACTGGAAGAGGGAAGGAGGAAAAGGGCGTGAGCGAGTGAGAGAACGATGGTGGGTAAGAGAGGAGATATGGAACTCTATTGTATTAATTACGAGAAATTTGTGTATGGAAAAAAAGTTGCTTCTGAATATGCTTCCAGCGGCTGAATCTGATATGCCCCTGTCTCGTTAGTGTCTTTCAACTCTGTATAATGGACTTCCTTGCACAAGCATTGCATACAGAAGTCAACTCTTAATGGGTTACATATATATATTTAAATACTGAGGAGGCTGGTTTTCTTTATTTCCTCAAGAGCTTTCTGACAATGCAGTAGCAGTGAAATACTCCATTAAGATAAGGGCCACATACAATACCTCTATTCAGACTATGCATTCACCTCGGTTTGCATTCACAGCTTCTGTATAGGAAGGCAAGGATGTTTTCTCTGACAGGTGTAGTAATGCATTTCCTAGAAGTAGGGTTGGCCAGTGGAATGGAACAGTAACTGTATGTAGTCCAAGGTGCTGACTCACTATTCCAGCCCTATCTCCCTCTTTTCCTCACTCTCTCTCTTCCTCTCTTCCTTCCCTGCATCAACTTCACCCTCTGCTCCCTTCTCCCTCTCTTCCCTTCCTTCTTTATTGACCATGTTGTCCAGTAATGTATTTATTTATTGGATGAAAAGTCCCCTCTGAGCGAACAGGGGTGTTTTTTTCCCGCCAACCAATGCTTGCTCAGCGTGAATATTGATTGGTTTGGACCTTGAGACAATCCCATAGCTTGCTCACTCTGACCTGCAGGTCAACTGGCAGGACCATAGCTGCAGTGCTCACACTCTAACACATCTTATCCTGCATTCTGAGTGAGTGCCCTAAGCAAGTTGGTCCTGGGGCTCTGTTCACAAACACAAACACACCCCACAGAGCCCCAGGACAGCAACACAATTAGACCCAACCAAATCATGAGAAAACAAAAAGATAATTATTTGATACATTGGAAAGAATTAACAAAAAAGCAGAGCAAACTAGAATGCTATTTGGCCCTAAACAGAGAGTACACAGTGGCAGAATACCTGACCACTGTGACCAACCCAAACCTAAGGAAAGCTTTGTCTATGTACAGACTCAGTGAGCATAGCCTTGCTATTGAGAAAGGCCGCCGTAGGCAGACATGGCTATCAAGAGAAGACAGGCACACTGCCCACAAAACGAGGTGGAAACTGAGCTGCACTTCCTAACCTCCTGCCCAATGTATGACCATATTAGAGACACATATTTCCCTCAGATTACACAGATCCACAAAGAATTCGAAAACAAACCTGATTTTGATAAACTCCCATATCTACTCGGTGAAATACCACAGTGTGCCATCACAGCAGCAAAATTTGTCACCTGTTGCCACAAGAAAAGGTCAACCAGTGAAGAACAAACACCATTGTAAATACAACCCATATTTATTTATTTTCCCTTTTGTACTTTAACCATTTGTACATCGTTACAACACTGTATATATACGTAATATGACATTTGCAATGTCTTTATTCTTTAGGAACTTCTGTAAGTGGAATGTTTACTGTTCATTTTATTGTTCATTTCACTTTTGTATATTATCTACCTCACTTGCTTTGGCAATGTTAACATATGTTTCCCATGCCAATAAAGCCCCTTGGAGGGAGGGAGGGAGGGAGAGAGAGAGGGAGAGAGGGGGAGAGAGAGAGTGCTCTCAGCCAATTACATGTGTCATGACGTTGCCCTCTTTGGGTACAGTCTTTGATATTAATTACTAGTCTGCAGCTAGGAATTCGGTATCATTGAACGCGAAGACCGACAACCGCCGAAAAATCGGTCCTATAACGACATTAATGAATGTCACTCTGAACTACCCATTCTAACCACGACAGAGAGAGAGAGAGAGAGAGAGAGAGAGAGAGGGCGGATAGACTCTCCAACAGAAACAAACTTTTCAACAGAGATCCCGACAACACACTGAGCGTAAATATATTGATTGATTGCAATTGTTCTCGAATGAGTGAGCGTTCATGTGCAAAGGATTAGTATTTCAATTGTTATAATTATCAACTCTGTAGTGCCTTCTCAGCTGACCCCCCCACTCCCCTTTTGTCTAACAAGCCACCATGCCGGTTTAGCCCACTAGGGCACTTTCCTCTATCATTTCTTTGTAACGATATCTACTGTTTGTTATGCATTTCTGTGAATTACCTAGTTAGTAAATAAATGATTTTAAGACAATTGATGTATGGATGACTCATAGTGAAGACTGGGTTTGTGCAGATAACCAACAATTTACGACGTTTGGAATGAGACTGACGTGAGGTAAATAATCATTTATTAATTCGAAGACTAATTGATCAGATATTAAAATATCTGAAAGTTATATTAGGAAAATTATAACTTTGTAATCTGAATATTTTCCTTGGTGCCCTGACTTCCTAGTTAATTACAGTTACATGATTAATCAGGTTAATCGCGTAATAATAATTACAGAGAATATGTCTTCAGTTTTAATGATGCCAAAGACAAGACACAGGATACCCAAGGGTTACACTCTGTGTCAAACATTGCAGCTATTAAAGAGTCAGGAAGGCTCATAAAATGTAAAGGAAACGTGATTACGGTGGTAAAGCTAACAAAGAGACTGCATAGCAGATTGGTGGTCTCTGGAGTATCATAGACACGATCAGAACACTAAGCTTAGACGAAAGTGAGGAAGTCTACTTGTATGTTAACAGATGTAAATAAGTAAAGAGTTAGATATAAAGGGTTATCATCATCAATGCCTGTTACCGAAAATACTATTCTCAGCAGAGATGACTTAAAGAGTCAATCAGCTTGGCTCTCAACTTGAGTTTTAAATGTGCTGCTAAAAAGCCTTTATTATGCCTGAATTCGAGATGTCTCTGTGGAGTAGGTGTTAATATATGTTTTCTATCAACATAGTATGTGAATAATGCAAAATGCTTGAACTGAGGATTGGCACACGGCGTTCTTTGTAAACTGTATTCCTGATTGTTCTCTGAATGCTGTTATTTTCCCCCAGTGGCCTATTGTATTAGTGTTTAGGCATACTATTGGAGAAAATTAGTGTAGCAGTTACTGCAGGTAGCTTGTAGCATCTTTGAGCAGAACAAGGGGTTAATATATGTCACATGCTGAAAACACTTCATGCATATCGAGGGAGATGCTGTATTGTGGCTACAGGGTATCTAGTAGCATTGTTAGCATTATCGCTAACTCCTACACTCATATCGTCGAGGCATGATGCATCTGTGAGTTGAATCAGGGGTTAATACTGTAACGTCATATGCAGATGACAATATGTAGGATGGGGAATAAAGTAAGTAGGCTAAGTAATTGCCACGCTCTGAGGGATTTTATTCAGTGGTAATTTACATAATCATCATAATAATACACTAATTCCATGCTGAAACCTTTTGTGCCGTAATGAGTGATAATTATCATCATTATAGACCATAGAACAACATTATTTTAGTGGTGCTTGCTTGCTAATGAATAATGATATTTTGTTTGCATTAATGTATCTTTTTATTTATTGTGATCCGTGTAGCTACCCACTCCTTTGACCTTTTCTTAAATGGAGAGTCTACTCATCTTAATTAATTAATGAATTAATGTACCTCCTTATAGTACAGGTTCCTTAACAATCCTCTTTGGCCATAGTGTCATTGACCCACATTTTGGTTTGTTAATGTACAATTTATCAAGATTGTTGACTGTAAATGACTTGGTAGATAGATGGTAATAGGTGGTAGATAGCTAATAGTGATGAATAAGTTCCATATAACAAACAAAATCATCAGCCTTAATAACCAATGTCCAACAAAGTTTGAATACTGAAAATGTCAGTTTTTCTTTCATATTTTTGCACATTATTATTTAAATATTATAACGAAGTGGTAACTATCCCAATATTGTGGATATGCATAGGCTCTTAAGGAACTCATACTTTTGTGTTAAAGGTCATTTTATTTGGTTATTCTCATGTAAATACAGAATTCAAATATCTATCAAGTTAAAAGACAATTCAAAAGGTTCAGTTAATAAGTCATAGCTAAAAGTGGAGTTGTTACTTATCTGTCTGTGTCCTTTGTTGGGTAGGGGAAGGGGTGGGGTCTGGGGTGGCAGTTGTGGTGTCCGCTACTCTATCCAGGGTTGGCGAAGGGGTTGTTTTTAACACAGCATTTTTTCCTCCAAATCAAACACAGAAAATATGTTTGAGTGCCATACATAACTGCTTATTACTTAATTGTTATTACTAATTAGTTGCCTCCAAACAATAATTACCATATAATTGTATTAATATGGAACTGGGCCACTGACATCACGCACTAAGTAAATGTCATGTTGACTTGTTTTCCTCTTCCCCTCTCACTAATGGTCAAGTCTTTAAATCAGTTAGTGTACACGCTTAGAACAGTTATTTTTTAACACATCGTGTGTCTTGTTAGGGACGACACATGTTGTGTTATTTCTAACACAATCATTGTGTTGGCACAAGATGATTTGTGTATTGTCTGAGTTGGTTTCCCTGGTCTGCATATCTAACTGACACATCTAAAATCTTTCAAGAATGATATTTTGCGTGTACATCATTTGTTTCATGTAGGATTTTGTATGTGGAGTGCTGTATTAAAAGTGTCTTACCCAATCATTTACAGAATTTTAAAGTGGATTTTAGTGGAATGCAACACAATATGTGTGAAAAAAATGTGTGTCTAGTTAGGGACGACACATGTTCTGTTAGTTTTAACATAATCAGTGTGTTGATAAATTTACACAAATCATGTGTGTGCCAACACAGTGAATGGGTTAAAAGTAACACAACATGTGTCATCCCTAACTAGACACACAGAAGGGTTAAAAAAGAACACCACAAGTGTTGTTTTTCACACATCCGTTTGAGTGTATGCAGCAGGCGTGAACCAACCAGAACTCACATAACTTCCATGAAAAACTGTAGGCTGAATATAAGGTATATTTTTCCCTTTGCTTATATACTCCATGGATAGTAATTTATATAGGAGTTTGGTTTAAATTGTTAGAATTATATTCTGCTATTAAAGTATTAATTAAAATGATTGATGTAATTAAAGTTAGGTCTATCCCCCAAATGACAATTATAAGTATACACTATCATCAATATTCAAGTAAACAAGCAAACCTTATTATGGTGACTCGTGAATATGTGTTTTTCCTATACCCTATATTTGGGATTAAATTATCATTTATAATCTCTTTGATTATGCACTTCCTGTTCATGCTCTTGATTTTATTGAATTGTGGATTGAGTATCCTCTTTCTTGTAGTGTTCTGTGAGGTTCTTCAACTCATTCAGCGCCAGAAAGTATTCATACCCCTTGACTTATTCCACATTTTGTTGTGTTACAGCCTGAATTCAAAATGGATGAAATCGTTTTTTTCTTCTCACCCATTTACACAATACCCCTTAATAACAAAGTGAAAACATGTTTTTTGAAATACAGAAATATCTAATTTACATAAGTATTCACACCCCTGAGTAAATACTTTGTAGAGCCACTTTTGGTGGTGATTACAGCTATGAGTCCTTCTGGGTAAGTACTGTATCTAAGAGCTTTCCACACCTGGATTGTGCAACATTGGCCCAATATTATTTTGACAATTCTTCAAGCTCTGTCAAATTGGTTGTTGATCATTGCTAGACAACCATTTTCATGTCTCACCATAGAACTCAGGAACATTCACTGACTTCTTGTTAAGTAAGCCCAGTGTATATTTGTCCTTGTGTTTTAGGTTATGGTCCTTCTGAAAGGTGAATTCATCTCTGTGTCTGAAAGCAGACTGAACTAGGTTTTCCTCTAAGATTTTGCCTGTCCTTAGCACTGTTCCGTTTCTTTTTATCCTGAAAAACTTCCCAGTCCTTAACGATTACAAACATACCGATAACATGATGCAGCCACTACTATGCTTGAAAATATGGACTGGTACTTAGTAATGTCTGGCATTGGATTTGCCCCAAACATAATACTTTGTATTCAGCACAAAATGTTATTTGCTTTGCCAGATTTTTTCAGTATTACATTAGATCATTGTTGCAAACAGGATGCATGTTTTGGATTTTTTTTATTCTGTACAGGCTCCCTTCTTTTCACTCTGTCAATTATTAGGTTAGTATTGTGGAGTAACTGAAATGTTGTTGATCTAGCCT
Source organism: Salmo salar (assembly GCF_965601325.2). Taxonomy (NCBI): domain Eukaryota; kingdom Metazoa; phylum Chordata; class Actinopteri; order Salmoniformes; family Salmonidae; genus Salmo; species Salmo salar. The sequence continues at coordinate 43,892,705 of NC_138297.1, forward strand.
AATTTCTTCCTATCACAGCCATCAAACGCTGTAACTGTTTTAAAGTCAACAATCCCTGATCAGTTTCCTTCCTCTCTGGCAACTGAGTTAGGAATCTTTGTAGTGACTGGCTGTATTGATTAACCAACCAAAGTGTAATTAATAACTTCACGATGCTCAAAGGGTTATTCAATGTCTGCTTGTTTTTGTACCAATCTACCAATAGGTGCCCTTCTTTGCGAGGCATTGGAAAACCTCCATGGTCTTTGTGGTTGAACCTGTGTTTGAAATTCACTTCTCAACTGAGAGACCTTACAAATGTTTACTCCTGATCTTATTTAGGCTTGCCATAACAAAAGGGTTAAATACTTAGTGAGTCAAGACATTTCAGCTCTTCAGATTTTATTGATTTGTAAAAATATTGAAAAACATAATTCCACTTTTACATTTTGGGCTATTGTGTGTAGACCAGTGACAAAACAATCTCCATTTAATCCATTTTAAATTTGGTCTGTAGCGCAACAAAATATGGTAAAAGTCAAGGGGTGTGAATACTTTCTGCCATTTCTGTTTGATGCAGAAGTACTGATGTAATAGCGTTCTTGACTAGATGAGTCAAGTCTAATTGAACACTGTCAGCAGGTGGCTTAGCAGTCTTAGCTAGAGTGGTACTTTGAGAAGAAAACATATTGGTTTGAATTTAAAACAGTTTCAGTGGGGTCCAAAATTATTGACACCCTTGATAAATATGAACAAAAATGACTGAATAAAATGAATAACTAAAATACTGAGCGATACTATATGCACATTTTTGGGAGAAAATAATATAATTTTAACTAATACAATTGCTCAGAGAAATTGATTTCTTTGAACAAGCAATATTATATATTTTTTTAAATGTAGGCGTCAAAATTATTGACACCCCTGTTTTTAATACCTTTCAATACCTCACCTTGCAAGGATAACGGCATTGAGTATTTTTCTGAAATGTTTTATGAGTTGGAAAACACATATGGAGGGATCTTAGACCATTCCTCCATGCAGAATCCTTCCAGATCATTGATATCCTTATAGACTGCCATCTTCAATTCAAACCCCAGGTTTTCAATGGGTTTCAGGTCCGGAGATTGACATGGCCATTCCAAAATGTGGAATGTGTGTGCTTGGTTATTTTATTGCTGGAAGATCCACTTGCGGCAAACTTTCAGCCTCCTGGCAGAGGGCACCAGGTTTTTGGCTAAAATGTCCTGGCCCTACACTGATACTGGGTAAAGTTCATGAGTACATTCTCCTTTCGACGCGAAGAGCTCTAATTTCATATCATCCAACAAACGTAAACGCCTGGACTGGTGCTTTGGTCAGATGACATGAAAATTAAGCTCTTTGGTCACGCACACCGGTGGTGGGTTTGGCGTCAACATTTCTGCATAAGCAGAAAAGAACCCCATACCTACTGTAAAATATGGTGATGGATCTTTGACGTTATGGGGCTATTTTGCTTTCACTGGCCCTAGGGCGTTGTTAAGGTCAACAGCATCATTAACTTTATCTGGTATCAGTACATTTTAGCCAAAAACCTGGTTGCCTCTGCCAGGAGGCTGTAACTTGGCCAAACGTGGATCTTCCAGCAAGACAATATCCCCAAGCACACATCAAAATCCACAAGGAAATAGTTTGCCACAAAATGAACGGACTTGAAACCCATTGAAAGCCTGTGGTTTGAATTGAAGAGGGCAGTCCATAAGCGAAGGTGGTCTAAGATCCCTCTTTATGTGTTCTCCAACTCATTAAACATTTCAGTGCCGTTATCCTCATAAGGTGAGGTATTGAAAGGTATTGAAAACAAAAGCGTCAATAATTTTGACCCCTACCTTATTTAAGAATTGTTTTTTATTACTTGTTAAACAAAACCTCTTTCTCTGAGCAATTGTTTTAGTACGAAATATATAATTTCCCCATTTTTTGGAGCATACAATACAGAATAGCTCAGTTTTTTTTAATAGTCATTTTTGCTCATATCTATCAAGGGTGTCAATAATTTCGGACGTGACTGTAAGTGACATGAAGCATATATAGAATAATTCTAGAAGAATTACATCATTGCACCAAATTCCATACTTTATGTTCATGCTGTTTTTTACATGACAGCTTTTGACTAGGGATTGAAGTTATAACAATGGTAACAATGCTGTGGTAAAGCTCTGAGGACTTCTGCTATGGGACCACAGTACTACAAACATGACCTAGAGTGTTTCCAGAGTGCAAGAGAAGAGCTGTGTTCCTGTCATATCTGTCAGATGTGTGAGTGCGTGTGTGTGTGTTAATGTGTGTGTGCATCTGTGTGTGTATCTGTGTTGCGTATCTGCAACTGAGGGACAGTGGGTTTCTATGCACCAGTGACTTTAAACTTTACCGTACATAACTACACTGCACATTTTCCAGTGTTAAATGTAACACTGGTCCAGTGTCTACACAGGTCCACACTTATCAGAGTTAAATTAACACACTGCTTAGTGTAAAGCCTTATTTACATATTTCCCAGAGTACCTTGCCATTATTTGTTAGTGACATGGTTGTTGTAGTCATTTTTTTTTTTTTGGGGGGGGGTCCCTTCATCAAGTGAGCTCTAAGCTAATATATTGAAATACAAATGATTTAATAGTGATGGGCAGTCTGAGTCTTTTTGGTGAGCTGGCTCAGTTCATGTAACAGAGCTGGCTCATTTGGCTTCCAAACGACTATTTGTTCAAAATGCTTAAGAATTGACCTAGAACCATGAAAAAAGTATTATTATCCAATGTAAAGGCCAAAAGATAGGCCACATTATGTCAGAGTGTGGAATGCGTGTTCAAATAAAATGTTACATGGCCAAATGATTAGATGGCTTGCACTACACACTGAAAAAATCTGCATTTACCAGATTGATTGACTCACTCTCCCCACTATTTATTGTTTCTGCAGTGAAGATTCACCTTCTAGGTAATTCTTTTGAGGGCCTTGTTTTACCCTAATACAGTGGCCTGAAAGTCATGGTTTTCAGGACTGCAAGTCACATTATGATGGCTTGAAAAGTGATGTGTAAATCCCATTGGAATTCAGCCAGAGTGGGGATATCCAACATTTGGAATTTCTATTCAACCAGAACCTGCATTCAGAATGACTGCTAGGTTGCAAAGATGAAGATATGAGACTACCGTCCTAAACAATCTAAACTGGATCAACCATTTTAGTAATGGGTGCAATAAGTCCAAGTAACAGATTGGATTTGATTAGAAAAGGTATGTTATTTATACCTGTGTAGCATAAGATGCATTAATCAATCAATGTAAATGCAAAAACATAGATATTGAAACAAACAATTTTATAGAATCATCCTGCAATAAAGCCTCCTGGGAAATATGATAATGATGGGCCTGGTTTTGGTTAAACACTGGTTATTATAACACCAAGACTTGGGTTATTTTACACCAATGAGTGTTGATGTTATCCTTTCAGAGTTAGTTTAACACCTGAATCAACACTAGAAACGTAACGTTGAAAAATCAACACTAGGTAACACTAACCAACTTGCTTTGTATCAGTGTGCGGGACCGAGGCAGGGGAGACTGTCTGATTGACAGCTGAGCACTGGACCTCGAGGAAAGCAGCATAAACGGCCGTGAAAACACACTCAGTACTGTGCAATATTATGAAATGCCTGCCTGGCAGAAGTGTGAGGCTGCGTCTCAAAAGGCACCCTATTCCCTATATAGTGCATTACTTAGGAATAGTGCTCTGGTCAAAAGTAGTCCACTATATAGGGGATAGGGTGTAATTTGTGATGCAGACAGAGACCTCTGTCTGAGAAAAGGCTGTAGCTGTAGTAACGCTCTGGTAAACAGATACTTTCCCCCCAGGGATTTCCTGTCAGTGTTCAGACTACGTGCCAGTGTAGAGGTGCTTTGGTCAAGCACATGTTGATGTTGTTACAACGTGCGTTATGGCCGAAGGCAGAACCATGTATAGCTGGTTGAATCGGTTAGCCAATATGACTGTAAAAAAAAGTAGAGGATAGTGTTAAGTTTATTGGCGATGATATCTATGTTGAAGCTCTGTGACAAAGATGTTTTGACTCCAGACAATCACAGATTATAAAGGGAAAGCTAGCCATGTAGCAGACACCAATGCCTTACTCCTGGACAAGCTAAACACCTTCTTCACTTCACATAACAACAAACCGCCGATGTGGGCCCCCATCGCACCTGTGGACTGTGATCCATTTCTAAAAGTGGCCAGTGATTCCTAATCTATGTCTAATGGCAGCCGCCTCTGATGTGCTAGTGATGGCTGTTCAGCAGTCTGATGTCCTTGAAATAAAAAGCTGTTTTTCAGTCTCTCGGTCCCAGCTTTGATGCATCTGTACTTCTGGATGATAGTGCGGTGTGTGTGTGTGTGTGTAAAAATAAAAAATTGACTCACCATAGTTTTGCTACGCCAGGATAACCCACAGGGCTCAATGCTGATTGGCAAATTTTGTAAAAAAAATGTATCAAGGGGGGCCAAATGCTTGCTGGTGTCAACCAATCAAATGCTACGCCGGGAACATGTCTTACTCTTTTGTTCCAGACAGCATCAGATAGATGGGCTACACATACTGAGACAGAGGGACGCTGTTTCCCTCGCTCGGATGATTTCTCCGGTGAGATTCAGCCACTGCACGAATTGAAGGAAGATTATGAAAACACAGAGACTAAATTATTTTATCATTTGAATTGTTTCATTGATCAAATATTTGGGGAAGCCAGGCTACACATCACTGCTCAGGCCTTGAAAAATAAATAATTGAACTGATTGAAAGTAAAAAGATATTGGTGAACAAATGCCACGGTCAAATCAAATCAAATCAAATTTATTTATATAGCCCTTCTTACATCAGCTGATATCTCAAAGTGCTGTACAGAAACCCAGCCTAAAACCCCAAACAGCAAGCAATGCAGGTGTAGAAGCACGGCTACAATGGCGCCAGTGCAATGAGTGGAGTTCACCCAGGTGTTTAAGAGCTCATATCAGACCAAGCCTAAAGCTTCTTATGTAGTTCTTTATGAGTTTTAGTTTAGAAAACAATCATCTTTATGCAGAAGTGACAGTTACAGGTATGGTAAAAACAGCTTAATTGCTGTAGCAACATCAGGAAAACTGTGCAGAAGGGAGTGGTGATTAAAATACAGCAGTTTTACAGTTTTAGTTTTATCTTTAATTGAGCATCTCATTCTCCTTAATTGCTGGCCTCAACACATTACGGAGAAATATTAAGTGTATAGGAAGCTCGGTGACAAGATCTCTGCAGATGCAAACAGATCATCTTTAGTGGACACCGGTTACTGAGGGCTCAAACTAAAAAAAGTGGCTTTTGATTTTCTTCATACTGGTGAACCGGTGTTTGAGTTGTGTGGTTGCAATGTCAACAGTCCCTGATTGATGGTATATCTTGGCATGCATCATTCAAGACTACGTTTAAATTGAGTGCAGCACAATAGACACAATGCATAATGTCTCAGGAGGACTTCAGAAGACCAGAGGAGTTTCTACGCTGGATTTAATTACATTTACCTTGATTTCAGCCCATTTGTGTAGACTATTAGCCAGACAAAACCTGATGAGTTCAACAGTAAATAGTGGTTAAGTGTATCCTCAAGCCGACTACTTTTCTCCTCATTGTTAGGCAATTTGATGTGTAATTATAATTAAAACATTTATAAATAGCAGATAAATAGCAGGTAAATACTGTGTCGCTATAGATATTAGGATACAATGCATAATAAAACAATCCCTATCATTTGGCATTGACAGACTGGTTTTATGCACAACAACTGTCATGGATGTCGATGAAGGGGGACCAAAACACAGCGGGTAAAGTGCTCATCTTCTTTATTTACTTACTAAAGAGAACACTTAAACGAAAACAATAAACAACAACCAACAGTTCTGTAAGGTAACCCAACTATACAGAAAGCAACCACCCACAAAACACAAGTGAAACGAACACAACTAAATATGGCCTCCAATTAGAGACAACAACAACCAGCTGCCTCTAATTGGAGGTCATTGCCAAAAACCAACATAGAACTAGAATAAACATAGAAATATACAACAGAACAAAACCCCAAAAACATCAAAACACCCAAAACAAACACCTCCCTGCCACGCCCTGACCAACTATAATGACAAATAACCCCTTTTACTGATCAGGACGTGACAACAACTTTCTGTCCAAGCTGAGAGAGAGCAGGAGTACAGCTCATATCATGCAGGTTCAGGTAGCCTATACAGGACAGTTGTATTTTATTATTTTATCTATTGGTTTCTGATTAGTACGCTGTTGTTTTGAAAATTTAATTTACATTCTGCAATGTTTTAATTTACTTTAATTATGTCTGTTGAACTTTAATTACTGAAAAAGTAATTACGTTATTGCCGCCAGCCAACAGTCTAAATCATGGCAGCCTTGCAACGCTGTGTATAGCTTCGTGAAATATTAAGCTTAACATGATACAATTACAACCAAATAGGCCTACCAATAAACATTTGTCCATTAGCTAAAGCAAAGCTATGGGATACATGCCCTGGCACCACAGAAAGCCTGTCATAGATTCAATGCCAGCAGCATAGTCACAATTTCAGCACCATGGGGAGGGGGCTGAACTCCGACCTTGCAGGGGAGTTCAGAGGAACTACGTTACGCCAGTGTAGGTAACACTGGTCAATTTTCTGTGTGTACGCAACCAATAAACGTTGATTTAATTTGTGCATCTCTTCCCGCTGCTCTAGCATGCATACAATAAACCCACATTCTGACAGACAGCCAGAGTGTGTATAGGCACTATTCACATCTTTGTACATATTACTTCTTAGACTAGAGTAAAATACTAATATTCACTGTGAACTCAGAACAGTGGTTGCCATGGAAATGCAGCGTGCGTATCCTAAGGCCTGGGGGGTTTATGGAAGTTGTGTTGGTGTTTGTGTGTGTGTGTGTGTGCGTCAATCGTGTGTCTGTGAGTACTGTGAGTGTGTGGCTGTGCCTGTGTGTGTGTGTAGTGAGGCTGGAGTTCTCAGATAAGACTGGTGTCTCCATGGCTGAATAAAGGACTTGCAGCGTTGCTCCATTGAAAGCGGCCGACACAGTTATCAAGGAGTACTGGGACCCATACAAGACAGAGTACTGGAATCAAAACACAACTAGGGAGAAGGACAAGAGAGAAAGAGACCTAATAACACATTCATTAGACTACAAACCCTCCCTGGAGACATAACACAGGCTTTCAATGGACCTTCAATGGACCATTCACAATGGTGATGGTCTCTTATCGTAAAAAACGCACGTTCATTTCCGAGGGCTTGGATGTGTGAATGTCTGTGTGTATAATAATTATTTAAAATTCATGGCAGAGCTTGTTATATGTCATAAAACATTAGGCCGTGAAAGGGTATTTTCTTATTGTTTGGTCCATTACTGAGCTCCAGCATCAGATAGACTTGTAATTAAAATGCAATATTCAAACAACCACATCAAACAACCCATTATTACATTATTTGTTTATTGTCTTTTTCCTAATTAATTCCTTTCAATTGGCAATCACTCTCTTTTTATTCTATAAGTTAATCACTAATACTATTTATTTATTTGCCAGTTTATTTGTAAAACCCTGTTGAATGTGTTTTAATTTTAGCCAAGCCTTCTGATGCATTCAGCTGATGGAAATGGGAGCTCTGTGTGTGTGTGTGTGTGTGTGTGTGTGTGTGTGTGTGTGTGTGTGTGTGTGTGTGTGTGTGTGTGTGTGTGTGTGTGTGTGTGTGTGTGTGTGTGTGTGTGTGTGTGTGTGTGTGTGTGTGTGTGTGTGTGTGTGTGCGTGCGTGCGTGCATGCCCGTGTGTGTTTTTTTGCTCGTCACTGCATGTGCGAGTATTCGGGTGTGCATGCGTCATGTGTGCATATGTGTGTGTGCATGCATATGTAGTTGCTTGTCTGCGTCAGACAGGTTTACTGATGACCGCCTGCCTATGCTCTGCAGCTGCTGAGGGTCAGTAGGCATTGTTTGGGAACATAATAGAAATCAATTAGAGGTTTGGCTGCCAGACTGCCTGGGCAGAAACCTGCTGTGTATGCCTGCGGCAATGCTACTTTTCACAGGCATCCAGATTGGCAGAGCTAATCACACACTGCCCCAAGCCCTCAGCTGGGAGGGCCAATGCAACTGCAATCTTGAAAGGCTGCATACTTGTGATATAAAAATTATGTTTATTTATTTGATATTAATGGTTAACATTTATATTTAACTAATAGTAATACATTTCTGTCATGTTAGTGTCTGTGTTTTCATGGTCTCCACTCTAGTTCCCTACAGCTAATCTGGGTGTATGGTCACTGGAGATGGCTTGAGCTGACAAAGGAGTTAAAGACCTCATTACATAGACAGGAATGTGTTTTACTAGAGATAGCTTAGGAGTAGAACAATCCCTCATTGTCTCAAAATCCTCCTTGCATCTGGGAAACTAAGCCAGGGTGGGGTTATGACAACAACCGATGTGCAGATAACGACAGGATGAACCCAGAGTGGCTTAGGATGCTCCTTGGTCTGCATAAGGGGGGTTGAACCAACCATGACTGAGCATTGTTAGTGTCAGCTATAGCACCCTGCATTTGTGTGAAGGTTAGCTTACTCGATCCAGCACTCGAAGGGTCGGGGGTCGACCAGCCTCATTATATCATTAATTAATCGATATTAAATAAGATGATCGTTTGAAGAAATGACCAAGTCTCTCTCAGTACTGAATTTCCACAACATACTGTACTGGCTTAGGGCCAATGTATTCTGAATGCAGGGTTAATAAGAGAGAGCAGGCTGTTAGGGCTGTGAGTGAGTACAGGCTTAAGTTTTTAGCCGTGGACTAACATACCTTACTCATCTAATCAATCTGACAGTGAGCAGTTGATTAGGGGAAGCATGTTGTCTCTCCGCCTTCATCTCAATAATCTAAATTGTCCTCTCTCCCTTGTCTCTGTGAAAACCTAAAAATTGCTGCTTAAAAGGCTCACTCTCCCCACTTACAAGACGACATACTGACACGTACGTACACTGCAAATTGGCCAGTGTTATCTAGTGTTGATTATTCAGTGTAACCTTTCTAGTGTTGATTCAGGTGTTAAAAAATAACCGAAACCACACCCATCATTATCATATTTCCCAGGATGCGCTATTGCAGGTCGATTCTTTTTTAATTGTTTGTTTCAATATATTTTTGCATGTACATTTACTGATTAAATCATCTTTTGCATCTCAAATATAACATACATTTTCCCAAACGTATCCAATCTGTTACTTGGATTTATTGCACCCATTACTAAAATGCTTGTTCCAGTTGAAACGGTTCCGGTAGTCATATCTTAGTTTTCCCATCCGGACAGTCATTCTGAATGCCGGTTGCGGGTGAATAGAAATTCCAAATGATACACTCTGTCTGGATTCCAATAGGAATCACACGTCCCTTTGTAAGCCATCAAAATGTGTCTTGTAGGCCTGAAAACCTTGAGTTCCAGGCCACTGTTTTATTGGAAACTAGGCCTCTCAAATACTTGTTATATTGTGTAAAATAGTTTGATTTTAACGATAACATACTCACCTAGGATCTCACTTGGAGAAGGCCACAGGCCTTGAAAATGGATGAAAGCAAGAATCATGTCTTTGTCACTGACAAATAGTCATGGGTGGTAACTTTGCAACTCACTTGAAAAGCAAAGCACTTTTGAAATATGCAAAAAAGGCTTTACACTAAGCAATATGTTAATTTAACACTGAAAAGTGTGAACCCGTATAGACTCTGGACCAGTGTTAAATTTAACACTGTCAGTGTTGATTTAAAACTGGCTAATTTGCTGTGTAGTTGGATCACAATCATTGTGAGGAAACATGCACTACATGGTCTAAAGCATGTGGACACCAATGTTCCCTCTAAACTTGAACATTGTGAGAATTTTGTGCAACTTACGCATTTACAGTGAACTCTGAGGCAGTACACTTACCATTTTAGACAGTAGCTAATAGGCTATTGTTGTCACATCCTGACCAGTTTAGGGGTTATTTGTTATTGTAGTTTGGTCAGGACGTGGCAGGGGGTGTTTGATTTATGTGGTTCAGGGTGTGTTTTGTGTATGTGTTTAGGTAGAGGGGTATTTGATTTATTAGTCCGGGGTTTGTTAGATTGTTCTATGTTAGTATATTTTCTATGCTCTATCTAGTCTTGTGTATTTCTATATTTAGTTAATTGGAGTTGGACCTTCAATTGGAGGCAGCTGGTTATTGTTGCCTCTGAGGGTCCTATAATTAGGAGTTTGTTTTTCATGGGTTTTTGTGGGAGATTGTTCTTGTGTAGCTGTTTGCCTGATGAGACTGTCAAGTTCATTTTGTTTTGTATACGTTTATGTGTTTTCCTTCTTCACCAAATAAAAAGAAGATGAGGGTACATTTTCCAGCTGCGTCTTGGTCTCTACCCTACTTGTAGCCTACACGTTTTGTGCTCTTGTTAGAAGCAGTAACTCACCATTAATGACCTATACTTATATATAACAGCGCTAATAACTCGCTAACTAGCAAAGAATATCAACAACGTGTACACTCGCGGCTCTGCGCTCTGATGTGAACTGATCTGAAAAGCGAAATCACTTGTGGGTGATTGAAAGACCGCTCGTGGGCAATCGAGGTAAAGTTGGTTTTATATTCACACATTCAGACATTCAACAGATATTCAACAGACATTCATCAGACATTTACAGAATCATCAAGTTAGATATGATTTATTCTATAAATGTCTAGCATACTTTTACAACCTTTGTTTGAGTAGAAATTCCAGTTTTGACTTGATAGAAATACATAAAATCTAAAAAGTGCCATTTTAAAGTGGTATAAATCAATAACTAATTCACCGTTTGTCACATAAACATCAAAATATGTACGATTTATTATATAAATGTCTAGCATACTTTACAACCTTTGTTTCAAATAAAAATTCCAGTTTTTATTTAATAGAAATACATTCAACAGACATTCGCCAAAAGCCATTTAAAAATGTAAAAATCAATAACTAATTCACCATCTGCCACAGAATCATCAAGCTAGATATGATTTATTCTATAAATGACTAGCATACATTTACAACCTTTGTTTTGAGTAGAAATTCCAGTTTTGACTTGATAGAAATACATGAAATCTATAAAATGCCATATGAAGCAGTATAAATAAATAAGTAATTCACCGTTTGTCACAGAATCATCAAGCTAGATATGATTTATTCTATAAATGTCTCGCAGAAAATGATTCCATGGCTTTAGAAGATTCTGATAAGCTAATTGACATCATTTGAGTCAATTGGAGGTGTACCTGTGGATGTATTTCAAGGACTACCTTCAAACTCAGTGCCTCTGATTGACATCGTGGAAAAAAATCTAAAGAAATCAGCCAAGAACTCAGATTTTTGTTTTAGACCTCCACAAGTCTGGTTCAACCTTGGGAGCAATTTCCAAATGCCTGAAGGTACCACATTCATCTGTACAAACAATAGTACACAAGTATAAACACCATTGGACCACGCAGCCATCATACCGCTCAGGAAGGAGACGCGTTCTGTCTCCTAGAGATGAACGTACTTTGGTGCGAAAAGTGCAAATCAATCCCAGAACAACAGCAAAGGACCTTGTGAAGATGCTGGAGGAAACAGGTACAAAAGTATCTATATCCACAGGAAAACGAGTCCTATATCGATATAACCTGAAAGGCCACTCAGCAAGGAAGAAGCCACTGCTCCAAAACCGCCATAAAAAAGCCAGACTGTGGTTTGCAACTGCACATAGGGACAAATATGGTACTTTTTGGAGAAATGTCCTCTGGTCTGACGAAACAAAAATAGAACTGTTTGGCCATAATGACCATCGTTATGTTTGGAGGAAAAAGGGGGAGGCTTGCATGCCGAAGAACACCATCCCAACCATGAAGCACGGGGGTGGCAGCATCATGTTGTGGGTGTGCTTTGCTGCTGGAGGGACTGGTGCACTTCACAAAATAGATGGCGTCATGAGGAAGGAAAATTATGTGGATATATTGAAGCACCATCTCAAGACATCAGTCAGGAAGTTAAAGCTTGGTGGCAAATGGGTCTTCCAAATGGACAATGACCACAAGCATACTTCCAAAGTTGTGGCAAAATGGCTTAAGGACAACAAAGTCAAGGTATTGGAGTAGCCATCACAAAGCCCTGACCTCAATCCCAAAGAAAATGTGTTGGCAGAACTGAAAAAGTGTGTGCGAGAAAGGAGGCCTACAAACCTGACTCAGTTACACCAGCTCTGTCAGGAGGAATGGGCCAAAATTCACCCAACTTATTGTGGGAAGCTTGTGGAAGGCTACCCGAAACGTTTCACCCAAGTTAACCATTTAAAGGCAATGCTACCAAATACTAATTGAGTGTACGTAAACTTCTGACCCACTGGGAATGTGGTGAAAGAAATAAAAGCTGAAATAAATCATTCTCTCTAATATTATTCTGACATTTCACATTCTTAAAACAAAGTGATGATCCTACCTGACCTAAGACAGGGAATTTTTACTAGGATTAAATGTCAGGAATTGTGAAAAACTGAGTTTAAACGTATTTGGCTAAGGTGTATGTAAACTTCCTACTTTAACTGTAAATACATACAGTATACGCGTATGTTATGGTTCACTCTTAGTTTTCCATATCTCCACTGTGGAATGTCCATGTTGATCTTCTTGGTTATCTTGGTCCTCTTGATCCATTCACCTGTCTTCTTTGTTAGTCAGGCCTGACCCCTTCAACCCGTAGTTTTTTCCTGTAATATAATTTAATATGACTGAAGATGCAGAATTTTCTGCAAGGCCCCTTATAATAGGGTATAACAGACTCGTTAGAACTTTGACCACACACCCTCTACACGGACTACATTACATTACATTACATTTAAGTCATTTAGCAGACGCTCTTATCCAGAGCGACTTACAAATTGGTGCATTCACCTTATGATATCCAGTGGAACAACCACTTTACGATAGTGCATCTAAATCTTTTAAGGGGGGGGGGGGGTTAGAAGGGTTGACTCCGCTGTCCTGGCGTCGTGAGGGAGCTTGTTCCACCATTGGGGTGCCAGAGCAGCGAACAGTTTTGACTGGGCTGAGCGGGAACTGTGCTTCCTCAGAGGTAGGGGGGCCAGCAGGCCAGAGGTGGATGAACGCAGTGCCCTTGTTTGGGTGTAGGGCCTGATCAGAGCCTGAAGGTATGGAGGTGCCGTTCCCTTCACAGCTCCGTAGGCAATCACCATGGTCTTGTAGCGGATGCGAGCTTCAACTGGAAGCCAGTGGAGAGAGCGGAGGAGCGGGGTGACGTGAGAGAACTTGGGAAGGTTGAACACCAGACGGGTTGCGGCGTTCTGGATGAGTTGTAGGGGTTTAATGGCACAGGCAGGGAGCCCAGCCAACAGCGAGTTGCAGTAATCCAGACGGGAGATGACAAGTGCCTGGATTAGGACCTGCACCGCTTCCTGTGTGAGGCAGGGTCGTACTCTGCGAATGTTGTAGAGCATGAACCTACAGGATCGGGTCACCGCCTTGATGTTAGTGGAGAACGACAGGGTGTTGTCCAGGATCACGCCAAGGTTCTTAGCACTCTGGGAGGAGGACACAAGGGAGTTGTCAACCGTGATGGCGAGATCATGGAACGGGCAGTCCTTCCCCGGGAGGAAGAGCAGCTCCGTCTTGCCGAGGTTCAGCTTGAGGTGGTGATCCGTCATCCACACTGATATGTCTGACAGACATGCAGAGATGCGATTTGCCGCCTGGTTATCAGAAGGGGGAAAGGAGAAGATTAATTGTGTAATTAATTAATTAATTATTAATTGTGTCGGACTACATGCACACTATCAAATCAAAACTGGAATATTTCCTCGAAACAAAGGTTGTAAAAGTATGCTAGACATGTATAGAATAAATCATACATAGTTTGATGTTTCTGTGACAAACAGTTAATTAGTTCTTGATTTTTAACGCTTTAAATGGCATTTTATAGATTTAATGTATTTATTTCATCAAGTGAAAACTGGAATTTCTACTCAAAACAAAGTATGTTAGACATTTATAGAATAAATCATATCCAGCTTGATTCTGTAAAAAAACTGTGAATTAGTTGTTCATTTTTACATTTTTAAATGGCTTTCGGCTAATGTCTGTTGAATGTATTTCTGTTAAATAAAAGCTGGAATTTTTCCTCAAAACAGAGATTGTAACAGTATGCTAGACATCTTAGAGGGAACATTGGTGGACACCTGCTCATCGAACATATTTCCAAAATCATGGGTATTAATATGGAGTTGGTCCCCCCTCTGCTGCTGTAACAGCCTCCACTCTTCTGGGAAGGCTTTCCACTAGATGTTGGAACATTGCTATGGGGACTTGCTTCCATTCAGCCACAAGAGCATTAGTGAGGTCGGGCACTGATGTTAGGCGATTAGGCCTGGCTTGCAGTCGCCGTTCCAATTCACCCCAAAGGTGTTGACGGGGTTGAGGTCAAGGCTCTGTGGAGGCCAGTCAAGTTCTTCCACACCAATCTCAACAAACCATTTCTGTATGGACCTCGCTTTGTGCACGGGGGCATTGTCATTTTGAAACAGGAACGGTCCTTCCCAGAACTGTTGCCACAAAGTTGGAAGCACAGAATCATCTAATGCTGTAGCATTAAGATTTCCCTTCATTGGAAGTAAGGGGACTAGCCCGAAACATGAAAAACAGCCCCAGACCATTATTCCTCCTCCACCAAACTTTGCAGTTGGCCCTATGCATTAGTGCAGGTAGCGTTCTCCTGGCATTCGCCAAACCCAGATTCGTACGTCGGACTACCAGATGGTGAAGCGTGATTCATCACTCCAGAAAATGCATTTCCACTGCTCGAGAGTCCAATGGCGGCAAGCTTTACACCACTCCAGCCAACACTTGGCATTGTGCATAGTGCTCTTAGGCTTGTGTGCGACTGCTCTGCCATGGAAACCTATTTCATGAAGCTCCCGACTAAAAGTTATTGTGCTGACATTGCTTCCAGAGGCAGCTTGGAACTCAGTAGTGAGTGTTGCAAACAAAGACAGACGATTTTTACACTTTACACACTTCAGCACTTGGCAGTCTCGTTCTGTGAGCTTGTGTGGCCTACCAATTCGCGGCTGAGCCGTTGTTGCTCCTAGACGTTTCCACTTCACAATAACAGAACTTACAGTTGCCCGGGGCAGCTCTAGCAGGGCAGAAATTTGACAAACTGACTTGTTGGAAAGGTGGCATCTCATGACGGTGCCATGTTGAAAGTCACTGAGCTCTTCAGTCAGGCCATTCTACTGTCAGTGTTTGTCTATTCTTGATTTTATACACCTGTCAGCAACGGGTGTGACTGAATTAGCCAAATCCACTCCACTAATTTGAAGGGGTGTTCACATACTTTTGTACATATAGTGTATGTGTTGCTCTCAGGTGAACGAGACACCCGTGTCCTTTTAAAAGCCTCAGCTCTCTGTTTCAGTGGTGGTTTAGAGTGAGTCTCTGTCACTCTTCCTGTGTTGTGTTTGTATCCCACTACTTCACCAGTTAATCACCACATAAGTCTCACTGCTGTTACAGCTATCTGGGAGCTGAGATTTGGAGCGGAGCCAAATAGAAAGGCTCAGTGTTCTCTCACCCGATCTAAAATCTCATGGGTAAAGTGGCTCATGGATTACTATTGATAATGCCAAGCCAGCTGATGGAGAGCGAGAGAATAAGGGTGGTAGGAGAGCAGGTTCTCCTTTTAGACACCTTTGTCAGTGTCTTGGCATTTTGGTCTGAACGAAGTTCCTGTCTCAGTGCTTTTCAATTATGCTGTAGTAGCAACTCTGACTGCATCACAAAATGAGTTCTAAACTCCCCACACTGCCCTGGGCTAATGGATTAATTTATTGGACACTTGTCGCTATATTATTGTATTAAGTGTCTTTCGATTTTACTCCTGAGAGAGTCTGAAAAATGTTTTTGGACAGATTCCCGCTTCCTGAACACCATTAGCTAGCTAGCTAGTTAGCCCATCAAGGGGACCAGTCTATAGCAGTAATGTTTATGGCAAAAGCTAACTGCATAGTAGCCTAACTGCTAATTGTCTATTAGGCAAAGACGGATGACCATAATGGGGCTCCAATATTTATTTCTGCACCATCCCAGCTCTCTCATCTGTCCTGTTCTGACTGAACTCAAATGACTCCATGTAGAGCCACTCACTGAACTGCCAAATGGCTAGAGAAGCTTTCTAGAAATGACTCTGGATGTGTGTGTGTGTGTGTTTGCATTACAGGTTGAAGGTAGGGAAAAGGAAAGAGACAGTTAATGGCCAGTGGGGGAGCATTAGGAGATGATTAGTCTCTAGTCCCAGAGTTGCCAGAGTTCCCCACTCTGTGATCACCATGGCTGTTCCATTTAGTTCTGCCTCTGGGTCCCGGGGGTGTGACGATACAGGCTTGGTTCAATAATGGTGCTGCTGAGATTGACCGTAAAGTAGAGCCCAACACACCCACCCCCAATCAGAGAGAGGATCAGTGGATAGACAGCATTGGATTGGCTGTAAACTCAATACTGTCAGACATGCATTATGGTGTAAATCTTTACTGGAGACTCTTCACAGCTGAATAGCCACACGTCACTCCTCATTCTTTACTGGTCGTCGAGCCAAACAGCTAGTTGGTGTCCTGTGCTCCTGCGACTCTTTGTCTCTGAGACATCTTGGAATGGAATAAAACAGGCATAGAGCATTGATGTGGGTCAGCGGAATCAAAATATTTCTTGATCGCTTTGTGTGTGTGTGTGTGTGTGTGTGTGTGTGTGTGTGTGTGTGTGTGTGTGTGTGTGTGTGTGTGTGTGTGTGTGTGTGTGTGTGTGTGTGTGTGCGTGTGCATCCGTGCATGAGTAAGGGTCCTTTTCCATCCATTTTCAATGGTGACCGGAGATCTATTGAAAGATCAAAGGTGAAGCCACCACCGTCTAATATCAATCAATCGATCAATACCAAGGATTTGTGTAAGTAGGATGCATTGATTCTAGTCAAGCTTAGTCTCATCCCACCAAACAGTGCTGTTATTTACACAAACAAATAGAGCCATTTGGATTTTATCTTCTCTTAGCTGAAATATGATTAAACCACTCCTGAAAGAATTATGAGTTGGCCGCTTGAGACAGGAACTCTTTCTCTCTCTTTCTCTAGCTCTCTCTCTCTGTCTGATATTCAACTCTGTCATCATTACACTGACTCACACTGGACTACTACCATATAGATATAATATCCCCTCCAGAGTCCAACTACTACTACTGTTTCTGTTAATTAAAAGTATTTTGGGTTTGAATTATTTTCCACTTTTATGTTATCTGAGTCTTTCCATGACTATTTTCAGACACTGGATGAATTCAAAAGATATGGCTTTGCATACGATGTGACAGGTTTCATCTGTTCCTCATTAAAAAATTAAATCTGATCAGCAACAAAATAATGTCTAGACTGATTATATGAATTGATACTTGAGTGATCTAGCTCTGTTGTTTGCAACAACAAAAAAAGGTGCTATTATTTGTTACGATTTTTTGTGTTGGAGGCTCATCCGCTGCGAAATATTATCAACTTCACACAGCTCCGACACACTTTTAGGCAACACTTTATAATTTCTCTTATACCACATTTCTGTGTCAAAAAACAGCACTATTCCTAAGGCAATCCTTAAAGACGAGTCTTTAATTTTCTTTTAAGTTCCCCTCTTATAATCATTCAGTATTTTCTACACTCAAATCCAGGGCTACACACTTCAGAGGACTTGTGCTGCTCATTGTCCCATTTTCTCTGTTCCTCCCATTTGTCTTTCTCTCTCTCACTCCCTTCCTCCCTCTCTCTCCTCCCGCATTGTCTCTCTCAAGTTGGGAATCTCACACAGGCACACATGGATACATATTTTGCCCTCAGGCCATCCTCCCCCTTACAGCATCTCTCTCTGTGTGTGTCTCTCACTCTCTCTCTCTCTTTCTCTCTGCCTCTCTCTCTGCCTGGTTTAATTTCCCCTCAGAAGGCCAGACAAACCCCTAGCAGCCCACAGACACAGGCAACAGGGACATTACCAGACACCCCCGCAATACACTATAGTTCCATTGCAAATGGCACCCTATTCCCAGCATAGTGCAATACACTTGGGCCTTTGTCAAATGTAGTGCAAAAATTTAGTGTAGACTTTCTTTGTTCACTTTAAACCTGCTATAATGTATCCCCCTCTACTACGTTTCTCTGTTTAACACATTAAAAACAGTTTGGGGTAAATTCCTTGGTTGTGAGATCATTACTCAGAGAGCAGATGTCTCTGATGTTTTGATTCTCCCAGTGTGAATATAAGAGGCAGGTTGTTTCTGAGAGATAGCTGTACTTCCTCCTCTATACTTTTCTCTTTTACACTGACTTCAAGGTACGCTATAACAAGATGCTGTAAATTTACAACAAAATATCTACACTTAGCTACAGTAAGTGACTCAGTGGCATTTCACTACACTGCTGCAATTTTACAATACAATTTCACAGGTAAATACTGTATCACCTGTTTTGCTGGGACAGTAGCTTTTAAATAATGTCACTTTCTATTTTCTGAACTAGCAAAACGTTTGCTAAATGACCAAAATGTAAATGTAAAAATTAACAGTTGGGTACACTGCTGGGTATTATTCTAATGAGCTCCGCCCTCAAATTATTTGTATTTTGATCAAGTTTGGCCTTGTTTGTGGGCGGAGATCATTAGAATAATACCCAGTGTGCTTGAAAGTGTTAATATTTTTTTAATATTTAAATAGTTTTCATTTAGCAGACGCTTTTGTCCAGAGCAACTTAGTCAGTGCATTGAACTAAGTTAGATAAACTACAAAATATCCTAGTCATAGCAAGTAAAAATCCCCATAAATTTCCATCAGTTTAAGCTACAGATATCTGCATGGGTTGTGTCTCTGTCCACCGAATCTGCCTATGTCAGCCTTCCATATCTGCGGTGGAAGGTGGCCAAGCTACAGCGGTGTTCGTCAGACCATGAGACATCACGAAACTCGGTCTTCTCAAGAATAAGGTCTGTAGCTTCCGAACAGTTTGGCATACAAACTACTATGACCACTCTATGGAAAGTGTTTTTTGCTGTTTTCCTCTACGACCCCAACATGCCCCACGGGACTCATCTGAAGGTAACCCATACAAATTAATGGAAGTATGGAGGTTGCTTTGTGCCAACAATAATACATTTATTTTTTTATTGTATTTATTTCACCTTTATTTAACCAGGTAGGCTAGTTGAGAACAAGTTCTCATTTGCAACTGCGACCTGGCCAAGATAAAGCATAGCAATTCGACACATACAACAACACAGAGTTACACATAATACAGTAGAACAAAATAAAACAAAAAGTCTTTATACAGTGAGTGCAGATGAGGTAAGTTAAGGCAATAAATAGGCCTTGGTAGCAAAGTAATTACAATATAGCAATTCATCACTGGAATGGTAGATGTGCAGAAGATGAATGTGCAAGTAGAGATACTGGGGTGCAAAGGAGCAAGATAAATAAATAAATACCGTATGGGGATGAGGTAGGTAGATAGATGGGCTGTTTACAGATGGGCTATGTACAGGTGCAGTGATCTGTGAGCTGCTCTGACAGCTGGTGCTTAAAGCTAGTGAGGGAGATATGAGTCTCCAGCTTCAGAGATTTTTGCAGTTTGTTCCAGTCATTGGCAGCAGAGAACTGGAAGGAAAGACAACCAAAGAAGGAATTGGCTTTGGGGGTGACCAGTGAGATATACCTGCTGGAGCGTGTGCTACGAGTGGGTGCTGCTATGGTGACTAGTGAGCTGAGATAAGGCGGGGCTTTACCTAGGAGAGACTTGTAGATAACCTTAGCCAGTGGGTTTGGCGACGAGTATGAAGCGAGGGCCAACCAACGAGAGCGTACAGGTCGCAATGGTGGGTAGTGTATGGGGCTTTGGTGACAAAACGGATGGCAATGTGATAGACTGCATCCAGTTTGTTGAGTAGAGTGTTGGAGGATATTTTATAGATGACATCACAGAAGTCGAGGATCGGTAGGATGGTCAGTTTTACGAGGGTATGTTTGGCAGCATGAGTGAAGGATGCTTTGTTGTGATATAGGAAGCCAATTCTAGATTTAATTTTGGATTGGAGATGCTTAATGTGAGTCTGGAAGGAGAGTTTACAGTCTAACCAGACACCTAGGTATTTGTAGTTGTCCACATATTCTAAGTCAGAGCCGTCCAGAGTAGTGATGCTGGACGGGCGAGCAGGTGCGGGCAGTGATCGATTGAATAGCATGCATTTAGTTTTACTTGCGTTTAAGAGCAGTTGGAGGCCACGGAAAGAGTTGTATGGCATTGAAGCTCATCTGGAGGTTAGTTAACACAGTGTCCAAAGAGGGGCCAGAAGTATACAGAATGGTGTCGTCTGCGTAGAGGTGGATCAGAGAATCACCAGCAGCAAGAGCAACATCATTGATGTATACAGAGAAGAGAGTCGGCCCAAGAATTGAACCTTGTGGCACACCCATAGAGACTGCCAGAGGTCCGGACAACAGGCCCTCCAATTTGACACACTGAACTCTATCAGAGAAGTAGTTGGTAAACCAGGCGAGGCAATCATTTGAGAAACCAAGGCTGTCGAGTCTGCCAATAAGAATGTGGTGATTGACAGAGTCGAAAGCCTTGGCCAGGTCGATGAATACGGCTGCACAGTAATGTCTCTTATCGATGGCGGTTATGATGTCGTTTAGGACCTTGAGCGTGTGTGAGGTGCACCCATGACCAGCTCTGAACCCAGATTGCATAGCGGAGAAGGTACGGTGGGATTCGAAATGGTCGGTAATCTGTTTGTTAACTTGGCTTTCGAAAACCTTAGAAAGACAGGGTAGGATAGATATAGGTCTGTAGGAGTTTGGGTCTAGAGTGTCACCCCCTTTGAAGAGGGGGATGACCGCGGCAGCTTTCCAATCTTTGGGAATCTCAGAAGATACGAGAGGTTGAACAGGCTAGTAATAGGGGTTGCAACAATTTCGGCAGATAATTTTAGAAAGAGAGGGTCCAGATTGTCTAGCCCGGCTGATTTGTATGGGTCCAGATTTTGCAGCTCTTTCAGAACATCAGCTATCTGGATTTGGGTGAAGGAGAAATGGGGGCGGCTTTGGCGGTTTGCTGTGAAGGGTGCCGGGCAGTTGACCGGGGTAGGGGTAGTCAGGTGGAAAGCATGGCCAGCCGTAGAAAAATGCTTATTGAAATTCTCAATTATAGTGAATTTATCGGTGGTAACAGTGTTTCCTAGCCTCAGAGCAGTGGGCAGCTGGGAGGAGGTGCTCTTATTCTCCATGGACTTTACAGTGTCCCAAAACTTTTTTGAGTTAGTACTACAGGATGCAAATTTCTGTTTGAAAAAGCTAGCCTTAGCTTTTCTAACTGCCTGTGTATATTTGTTCCTAACTTCCCTGAAAAGTTGCATATCACGGGGGCTATTCGATGCTAATGCAGAACGCCACAGGATGTTTTTGTGCTGGTCAAGGGCAGATAGGTCTGGAGTGAACCAAGGACTATATCTATTCCTAGTTCTACATTTTTTGAGTGGGGCATGCTTATTTAAGATGGTGAGGAAGGCACTTATAAAGAATAGCCAGGCATCATCTACTGACGGGATGAGGTCAATGTCATTCCAGGATACCCCGGCCAGGTCGATTACAAAGGCCTGCTCGCAGAAGTGTTTTAGGGAGCGTTTGACAGTAATGAGGGGTGGTTGTTTGGTCGCAGACCCATTACGGATGCAGGAAATGAGGCAGTGATCATTGAGATCTTGATTGAAAACAGCAGAGGTGTATTTGGAGGGCGAGTTAGTTAGGATGACATCTATGAGGGTGCCCGTGTTTACGGATTTGGGGTTGTACCTGGTAGGTTCATTGATAACTTGTGTGAGATTGAGGGCATCAAGTGTAGATTGTAGGATGGCCGGGGTGTTAAGCATGTCCCAGTTTAGGTCACCTAGTAGCACGAGCTCAGAAGATAGATGGGGGCAATCGATTCACATATGGTATCGAGGGCACAGCTGGTGGCAGAGGGAGGTATATAGCAAGCGGCAACAGTGAGAGACTTGTTTCTGGAAAGGTGAATGTTTAGTTAAATATGGTTAAATATGTAATTTCTTATATCTCCAAAACCTTATTCATGATTTATTTTTGACAATTTTATATATATATATATATACACACTACCATTCAAAAGTTTGGGGTCACTTGGAAATATCCTTGTTTTTGATAGAAAAGCACAGTTTTTATCCATTAAAATAACATAACGGATTCGCCTCTTCACTGTTGACATTGTTTGCGGGTACTATTTATTTGCCAGTTGAGGACTTTTGAGGTGTCTGTTTCTCAAACTAGACACTCTAATGTACTTGTCCTCTTGCTCAGTTGTGCACCGGGGCCTCCCACTCCTCTTTCCATTCTGGTTAGAGCCAATTTGCACTGTTCTTTGAAGGGAGTGGTACACAGCGTTGAACGAGATCTTCAGTTTTTTGGCAATTTCTCGCATGGAATAGCCTTCATTTCTCAGAACAAGAATAGACTGACGAGATTCAGAAGAAAGTTGTTTGTTTCTGGGCATTTTGAGCCTGTAATCGAACCCACAAATGCTGATGCTCCAGATACACAACTAGTCTAAAGAAGGCCAGTTTAATTGCTTCTTTAATCAGGACAACAGTTTTCAGCTGTGCTAACTTAATTGCAAAAGGGTTTTCTAATGATCAATTAGCCTTGGATTAGCTAACACAACGTGCCATTGGAACACAGGAGTGATGGTTGCTGATAATGGGCCTCTGTACGCCTATGTAGATATTCCATAAAAAATTGGCAATTTCCAGCTATAATAGTCATTTACAACATTAACTGTATTTCTGATCAATTTGATGTTATTTTAATGGACACATTTTTTTGCTTTTCTTTCAAAAACAAGGACATTTCTAAGTGACCCCAAACTTTTGAACAGTAGTGTATACTGAAAGAAAAATATAAATGCAACATGTAAAGTGTTTCATCAGCTGAAATAAAATAAATTGTCCATATGCACAAAAAGTTTATTTCTCGCAAATTTGGTGCACAAATTTGTTTAAATCCATGTTAGTGAGCATTTCTCCTTTGCCAAGATAATCCATCCACCTGACAGGTGTGGCATATCAAGAAGATGATTAAACAGCATGATCATTACACAGGTGCACCTTGTGCTGGGGACAATAAAAGGCCACTCTAAAATGTGAAGTTTTTGTCACACAATGCCACAGATGTATGAAGTTTTGAGGGAGCATGCAATTAGCATGCTGACTGCAGGAATATCCACTAGAGCTGTTGCCAGATAATTTCTCTACCATAAGCTGCCTCCAAAGTCATTTTAGAGAATTTGGCAGTACGTCAAACCAGTCTCACAACCGTAGACGATGTGTAACGACACCAGCCCAGGACTTCCACATCCAGCTTTGTCTGACACCAACCACCCGGACAGCTGATGGAACTGTGGGTTTGCACAACGGATGAATATCTGCACAAACTGTCAGAAACCATCTCATCTTGTCGTCCTCACCAGGGTCTTGACCTGACTGCAGTTCAGCTTCGTAATCAACTTCAGTGGGCAAATGCTAACCTTTGATGGCCACTGGCAAGCTGGAGAAGTGTGCTCTTCAAGGATGAATCCCGGTTTCAAATGTACAGCGCAGATGGCGTGTATGGCATCGTGTGGCGGAGCGGTTTGCTGATGTTAACATTGTGTCCTATAGTGAAGGTGGGGTTATGGTATGGACAGGCATAAGCTACAGACAACAAACACAATTGCATTTTATTAATGGTAATTTGAATGCACAGATATACCGTGATGAGATTCTGAGGTCCATTGTCGTGCCATTCATCCGCCTCCATCACCTCATGTTTCAGCATGATAATGCATGGCCCCATGTCACAAAGATCTGTACTCAATTCCTGGAAGCTAAAAATGTCCCAGTTCTTCCATGGCCTGCATACTCACCAGACATGTCAGCCTTTGAGCATGTTCTCGATCGACATGTACGACAGCATGTTCCAGTTCCCGCCAATATCCAGCAATTTCCCACAGCCATTGAAGAGGATTGGGACAAGATTCAACAAGCCACAATCAACAGCCTGATCAATTCTATGTGAAGGATATGAGGCAAATTATGTTCACACCAGATACTGACTGGTTTTCTGATCCACACCCTACCTTTTTTTAAGGTATCTGTGACCAACTGATGCATATCTGTATTCCCAGTCATGTGAAATCCATAGATTAGGGCCTAATGAATTTATTTAAATTGACAGATTTCTTTATATGTAATTCAGTAAATCTTAGAAATTGTTGCATTGTTGCGTCAATATTTTTCTTCAGTGTATATACAATATATATAGCCACAAGAGCATTAGTGAGGTTGGGCATTGATGTTGGGCGATTAGGCCTGGCTTGCAGTCGGCATTACAATTCATCCCAAAGATATCCCAAAGATGTTCGATGGGGTTGAGGTCAGGGCTCTGTCAGGCCAGTCAAGTTCTTCCACACTGATCTCGACAAACCTCAACAAACCATTTCTGTATGGACCTCGCTTTGTGCACGGGGACATTGTCATGCTGAAACAGGAAAGGGCCTTCTCCAAACTGTTGCCACAAAGTTGGAAGCACAGGCTTCAGCTCTCGCGGTCCCGTTCTGTGAGCTTGTGTCCCACACTAAGCTGCTGAGCCGTAGTTTCTCCTAGACATTTCCACTTAGCAATAACAGCACTTACAGTTGACCGGGGCAGGTCTAACAGGGCAAACATTTGACGAACTGACTTGTTGGAGAGGTGGCATCCTATGACGGTTCCACGTTGAAAGTCACTGAGTTCTTCCGTGAGGCCATTTTACTGCCAATATTTCTGCCAAGATTGCATGGCTGTGTGCTCGATTTTATACACCTGTCAGCAATGGGTGTGGCTGATATAGCCTAATACACAAATTTGAGGGGGGGGGCCACATACTTTTATATATGTTACATGTAGAAAATAGAAAATACATGTATTCTAATTAAACTTTTACAAAATGAATGAATTGTATTGTAGTGCAGGTGAGTGAAATACAAATGACAAAATAGGTATTGAAACAAATGAAACAATTACAATAGAAATACTCCTCGTCGTTGGCACTACCTGCACTGTAAATCTAGCAGTTTACTAACCACTGTAAATCTAACCGTTTATTAACCACTGTGCTCCCAGTAATGCACTGTGAATTCTAGAATTGCAGCATGTTTCTGTATGAGCTGTAAATTTGTGCTTCGGTAAAGGTCCTGCAAATCTATTGTAATTTACTGTCTTCTGGGCTGCCAATTATTTAATAATCTACTGGCTACTGTGCTGCAGTAAGTTACTGTAAAAATTGCAAGATTTATTTTTACAGTGTGCCTAAATGAGAGAGGGAAGATTTGATGTGTTCCGTTTCCCCGTTCACACACACGCGCATGCACACACGTAAACACACACAAATGTTCCCCTTTGTCAGAGACACTGACACGTCTAGCTATTACACAACATATCATGGATCAGAATCAATTATGTGTGTTGGATCGAGTGCCTCTTCTGTGTAACATTAAACCTTACTGTGATCTCTCTGACTGACATTCCCTTGGCCGTTCATCTGAACTGCGAAAGCGATGTAAGGCTTACTCACACACAGAAACTTCTTGCCGGCATACACAGACAATTCCACACGCTCACGCATCCGCTCTCTCTCTCTCTCTCTCTCTCTCTCTCTCTCTCTCTCTCTCTCTCTCCCACACGCACGCACACACAGACACACGCAAACACTCACACTTCTACTTAGACAGACAGGGTTCTACACCTAAATGGTCCCCATCTGCGCCAGTGTGTGAATGTGTGCCCACTAACCCATATCCACCATGATTAAAACAGTGCGTCAGGTATGGGAATGACTCTAGAGAGTCTGTCTGTGTGGTGTAGATTAGCTCTAAGTGTTTTACCTCTCTGCTGCCGCCTGGATGATAATACATTACAGCAGACTTACTGTACTTCAACAGTGGATTCAGGAAAAAGTGCGGATGGCTATAAATTGTGGTGCTGAAATCCGTAGCAGTCTAAGACATGAAGCTATCACCTGCAGAGTGCAAAGAGAGCCTCTGTCAGAGTTACTGTAGAGCTACTAGAGTTGGAAGAGGGCTCTGACACTGCACCTCTGTAGCAATCTATCAACTCTCTCCTACAGTGCATAGCCACACACTCAGTGATGTGATGGGATCTCTCGTGGCGTCTCGCACAATGTATTATACTATTACAGGCAGCGTTCTGCCTGTAGCCCTGTCGACAACTACACATGACATCTAAACCAGGCAGTTATGATTCTACACCTGTAGGACGACTGTAAATCTGTGGCACGAGCCCCATTCCCAAATAGTGCACCACTTATGAAAGGCTCTATATAGGTAATAGGGTGTGAGACATGGTCTGCGTACTAGTGTCGCGTTCACATGCTAGTCGGAACAAGGAAACTCGAAAATGTCAGTGTTTCCTAGTTCCGACTAGCACGTGAACGCAGCATATAGAGTGTTTTCCTTATCCTTCTCCTCCTCTTACAACTCCCCCTCCTCTTCTCCTCCTCTTCTTCTTTCCCAGCAGTAGCCCTTTAATTGGCTGCAGCAGGAGACTGAGGATGACAGGCTAGCTGGCCTCATTGGGACAGGCTGTCGATCAGAGGAAAAGGGGCCTCGGGCTGTCTTACACACACAGCAGACGGACGGATGCACACACGCACCCAACCCCCCCCCCCCCCACATGCACATACACACACACACACACACCAGCAGCGGGCAGGCAGTTCTCTTCACCTGCCAGTGGACCTGTGGGACTCCTCTAATCCTCAGGCGCCTCTCTCTACCGCAGCACCACTGAACAATGGCTGCGTTCACAGTCAACCCCTACTCCCACACACACACACACACACACACACACACAGGAACACACTCACATTGCTGACAGAACCTGTGTGGTGAGCCAGCTTTACAGGTCGTGTAAGAGCTGACTGGTTAATTACTGTGGGATTTCTCTAAATATCAAATTCGGCTCTGCTAGTTGTGTGCGTCTGTCTGTGTCCGTGTGTGTGTGTGTCTGTGTGTGTGTGTGTGTGTGTGTGTGTGTGTGTGTGTGTGTGTGTGTGTGTGTGTGTGTGTGTGTGTGTGTGTGTGTGTGTGTGTGTGTGTGTGTCTGTGTCTGTGTGTGTGTCTGTGTCTGTGTCTGTGTCTGTGTCTGTGTCTGTGTGTGTGTGTGTGTGTGTGTGTGTGTGTGTGTGTGTGCATGCCTCTTTGTGCGTGTGAGTAAGGCTTCCACTAGACGTCAACAGTCTTTAGAACGTTGTTTCATGCTTCTACTGTGAATAGGGAGAGAATAAGAGCTCCTGGAAGTAGATGGTTGAGAAAATGACATGAGCTCAGTGGCGCCCGTTCCCGTGAGAGTTAGCTGTGTTCCTTTTCTTTTTTGAAGACAAACGAATCGTCCGGTTGGAATATTATGGAAGATTTATGATAAAAACATCCTAAAGATTGATTCTATACATCATTTGACATTCTATACATTGTCTGTAATATAACTTTTTTGACTTTTCGTCTGAACATAACTGCGTGAGCACAGTGCATTTGGAGTACTCTACCAAACGCGCGAACAAAAAGGAGGTATTTGGACATATATATGGACTTTATCGAAACAAATGAACATTTATTGGGAAACTGGGATTCCTGGGAGTGCATTCCGACGAAGATCATCAAATGTAAGTGAATATTTATAATATTATTTCAGAGTTTTGTTGACTCCACAAAATGGCGGGTTTGGTTTTGTTTCTGAGCGCTGTACTCAGATTATTGCAAAGTGTGCTTTCGCACACTTTTTGAAATCTGACACAGCGGTTGCATTAAGGAGAAGTGTATCTATAATTCTTCGAATAACAGTTTAATATTTTATCAACGTTTATGATGAGTATTTCTGTAAATTGATGTGCTCATTCACCGGAAGTTTTGGGAGGCAAAACATTTCTGAACATTACACGCCAATGTAAAATGGGTTTTTTGGATATAAATATGAACTTTATCGAGCAAAACATACATGTATTGTGTAACATGAAGTCCTATGAGTGCCATCTGATGAAGATCATTAAAGGTTAGTGATTAATATTAGCTGTATTTCTGGTTTTTGTGACGCCTCACCTTGCTTGGAAAATGGCTGTGTGGTTTTTCTTGTCTCTGCGCTGTCCTAACATAATCTAATGCTATGCTTTCGCCGTAAAGCTGTTTGGAAATCGGACAATGTGGTTGGATTAACGAGAAGTTCATCTTTAAAATGGTGTAAAATAGTTGTATGTTTGAGAAATTTGAATTATGAGATTTTTGTTGTTTTGAATTTGGCGCCCTACTATTTCACTGGCTGTTGAATAGTGTGTCCCGCGGGTGGGACGCTAGTGTCCCACATTTCCCAGAGAGGGAATATCCTCTCTCTGCAATGCATGAATAATGTATTACAGATCATAAATAGCAATGCCAGTCAGCTGAAATGTAATCATCTTTATATGTATAGGGGATATGGGATCTGGTTGGTCTTCCATAAAAAATGCGTACAGTACACAGAGAAAATCTCAGTGTTAGAAGATCAATTGGCCGTTTAATTCCTCTGGTTAATATCATATAAATATATATTTTCAATCCATAACAGCTGGAGTGAGTCATTGAAGCAGAGAAAAGCAAGGCAGGATATTCCCATGGATGTTCAGTTGGCCTGGGTCCAGGTCTTTGCGCTCCAGACAGATTGTGGGTGCAGTGGAGCCGTCTTGTACTGTTCTTAAAAGCAACACTTCACCTCTATTCTATCAGAACTGATTAGGACTGCCTCATCTTTTGCTCACCTCGAAGGTCCATAACAGACAAGGATTCACTGCTATCCACTGACTGGTTGTAAGCAATCCTGATACAGCAATTCTGTTCTTTTTTTATTCGACTACATCTTTCAACAGGCCTCCAGTCTCTCCAGTGGTCCTATGTGTTCGTTGGTTCTCTGGTACTGAAGGAGCTTTCCTCTACTTTGATGTCCCTCTCGTCTGTAGAGGTGACTGTCCCGTTCACTTCAGACCAAGGATCAAACTGTTCTCCTCTCATCAGCAGCATGTGGACTCTTCATCCTGAGGACAGGACAGATAAGCAAGTGTCAGCCACTCCAGATTGCACGCATGCAAGCAAGCACGTACACACACACACACACACACACACACACACACACACACACACACACACACACACACACACACACACACGCACACATCAACACACACACATGGCAGGCAACTTCAGATGCTCTGTCACACATCGTAATGAGTGAATGCAGACACACTCTGCCTAAAAAACTTAAAGCGACAAAGAAACAAGCTATGAAACATTTACAGCTCTTTTCGTCTGTTTATCTTGTTTTTCTCCAGCTTACACACACGGGAAAGTAGAGGCACTTATGTGATAAAACAATCAAGGGAAAGCCTCCAAGTCACACTCTCACAGACACACACACTCCCATCTCCATATGTCTCTCTCTCGGTCTCTCTCTCTGTTTCACTCTCTGTCTCACTCTCTGTCTCTCTTACTCTGTCTCTCTCTCTCTCTCCACTTTCTTTCTCCGTGTAAAACTTGAAGTGTTGACTGTCTCCACAGGGACCCTGCATTTAATGTAAATTGAATCCCAGAGTGATATGCGTTTCAACTCCAGACCACCATGGTGTGTGTTTATATCAAAACATATAATTCAGTTTGTCAAGTAAATCGTGGAAACTGATATGAAGTGGTCTAGCTGCTAGTTTTTATCCTGATTCTTTCTGAAAGTATGTTTATGTAATGCCCCCCCCCCACCACCACCACACACACACACACCACACACACACACACACACACACTCACTCACACACACGAAGGCAAAAACACACACTCACACACACACAGTCGTGTACAGCTAACCTTGAGGACCTACAATTCAGTCCCATTCAAAATCATATTTTCTCTAACCCCTAACCCTAACCCTAATCCATACTCTTACCCTTACCCTAACTCTAACCCTAGCTCCTAACCCTAAATCTAACCCTAACTCCTAACCCTAACCCTTAATGTAATTCTAACCTTAACCCTAAACCCCCTAGAAATAGCATTTGACCTCGTGGGGACTAACAAAATGTCCCCAGTTGGTCAAGTGTGTGTTTGTTTACATTTCTTGTGGGGACTTCTGGTCCCACACACACTTTTATGGTTATAGAAATGAAGAGTGTTGTTCCATCTCCAACGTCAAAACTCCATTATGTTACAATTGAATACAGCAGCAAAAGAGGATATTGACAATGGTCCTCATTAGCTGTTATCATCTACACGCTCAAAGAATATCCTGCCGCTCACACTGATCACACACACCACTGGGTAGAGAAATGCTGAAGGACCCTGTTTCTTCCCCAGAGCAGGATCTCACTCTTTCTGTCTTTTTCACTATCTCTCTCTCTCTCTCTCTCTCGCTTTCTCTGGGTCGCTTTCTGGTTGGCAGACACACGCACCGTATCTGGTTCCACAAGAGGGCTAAAGGGGGCTAAGCTCCCTCAGTTCAAACATGAGCCCTCTCAGTTTTTGTTTTATGTCCCTATATAAAAATAGCAAATAAGTTCAAATGAGAAGAAATGTGTATCTCCGCTGCGCTGTGTCAGCACAATGGACAGAGAGCACCACAGTGTGTGTAGGGGGGCTATGGAAAGCCACTGGGTTGGTTATGTATGACTCTTGTGGATTTCCATAAAAAGCAGGGGAAAACGCTTCTCATCTGTATGTAGGCTAAGTGAATAATGTGATACGCCTCTGCCTGTAATATTTGATTTGGATTTATTTGGGCAGGGTCAAGTTTACAGTTGGGCCCCAGGGGTTATCACTAGTTACCACAGCCACAAAGTCATAAACCTCTCCTATTTCTTAAATGTATCTTCTTAAAATTTGATTTTAAACCTAACCTTAACCCTAACCTTAACCACACTGCTAACCTTATGCCTTAAATCAAGACCAAAAATGGTAACAATATAGCCAATGTTGACTTGGAGGCTGTGGTAGCTAGTGTAAACTGGCCCTGTACCTCAATGGTCGGGCCCTGGTGAGGACGCTGTGTTGGATGCCAAACTGTTTCCTTCCTCCTCCTCCTCTGCTGTTCCCATGGGGAGATCTCAATGGAAGTGACACTGAATTTATTATGACTGAGCTCTCTCCGGAGCCTGGAGAGGAGAGGGTATGCTCTGACCATTTCCCCGGGCATGGATTGAAAATGACTGCACAGCAAAATGTTCCTCGGTGTGGCACAGAGGTTGTGTCAATGCTGGGGGGTCTGGAGACCCAATGTCCACTGTGCATCATTTGGAGAGAATGCTCCATTACCTGCTTCAACAAAGGCCCATGCAGGGAAGTTTGTGCCCCCGCATCGCCAAAAGGTTAGTGGACAGAGTTTAGGCCCTAATCTATGGATTTCACATGACTGGGCAGAGGTGCGGCCCACCCATTGGGGAGCCAGGCCCAGCCAATCAGAATACGTTTTTCACCACAAAAGGGCTTTATTACAGACATAAATAATCCTGTGTGGCTCAGTTGGTAGGGCATGGTGCATGCAATGCCAGGGTTATGGGTTTGATTCCCACAGGGGACTAGTATGAAAATGTATGCACCAGTAAGTCGCTCTGAATAAGAGTGTCTGCTAAATGACAAAAAAATCGAAATACTCCTCAGTTTCATCGGATGACTGGTTTCTGATGATTCCTCAGGTGGAGGTCATGGGCTTGTGTGGTTACATGTGGTCTGCAGTTGTGAGGCTGGTTGGAAGTACTGCCAAATTCTCTAAAACAATGTTGGAGGTGGCTTATTGTAGAGAAATGAACATTCAATGCTCTGGTGGACATTCCTGCAGTCAGCATGCCAATTACATGCTCTCTCAAAACTTGTGATGTTGTGTGACAAAACCGCACATTTTAAAGTGGCCTTTTATTGTTCCCAGCACAAGGTGCACCTGTGTAATGATACTGCTGTTTAATCAGCCTCTTGGTATGCCACACCTGTCAGGTGGATGGATTATCTTGGCGAAGGAGAAATGCTCACAAATAGGGATGTAAATAAATGTGTGGCAAAAATGTAGAGAAATAAGCTTTTTGTGTGTATGGAAAATATCTGGGATATTTTATTTCAGCTCATGAAACATGGGACCAACACTTTACATGTTGCGTTAATATTTTTGTTCACCAAATGGACATACCATGTTGGTCAATATGTATCATGTACCCAGTGCTCGTTTGGAATGTGCCATTCTGCCTTGCAGTTACATGTCCATAAGTTTGGGTAGTGTGTGCGTTTAAGGGTGGTTTATGAGGTTTTGGTTTGAGGAACGTGTCTCGAGCATAATTTAA
This sequence comes from Salmo salar, assembly GCF_965601325.2. Taxonomy (NCBI): domain Eukaryota; kingdom Metazoa; phylum Chordata; class Actinopteri; order Salmoniformes; family Salmonidae; genus Salmo; species Salmo salar. The sequence goes on from NC_138297.1 coordinate 43,925,322, forward strand.
AATGTTGAGGCAAGAACAAGCAGAACGGTGTGTTGCGAAGATGCCCTATAGGCACGTCTCTCTCCACTATTGCGCAATAACTCAGGCCAATTCATGTGCACTATTTGTTTAATTGTGTCAATTGTTTGCCAATGTTTTCAGTGCCCTGTGAAATATACATTCATCAGTAAAATTACTGTTTATCCCAACACATTCCCCCATTAATTTAGAATGTTTGGTTACTGAAATGTTGATAATTCATTAAATATAATATACAGTACATTCATACAATTCTCGTTCTCCATTGTTTGGAGAGCTCACAAGCTACGCAGAACTTTTGGTTTATTTAATTGCATTTACCAGTTTACTGACAATTTCTTCTTGTCATTGTTTGGAGAGCATATGTCCTGTTTCTCCGTCATGTTTAATGTTGTGTGAACGCACGTGCTTTAGCACGCATAGATATACTGTACCTCGCCTGTGCGCCAAGAATAGGTGTGGCCAAATGTATTTGAGTGCCGGTTTGGGGACTTTGTAGTTAATTAACTTTCGGGTAACTCAAGTGGAGGTTGTGTCTGAACCTGGTACACTCCACCTGTGCTTTATTGGTTAAGGCAGGTTTTGCCTGATGAGAGGCTTTTTCTTTTGAATGCTGACATTTTCAATTCAGAACTTTGTATATACATTACATTTGTGAACATCACCATCATCTTTGAAACACCAGCGCAGTGTAAATAAATCCAACACTCATTTGCAACTCTACCTGCCTGCCTCCTGCAGAATATTTGACCTTGCGATCTCTATAAGGCCCCTATTTTATACTGATACAGCGGAGCAGAGATTTTGCTTCAAAGGCACATATAAACCATCCCTTTAATATACAGTGTAACTTTTAGTTTGAATTTTGACGAAAGACTCATTAGAATATATCGAGAGAATGGATTCAGAATATTAGGGATCAATGAAAGAAAGCCATCCAAATATATCTGTCTCTGTTTCAGTACCAATTGGTAGATAAAAAAATATTCTCATCTTGTAGATTATTTAGGTTCAGGAAAGTATTCATGAATGAATTTATTAACCTTTCTGCACGAAAAGAAGAAAACGGTGATTTGACTCATTCTGAATATTGCCACATTCAGTTCTTCAACCCATGTTGGAAAATGAATGTGCATGTCACGACTTCTGCCGAAGTTGGTCCCTCTTCTTGTTCGGGCGGAGTTCGGCGGTCGATGTCACCGGCCTTCTAGCCATCGCCGATCCACTTTTCATTTTCCATTTGTTTTGTCTTTGTTTTACACACCTGGTTTATATTCCCCAATTACATGTTCATTATTTAACCCTCTGTTTTCCCCATGGTTTTTGTGGCTGATTGTTTTATTGTAAGTTCGGTCTGATGTTTGTGGGCTTGGTATTACTTCATGTATTTGGAAATTTTTAGTAAAGTTCATTGTGTTACTCATCTCTGCTGTCCTGCGCCTGACTCCTCTGCACCAGCTACACCCAGAACCTTACAGTACATATCATTATAATATGGAGAATAGTGCACAATAGTAGGCTATACCCTCGTCTATTGCCTCTACTAACCATAGAATAATTGATGATACGGGCAAGTATTGCACCATCCATCGGATTCAAATTGTTATGGCTTGGTATGCGCTCCGCTCCATAAGGATTTAATTTGCCTACTTATCTAGCCTACATCAACTGTTACTAATGATCCTCAGCAACAAACACACGGCCGTGATGGCGTTAACAGAGGTGGCAAATGAATGTAAATGAAACAATGGAATTAAATGGAATGATAATGTAGGCAATACGAACTGAAAGGAACTAACAGTAAATTGGTAGTTGAAAATGTGTGGTTACTAGGCCTACTGATGGTTGATGCTGATAGTAACTAATATTTAGGAAACAGAGAATGTTGAGGTAGCCTATAATTAAGACATTCGAGAGTGCCCATCCGTGAAAGTTAAAAGGCCGTACAATTTAAATTCTGCATAATGGCACAGCCTTTCATAAGCTTTACTGTGGGAAAGTTGATATGCTTCAGTTTGTTGCCATATGGCTGGTTTCGAATTTGACCCCAGCGATTATGCACAGCAAATTGACCAGTATTACCTAGTGTTGATTTTTCAGTGTAACATTTATAGTGTTTATTCAGGAGTTAAATTACATCTGTAAGAGTGGTGTAAAGTAACCCCAGTGTTGGTGTTAATAACCAGTGTTGAGTGCGAGAGTGTTATTGTGTCAGTTTTACTCTATGGTGAGTTAAACATTCCCCATCAAAACTACGCACATCATTATTATATTTCCCAGCATGCTCTACCGCAGCAAGATTTTGGGGGATTGTTTTTAATATCTGTGTTTTTGCATGTACATTGATTGATTCATTAATCGTATGCGACACAAAGATAAATAACATCCATTTTTCTAAACTAATCCAATCATTTAGTTAGATTTATTACACCCATTACTGAAATGGTTGTTCCAGTTTAAATGGTTTAGGTAGTCTCCTATTACAATATTCCTAACCCTGAGTCATTCTGAATACAGATTGAGGGTGAATAAAAAGTCAAATTGAGGCCTCCCGAGTGGCGCAGTGGTCTAAGGCACTGCCAGCAGTATCACTAGAGATCCTTGATAGAGTCCTATGGAAGGCTGTTTGGGTTGTAAAGCACATGGTCAAAACGTGGTCTTTTTAATGCTACGCATGTAAAGTAAGTAGCTGCAGGCGCTAAATTAACGCGTGGATGCATTAAGTTGACGTCTTCACTCGCTAAATTAACGCTTACACATGTCAAATAAGCGCATGCAAATGTGCCTGCAGGCAGTCCAACATGTGCTAAATAAACGGCTGCAAGCGGTCCTGCACACATCAAATTAACGCCTACAGCTGCTAAATATACACCTACACACGCTAACTTAAAGCATTCTTTAATATGCAAATTTTACCAGCCAATTTCACTAGCTCTTCCTTTCAACCAGATTTCACAGTTTGAGGGAACTTCCTTTTCCACTGCAAGCAGAGTATGAACCTTCACAAGGTAACAGTTTTGTCTTTTAAAATTGTTGTTACTGAATCATAAAGTTTATCAGCTAGTTTACAGTGGAAGGATCTGTTTCTCATCACTGGCTATAACATTCAGCTAACATTAATCTAGCACCAAGATCAGCAGTGCTTAGCATAAGCTAAGTCAGATACTGGCCAGCTAATTTAGCTAACGTCGGTAGCCTCGAACCCCAGACATTATATCATATAGTTAGCCTCAAACTCTGCCCAGCCATACTGCTAGCCGCAGTGAAAGCCGCCTCTTGTGTTTTATTAACATCCCTGCTGAAAAAACATTTCAACTATAACAGCCATGGAAACACATTGGACTATGTTAATACTATCAAGGTAAATTACATACTAGCAAGATTGTTGCTTGAATGCAGGGCCAGGCATACATAGATAAGACAACGGAGATGTCTTGCTGGGGCTAAAGCTAATCCTGGTAGTTGTCGATTTTTGGACTACGTTGTCTTTATTTTGCTTTATAATTGACTAAAGGAAGACAGACTACCTAAATGTGACTTATCGGCTAGTACTGAAGCAAGACATGTTTTTGCGTTACATTTTTAGCCCAAAACCTTGTATATAATTAAGCAAAACGACAGCTGAAGATAGGCAACTTCTTCAGCCTGACTGGCTGTCATTTCAATGCTAGCGATTAGCATTAAGACACTGAAAAGCTCACATGAAGCAAATTTGGCCAGTGACAACCTTGTAAAACCTTTGCTAACATCTACCACATATCAGCTTTCGAATAGAGTAGACTTTAATGTGCACGTTCACTTCGTTTTTGTAATATTTACATTCCATCAAAGCCTATTAGGGTAAAATAACAACTTCAGGAATATACCCAGAACTATATAGTACTGCTTCAAAGGAATAGGGTTCCCATTCCTTCCGCTTTATTTTCACACAATTGTGTCTTGCAGAAGGGAACCAAGAAGAGGAGCTTGGAGTGGGCAAGGGGGAGGCTGATAAAGCAGCAAAGAAGACCTGATTCATCAAGTATCACAGTTAATTCTGGTGATTCTCACCTGGTTGGCATGCACAACACTGCAAGATATGCAACATTAAGCCCAATCAAATATCCAATGCTATTAAAACATATAACCCAATCTACGGTCAAGCAACATGTAATGTCAGGTGTGTGTTAATGTTATGAACTACAAACAATCTATGGTTCTTGGAGTCAATGAATCAATTGAAAGTGACTACAATTAGAAATTATTTTAAAACCACCCCTGTGCCAGTAAAGATGACTAAAAAAGGAGTCTTCTATTATGGTTCTCTTTACATTTTTTCAGACACTTCAATCCGACACTCCTGTTAATGTTTGACGTCAGGCAGAACGTCTTCAGCCACCGTAGGACGGAGAGCCGCCGGTTGGCATTGTTGACAGCAGTGTCTCTGTGGGTGTACCAGGAAAGGACGTTAGAAGTTAGATCCCCATGATATCGACGCTTCATAACATTTCCACTGCAGACAAGTCGATATCGATTTTAAAAACTGGAACAATAGATGTGGTAGCACACGGTAGAAAACAATTCACTGGACCAACTCCAGTATGCCTATTGTCCCAACAAATTTGTCAATTATGCATTTTACATACGTAAGAGTGTGCTTTCTTTTATAGCTCTGCTTTCAACGCCATCCTGACCCACAAACTGGTTAGCAGACTCAGGCCTCTGGGTGTAAGCACTATAAAAACAAATTAGATTTTTTTTACATTATCACAAGAATGTGTATCCCCAGGATGGACCCAACACCTAAACATGCTGACAACACTACCAAGGTACACCTGATCCCGGACGGCGGGAGTGATCATGAGTACATGAAGGAGTGATCATGAGTACATGAAGGAGTGATCATGAGTACATGAAGGAGCTCTGGGACCTGACATAATGGTGATAGGACAACAGCCTCAGCGTAAGCAAAACAAAGTAGATGGTGAGACTGAATGACCTTTCTCCCATCTACTGTAAATTGACAGAGATGATCAGCAGCTTCACGTTTCTGGGCACCCTGATATCCTTTTCTGCCTTTAGTCACATCACTCAAAAAGTCCCGCCAGTGCTTCTCCACTAACCTCATCAACTTGCTGCACCACGACCTATGTACCAACTACAGTGTCTGTTTCTATGGCCGTAACACATGTAAATGAAATGCTGTCCATATTTACTGTAAGATTAATTTATGGTAACATTGCACATATTGTAACATTATAGTCCCTTGACATACATGACTTAACTACTTTGCATAATTCTCAGTTACCAACTAAGAAATTATACATGTATTAAAATATTAAAGCTGCATAATGTATTACTGTGTCCAATTGATTCTGGTTGGTTGTAATGTTTTTGAAAACTTTCACTACACAAGTTTTTTTTGCTGATGGCCAATCCTGTCGCAAACTTTCCTAATATCAATCCTTTTGGGACACATCACCAATTAACATTGGCTGCAGTATTACAAACTTTACTAGGTAGTCATACAATAAACATTTTGGATTAGTCCCCTTAAATGAATTCTCTTTAAATGCACATGCGCTGAATACAACAGCTGTAGACCTTACAGTGAAATGCTTACTTACAAGCCCTTAACCAACAATGCAGTTAAATTTTTTATTTTTTTATTAAAAAATTAAAGTAACAAATAACTAAAGAGCAGCAGTAAAATAACAATAGCGAGGCTACATACAGGGGGTACCGGTTAGTCAAGATAATATATACATGTAAGTAGAGATATTAAAGTGACTGTGCTTAGATAATAACAGAGAGTAGCAGCAGCGTAAAAGGGGGGGAGGGGCAATGCAAATAGTCTGGGTAGCCATTTGATTAGATGTTCAGTAGACTTATGGCTTGGAGGTAGAAGCTGTATAGAAGCCTCTTGGACCTAGACTTGGCTTCTCAGACCTCTCTGAAGAGGCTTGAGTCTATTCATGTAAGGCAGGACACCTAAACACTCCAGACCCTCTTTGAATCTAGAAAGTAAAAAAAGTCACATAATGAATTTGCCCTGAAGAATTTAACTCAGCTTATGAGAATCCTTAGATATATGGAAACTCACTGCTCAAGAGCATCCCGTAGCCTGCTTTCTAAGTAGAACTTTCTGGCTGACTCCACCAGGTCATCACTCTCCAATGTATCGCACTGAAACCAACATGACCAGTTGTTCGGGAGGCTTCCATGACCGCCGATTGTGCCTCGTCAACAGTTTGTGCTAACTGGATCTTAGATAGTTCAATAGTGTTAGTTCAATAGTGTTAGTTCAATAGTCAGTGTTTTGTGACAAATTAGCAAAACAAAAACTGATTATCATTACCCTTAAAAAGACTGACTGCCAACGAAAGGAAACCAAATCCATGTGGAAAAGTACTCATGAACAACTACAACCCTAATATTTTTTCTAACTTAGTGCAAATTAACAGTAACATAACATCCGTCACAGTATAAAGTGACTTACCTTCTCCAACTTCTCTCTGAAGTCATATTTCGCAATTTATTTCAGTTCTGGCACAGGAGGTTGAGGGCCACGCACTTGCCTGTATAGCCTCTCTGAAAAAAATTGTGGCTCTACACCCCCATGTACCAGACAGACAGCAATCATGCGGCCCACCTGCTTGTATAAGCCATCAAAGAGTGCTGTCACACAGAAGACAAACAGTAAATAAAGGACAGATTACATAACATACAAAAATCAAATGTCATACTCAATTCATACTTATTGCCATAAACAAACGTGTCTTTGTTGGTGTAAAAGTGTAACTCACCTTGAGAGTTGCAAGAAAGGCATTTTTGCCAATCAGGTCCCTCAAATATTGCAGAGGAATGGATGGCACTCATTAGCAGCCGGAGAAATTCCCTTGAGGGACCACCCTCATCAGCTGCCCCTTTTCCATCAGCATCCCTAAAAACAATGTCTATTTTTGCCTCCGGATGAAAGCGGGCTCTCTTAAAGCCTCTCATTGCACAATCATAAACGTTGTCCCTCATCAAGTTAATTTGGTTGGCATCAGGGGCAAAAGCAGAGTCAACCTTGCTGCTCATTAACTTCAGCAGTGTTTGGAGGTCAACACTAAAAAAGAGACATTCAGAATAACAAAGCTCAGATACTTCCCACAATTCATCTGTAATAACAAGACATTGAATTATTACAGGGATGACGTACTCATTGTCATGATCACCAACATCAACAGATGAGAGTGGACTCCATGGAGGGGAGGCCACATATTGTGGTGAAGGTGGACGATAAGCCTCATGGAATGGTGGAGGGGAGGCCACAGGAAGTGGTATAGGTGGAGGGGGGCACAGGAATAGGTGCTGCCACAGGTGTAGCCTCGTTTGTAGAAGTAGTCTGTAAAAGATCATTTAAAAGCTTATACATTTCAAAAACATGGAGAATGCAAAAAAGCTGTCAAACATGAGGTGATTGCGTTCTGATAATGATTTACAGAAGAAAACATTTTTAGCTGCATGCATCACTCACTGTAGAATGTAATCGATGTGTAAGTCAAAAATACATTTTAAGGATGCATGTAACTCAATTTTTGAATTCATATTTTCAATATGTATTACATTCAACAAGCAGACAGTGTTGTTTTCTCCTCCATGGTCTGTCCTAACTCTGGAGGGAACGCCATATCTGGAGACAGCATTCATGAAGCTACACAACGAGGCGGCTGTACCCATCAATGCCACCACGCATGACTATCCTCCACCTAAATCAGAAAATACAGCACTGGCTAATGCAAAAGCTGAAGACACATTAAATATACAAAATCACCATCCTCCTTTACCCCTTAGCTTCTGCATCAGGTTCCTGCAGTACATAACAAAGTAGCAGACCAAATATTAAATGAACATCCAAAATGTGGAACAATGTTAATGAACAATCTACCACGGATCACAACTGTAAGTACTTCCATTAACCCTCAAGGCTACAACAAGGGTTTGTTCTAGACTGTTTCCTGCAGCGGAAGATGTGTGATTACAAAATCTACCTCAATTGTAAAAAATAACCACGTTTATCCTGATTAGTCAAGAGGACAGATTCTCCTGTTGTTCACACTTAGGCACAAAAACTTTGCTCCAACTGTTTTTACTTCCGTATGTCCTCAATATTAGCATGTTTGTTAATTTCATGATGCAGATATTCAATCAATAACAGAAGTAGCAGAAAAACAATAAAATAATTATAATCCAAGAGTGACTTATGGTATGAAGGGCCTTTGCTTGCTAAACTGAACTGTTAGTTGTTGATGAACTAGTTGTTGATGAACAATTTGAGATGTTACAATGTACAACTTATCACCAGTGATATAGATAATTGTGACTATCACAAAGATACATCTACCTTATCAGTTTGTGGTTTCCATCAAGGTGCCATAACGAGTTTGGTCCAGCAACACGGTATGACCTTCTATGCAGCCTCTGCAACTTGGCTCTCGGGTTAACACAAGCATGCTGTCCCTCACTCCGCGTATCTGCACCAGGATTCCCAATGCCCTTAATTGTGCTTGAACAGCCTCGGGTTCAAATCTGTCGTTCCCAGCCACCAAGTCCTTAATCTTTTCATCCAGAGCCAAGTCTGACATGTCAGAATATAATGGTGCATGTGACAGATTGAAGTGTCTGGGAAAAAAATGAGAAAAAAACGGCCAGGGATGAGGAAATGTACATTCGCATTTTTCCCATTTTGTTGCCTTACAACCTAGGATTAAAATTGATTTTGTTGGGGGTTTGTATCATTTGATTTACACAACATGCCTACCACTTTTAAATAATACATCTTTTTTATTGTGAAACAAACAAGAAATAAGACAAAAAAACAAAACTTGTGCGTGCATAACTATTCACCCCCCAAAGTCAATACTTTGTAGAGACACCTTTTTCAGCAATTACAGCTGCAAGTCTCTTGGGGTATGTCTCTATAAGCTTGGCACATCTAGCCACTGGGATTTTTGCCCATTCTTCAAGGCAAAACTGCTCCAGCTTATTCAAGTTGGATGGGTTCTGCTGGTGTACAGCAATCTTTACTAAATCGTACCACAGATTCTCAATTGGATTGAGGTCTGGGCTTTGACTAGGCCATCCCAATACATTTAAATGTTTCCCTTTAAACCACTCGAGTGTTACTTTAGCAGTATGCTTAGGGTCATTGTATGGCTGGAAGGTGAATCTCCATCCCAGTCTCAAATCTCTGGAAGACTGAAACAGGTTTCCCTCAAGAATTTCCCTGTATTTAGCACCATCCATCATTCCTTCAATTCTGACCAGTTTTCCAGTCCCTGCTGATGAAAACATCCCCACAGCATGATGCTGCCACCACCATGCTTCACTGTGGGAATGGTTTTCTCGGGGTGATGAGATGTGTTGGGTTTGCGCCAGACTTAGTGTTTTCCTTTATGTCCAAAAAGCTCAATATTAGTCTTATCTGACCAAAGCACCTTCTTCCATATGTTTGGGAAGTCTCCCACATGCCCTTTGGGAACACCAAACGTGTTTGCTTATTTTTTTCTTTAGGCAATGGCTTTTTTCTGGCCACTCTTCTGTAAAGCCCAGCTCTGTGGAAATGTATATCTTAAAGTGGTCCTATGGACAGATACTCCAATCTCTGCTGTGGAGCTTTGCAGCTCCTTCAGGGTTATCTTTGGTCTCTTTGTTGCCTCTGATTAATGCCCTCCTTGCCTGGCATGTGAGTTTTGGTGGGCGGCCCTCTCTTGGCAGGTTTGTTGTGATGCCATATTCTTTCCATTTTTTTATAATGGATATAATGGTGCTCTGTGGGATGTTCAAAGTTTTGGATATTTTTTATAACCCAACCCTGATCTGTACTTCTCCACAACTTTGTCCCTGACCTGTTTGGAGAGCTCCTTGGTCTTCATGGTGCCACTTGCTTGTTGGTGCCCCTTGCTTGGTGGTGCTGCAGACTCTGGGGCCTTTCAGAACATGTGTGTATATACTGAGATCATGTGACAGATCATGTGACACTTAGATTGCACACAGGTGGACTTTATTTAACTAATTATGTGACTTCTGAAGGTAATTGGGTACACCAGATCTAATTTAGGGGCTTCATAGCAAAGGGGGTAAATACACATGCAAGCAACACTTATCAGTTTTTTTTATTCGAATTTTTGGAAACAAGTCATTTTTTTCATTTCACTTCACCAATTTCGAATTATTTTGTGTACGTCCATTACATTTAATCCAAATAAAAATCGATATAAATTATAGGTTGTAATGCAACAAAATAGGAAAAATGCCAAAGGGGATGAATACTTTCGCAAGGCACTGTATATCGTCATAGTAATTTTAAAGTCCTGTCTTGATTGAAGTCATTCTAAATTCTTTGATTGGTAAGAAATTGGAAACCATGCATCTAAAGTGTTTGTAGTTTTATAGCATTACTCCCTAGCACAACTGACCTTAGACGACATTTGACTGTCGATCGGGACACATGTAGAATATCTGCCATCTGAGACACACTTAAAGCACAGGACATCAGAAACTTCAGTTGCTCTTGAGTGATGGCATAACAAGGTGCACTTCTAGCTCCTCTCCAATTCCGAGGAGACCGGTAACTGGAACTGGCTGTAACAATAATACAACACTGTGTTTAGGCTACTTAATGTATTGTGACACCGCCTGTCCCCCTCATTCCAAAAACACTTTTAAATGATAGTTACTGTCACAAATTGTGGCCTTGTAATGTTTTTATAATATTGGATTTTAAAGCCAAGACATACATAGAAATGTTGACCAAGAACGAATACAATGGGCAGCAGGAGAACGAAGAGCGATTTTTTTTTTTTACGGCATATCAACATTACCTGGTTTGATTGCTCAACAGTAAGCCCAGCCACACCCACTACAATGCTGCTTACCTTGTTAGCATGCGAGCCAGATGTACGAATCTCCTGAATGAACTGAGATACTTGATCAATTAGGTCATCTGCTGAAGAAATATTTATCAGCCTCCCCCTAGCCCACTCAAGGCTCTTCTGAGTAGTTTCCATTCTGCAAGCTGACAGTTTTGTGAAAATAGAGGACATGGGACTGTGACGTTCCTGGTTTATGTCTGAAGTTGTTCATTTCTACATCATAGGCTTAGATGAAATATTAATATTTTGAAGGGTATTCAAAAGTAATATCTGTGCTGTTGGAAAGCTGATATGTTGTAGATATTAGCAACGTTTTTACAAGGTTACCCTAGATCAAATGAGCTTTATGTGAGCTTTGTAAATGTTTTCATGCTAATCACGAGCTAGCGCGGCTAAGGCTATGTAGCATTGAAATTATAGCTAACCAGCCAGCCTGCCTGAAGCTTTAGACCTTCAGTTGTTGTTTTGCCTGAAAATACTAAAACATGTTTGACGTCAGTACTCCTCGATAATAACTTACCTTTATGTGGCTAGCAGGGCTGTAAAATGTTTACAAGACGGCGCTGTTCACTGCGGCTATGGCCGGTGTTTGCGGCTAAGGAACGTTAGCAAGCTAACTAGTAACTCATTTAGCAGTCCAGCCATTTAAATACCAGCATTCGTTAAATAAATAAATGAATAAATATAAATATATATATATATAAAATATACACTACTGTTCAAAAGTGGTCAATTAGAAATGTCCTTGTTTTTGAAAGAAAAGCACATTTTTTGCCCATTAAAATATCATCAAATTGATCAAAATACAGTGCAGACATTGTTAATGTTGTAAATGACTATTGTAGCTGGAAACGGCAGATTTTTCATTGGAATATCTACATAGGCGTACAGAGGCCCATTATCAGCAACCATCACTCCTGTGTTCCAATGGCACGTTGTGTTAGCTAATTCAAGTTTATCAAATTAAAAGGCTAATTGATCATTAGAAAACACTTTTGCAATTATGTTAGCACAGCTGAAAACTGAGGTCCTGATTAAAGCAGCAATAAAACTGGCCTTCTTTAGACTAGATGAGTATCTGGAGCATTGTGTGTGTGTGTGTGTGTGTGTGTGTGTGTGTGTGTGTGTGTGTGTGTGGTGTGTGTGTGTGTGTGTGGTGTGAGTGAATGGTTCGTGGGACAAGGGTGGACGTTCAGTATTGCTGTGGTCTGTTTCATCTCACTGCGCTGCCCAAAGATACTGATATCTTCATTGAAGATTAATCCGCTAATCCAATCCCCATCATTCTGTGTCTTATTTTCAACTGCATATGTTCCCAGACACCCAGATAAATGGATATTAATGAAAGGGTGTCAGTGGTTAATGTTGATGTGAGTAATGTTGAGGGGAATAATTTAATGGAATCATAAATATTTTAGAATTTGTGAGGTATGTACATGGCGTTTATATTGAGCTCCTGTTCAAGGCCCAGTTAGTAAGTGTTACGCACGCCTCTAGAAAGAGGGAACGCAACACCCTGCTACAACTCAACTCTCCTTGTTGTGAATAAGGTAGGAAAATGTAGGTGTGAACAAGTATGACGAATAGGCAGAGAATACCGTTAACAGGGAATTTATTCCTTCACGTGATAAGGTTTGGGAAAAAGGGGCTGGACGGAACCAAAGCAAAGAAAGTAAATATCAAAGCCCCCTCTCCTACCTTACCTGACTACCCACTACTTACCTATCTAGCACCACCTGGTGCACTAACCAAAATACAGGGGTTGGTCCGCCCAGGTCTTTCCTAGTGTGCATAGACAGCAAACTACTACGGGTATATGTATGCCCGCGGGCCTCTTGCCTAAACACTCCCTAGGTGCCTTCCCCTTCCCCCCTGGGAACAAATGAAACAGAATTACACAAATGTAAGTCAATAATCAAAACACTGCATCCTATTGACACACACAACCAATCAGCTCCCTCAGCAACAACGGACACAGTACATACCAAAATTCTTGGAAACAACCAACATGCTATAACCCTCAGCCATTAGCCTTGTCTCTCAGCAATCATCTCCCTTCTGAGCAACAGAACTGGGGCTTATATAGCTTCAGAAGAAGTTAGTAATTGGAGACAGCTGCGTCCTGATGAGGGGGGGCGGGGTCAGCTCTCCAAACAATCAATGTTGATTGACCAATCAGCTGCTCGTAGAGAACTTCAGGAATCCATCTCCTGAAATACATACATGATAATACACAAACCATAACAGAAACTGAGGAACGTAACACGCCCAACACAAAAAATGCAAACATACAGTTTGCAATAACAAAAATCAACGCTTCCCCAGTTACTAAACCCGTGATAGAGCGTCGGCAACCACATTTGCCGAGCCCTTCACATAGGCTATCTGTACATTATATCCTTGTACAATCAGAGCCCACCGCATAAGGCGGCGGTTCTGATTGTACATTTGCTTTAAGAACACCAAAGGATTATGGTCCGTGAAGACCATTACAGGCAAGGCACTGGAACCCACATATACCTCAAAGAACTGTAATGCTAGCAATAAAGCCAGCGTTTCCTGTTCAATTGTGGAGTACCTTGACTGACACGAGTTGAACTTACGGGAGAAGAAACTGACGGGTCGATCCACTCCATCTTCATCTTCCTGCAAGAGAACCGCACCCACCCCCACTATACTAACGTCTACCTCCAACTTAAAAGGTTTGTCAAAGTTGGGGGCGGCAAGCACTGGGGCACTACAAAGTAGCGCTTTAGCGGACTCAAAAGCATAGTTACAGTCCTGGGACCACTTAAATGGTACCTTCGGACTAAGCAGAGATGAAAGGGGAGCTACTACCGTCGAGAAATTCTTACAGAAAGTACAATAGTAACCTACCATCCCCAGGAATCTGCGCAACTGGCGGCGAGTCGTGGGAGCAGGAAAAGCAACAATTGCTTCCACTTTGCCAGTTACTGGGCGCACTTGACCTCGTCCCACTTGTTTCCCTAAGTAAGTCACTGTAGCCTTCCCAAACTCACACTTGGCCAAATTGAGGGTTAAAGAAGCATTCGCCAACCGCTGAAACACACTTTTCAAGGTGGCGAAATGATCAGACCAAGTAGACGAATGTATTACCACATCGTCAAGATAAGCAGTACAATTTGGTACATCGGCAAAAACAATGTTAACTAACCGCTGAAAAGTAGCAGGTGCATTACACATTCCAAAGGGCATCACAGAATATTGTACGAAGTTATCTGGCGTAACGAAAGCCGAGATGTCAGAAGCTCGAGAGGTCAAAGGCACCTGCCAATAACCTTTTAGCAAATCTAATTTACTAACGTAAGCAGCAGAGCCAATTCTATCAATGCAGTCATCTAAGCGAGGTAGAGGAAAAGAATCAGACTTTGTAACGGCATTTACTCGACGATAGTCCGTACATAAGCGAGACGTACCGTCAGGCTTAGGAACAAGAATACACGGGGAACTCCAGGAGCTGTTACTGGGTTTTGCCATGTCATTCTGTAATAAATAAGCTACCTCACTTTTCATTACCTCCCTTTTCTTTGCATTAACCCGGTACGGATGCTGACTTATAGGAACAGCGTCCCCCACATCCACGTCATGTTCCAAGATGGACGTGCGACTTGGAACATCCTGAAACACAGTGAGAAAACTGTTTATCAATAAGACAAGATCCTTAGTTTGGTCTTTATCCAAATGTTCCATTTGAGATGGTAACTTTTTCAGCATCTCTGAATTACATAAGCGTTCACACTGCTGTAACGTATGGCGTAACTCCAACCCATCCTCCTTATCCTCCTCTAGATACCAGCCAGGCTTCAGCACCACCGCAGCCACACTGGAAACGGCGGGCTGGACAGGCTTTCTTGAGGAGCTGTTGGGAGAATCACGCATATAATATGCTTTCAGCATGTTAACATGACACATTCGGGAAGAACGCCTCCGATCTGGGGTCTTTATCACATAATTGGTGTCACTGAGTTTCTTTTCCACAAGATATGGTCCAGAAAAACGTGCTGACAGAGATGAGCCAGGGATTGGCAACAAAACTAAAACTTGATCACCCTAGTGCAAAAGAACGGCCAACAGCCTTTTTGTCATAATGCAACTTCATGCGTTTTTGAGTAGAGGAGAGAGACTTTTGGGCTAATGCACCTGCAGCGTGCAGTCTCTCCCGCATCTTACTGACATAATCCAACACATTTTTAGGGGCGCTACTGGGTGTAGGAGATAAGATATGCTCCTTCAAAACCTTTAGCGGACCCCGTGGGGTGTGTCCAAACACAAGGTCAGCAGGGCTGAACCCTAAGGACTCTTGGATTGTTTCCCTAATAGCAAATAAGACAAAGGGCACCCCCTCATCCCAATCAGTACTGGTATCCATGCAATACTTGCGTGGCATTGCCTTCAGCGTCTGATGCCAGCGTTCGAGAGCCCCTTGACTCTCTGGATGATACGGACTGGAGACCTGATGGGAAATACACAGCGTCTTTAACACACTAGAGAACAGCTTTGACATAAAGTTGGATCCCTGGTCAGTTTGGATTACTTTAGGGAGTCCAAACGTAGAGAAGAACTTCACTAATGCCTTCACCACAGTCTTAGCCGTTATTGTCCGTAGAGGAATAGCCTCTGGGTATCGAGTAGCACTGCACATTATTGTTAGTAAGAACTGGTTACCTGACCTGGTTTTCGGCAATGGACCTACACAATCAATTATCACTTTTTCAAACGGTTCCCCCACCACAGGAATCGGGCAGAGCGGCGCACGTGGAACTGTTTGATTCGCTTTCCCAGTGAGTTGACATACGTGGCATGTCTTACAGAATTGGACAACGTCAGACTTCAAACCTGGCCAAAAAAAATGTCGAAGGACT
Organism: Salmo salar; assembly: GCF_965601325.2. Lineage (NCBI taxonomy): Eukaryota > Metazoa > Chordata > Actinopteri > Salmoniformes > Salmonidae > Salmo > Salmo salar. The sequence goes on from NC_138297.1 coordinate 43,941,121, forward strand.
CGGTTATAAGTCTTCGTGATCCCTAAGTGTCCGGACCACGCCTGGTCATGGGCGAGTGACAGCACCTGCTGTCGGAATGGTGTAGGAACAACCACTTGACACACTTCACTCCAGTCACTAACGGTGTCATGAGCTGCCCATTTACGCATCAAAACTCCTGCTTCCATAAAGTAGGCAGTCTCTTTAGTTTTAGCTTCCTCAATGGAAGTTACCGAAGCAAAACACTTGCGAAGACTGATGTCTCCCTTTTGACATTCAATCACCTTCTCGGGGGTGACAGTCAAAAGAATGTCATGTAATTGGGGCGCGATTTCACTTCCCCTGGGCTGTTTGTCAGAGGTGATCAGCTTCTTAGAGGTAGTACACAACCCATCCTCTTGATCAACTTCTTTAAACAAAACAGTTTTTGACAAATCTATCACGTCACCCATTTGTCTTGCCTGAGCACGAGTGACAGCACAAGCGGGGAACACATGGGGATAACTCTGTGCCAACTCATTGGAGAGAGAGTGGTCACTTTTATCCAACACTTCCAATACGGGTACTACCTTTCCTCCAGCAATATCGTTACCCATTATAAAGGTCACACCTTTTACTGGCAACTTAGGACGTACCCCTACTCTGAATATTCCACTGATTAACTCAGAGTGTACATTCACAAAGTGCAACGGCACTGGGACAAAACCCATTTCAATACCCTGAACTAACACACTGGAACCACAGTATGTATTGTCGGATAAGGGCAACACATCAAACAATATAAATGACTGCGCCGCCCCTGTATCTCTAAGGATTTTAACAGGACGCTGAGATGCTTCGTCATTCGCTATGGACACAAACCCCTCAAAAATGAACGGTTCGTAACTGCGGTCGGGTACTGAGACTTTCAAACTACATTTACTCTGAGGCACCTGTTTTGTTTCAGACCTCACAACAGTACGAATTAGCCCAACACCTGTTGGCGGCTTGGCACGAAAAGGCATCCCTTGTTTGCGTTTTAGTAGGAAGCAATCATTAATCACATGTCCCACTTTATGACAATAGAAACAGGGACGCTCATTTTTCTGGCGTGCTTGATATACTGTGGGCCGACTGGGACTAAAAGTAGGCAACTCAGTAGCTCTACTCTCAGTATGAGCCGAAAACACACTCTTGTGCGTCAACACAAACTCGTCTGCCAACACAGACGCTTCTGACAGGGAGGATACTTTCTGTTCATTTAGGTATACTACAATGCGTTCGGGTAAGCAATTTTTAAACTCTTCCAACAAAATTAACTCCCGGAGAGAGTTGAAATCAGTTACCTTACTAGCAGCATGCCATTTATCAAACAGATTTCCCTTGTCTCTAGCAAATTCCACATAAGTCCTACTAGGAGACTTTCTATGAGACCTAAATCTGTCGGTATGCCTCAGGCACAAGCTCATAAGCACGAAGAACGGTAGCTTTGACCACTTCATAGTTCAAACTATCTTCCAAAGGTAGCGCTGATAAAACCTCTTGGGCTTTTCCAGTTAATTTACACTGAAGTAATAAGCACCATACTTCTTCAGGCCATTTCAAGGCTACGGCTATACGTTCAAACACACAAAAATAGGAGTCAACCTCTGATTCTCTAAACAAAGGTACTAAGGCAATCTGCCTACTAATGTCAAACGTGTTGGAAGCTCCAGCTGGTGAGGACGACTCACTAACAGGCACAGTAGGAACAAAGGCTAGCCTCGCTGTCTCTGCCTCCAATTCCATTTGGCGCATTTTGAAATCCATCTGCCGCTGTTCTCTTTCTGCCTCTATTTTACAGATTTCCAACTGCCGCTGTTCTCTTTCTGCCTCTATTTTACAGATTTCCAACTGCCGCTGTTCTCTTTCTTTTTCAGCCTCTATTTTACAGATTTCTAACTGGAGATTTTCTCGCCTAATTTGGGCTCTCTCTTCCGCTTCCAGTTGAAACTGTATAGAACGGACATCCCTTCTGGCATCACCAGTTGACAGTGGGGAGAGCGGATCAAAACGGGGCAATGTGGCTGGAGCTTTAGCCTCGCCTTCGGTCTCAGAAACCGACGGGCTTACAGGAGCAGCAACATCCCCTACAGGGGTAGTAGGTTCAGGCAGCGGTAACACAAGCACCTGCTCTTCTAACAATACATTTAACACTAGTTTCTTAACCTTCGCCTTAACTAAATTGTGCGAAATAGACAATGAATAATGGTCAGCCAAGGTCATTAAATCACTTTTACGACACTTATTAAACACCTCCCACGACGGGTTATCCAAAAAGGATTGTACATCAAAAGTAGCCATTGTAAACTACTACACCAAACACAAGAGCCAACAAATAGCTAATGCTATGACGCTCAACACTGAACTAACCACAAACTAAACTAGTCACTCTTTACTCACAAATCACAGAAAGCTCAGTGCAGCAGGGTCCGGGGGGGGTTTAATGGGATCCCGGATGAGCCCCCATTATGTTACGCACGCCTCTAGAAAGAGGGAACGCAACACCCTGCTACAACTCAACTCTCCTTGTTGTGAATAAGGTAGGAAAATGTAGGTGTGAACAAGTATGACGAATAGGCAGAGAATACCGTTAACAGGGAATTTATTCCTTCACGTGATAAGGTTTGGGAAAAAGGGGCTGGACGGAACCAAAGCAAAGAAAGTAAATATCAAAGCCCCCTCTCCTACCTTACCTGACTACCCACTACTTACCTATCTAGCACCACCTGGTGCACTAACCAAAATACAGGGGTTGGTCCGCCCAGGTCTTTCCTAGTGTGCATAGACAGCAAACTACTACGGGTATATGTATGCCCGCGGGCCTCTTGCCTAAACACTCCCTAGGTGCCTTCCCCTTCCCCCCTGGGAACAAATGAAACAGAATTACACAAATGTAAGTCAATAATCAAAACACTGCATCCTATTGACACACACAACCAATCAGCTCCCTCAGCAACAACGGACACAGTACATACCAAAATTCTTGGAAACAACCAACATGCTATAACCCTCAGCCATTAGCCTTGTCTCTCAGCAATCATCTCCCTTCTGAGCAACAGAACTGGGGCTTATATAGCTTCAGAAGAAGTTAGTAATTGGAGACAGCTGCGTCCTGATGAGGGGGGGCGGGGTCAGCTCTCCAAACAATCAATGTTGATTGACCAATCAGCTGCTCGTAGAGAACTTCAGGAATCCATCTCCTGAAATACATACATGATAATACACAAACCATAACAGAAACTGGGGAACGTAACAGTAAGTAAGTAAACGTTGTCTGGACCGGAATAGTCTATAGAGCAGGAGCTTATCTCCTGTTTTTGTAGCATGCGGCAGCTTGATATACGCCCCCTGTCGGAAAGGGTGGTAGTTTAAGAGGCAGTTCTTGTATAACCAAATTAAGTCCTCTCATGGAGGATTCTGAATGCCAAAAATCACATTTAGAAAACACTCACCAATGAAAGTATTTTTAGTACAGGAACAGGCAAAATCTGGGACCACCCATGCAGACACCTCATTGAGTTCTAAAAATGTTGTTTGAGTGCATCCTTACTTACTTGCATATTTCACCCAAACTTACTTTCAGTGAACTGTTAATCCTGTACAGAGTCATGTTCCTAGGCCGTCATTGTAAATACGAATTTGTTCTTAACTGACTTGCCTAGTTAAATAAAGATAAAATAAATAAAAAAATAAACGTACAAACCAGATACCGAACACTTTCTTAATCCTCTCAGTGATGCTGAGCTGTGTTTATACAAGAGGAGAGAAGCTTCAGGGTCACTGTAATTGAAGATGTTATCCATTATCGCTTCACTACTAACACCCAAGGAGAATAACTGTTCTGTGTAAACTAATACCAGGCTGAAAGTGGAGATTCCTGAAGGAGCCTTTAAAGGTGCCAGTAAGTAATTAGTTCTCCTTCGAGCACAAATCTGTCACAAGAACACTTGTATTTCTGATAGTCAATAACACATAGCTTCTTTGAAAAAAAATATAATATCATTCTTCAGCAAATTCAAATATAAGTCACAAAGGCATTAATGTTTTCATCAATGGGCACCTTTGACTAACTAAAAGAAGCACGGGTAAAACCACTCCACTGCTTCATAACAGCTCAATAACACTCAGGGCCCTTATTCACAAAGGGTCTCAGAGTAGGAGTGCTGATCTAATATCAGGGCCCGTCTCCACAAAACATCTCAGAAAAGTCTCGAGGAATCTTGTTAAAACCTGTTTTAAGACTAAAAAACTCCCTTCTCAGAGTAGGTTTTAGGATGATGTTTAGACACTGCCCAGCCAAACTCTGAGCCAGGAGTAAAATAAACTCCAAAAAGTTTATCTCAGCTGGTAATTACGACAGTTTGAGGGACCTAAAGGAAAGATAGTGATGATACTTATTGGCATTGTTGAAAATTATGGGGAATAACCAATCGCAATGAGGCATCGCCAGCTGAGAACTGTAAGACAACCCAGGTGAATGTGGTATAACGTTTGAATGGTATAACGTTTGATAGAATTTTAGCCTGACACAATCATTTAGCCTACTCTTATTTATTGCCTAATATGTTGGCAGGCATAACTTGTTTAAAAATCAAATTCTGATGGTTGTTAAAAGAGGAATTTTGACAATATTACTGTTATATCAACACACTCGTAGTCACTCCCGTTTTAACAACTCTAAATCGCTTTGGTACAGTAGGCATCAAGTCACTTGCCGATAATGTTGCATACAACGTTTCATACAACATTTGAAAGGTTAACAGAAGCCCAATTTAGGCATGTTTTCTAACAACGTGATGTTGCGCTTCAAAGGGATAACTTGAAATAACATGATGTAGGTAATTAAAATAATGGAAAGAAAAATGTGTTTATTTGTTAGCCTAATGGTTCTAAGTATTTAGGCATACAATGTTAAATAGGCCTTGTGAAAGCATTGTCAAAAGCGCAAGAGATACTGTTCCATGTAGGTCTCTAGATTATTTATGGACTCCAAAGCAATTGCATGTGGAGCAGGAACCATTAACTCACTGATTTGTTCTATTATCAAGACACCTGCTGGTAACGCTTAACTGGTTAGGACAGCTTATGAGGTCTCCTAAATATCTGTCGACTAGGTGGGACTCTTATGACTAAAGCTTTTATTTTTACTTTTAAGAGTAGGAGTAAAATTTCTCTATTCTCAGCACTTACGACCAATTTTCTATTCTGAAACGCTTTGTGGATACGGGCCCAGGACCCCACCTGTCCATATTATTCATTAGGATCTAAAAGGCAAAACTGATCCCATATCAGCACTCGATGTCCCTGATCTGAGGCATCAAGGCAGACCATTGGGACCTCCCCATAACATTATTAACAATATGTTTTGAAGAATAAGCTTAAATGTACACCAGGGGAGGCCAGGGGACAGAGCCAGGGGCCACAGACAGTTTAGCTCCTTCCTCTCCTCCCAGGGGGAAGTGGAACCAGGAACTCCAGTCGTTGGTGAGGTGGTGCCCCTTGAGAAGAAAAAAGGGTTTGTTCATAGTGCCTTACAGGTTGACACTAGGGACCACAGGGACTATACGCACACACACCCGCACGCACACACACATGCACGCACACACACACACACACACACACACACACACACACACACACACCACACACACACACACACACACACACACACACACACACACACACACACACACACACACACACACACACACACACACACACACGCACACGCAGACACATACACAAACAGGCTGTTATCAGATAGACACTTGTGTCCATAGGGACTAATACTCCGAGGCAGCTATTCATTCTATCACCTCGGTGTAGGGAACAGTTGTGGATTCAGGCGACGAGTGGTGTGTTTGTGTGGACGTGCGTGCATGTGCACTGAAGTGATGGAGCGGTGTAGAGAGGGGGAGAGATGATTTGAAAGATGTTCAGCCAGCTCCTGCTATTTATTTCTATTTTTCTCAATGTATTGGGTTGCTGTAGGGCAGGGGAGTTCCGTACTAATTAGTGACTTTAATTCATCAATCAAGTACAAGGGTGGGACGAAAACCCATAGACACTTGGCCCTCCGTGGAATGAGTAGGGGATAGCGAGGGGACTGAGATCAATTCATATTGATTATTTTGTGTATGAGAACCTGATTCCCCAGTCTGTAAGAATATGCTGGTGTTTACTTGCCTCTCACCCCTAGAGTAATTTTTTTAATTTTTTAATTTATCCTTTATTTATCCTTTATTTAACTGGGCAAGTCAGTTAAGAACAAATTCTTATTTACATTGCTGGCCTACCCCGGCCAAACCCAGACGACGCTAAGCCAATTGTGCGCCGCCTTATGGGACTCCCAATCACGGCCGGATGTGATGCAGCCTATTACCCAGCACAATACCTCTTTCTCCTGTTCCTATAAACCAGGGGTATTCAACTCTTACCCTACGAGGTCCAGAGCCTGCTGGTTTTCAGGTTCTACCTGATAATTAATGGCACACATCTGGTGTCTCAGGTCTAAATCAGTCAATGATTAGAGGGGAACAATAAAAAAATGCAGTGGAACTGGCTTCGAGGTCCAGAGTTGAGTTTGAAGGCTATAAACCTTCTCTGCCACAGCTTTATATTCCATATCTCTGCATCAGCAGTATCAAATACCCACCAACCAATTTAAGCACATGTAATATTCTCTGTATTTTTTGCAGTATTTCCTTTTGTACCATTGAGATGTATCTTCAAAAAGCATGTGCAATTGAATTATCACCAACGTAAAGTCTCTACTCGGTCTTCGTCTGTGTTTTCCTACAGACTGTAGCCCCAGGAGAATGCTATTCACCGTGTAGCACTGATCCCTGTGTTAATTTTAGCTCTGCTTGAACACAGTGACAGTCAGAGGAGTACCTTAGTAGGGAATCCATATGGGAGAGCTTTATTAGCATCATGTCATTCCTGTTGTTCTCTCTCTCTCTCTCTCTCTCTCTCTCTTTTGGGAATGTTCTCCATATGGACCAGCACGACTGTTCTTCTCCTGGAGATTCCTCTCTCTCTTTTTTCCTTTCTTTCTCACGGATAAAAAAACCCCACAGATACAGTATATCCTGAATCATTCAGTACCGTTACATCCACACAAAAATGTTGATTCTTGTGAATCTTCAGATTAATATAATAGTTTGATTTAAACGTGTACATGCTTTGCAAGAAGAACGATTTCCCTAATTATCCCGTTTACATAGATGCAGAAAATCCTCAATCAAAATAAACATTATTCAACCGTGCCCATGTTATTTTTCAGAAGTTTATTTGATTCTGAGTTCGGACATATAAAGTTTGTAGGTGAAAACTATTTCTAAGACGCAAACTTTCAGTGTTTCCAAACACACTGGGGCATAAGAGCGAGACTTGCGCTGCTGGTGCTGGCACATGCGCAGATCGAATACACCGCTGGAACGCTGATTAAGATTGCCCTGAAAACCACGTTTTAATCGGCGTATACTTCATTTGATTTTACGCAGATTAAACAGAGTAAGATGTTTACATGACTATTGCCATACTCGGTTTACTGCCATAATCCGTTGAATATTTAAATATTAGTGTGCATGTAAACATGCTCACTGTGTTTGCTGTGATGTAAATGTACACTTTTAATATGAAGTGCTTTGTAACAGCAAAACTAGTGTCAATAGCAGCCACCAACGCAAGGAGACAACTTTGCTGGAGTATTGAAACACTCCTGAGCAGTTTGGAAACATTACATGGTGTGTTGTAACACCGCTTACAACACCGTGCCAGGGACTGGGAGCGCTACCGGGAAAGGTTGGAAACACTATTTTGGTGTTAAAAATCCTGTCTAGTACAGAATTAGATCACCTCTCCTTGAGTATCTTCACCGATTTATATATCCGATCATTTGCCAGTTTAACCGATTTTGGTAAGCATTGTTGAACGCAGTGGTCAATCCACCAACAGAAAGTATATATTTTACAGCCAGTTTTGCAGGATATTGTATTTTCTTTTAGTATTAAATGTGGGAATGGCTCAGTCCTATCATTGAACGTCATTTTTGCCTGATGGTTTTGATGTCCGTTCATCATGATCCATTACAGCTCATGGCACAACAAGCTGCTTAATACTAATATACTAATACACTTTTTCTTCAAACATGCATACAGTGTCTATTTGGGGCGGCAGGTAGCCTAGTGGTTGTAGCGTTGGACTAGTAACCGAAAGGTTGCAAGACAATGTAAAAATCTGTCGTTCTGCCCCTGAACAAGGCAGTTAACCCACTGTTCCTCGGCCGTCATTGAAAATAAGAATTTGTATTTAACTGACATGCCTAGTTTTTGAGCAACATATTAAGTTGGATTTATACTTTCATATTTTGGGGGTGTTTTGACACTTTGAGACAGTTATGAAATGAGAGATATGGATACACAGCAAATTGGCCAGTGTTACCAAGTGTTGATTTTTCAGTGTAACATTTCTAGTGTTGATTCAGGAGTTACATTAAATCTGTAAATGTTTTGGATACGAATCTGGGAATGAGAATGGTGGGGCAGACTGCACGCTTTGGACAGGAGTAGGGCTAGGGCGGTAAGATGGCGGACAGGAGACAAAAACCAGGTAAGTGGAATACAGAACATGTTATGTGTAAATATGGAATGGGGGATTACCCAGGCCTTCTGGAAGATCTGATGGAGAAGATGACGAACAAAATGAAACATGTTTTGAGTGATTATGGAATGCAGGATGACACAGAACTTTTGGAAGAGCAACAGAAGGAAATTGAAAGTAACGAGAGTGAGGTTGAATTAACTGCGGTGGCAGGTGCAGCAATGACCGCAGAGAAGGAGCTGAGTGTAGAAGGAAGCGGTGTGGTGAGGAAGATTGGCATCAAAAAAGAGGGATACGTGCTCCAGTAGCTCATAGATGGAACCTGACGAGAGTGAGGATTAAGTACCTGTGGTGAGGATCGCTGAATTTGGACATGATGAAGAAGAATCTGGTCCAGTAGGAGTGACATTTTTGGAGAAAGTGGACCCTTGCCTTTAGGCAGATCCATTTGTGGTTTCACGGTGGGTAAGAAAGGAGTTGGATGCAGCTGGATCAGCAAAGGTAACTGGTAGTGGACTTGATATTTGTTTGTGTCTCTTCTGATCAGAAGGAGCAGACACTCCATGATCTATTTCTTGCTCTTAGGAACAGGGCACCATTGAAAGGACTGATTTCTGGGGTAGTGTGTAGTGATGGAGCAATTGGAGATTCCTGGTGTTTGTGACGCCCACAGTTTGGTGCGACGCAGACCTGGTGGGGAGCATGGTGAAACAGAAGATTCACTGTCAGTCCTTTTGAGTCAGTCTCTACCCGACAAAGTCATGGTATGATATGTCAGGTCAGGTATCCTGTTAGAGCTTTTGTGCTGAATCCACTCCGTTGTTTCAGGTGCCATGTTTATGGTCATGTCACAGTGAGTAGTAGATTTGTGCCAGCACAGAGGGCTAGGCCAACAAGTGATTTATGCTTCAGTAAGGTTGGCTTCTTAGCATTCATAGCAATTGTTATCAACTGTACCGCAGAAATGGAACGTAAGTCACAGAAAATAGATGTTGTGGTGGCTGCTGCAGAGATGTATTTGGCTATACGAGATTTGACTTCAGAAGAATTACAGGGTGTGTTGAGAGGTGGTGTCCAGTCCTCCCAGGCTGTTGGCATGGTGCAGGAGCAGATAGGGTCAAAGTAGTGGAATGGGGTACTGGTTTTTAATGAGTGTAGGTGGTGGTGTCTAGAGCTATACAGTGCCATGCAAAAGCATTCATCCCCCTTGGCATTTTTCCTATTTTGTTGCATTACGACCTGTAATTTAAATTTTAAAGATTTTTATTTGGATTTAATGTAATGGACATACACAAAATAGTTTAAATTGGTGAAGTGAAATTGAAAAAATGGTCCCTGGAGGTTGTTGTCTAGTTGTGTTCAAAGATGGACAATATTTCTATTACATGTATTTGAAATATATATTTCAATAACTTCTGAGTATTTTGTAATTTGTATTACACTGGGCTGAACTACACTCCAATGTGTTTTGTAACAAGGTACTTTCGAGAGCTGTAATTCGTATTTTCAAAATACTTTTCTATACAAATTTTTATAGAGGTTCACCATTTTGTGTAGTGATGGGTCGTTCGAACGAGTCGCCTCTAAGAGCCGGCTCTTTTAGGTGAACGTTGGGAGCCGGCTCGCATATCAGAAGAGCCAAATATTTTTATTAAAAAAAATAAAAAAAATAAAGATATGAATAATCAAAAGACTTAAATTAATAGAATTAACTAATTCAAAGAATGAAAAAATAAATTAAATAATATAGGCCTAAATGCTCATTCGTTCTGACTGTCTGCTCAGACTAACAGCCTCACCTGTTGTTCCTGTCAATCAGACACGCAGTGTCAACCAATGAACCAAAGATGCGTGAGGGAGGGCCGAGCCAACTCACTCAGTCACACACTTAGCAGCCGAGGAGAGAGAGGAAGGACAGCTGTGAAAATGACAGCTGGAAAATGAGTCAGAAGCACAGTAGCATTTGGATGCATTTTAATAATGTAGACAATGTTAGAACACAGTGTAGAATTTGCCAAAACAAAATCTCATATAAAGCCGGTTCTACGCACAGCCTACACCGGCATATGTGAACTGTGCACCCAACTGTGAAGCTAGCTGTAGCGGAGCTTCGACAAACTAGCGGGCCTTACCACTGACTGCTGGACATCAAGGGTAACCACCGCATATGTGAACTGTGCACCCAACTGTGAAGCTAGCTGTCGGTTACATGTCAACTCATTGAAGATTTTTCAATGTCTAGCTGTCTTCTGGACTGCTTTGAGTTCAGCAACAGACACACCTCAGAGAACTTGGCAGAGGAACTGTTGAGAGTGGCCAGAGAATGGCAAGTAGATGGAAAAGTGGTCTGTTGTGTTAGCGACAATGCAGCTAACATAAGCAAAGCCATGAACATTTTTAAATGGACCCATCATCCATGTCTTGCCCACACAATCAACCTGATTGGAAGAGATGCTCTGAAGGTGATGAAGCCCACTGTGGCCAAAGTGAAAGCAGCTGTGGAATACTTCCACAGGCGCACAGTAGGTGCTGAAAAACTAAAGTCTACACAACGCTAGATGGGGATGCCTGAGGTGAGGCCTAAACAAGACTGCACTACAAGGTGGAATTCAAAATTGTATATGTTGAAGAGGTTTCTTGAGTCAAAGGATGCCATCATCTCTATACCTGGCCATTGTCAATGCACCTGTTGATGCTCTGACCCAAGAGGAATGGGAGGTGGAGGAGGTGGTGTGCAGAGTCCTGGAACCCTTTGCGCATGTCACCTTGGAGATCAGTGGAGAGAGGTACAGTAAGCAGTTATTACTACATCATTATTTAATCCAGCATTATATATGTATATGAGCAGTAGATGAGAAGGTAGTATCAGTAGACAAACATGAACCTGAACTAATAATTTACTGTTCTCTCTTTTCAGCTATGTGACAGCCTCAAAAATGATACTCCTGTGTAAGGGTCTGCAGTGAATCCCAGCAAGCCGCCAGAGAGAAGCAAATGTAACCACAGGACATGTGACAGAGTTGATGGACACCCTACGTTAATCAATGGACAGAAAGTTCCACAGAATGGAATATAATCACGTGCTATCAGAAACCGCTGCACTTGACTCCAGGTTTAAGAAGTTAGCCTTCAGTGATGACAGAGCGATTGATGAGGCTCTTCAAAGAATCACCTCAGCAGCAGGGAGGGACAGCCCCAGCAGTCAGCTGGCTCAGGCACCAGGGCAAAAGCAGAAGCACCAGCAGTAGTGCCACAAACGTCTACTGTTGGATGCTGTTTGGTGAGAGAGCAACTGGGGATGCAGCACGAAGGAATCCCTCAGCAGATGCCATAATGGAGGTCCGATCCTATTTGGAGGAGCCCCTCCAAAGATCTGCAGATCCTCTGAGCTGGTGGAAGAACAAGGCCTCTGTGTACCCACGGCTTACTAAAGTCATGACAGCGAGACTCTGCATAGTGGCCACATCCGTTCCCTCTGAGAGGGTCTTCTCGAAAACGGGACAAATAATTACTGAGCGAAGAAACCGCATCAGCCCCTCGAAGGTGAGGAAGCTTGCATTTCTGAATGCAAATCTCTCATAAAAGCAAAATATGGTCAGCATTGCTGTGTGCTGCTGGTTATAACATGGCAATAAAGAAGAGAGAGAAAAGAGGGACCAGTTTAATGTTTTAAGAAGGATGCTGCAGTTTTGCACATTGTAATTTATTTTTTCTTAGATATGGTGCAATATTTTATTATGCTGTTCAGATTGTATTTGTTTTGAATGGTTAGATTTATATGCACTTTGTTTATATACATTCAAAAGTTATACTTAAATGCAAATGTTTAGTAGCATTCTTTTTCATAACAAACAAATGCATTTTTAAATACATTGTGGATAAGGTAGAGTGATTTCATTTAATAATTTAATTTGAATTGTTTTAACACCAATCATAGTCAAACTATCACAAACTGTATGACTTGAAAAAATACAAAACATATATTTTTTAAAGAGCCGTTTGGGAGCCAAAAGAGCCGACTCTTTTTGGTGAGCTGTACCGAAAGAGCCGGAATGCACATCACTAATGTTGTGGCCCCCTTTCACCCTAGATTGTTATCAGAAATCTGATGGCACTATGGTGTGATAAGAGTGTCTGCTAAATGAACTAAATATACTGTAAAGGTTATGCAATTGGAAAGCATGCTGAGTATTATTTTAATGAGCTCCGCCCCAAAACAATGTTTTGCCTAGAAGGGATACAGCTTTTGTCAAAATATACTTTTCGTAGCAGGTTTAGGACAATTTACGCAGCCGGTTAGGAGAATTAACCTAGCAGATCCAGAGCATTTAGTTAAGCTGTATCCCATCTAGACATGACCTCGACACAAGGCCAACTGCTTTGCGGTTCATTTGGTATGTTCATTTTCACATATACATTTACATCTGTTGTAGGGACTGTATTTTTGATAGCTAGGGCCATCTACTTGAAGTGCTGCCTGTCTTCCCAGAAGCCTACCTGGTGTGTGAACTGCTGACTGCTCATAGCTTACAGATTATTGTTCACACATCAACCAGGATCAAGGGGAAAGGAAATGTGTGACTTGTTTTTGTAATCAGTAGCTGTATTGGAGGGGGAGTGGTTTCATCTCTCCTAGGCAATCAGCAATTAGTACAGGGAGGTGTGCTCTCCACCTCTGCTAGGGAATTATCAATTAGTGTTAGTACTTCAGTCGCCCCTGGTTTCTCATTGGCAAAACTAAGACCGTCGCCGAAAACAAAGACGGTTCTGTCGAGTTGTTCTGCAGAATTCTTCGAGGAAGGCGCCGCACCGCTCGCTCACTTGAGTATCTTGCCTAGTTATTTTCTGATTATTTCATGTTGCTGTTTTGCGGCTTTGGCAAGTGTGTGTCTGTTCGTTTTCTATACCTGTTCACTCCTCTCCCTGTGGGCTTTACAGATGCTCCCCACCCCTTGGCTGCAACCCTTAAAATGTAATGCACTCTGTGCGCACAACCCATGTGGAATTCCGGGTGTCTAGCAGATCTGCAGTCAAGAACGTCAATTTAATTTCAGCCTATGCCGACCTTCCATCCCTTGAGTTTTTGGCTTCAATCTGACTACGTTTTCTCTCATAGTCCAAGAGTATCTGTTCATCGCACTGGTGGCACAGGTCTACTCATTTCTGCTAACTGGAGATTTTCTCTTTTCTCCCTCGCTCACCTGTCCATCTGCTCATTTGAAATCAGTACTGTCACTTGTCAACTCAAGCTTAACATTGTTGTAATCTTCACCCACCAGGTGCCCTTGGAAAGATCCTTAATGAGCTTGATACCTTGAAAAGCTCATTTCCTGACGATGGCTCACTGCTCTTCGTACTTGGCGACTTCAACTAGAATAGTGATACAGTGAATTATAAGTGAAATAATCTGTCTGTAAACAATTGTTGGAAAAATGACTTGCGTCATGCACAAAGTAGATGTCCTAACCGTCTTGCCAAAACAATAGTTTGTTAACAAGACATTTGTGGAGTGGTTGAAAAACAAGTTTTGATGACTCCAACCTAAGTGCATGTACATTTCTGACTTCAACTGTAACAGCTTTATTCTGAAATTGATGAAATGTTTTTTCCCTCATCGATCTACACACAACACCCCATAATGACAAAGCAGAAACAGATTTTAGAAATAAAAATCAGAAAAACCTTATTTACGTAAGTATTCAGACCCTTTGCTGTGAGACTCAAAATTGAGCTAAGGTGCATCCTGTTTCCATTGCTCATCCGTGAGATGTTTCTACAACTTGATGGGAGTCCAACTGTGGTCAATTCAATTGCATGAACATGATTTGGAAAGGCACACACCTGTCTATATAAGATCTCACAGTAGACGAAGTAAAAACCAAGCCATGAGGTCGAAGGAATTGTCCGTAGAGCTCCGAGACAGTATTGTGTTGAGGCACAGATCTGGGGAAAGGTAGCAAAAATGTCTGTAGCATTGAAGGTCCCCAAGAACACAGTGGCCTCCATCATTCTTAAATGGAAGAAGTTTGGAACCACCAAGACTCTTCCTAGAGCTGGCCGCCCGGCCAAACTGAGCAATCTGGGGAGGGATCTTGGTCAGGGAGGTGACCAAGAACCCTATCGTTACTCTGACAGAGCTTCAGAGTTCCTCTGTGGAGAAGGGAGAACCTTCCAGAAGGACAACCATCTCTGCAGCACTCCACCAATCGGGGTTTTATCGTAGACTGGCCAGACGGAAGCCACTCCTCAGTGAAAGGCACATGACAGCCCGCTTGGAGTTTTCCAAAAGACACCTAAAGGATTCTCAGACCCTGAGAAACATTCTCTGGTCTGATGAAACTAAGGTTGAACTCTTTGGCCTGAATGCCAAGCGTCACGTCTGGAAGAAACCTGGCACCAACCATACGGTGAAGCATGATGGTGGAAGCATCACGCTGTGGGGATGTTTTTCAGCGGCAGGGACTGGGAGACTTGTCAGGATCGGGGAAAGCAGAACGGAGCAAAGATTCTTATTGAAAACCTGCTCCAGAGCGCTCTGGACCTCATACAGGGGCGAAAGTTCACCTTACAACAGGACAACGACCCTAAGCACACAGCCAAGAAAATGCAGGAGTGGCTTTGGGAAAGGTCTCTGAATGTCTTTGAGTGGCCCAGCCAGAGCCCGGACTTGAATCTTATCGAAATGACCTGAAAATAGCTGTTCAGCGACGCTCCCCATCCAATCTAAACATAGCTTGAGAAGAATGGGAGAAACTCCCCAAATACAGGTTTGCCAAGCTTGTAGCGTCATACCCAAGAACACTCGAGGCTGTAATCGCTGCCAAAGGTGCTTCAACAAAGCACTGAGTAAAGGGTCTGAATACTTATGTAAATGTGTATTTCTGTTTTTTTTTGTTTCTAATACATTTGCAAACAACCTGTTTTTGTTTTGTGGGTTGATGAAAAAATATATATTTAATCTATTTTAGAATACATCTGTAATGTAACAAAATGTAGAAAAAGTCAAGGGGTCTGAATACTTTCCGAATGCACTGTATAAAGGTTAATGGAAAAATCATCTGTAAGATCATCTTGAGATCATCAAGCAGTGGTGGAAAAGTACTCAAATGTCAAACTTGAGTAAAAATAAAGATACCTTACTAACAGAATATGACTCAAGTTAAAGTGAAAGTTACCCAGTAAAATACTACTTGAGTAAAAGTCTAAAAGTTTCTGGTTTTAAATGTACTTAAGTACAGTGGTAGAAAAAGTACTCAATTGTCATACTTGAGTAAAAGTACAAAGTAAAAGTAAATGTTATACATCAAATTCCTTATATTAAGCAAACCAGACAGCACAATGTTCTTATTTTTAATTACGGACAGACGGGCAAACTCCAACACTCAGACATAATTTACAAACACAGTATTTGTGTTTCATGAGTCCACCAGATCAGAGGTAGTAGGGATGACAAAGTGTATCATTGATGGGTGACCTAATTATATCCTGGTAGAACATTTTAAATGTGATGATTACTTTTAGGTGTCAGGAAAAATGTAAGGAGAAAAAAGTTGCATATTTTCTTTAAGTAATTTAGTGGAGTAAAAATAGTCAAAAATATAAATAGTAAAGTACAGATACACCAAAAAAACGAATTAAGTAGTACTTTAAAGTATTTTTACTTAGTACGTCACACCACTGTCA
The DNA here is from genome assembly GCF_965601325.2 of Salmo salar. NCBI lineage: Eukaryota > Metazoa > Chordata > Actinopteri > Salmoniformes > Salmonidae > Salmo > Salmo salar. The sequence goes on from NC_138297.1 coordinate 43,957,408, forward strand.
TCAAGTATATCCATAACCGAACTCATCTTCAATCTACTGAAAAAATATATAATCTGCTAGAGCTAATGTATTATTCCATTGGTCACAAATGTGAACGCTTAAATATTTTAATATACCACGAGCATCATGGATTCAATGAATTCAAAATGTAGGCACATATCTTAACTATACCATTTATATATTACATTTAAAAAGAAAACATTTATACATTTCAACAATGTATTTGTTTTATAAACTGTTGAATACCGAATTCTGGTGCAAAATTAGTCTGTAAAAGAAAACCTTGTAGATGTATGTGTCACGTCCTGACCAGTATAAGGGTTATTTGTTATTGTAGTTTGGTCAGGACGTGGCAGAGGATATTTTGTTTATGTGGTTCGGGGTGGTGATTTATGTAGTAGGGTGTTTGATTTATTATTTCCGGGTTTTGGTCTATGTTCTATGTTTTGTATTTCTATGTTCTTTCTGGTTTGTTGTATTTCTATGTTTAGGTTGATGGGGGGGTTGGACTCTCAATTGGAGGCAGGTGCGTTCTCGTTGCCTCTGATTGAGAGTCCTATATATGGGTAATTGTTTGGTTTGGTGTTGTGGGAGATTGTTTCTTGTTTTGCCTGTGTGAGCATGACAAGACTGTTTTGTTGTTTGTGTGTTCTTTGTTTTGTTATTTTGGTGTTCTCTTTATTTAAAATAAATAACAAGATGAGCATCCACATTCCTGCTGTGTTTTGGTCCTCTATTCCCGACAACAGCCGTTACAGTATGCTTGTGGTCTTGTGATCATTTTGAGAAATCATATGAAACTTCTCTGATTTATAGTAGACACCTTAATAATGCTTAACATATGACTTATTTGTTGATAAATACAAATTATCTAGAGCCTGCAAAGTACAAATATTGTTTGGTATTGTGACCGATTGGATTAAATGGTTTAAATTAGGGCTAGCACTAGTCTAGGATTAGGGTTTTCATAAGTGATTATGAGTGGCTGTAACTGGAATACGATTAGTCACTAATGTCGTACAGTGTACAAATTCACGTCTGTGAGCACATTAGCACTTCAATATGCTTGTTCCAATTCACATCATATTCTGACCTACTCAATGCTAATCCTGTATTCCTACTCAGTACCTGAGAGCATGGAGAGACGCAGGTGTGCTTTTATCTCCATTGTGTGTGTGTGTGTGTGTGTGTGTGTGTGTGTGTGTGTGTGTGTGTGTGTGTGTGTGTGTGTGTGTGTGTGTGTGTGTGTGTGTGTGTGTGTGTGTGTGTATTGTTGGGCTATCAGTGAGACCCGGGCTAATGATGATTGAATTGAAAAATGCATCCAGGCAGGCCTGTGTCTCAGAGGGCCCTGTTTACTGCAAATTACTATGTGAACAGGGGAACACACAAACACGTGTGCAGGCACACACGTAAACACACAAGATGAACACAAGCGTGCACAAACAGACATGCACACACACACAATCTAGCACACAGGCACGCATGCACACACACACACACACACACACACACACACACACCCTCATTAGCTTTGGGTAATGAACATAAAACTAATACAATAGACCTGAATAGATAAACAGACTAAATAAAGAAATCAGGCCTGCTATCTGGGACTATGCTAATAATTACATGTTAATTAAACAAACAGTATCTTATTGTGGAGCTCATATCATTTACATGTTTAAAATGCAATGAGCAATATAACTTTTTATGTATGTAAACTCAGCAAGAAAAGAAACGTCCCTTTTTCAGTGTCTTTCAAAGATAATTTGTAAAAATCTGAATAACTCCACAGATCTTCATTGTAAAGGGTTTAAACACTGTTTCCCATGCTTGTTCAATGAACCATAAACAATTAATGAGCATGCACCTGTGGAACGGTCGTTAAGACACTAACAGCTTACAGACGGTAGGCAATTAAGGTCACAGTTATGAAAACTTAAGACACTAAAGAGGCCTTTCTACTGACTGAAAAACACCAAAAGCAAGATGCCCAGGGTCCCTGCTCATATGCGTGAACGTGCCTTAGGCATGCTGCATGGAGGCATGAGGACTGCAGATGTGGCCAGGGCAATAAATTGCAATGTCCGTACTGTGAAACGCCTAAGACAGCGCTACAAGGAGACAGGACGGACAGATGATCGTCCTCGCAGTGGCAGACCACGTGTAACAACACCTGCAGGATCTGTACAACTAAACATCACACCTGCGGCACAGGTAAAGGATGGCAACAACAACTGCCTGAGTTACACCAGGAATGCACAATCCCTCCATCAGTGCTCAGACTGTCTGCAATAGGCTGAGAGAGGTTGGACTGAGGGCTTATAGGCCTGTTGTAAGGCAGGTCCTCACCAAACCCACCGTCGCTGGACCAGACAGGACTAGCTAAAAGTGCTCTTCACTGACGAGTTGCGGTTTTGTCTCACCCGGGGTGATGGTCGGATTCACGTTTATCGTCGAAGGAATGAGCATTACGCCGAGGCCTGTAATCTGGAGCGGAATCAATTTGGAGGTGGAGGGTCCGTCATGGTCTGAGGCGGTGTGTCCAGAAATTTCCGGGAACTTGCAGGTGCCTTGGTGGAAGAGTTGGATAACTTCTCACAGCAAGAACTGGCAAATCTGGAGCAGTCCATGAGGAGGAGATGCACTGCAATACTTAATGCAGCTGGTGGCCACACCAGATACTGACTGTTACTTTTGATTTTGATCCCCCCCTTTGTTCAGGGACACATTATTCCATTTCTGTTAGTCACATGTCTGTGGAACTTGTTCAGTTTATATCTCAGTTGTTGAATCTTGTTTCGTTCATACAAATATTTACACATGTTAAGTTTGCTGAAAATAAACGCAGTTGACGGTGAGAGAACGTTTATTTTTTTGCTGAGTTTATATAATTACAAGCCTTGAGGTAAATAGAGTCTGCTTCTCAAATGGTACTCTATTCTCTGGTGCACTTCTTCCGATCAGGGTCCAAAGTTCTCTGGTCAAAAGTAGTGTACTATATAGAAAATAGGGGTGGTAGGTAGCCTAGTGGTTAGAGCGTTGAGCGTTAACCGAAAGGTTGCTGGATCGAATCCCCGAGCTGACAAGGTACAAATCTGTTGTTCTGAACAAGGCAGTTAACCCACTGTTCCCCAGTAGGCTGTCATTGTAAATAAGAATTTGTTCTTAACTGACTTGCCTACTTAAATAAAGGTATAAAAATTGGGTGCCTTTCAGGTGTACCCAGGGGACTTGGAGTGTGAAGGGTACTAATCTATGTAAGTGAAAAAACTATTAAGCATGCGTGCACAGATACTGTACTTGCACACACACCATTTGCATACACAATTACATAAACCATGTGAACAACTGCGTAGGAGTTGTTTTAATGGCTTATAATAACAGGTCTATGTGGAACAGCTGACCCTTCCGCCTCACGACTCTGACCCATCATCAGCATCTCCCTTCTTAAATACACCACTGGTTAAATAAATGAATGTCTATCAGGTTGTGAGGAAGAGAGAGACTGAGAGAGAGAGCAACAGAGAAGGAGTGGGGAGGGGCAGGGAGGGTGGGTGGGAAAGATGGAGAAATGGAGGGTGCTGATGTGGCAAGACAGAAAGAGAGAGAGGAATGGAGGGAAAGAGAGAGATAGTAGGGGGAGAGGGAGAAGAGGATATGGAGAGCATGAGAAATGGAGAAAGGGAAAAGAGGCTGACAGACCTGCCTTCAGAATGAGAGATGAGGGCCAGCCCTGGCTTGTCAGAGACAATTTCAACTCAAATCTGTCACTAACTGCTCCTCACAGACCAGAGCTATACACAGAGTGAGGGAGAAGGCTATAAAAGAGATGCATGTTAACGTGAGGCAAGCTATACAGCTTCAGTCAGTCTATCATTGAGTGTCCAGGTAATTTGCTTCAATGGAATTTGAATTGAACTGCTATTGAATTGAATTGACACTTATGCTACATGTCATAGACCAATACATCTGACATATGGGTCCTTGGCTACAATGACAAACCCCTGGTGGATAGGCCAGTGGTACTTTCTCCAGTGCTGTACACCAATAGAATAACACTGTATGAGTCTGGAGAGGCAGAATCACATTGACAGGTTGGTTGGGCTCAGCTTCCCTCTCTATATTACTTTAACACAGACCTCTTCGTCCTCAGATTGAAGTTTACCTCCTGTGGGAGTGCTACAGACACTGTAACGAATTTAAAAAGCAGCCAAATCTTCTCTCTTCGCCTTAAAACTCAATTTCCCCCCTTGCAGCATGTTGTTGGGAATCTGATAGCTGCCAGAAACTGTGGAAAGCTAATGCATATCAACTGAAGGGTCAACTCCAGTCTCCCTAGAGTCACAAACACTGGGCTATACACACAAACCTAGAATATAAGGTCTGTTGGAGAGGGTGGGGGTAGAGGAGAGGAGAGGAGAGTAGAGTAGAGTAGAGTAGAGTAGAGTAGAGTAGAGTAGAGTAGAGTAGAGGAGAGGAGAGGAGAGGAGAGGGAAGGGAAGGGGAGGAGAGATACAGCTGTTTACTGTGGATCCTATATCAGAAAAACACAAGAGATTCCTCACCACCTGTCTGTTGGTTTTAATAGGGCTCAGGTGTGTCTGCTCTCTTAATATTCCATCAAGATGTTAACATTCAGATGAGAGGCCAGTGCATTAAACAGGTCAGGTGTCACGCTTGTCGTCGTAGAGAAAAAGGGACCAATGCGCAGCGGGTTTCGTGCTCAACATATTTATTTATAGAATAATGCGAACACCACGGAAGAAAACAATAAACAAACTAGCGACATGAAACAGTGAACGCAGGCTCAACAAAAAGCGGTGCTCTCAAACATCTACCCACGAAAAACAAAGACAAACACACCCTACTATATAGGACTCCCAATCAAAGGCAACTCAACACACCTGCCTTCAATTGAGAGTCCAACCCCAATCAACTAGACATAGAAACACAGACATAGACCAGTGACAAACCCCATAATACATACATCAACTACCCTCTGCCACGTCCTGACCAAACTACAATAACCAAATATACTCTATACTGGTCAGGACGTGACATCAGGTCGCTATTAATCATTCTAAAATGAGTTGCTTGCTGAGTACATGCTGCTGTTCTAGTCTACTCTATTCTAGAATTGTCTGTTCTTTTCTTTTGGAGAAACTCCTGGATTAGCGTGTCTTTATGGTTGTTATTTTGGTTCTAATATTGTGGAAAGTCATCCGACAGTCAGAGTGCCTCCGAAGTGGCTGCAAGCCATAGAGAGCATGAGCAGGGTTAGAGGTGACAGCAGCAGAGGTAGAAATACACACTGACACAGAGGATGAGAGATGCCATTCATAAAGCTTATACCTCTGGCTCAGAGATATATATATATATATATATCTGTATCTCTTGATGCATAGAAAAAGGGTATCAGGCAAATCCTCCTCTGCCAAGTTTAATCAAATCTGAAACATTGTTGTCTTCAACTGGATTATTTCAGTAACACAGAGGTTAAACATTATATTGTCTCACTGGAGAAGGATATATAAAAGATACGGTTGTATATTAGACTTGCCAGTGAGAATGATTTCTCTTGAAGTTATTAAAACATCATAACTGCCCATGCCAAAACCCCTCCTCAAGTCAGTAAGTGATGTCCATATGCTTTCCTTAAAGCTTTTTCTTCCATTCCAATCCCAGTAATGTTAGGTTAGTGACATTGATTTTATTCTGTTATTTCACTTTATCATCTAATTAAATGTTAAATCAATTTTTCTAGGTTACTGTGGGTTTTTGGCATTGAAGGTGTCGTCTATGGCAAACGTGCTGAGTTGAAAATAATGGGCTTTTTTCAGAGAGAGAGAGAGAGCTTACTGTGCACTATTTTTCTGCTCTGGGATCCGTAGATATCAAAAGTAATTATTGTATTGACTTTGTGAAGCCGATAAGAGTGGAAGGCGAAGTGCACTCAGAGTGAGGGAAACAGAGTGATCTGATGGAAGCTGTCAACTCTCTATGTTTCAAATGCAAATTCACTGGATCGGAACTCAAACTGAATTTAGACTGAAAGTTGTTGGAGATTCAAAGTGTAACGTTATCTCGTGCCGGTGTGCCGACTGCACAGCGGCATGTAATTCTCAGACGGATACTCAAGACCGTAGGAAAATTAATAAAACCATTTGCACCGGGATCAAGAAAGACTCATTTGGACATCTGAGACAACTAAATGTTCTATATGCAATTTTTCTTTCTCTTTTTCCATGATCAATTATGGAAGAGAGATTAGGGTGGACAGAGAATATGTTCTTTGTCCACCCTAGTCTCTAAGAAGACTATCATTTATATTTGATACATGGGGATTGAAGTGAATGGAAGTATGTGTCATCTGGTATAGTGGATATTTTCCGGTCTAATAAAGGAGAAGGGGGGGTGCAACGACGTTAACAGCACATTTCACTCTGTTTCTATAATCATGTTGTCTCACAACACACATAAAAGCAGTACATTGTACCCTTATGGAAAAAACACTTGAAATTCACGTGATCTTGTGTGATCTCATGTGATCACGTGATTTAATGTGAAGTTAATGTGATAATATGTGACAACATGTGAAGCAACAGGAGATAACATAAAACCAGTGATGGAAAAAAGTGCTCATTTGTCATACTTGAGTAAAAGTAAAGATAGCTTAATAGAAAATTACTCAAGTAAATGTGAAAGTCCCCTGTAAAATACTACTTGAGGTTTAAATAAACTTAAGTGTAAAAAGTAAATGTAATTGCTAAAATATAAAAATGTCAAGTTTCTTATACTAAGATAACCAGACAGCACAATTTTCAAGTTTTTCTTATTCATGGTTGGCTAGGAGCACACTCCAACACTCAGATATAATTTACTAACAAAGCACTTAGTTAGTTAGTCTACCAGATCAGAGGCAGTAGAGATGACCAGGGATGTTCTCTTGATAAATGTGTGAATTGGGCCATACTATGTTCCTGTCCTTCTAAGCATTCAAAATGTAACGAGTACTTTTGGGTGTCAGGGAAAATGTATGGAGTAGAAAGTACATACTTTTGGGGGGAATATAGTGAAGTAAAAGCAAAAGTAAAATATAGTAAAGTACAGATACTCCAAAAAAATTACTTAAGTAATCCTTTAAAGTATTTTTACTTAAGTACTTTACACCACTGCATAAAACTACACATGACAACATGTGAGTACATGTGAGAACATGATCTCATGTGAAATGAATGTGAAATAAATGTGTCAACATGGGGACGCAAAATGTCAGCCAATGATAACATGAACAACATGACAACATGTGCGCACATGTGGAAACACGATCTCATGTGAAATAAATGTTTCAACATGTGATACCATGACACTACACGTGACAACATTTGAGCATGTGAAAACCCAGGAGTCAAATGTTATTTCGAATATTTTACTTTGAAAGGCATAAGTGACTTTAATTAAATTTAAACAGTCATGGTCTCCTGCAGTTTTTGTCCAGTTCCCGGTTTGTTCCAGGGACGATTTTAGGACATTGTGTCACATTCCACTGGAAGTTTACAGCTACATTCAGGTGTTAATGGATAGCATGCTGAATATTTGGAACTCAACATCACTTGGTATTTAAACTCACAACCTTTTGGTTGCTAGCTACCTGAAGTTCCTGCTGCGCCACCAGGTCTGTGGTCATAATGAAGATTGGCAGGAATACATTTCTGCGCTTGTCTAAAGTTGCAGTAAAAAATAAAGTAAATATATATAACAACTTGAAGGTGTTATTTCTATAAAATGACAGTATGCAGCTGTATTCTGACTTCAATTACTATACAATCTTATACTGTGACCCCGCCTTCCTGGCCTTGAATGGGATTTGAATTCATAACCTCTTGAGAGCTGACAAACTGAAATGTCCTGCTACAGTGCAGCTACACCACCAGATCCATGAGCATGACACCTACTACCATACCCATATTCAAAGTCACTTAAATATTTTGTCTTGCCCATTCACCCTTTGAATGGCACACATACACAATCCATGTCTCAATTGTCTCAAGGTGAAAATCCTTGTTTAACTTGTTTAACTCTCCTCAACCTTCATCTAAACTGATTGAAGTGAATTTAACCGGTGACATCACTAAGGGATCATAGCTTTCATCTGGTCAATCTATGTCACGTAAAGTGCAGGTGTTCCTAATGTTTTGTACACTTACTGTATATTAACACACACATAAAACAAAGGTATGGTAAGGATATTGTTACCTGGAGTACAAAAAGGTCCAAGGTAAACTTCACAGGTACACATATGAACTCACATGGTACAGTTTTGTACCTTGTAGGTGTAATGGGACAATTTTCTACCCAATATTTTAAATATAAGGTTGGATCATCACTGCGCTTTGATAGGTGGGGTCAATGTACTGGTGGGGCTCGTTAGCATATTTTTGGGTGTTGCCAAATATATTTGTATTTCTTCCAACCGTCAGTGGAAGTGTTGTAGCAGTTTAAGTGTTTGATGGTTATGCCAATATAAGTTGAGTTTTTCTGTTGATGATATATGTTCTGTAAGCTTGGTAAGAGAATGTGTCAATTATGAGCTGCACTCTGAAGTGGTTATTGTACATTTTTCATTATCTTAATGGCAATTTGTTGCTGTGAATTTGTCATTTCTTAACTGGATACTTCTTGTCAGTAAGTTATTGTAAAAGTCACAATCATTTACTGGAAGAACATTGCCAGTAACCTACAGGTGTCACGGTTGTCGTAAGGATTGGACCAAGGTGCAGCGGGAATGTGTAAACTCATCTTCTTTTATTAGAAGGAACGTGAACACAAAAAATAACAATGAAGACAGTCCTGTCAGGCTAAACGCTAAACACGGCACAACTACCCACAAAATCCCATAGAAAACACACCCCTCTTAAATAGGACCTTCAATTAGAAGCAGCGAGGAGCAGCTGCTTCCAGTTGAAGGTCAACCCCATTATCTAAACATAGAACTAGACATACTAGATAAACATACAAATATACTAACATAGAACATAGCCCAACAAACCCCGAAACACTCTAAACAAACACCCCTCTCAAAACAGAACATAGCCCAACAAACCCCGAAACACTCAAAACAAACACACCCCTGCCACGTCCTGACCAAACTACAATAACAAATAACCCCTTTACTGGTCAGGACGTGACAACAGGGCACTTGCTGCCACTAGCAATCCTGCCAGTAACCTACTGTAACAGCGGCAACCTGTCAGAAGATTACAGGAGTGGCATATTCGAGGCGTAGCTTTCAGCTAGCTCTTTTTGGTCTCCCGTAAGAGGGAATGTCTGTTCATTGTTAGTTCCGTGGCCCTGTTACATTCTGATAAAATGGTAATGGGAAGTTTGGCTCTTTTTACCAACTGATCTTTTTGAGTTGTTCAGTAAAAATAATGAATATTTTGCTAATTTGAGTCAGCAATGCCCAGAACATGCTAGACCCCCTACTGGTGAAAGACGAACTGAGAACTCAAAAGAGTCATGCTTCTATAAGCTATCATTTGTGACTGAGGCTTGCAAAAGTTTGCTTTAAACAATGTACATTTGTTGATTGAACTTCTAACGAGAGTAGGAGGGGTGTGACTTTGTGACAATGACCAAACGAGCAGCCAATCACAGATTTGACATGCTATCACAGATTTGACATGCTATCACGTGTTTACGCTTGGTCTGATTGAATCTAGGCCTTAAAACCTGTTTGGGATAGGCGTGCCGCTAGTGGGACACCTCGACAACATCCGGTGAAATGGCAGAGCGCCAAATTCAAATAAAATTACAATAAATATTAAACTTTCATGAAATCAGAAGTGCAATACATCAAAATAAAGCTTAACTTGTTGTTAATCCAGCCGCCGTGTCAGATTTCAAAAAGGCTTTACGGCGAAAGCAAACCATGCGATTATCTGAGGACAGCGCCCAGCACACAAATGCATAACAAATCATTTTCAACCAGGGAGTTGCGACACGAAAGTCAGAAATAGCGATATAATATATGCCTTACCTTTGAAGATCTTCTTCTGTTGGCACTCCAAAAGGTCCCAGTTACATTACAAATGGTCCTTTTGCTCGATAAAGTCCTTCTTTATATCCATTAAAACTCAGTTTAGCTGGCGCGCTTCAGTCAATAATCCACTTGGTTTCCCTCCTTCAAAATGCATACAACATTAATCCCAAACGTTACCAATAAACCTTTCCAAACAAGTCAATCAACATTTATAATCAAACCTTAGGTAACCTAATACGCAAATAAACGATACAATTTAAGACTGAGAATCGTTATTGTCTTTACCCGGAGAAAAATACCAAAGAACACGCTCTCATTTACACGCTTGGAAACACTACAGCCATAATGCGAGCCACCTAGAAAAACTACAATTTATGGCTCATTTTTCCAAAAACCAGCCTGAAACTCTTTCTAAAGACTGTTGACATGTAGTGGAATGTCAAGTGTTTTAATGTCAAGTGTTCCTGAGCACTGCTACTTTTTAGTTGGTGTTATCAGATAATTGCACCATTATTGACTTGATTTCAGGAAGCTGTTAGCGAAGTGCAGGAATGTATACTTGCAAATAAATCTGTGGTCGATGTCTGTCATGATCACAGACCTGGTGGCGAAGCAGGAATTTCAGGTTTCTGTCATCTAAGAGGTTGTGAGTTAATCTCCCAGGTGTGGTTGCTAACCAATGTTGAGGTCAATTCCATTTATGTTCTATCTAGTCAATTGAGAAAGTAAACACAATTCCTAGTTTTCCAGTATTTAAAATAATTGAATTTGAGTTTCTGTGTACTTCCTGAATACAGTTTGTTGTTGCATATTTACTGAAAAAATATAGTTCAGCTGTAGAAATACATTAAAAGTTGTTTCCACTAATTTCACAGCAACTCAGTAGCTGGTAACTTACTACAAAACAAACATTTGTGGAGTTTCATGTTATCACATGTTGAATCACATGACTTCAGAAGTGGAAAATCACATGATTTCACACGTAAATTGTGAAATCATGTGAAACTTCATTTAACCTTTCACATGTGAAAACGTGTTCTTGGAACACTTCAAATGTGAACAAAAAACGAATTCAGGATTTGAGGTAAAACACCCTTTCTGCTATGTCACAAATTCCGCAGCATTCCCCTAAACATTCATATCCTATAATATACAGTTGAAGTCGGAAGTTTACATACACTTTGACATTAAAACTAATTTTTCAACCACTCCACAAAGTTCTTGTTAACAAACTATAGTTTTGGCAAGTCGGTTGTTTACAGACAGATTATTTCACTTAGAATTCACTGTATCACAATTCCAGTGGGTCAAAGTTTTCATACACTAAGTTGACTGTGCCTTTAAACAGCTTGGAAAATTCCAAATTCATGCAGCATCATGTTGTGGGGGTGCTTTGCTGCAGGAGGGACTGGTGCACTTCACAAAATAGATGGCATCATGAGGGAAGAAAATTATGTGGATATATTGAAGCAACATCTCAACACATCAGTCAGGAAGTTAAAGCTTGGTCACAGATGGGTCTTCCAAATGGACAATGACCACAAGCATAGTTCCAAAGTTGTGGCAAAATGGCTTAAGAACAACAAAGTCAAGGTACAGGAGTGGCCATCACAAAGCCCTGACCTCAATCCCATATAAAATGTGTGGGCAGATCTGAAAAAGCGTGTGCGAGCAAGAAGGAATACAAACCTGACTCAGTTACACCAGCTCTGTCAGGAGGAATGGGCTAAAATTCACCCAACTTATTGTGAGAAGCTTGTGGAAGGCTACCAAAAACATTTGACCCAAGTTAAACAATTTAAAGACAATTCTACCAAAAACTAATTGAGTGTATGTAAACTTCTGACCCACTGGGAATGTGATGAAAGAAATAAAAGCTGAAATAAATCATTCTCTCTACTATTATTCTGACATTTCACATTATTAAAATAAAGTGATGATGCTAACTGACCGAAATCAGGGAATTTTTACTGGGATTAAATGTCAGGAATTGTGAAAAATTGAGTTTAAAGATACTTGGCTAAGGTGTATGTAAACTTCCGACTTCAACTGTATCTCTGCACTTAGCAAGAGTGCCATCTGCACTGTCATTTTAGTTATCAGTTATTCTGACTCTTCTCTCATTTTTTATTTAATTCACTTATTTCAGCAATTTGAGGGTTTCTGTATATTTGTCTAATGTTGGTGGGGCATATTATTCTGCTTTAATGTTACTCCTGAATCACTATGATAAATATAATCGTTTTTTTATTTAGTGCATGTTTATCAAAGCTGAGATTTACTTTGAAGTCCAAAGTGTGGGAATACAGGTGAAATCAGTTACTGACACATACATTGTGGTGTAGCACAAAGATTGGAATGCTGCGAACCAAGAGATTGTGAGTTCAAATCCCTGGTAAGAATAACAATTGCTGTGTAAATAAACAAGCACAAGGTAAGCATAAGTGTAAAATATTTAAGTTAAAATCACTGTGTGTGACATAACGCTTCATTTTTGTTTGCAGGGCATTACTTGTGAAATCTCATGTGAAAGGTTATGTGAAATATCATCACATGTGAAGTGTTCCAAAACACATGATTTCACATGTGTAAATCCACATCATCACATGTGGAGTGTTCCAAAAACACTTTTCAAATGTGCAAAACATGTGGAAATGCCACATGTGAAATCATGTGATTTTTCCATCAGGTAACCAAAGTCCTCAGACCAAGCTGAAAATGAAATAGAAAAGACTCACCCAAAACATGAACTTTGATCCTATTGCGCTTAATTAATGACCTTAATGACCTTGGTTTGCTCTTTGCTGATCCCTCCAAACAAAAATCAAAGGTGTGTGGTTTTTAGTTAGTGTGTGTGCGTGCATGCACGTGCGTCTGCGTGTGTATGTGTGTGTGGTAGCCTGTGTGTTTATTTACAACCAAAGAGCTTTCAAAGTCGCTCGCTGCAGCACCTGAATTAGCAAGCATGTACCTTGGCCCCAATCATAATAACAGCAAGGAAGGCAGGATAATTGCTATCGCTAATTAGCCTCCTGTGGAAAGTAGGCAGGGGTTTCCAAGCATAGGACCTAACTAGGTTCTAGAATATTAATCAGCATTGTGTTTTGGTGTTAGCGACAGCCAACCATTGTACTCTTAGAATAATCATATAATAAGGCTTCAGATTTTAACCACTCTATTTCTGTAATGATAATTAGTCATTTAATCATAGGCCCTCTTCGATTGTGCTTGAAAACTTGAGTTTGAACATTTTAATTTTGAACAGACGTTACCCTGCATCCCTCTCATGTGTGACTTTCCCCTTGGTCTGATCAGGAGCCAAATGAAAAACACTCCACATGATGGAATGACGTCTCTATTGACAAAATGATTGTGTAATGTTTCTCAGCGGGTGCGCTCGTTGATGGACAACAATGGTAATAGAATTGGAAATGCTTCAGTGAGCATCGTACATTATTACAGTTTAGTTATGTGGAAAATACCTGTTTGCTGTGTCTCTCTCTATCAGTGTGGGCGCTATGACATTACCATCAGGTTAGGTGAAAGGGTCAACTGTCTCTACCCCCAGGCTCTCTTGCTCCCCAGAGTCCCAATTTATGTTCCTGACCTTGTGTTAATCTACTCAATTAGATAACGAGAGGTTAGGCCTTTAAATCGAAGAGGAACCCTGCAGCGTACTGTACGTATGTATATACCTCAAAGGGCATCCATGCTATCAGACGTTTTCACCACCATACTGCTCACTATGCTGTCATCTGCTTTTATCTAGCCGTGTGGTGTGAGGTAGATAGTTATGTATTTATCCAAGCTTACAGACCAGTTTGTGTGTGTGTGATCTGTGATGTGATTCTGGTCAGATTAGATGATCATTTTCATTTTATTCCCCTTATTAAACGGGATAACCCTGGTGCGGTCGGACCACCACATGGGACAGAGATGAGGTTTGTGGTGCTATCATAACACAGCAGTCAGGTTTAGATATAGCGTAGGGTAGTGGGTTGTGTGTCTCTGCACTGTGTTATCGGCTGATTGGATAATGTGGAGATGTGTGTGCAGGCTGAAAGCCAATAAGTGAGCCTAGCATCTTGGGTAGATTCACAATCTTTTTATTTTTTTATTTATTTTTGACAGTCCCGAGATGCTCCCTGCAATGGCAGACACTTGCATGCACAGAGAATCTCACAAATACTTGCATGCACCCCCCCCCCCCCCCCCCATCCAATTTAGTTTACATTTAAAAGAATGGTAAATATACATTTACATTAGAAGAATATAATTTAGAAATGCATCATTGTTTTTACCTTTATTTTAACAGGTTAGTCTCATTAAAAGAGATGAACAACCTCTTTTACAAGAGAGACCTGTCCAAAATAGCAGCACACAAAGTTGAAAACACATTTACAACATAAAACATACAGTTATAAATATAACTATTGATCCCTGAAGGAGGGAACAAGATATAACATACTATCCGGAGTCAACGACCAATAATATTCACCTGAAGAAAACAGAAATCACGCCCCAATGGGCCAATGGATGCCGAGACCACCCTTGGAAGCCCCGCCTTCCTGGCTATAATACAGCAGCTCACATTCATTTTGTTAATTCAGTAACACTCCTTAGCAAGCTCTAACCTCCTGATGGTACAGGGCCAAAATATGTTAGACCTTGTTCCCTCTTTCAGGGAAGAGTAGTTATATTCATAACTGTATGTTCCCTTTCACTCTGTATAACATTTTATTGTATTCTTTATTTTATTATTTGCACCAAAGAAAACAAGTGACAGACAACAATACAGATAAAAAAAATAAAAACAGTGTGCAGGTGTGGTTGGAAGCCCAAGAGCTTATATGAAAACGACACCACATAAAAACAATACATAAGTACAAAAATAAAAATAACGTTTGTTTAAACTGACAACAAAACCTATTAATTATTCATGTATAGATAAATTGATTAATCATGAAAAATAAATAATATTTATTTTGTTTAAAAGTGTGTGTGCATGTGAGTGTGTGGTAGTTAGGCTATATGGAAGAGATTACTGAGTAGTTTGGTTCATCAGGCTGACCCCGTCTTCATGGAAGAGATTACTGAGTAGTTTGGTTAATCAGGCTGACCACCAGTCTTCGCTTGAAGTTATTGAGGGATGATGGCCGACAGCAGTCCAAGCACACACAGGTTCCACCGGCTCAAAAAAAGGGGTTACTGAAGCCACCTTTTTCCCTAATACTCATGAGGCCTGAAATTTCAGAGCCTCATAAAGGGAACCATAACCTGCAGGAACTTGGCTATGCACACTTACATGCTGCCACTGTAACTCAAGTCCATAGACACCACGGTTCCAAGAACAATACCTACCTTGCCAGCCTGAAATGACAGAACTCGTACAAGGTACCGCAAGTCCAAAACAACATGACACCTGCCGTGACTTGGTAAAGTGCACGTGCGCTGAATATCATCGAGCAGAGTCGAACCACGGCAGCCCCAGTCTCAAACCCACAGGAAAACTGCAGTAACCTGGAAGCCGTGTATTTACGTGCTGCCACGCAGCCTAAGTCTCAAACCAACAGGAAACTGTGGTAAGTTAGATAAATGCGCAACCTGCGCACTGCCTAACACCCACTCCCAGACCCAGTCATAAGAACACTATGAGCCACACTGGTAGCAGTTACATCCAAGCGATAAAACCTCGCAAAGGTATTTGAGATACCTCAACTCACTGCAGCACAGATATCACCAATCTTCATTCACCTGAACAATGCCCAAGAATCCGCCATACCCCTAGCGGAGGGAGGACGCACACTGCTAGGCAACCCTTGTCCTTTGCTGTCATATGCCAGGGAGATAGGCTCCACAATCCAATGAGAAAGATGCTCCTTAAAAAAGCACCCTACACTGTGCTGGACTAGCGTAAGACAAAAAGCTGGTCACAAACGCAGATATCTTTGGTCCTATCCATATACAGTGAGGGAAAAAAGTATTTGATCCCCTGCTGATTTTGTACGTTTGCCCACTGACAAAGAAATGATCAGTCTATAATTTTAATGGTAGGTTTATTTGAACAGTGAGAGACAGAATAACAACAAAAAATCCAGAAAAACGCATGTCAAAAATGCTATAAATTGATTTGCATTTTAATGAAGGAAGTAAGCTTTGGACTTAGTAACAAACACCAGCGCCCCATGGTATACAGTGTCCAGCATAAGTAATGACGCCACAGGGGCATACATGAACAATATACCAGAATAATTAATTACAGGAACGAAAGTACCGGAAACAAGCCTCATTCTGACTTCAAAGTAAAACATTACTTATTACAAAAATAAAAACACTTGAGCCTAAGCTTTTTCACAAGACCTTTGAGGTGGGGTTTAAATGTGAGAAACACATCTATCAAGAAACCCAAGTACTATTAAGTTGCTACTCTTTCTATTTGCTTGTCCACCATAGTGAATATACATGGAAGAGTCAGGTTTCATCTTCACTTTCTTGAAAACCATCAACTTTGCCTTTTCAGCATTTAAAAGCAACTTCATCTGTCAGAGCTGAGTCTAGACAGAAGTAAAGGCAGACTGCATATCTTCAAATGCCTTATTCAGTGTTTGCTGCGCAAAAATAAATAACTGTGATTTGACACATTTCTACTAACATTATTAATAGTAAACAACAGCGGTCCAAGAACAAATCAAATCAAATGTTATTTGTCACATACACATGGTTAGCAGATGTTAATGCGAGTGTAGCGAAATGCTTGTGCTTCTGGTTCCGACTGTGCAGTAATATCTAACAAGTAATCTAACAGTTCCCCAACAACTACCAAATACACACAAATCTAAAAGGGGTGAATGAGAATATGTACATATAAGTATATGGATGAGCAATGACCGAACGGCATATGCAAGGTGCAATAGATGGTAAAAAATACAGTTTAAGATATGAGTAATGTAAACATTATTAAAGTGGCATTATTTAAAGTGGCATTGTTTAAAGTGACTAGTGATCCATTTGTTAGTGGCCAGTGATTGGGTCTTCGTGTAGGCAGCAGCCTCTCTGAGTTATTGATTGCTGTTTAGCAGTCTGATGGCCTTGAGATAGAAGCTGTTCTTCAGTCTCTCGCTCCCAGCATTGATACACCTGTACTGACCTCGCCTTCTGGATGGTAATGGTGTGAACAGGCAGTGGCTCGGGTGGTTGTTGTCTTTGATGTTTTTGCCTTCTTGTGACATCGGGTGCTATAGTTGTCATGGAGGGCAGGTAGTTTGCACCCGGTGATGCGTTGTGCAGACCACAGCACCCTCAAGAAAGCCTTGCGGTTGAGGGCGGAGCAGTTGCCGTTCCAGGCAGTGATACAGTCCGACAAGATGCTCTCGATTGTGGATCTGTAAAAGTTAGCCAGGGTTTTGCATGATAAGCCAAATTTCTTCAGCTTCCTGAGTTTGAAGAGGTGCTGTTGCGCCTTCTTCACCACACTGTCTGTGTGGGTGGACCATTTCAGTTTGTCGTTGATGTGCACGCCGAGGAACTTAAAACTTTCCACTTTCTCCACTACTGTCTCTTCGATGTGGATAGCAGGGTGCTCCCTCTGCTGTTTCCTGAAGTCCACAATCATCTCCTTTGTTTTGTTGATGTTGAGTGAGAGGTTGTTTTCCTGACACCACACTCTGAGTGCGCTCAACTCCTCCCAGTAGGCCGTCTCGTCGTTGTTGGTAATCAAAACCACTACTGTTGTGTGGTCTGCGAACTTGACGATTGAGTTGGAGGTGTGCATGGCCACGCAGTCGTGGGTGAACAGGGAGTACAGGAGGGGGCTCAGCACGCCCCCTTGTGGGGCCCCAGTGTTGAGGGTTAGCGAGGTGGAGGGCTGCCCATCAGAAAGTCCAGGACCCAATTGCACAGGGCAGAGTTGAGGCCCAGGGCCTCCAGCTTGATGATGAGCTTGGAGGCTACTATGGTGTTGGATGTTGAGCTGTATTCAATGAACAGCATTCTTACATAGGTATTCCTCTTGTCCAGATGGGATAGGGCAGTGTGCAGTGTGATGGCAATTGCATCGTCTGTGGACCTGTTAGAGCGGTATGCAAACTGAAGTGGGTCTAGGGTGGCCGGAGGCGATATGATCCTTGACTAGTCTCTCAAAGCACTTCATGATGACAGAAGTGAGTGCTACGGGGCGGTAGTCATTTAGTTCAGTTATTATTGCCTTCTTGGATACAGGAACAATGGTGGCCATCTTGAAGCATGTGGGGACAGCAGACGGGGAAACAGAGCGTTTGAATATGTCCATAAACACACCAGCCAGCTGGTCTGCACATGCTCTGAGGACGTGGCTAGGGATGCCGTGTGGGCCAGTAGCGTTTCAAGGGTTAACACGTTTAAATGTTTTACTTACGTCACCCACGGAGAAGGAGAGGGGGGAGGGCGCAGTTCTTGTTAGCGGGCCACGACGGTGGCACTGTATTATCCTCAATGCGGGCAAAGAAGGTGTTTAGTTTGTCTGGAAGCGTGCCGTCGGTGAACTGTGATGTGGCACCTGTGACACCCCCTTCTGGACAGTTAACGTATCAAATGACTTGCCATCAAACTGGACACACCGAGTTCTATCTGACAGGGAGCATTTGAACCATGAGACTGCCCGATCAGATAATCCTACGTTGACAAGTATTTGCAGCATGATGTCACGATCAACTGTGTCAACTGCCTTTGACAGCTCAATGAACAGGGAGACACAGGGCTGTTTCTTGTCGACGGCATCATTTATATCATGAACAACTTTTGTTGCTGCAGTAGGAGTGCCATGCTATTTTCTGAAACCTTATTGAAACTTAGTTTTTACGTGTCAATTACATTTGATCTATTTCAATGAGCTTAGTTCAACTGTCGTAACCCAAAATATAAGCTTGTTTTCCTCCACTGTTTGTAAAGAATTTAAATGTAAATAAACACTGTACAGATAAAAAAAATATCTAAAAAAATAAGTAAAACTATAATTTTGATATCATGGATAGTCAGTCCTTGCATCCTTAACTCTGTCTATGAATATGAGAGTGGTTACAGGATTCTAGTTTTAAGTATCTGTACTTTACGTGAATGTTAATATTTTTGACAACTTTTACTCTCGTACATTTTACCTGACAACCAAAACTCCTCGTAACATTTCCAATGCTCATGCATTCCACAGTAACGGAATTGCACTGATTTTTCACTTAAAATGTATGCCAAGCAAAAACTATTGATTTCAAAGTTTAACAAACCGTACAGCTCTATGCACAAGGACTACTTTTAACAATTTACCCAGAAAATTTTACCAAATCACATTTACTCAAATAACTGTGCAGATGCAAAGTTTGGTAACAGAATTTAAATAAAAGAGTCCACGTTTTCCAAAAAGCACAGCATAGTACAGTACAGTTCAGTGCAGTACTATACTCTACTTTTCTATACTGTGCTGTACTGTATTGTACTGAACTATTCTCTACTTTTCTTTACCCTACTGTACTGTGCTGTCCGAACTTCTGAACCCAACTGTGGTTGTGGCTACTATAATTTCACATAGATTTTTATTCTGGAAATTCTGTTGAACAAAATTGATATCAATAAAAACACAAACTAATTGATAGGTCTACCTTTACTTGTTACTTCTGTAAACTTTCCTCATGGGGGAGAGAAATAAAAAATATATATGTGGGTTTTTGGAACTTTCAAGGTACAATGCAATGTTTCTTAAACTTAAAGAAAGCAGAACATTTCTCTAAAACTAAATATAAGTGCTGATATTAGTTGGCAGAGGTCTTTACCTCAACATTGTGTTTTGATGTATTTCTAATACCTTTTAAGACTTGTTCTGTTTGACCAGAAATCAAAGCCTTTGCTTATTCCTAATTCTTAGGATGGAAAATATTTGAAAAATGTATATACCTCTTAGCTTTAATTTGACACCCAATTTGATATGGTCCTATGAACTTCACATCTTGCGCCGGCTCCACGGTGTCTTAATGTAACCATGATTATTTCCGACACCAGTGCAGCTCAGTGTAAACAAGCGGAACGGTAGGGTTGGTATCTTCTTGCAACTCTAATGGCTGAATGATGGCCTGCGTCAAAAGCTGTGTGGGGAGAAATGAACACCTTTTTACTCATGTCTCGTGAGAAACCACTGATGGTAATAATGAGAGGAAGATCATCATTAGTCTCACATCAGCACCTCTCTGTCTGTTGCACTGAATTGCATCATAGACATTTGTCAGGGGTAAGTTGTTGTACCCTACGCATAACCCTGCACTTGTGTTATTATCACATACCTCATTCTCTGATAAAATCAGCCTTACGATGTCTGGTTGTAGATTAGAAAGTCTCTTTTAGTCTGTGCTTGGCTGGTGAGATCTCCTCTCATCTCATATTAGCCACTCCCATCAGAGTCAGAGTTGTCTCTGAGTTTCCTCCAAATGGAATGCAGTCCTCTCCTCTCCAAAGTGTATAACTTTGCCTCTAGCACACATCCAGCCAACGCAGCACAGATTATTCACTATAATTGTTTGCACTTACTGACTCACAAAGCAGATTGGCAGAGTGCTCCATCTGTGTGGTATGCCCACGGTTCACAAACTCTGGGGACACTTTGTGTTACGCAGTGGAGACTGACATCTGGGTTTGTCTGAATATGAAACAGTTTCGACTGGTTAGAGCAGTGAGAGTGAGTGGTTATGCTTGTGTTTGTGCATGGGTAAGGTGTCGACGTCAACTGCAACGCATAGCGAAGAATCATCACCTGGGTTCAGGGTGATGATTGTAGCCTCAAGCTAATGTGCAGTAGACCTTGAGTTGACATGATGATAACCTTCATCTCAGGTACATGTAACACATGTTCTGTTTTACCAACCAGCACCGTCCATTGAAATGTACTGTAAATGGTGGAGTCTTATTATCAGTTAATTTACTAGTCGGAATGGAAAGAGAAATAAAGAGAGAGAGGCATTAAATGACTTCCAATCCCCATTCATCAATGCTGTCCGGGATCCTTGGGACTTCCCTACCGCATTGAAGTTGAAGTTTAAAATGGTTAAGGTAAGGGTTCAGGTTATGGTTAAGATTAGGGTACGGGTAGGGTTAGGGTTTCAGGTAGGAATGTCCCAAGGATCCCGGATAGCACTGACCATCTCCACTCAGCACAAATTACCCACAGTGCACTGCACTCTCCTCTCTTTTCACTCTTCCTCCCTGCCAAATTCCGTCACTAGCATGTGTCCCCTTGGCCCGAGGCACAGTGAGCCGTTACGGGCCTTGGCATGGTCTCCCACTGGTCCGTGTGCCAGCTCCACCAAGTATGATTGGCAGGAGGGAGGTTGGAACAGTCCAACTCCAGCAACGCAGGGGACAGGGCTGTGTGTCGTGCACTGGGAGTTTGTGCAAATGTTATGATCAACTCCTTCCTCCATCCAAGTTGTGTGGTGTTACTAAATCATCTTTGGACATATGTTTATTTTCCCTCCAAAAGAAGCTTGCTGAGTTATTCTAGCTACACTGTGCAAACCCAGGCAAAACTAGCCATTTAACT
The DNA here is from genome assembly GCF_965601325.2 of Salmo salar. Classification (NCBI taxonomy): domain Eukaryota; kingdom Metazoa; phylum Chordata; class Actinopteri; order Salmoniformes; family Salmonidae; genus Salmo; species Salmo salar. Next base: position 43,979,010 of record NC_138297.1, read on the forward strand.
TTGTTTTCAGCTCATTTCTATTTCAGCCAGGAGTGGAGAGAGAAGCAGTCTAAAGTGTATATATAATTCACCGCAACCATCTGTCCAGGACATATGTTGTGTAATAACACTCCTTTACAGTATATGCTGCTATCCCTTGATCCGACCTCTCCTATCAAAATGGAGGGATGTTGTGAAGAGATGCGTTCCCTACGATACCTGCGAATACCTGCTCCCTCTGTTCTTGTCGTGATGACATGGCACAATGGAGGTCATCTGCAGCTCCACCCTGCAGTATGGATAAATCTCCAGTAATGAGGAGGTATGGATAGTGAGACGACACCTTGCCTACAGGCTAATTATCCTGCATGTCAGAATCGTCATCAGGCCCATTGTGTAAGCACACACAGGAGGGTCATTCTCAATCAGACTCTCTTGTTGCCAGAGTTCTTTTCTCTCTGCTGCATAGTGCCTTTGAGGTGTGCTTGTGAAACAAAGCTTCACAGCCATGACAGCTGGTATTTTGCGTGAGTGAAGTCATGTGATGCTCCAGAACTTTTCTTTAATTTCAGCCAGTAGTTTTGAAAATGGTGGTCACGAGCCACAACTGATCCCCGTTTTTTGTGTTCTACGTCCTCCAATTGTGTACCAAGTCATCCATTTTGTATGATATGTTATATCCTGTATATATATATATATATATATATATATATATATATATATATATATATATATATATATACACACTTGTCACGTCCTGACCAGTATAGAGTATATTTGGTTATTGTAGTTTGGTCAGGACGTGGCAGAGGGGAGTTGATGTATGTTTATGGGGTTTGTCACTGGTCTATGTCTGTGTTTCTATGTCTAGTTAATTGGGGTTGGACTCTCAATTGAAGGCAGGTGTGTTGAGTTGCCTTTGATTGGGAGTCCTATATAGTAGGGTGTGTTTGTCTTTGTGTTTCGTGGGTAGTTGTTTTTTGCACTGCTAGTCATAGCCTGCGAAACTGTCTCCTGTCGTGTTGTCTGCATTTATTGTTTTTTTCGTGATCAACGTGTTTAATAAACATGATGTTGAGCACACAACCTGCTGCGTATTGGTCCATGTTCTCCGACAGTGATTTCGCGATATCGTCAGAAGACGAGGATCGTGACAACACTACCGTTCAAAACTTTGGGGTGACTTAGAAATGTCCTTGTTTTTGAAAGAAAAGTTTAAAAAAAAATGTTCCATTAAAAGAACATAGAATTGATCAGATATACAGTGTAGACATTGTTAATATTGTAAATTAATATTGTAGCTGGAAATGGCAGATTCTTTAATGGTATATCTACATAGGCGTACAGAGGCCCATTATCAGCAACCATCACTCCTGTGTTCCAATGGCACAGTGTGTTAGCTAATCAAAGTTAGCTAAATTAGCCTTTTAAGTTTATAATTTTAAAAGCCTAATTGATCATTAGAAAACCCTTTTACAATAATGTTAGCACAGCTGAAAACGGTTGTCCTGATTTAAAGAAGCAAAAAACTGGCCTTCTTTACACGAGTTGAGTATCTGGAGCATCGGCATTTGTGGGTTCGATTATAGGCTCAAAATTGCCAGAAACAAAGGAATTTCTTCTGAAACTCGTCAGTCTATTCTTGTTCTGAGAAATGAAGGCTACTCCATGCGAGAAATTGCCAAGAAGCTGAAGATCTCGTACAATGCTGTGTACTACTCCCTTCACAGAACAGCACAAACTGTCTAAACAGAATAAAAACAGGAGTGGGAGTGCACAACTGAGCAAGAGGACAAGTACATTAGAGTGTCTAGTTTGAGAAACAGATGCCTCACAAGTCCTCAAATGGCAGCTTCATTAAATAGTACCCGCAGAACACCAGTCTCAACGTCAACAGTGAAGAGGCGACTCCGGGATACTGGCCTTCTAGGCAGAGTTGCAAAGAAAAAGACATATCTCAGACTTGCCAATAAAAATAAAAGATTAAGATGGGCAAAAGAACACAGACACTGGACAGAGGAACTCTTTCTAGGCCAGCAACCCGGAGTCGCCTCTTCACTGTTGACATTGAGACTGGTGATTTGCGGGTAGTATTTAATGAAGCTGTCCTCTTGCTCAGTTGTGCAGGACATAACATATCATACATATCATATATTTAAGCAATAAGACCCGAGGAGGTGTGGTATATGGCCAATATACCACGGCTAAGGGCTGTTCTTATGCACCTCGCATCGTGAAGTGCCTGGACACAGCCCTTAGCCATGGTATATTGGCCATATATCACAAACCCCCGAGGAGCCTTATTGCTATTATAAACCGGTTATGAACGTAATTAGAGCAATTAAAGTAAATGTTTTGTCATACCCATGGTATACGGTCTGATATACCACGGCTGTTAGCCAATCAGCATTCAGGGCTTGAACCACCCAGTTTATAATAAATATATATATATATATATATATATATTTATCATGCACATTTAATGGGACTGCATTTTTAAATGTGATGATCCCATTTAATGTATCATGGACTGCATCTTTAAATGTGTTTTCAACTTGTGACCTGTGTTTAGTTCCTTTTAATGCACTTTATTTGTGTGATTTGATGTGTCACTTGCAGAGGGCGCATTACCATATACCAATGTACAGCATATAGGTTTGGATGTGTGCTTTTGTCAGGTCTAGTAATGTCTAAGCCTATGTGCCCTGCAATGTTAGAAAAATATTTGAGTGTGGATACTGGCTGTGCTGACTCTGAGTGCCCCTGTCCCTAAGCCATGTTGACAATGCAGCTGCAGCTGTGCCATATTGGCAGTAGGTTATGTTGTAAAAGCCCCTCTCACATCTACTCTGCAGGATAGTGCTGTAATTTTTTTATGTGCGTGCGTTCGAGCATCTGTGCGTATGTGATTGTGCATAGGCCCGTCTCTTTGCCAGCACAGTGGGAGACCTTTGTTAGTGATAAGGCCTGGTTTTCATAGCAATGCTGCCAGCGCTGTCTCAGTGTGAGTGAGGCCCTGTGTGCGTTTGGGCCCTGTGTGGGGCCACCTTTCTCCGTCCCATAACCCCCACACCCCCTCTGAGGGCCTCTATAGCTCAGGCCTCAGCGTGTCCCTGGTACTGGGTATTGAGAGGGAGGGAACAGGGCATCCTACTGTGCCCCGAAAGCACTGAAAGGTTAGGGCCACTGTAGTCCTAGGATATGCAGCTGGGGACTGTATTCAAACCCTCCATCACCATCAGGGAGATATTCTCCTCTTTTGGTAGTTAGCCATGTGAAATATAATTAGGTAAACAACTCATAGCAGGACTATGATAGGGGTTTGAGCGTGTTCTGTGTGGTGTCGTTATTATTGTCAAGTACCTGTTCAGGCAAGTATTCAATCCGAATTATTAAGTTTTTTCAAGAAGAGGTGGAATCCCGACAGCGCTGTATAAATGATGGTTAGATGTTTTAGAAATCAAATGGGGTGAATTTTCACCTGGTGAAGAGGCCTTATAGAAGTGAATGTGGATGCTTTCTTTTTCAATTTATCTATTTTCTTTCCTCCCACTTCCTCTCTCTCTTTCTCTCGCTCTCTCGTCCGTCTCTCCCTCTCTCCTTCCTGCATCGTGAGGCAATTAATTCACTTCGATTTCTCTCTTCCGCTCGGGTCCAGATGCGGTCATTTGGAGATAGAGAGGCTGGAAAAGTCTGGCTGAAGGATTCATCTCTTCCTACCTCCTACTTTGTGTTTTATCGCTCTCCCTTTAAAAGTATGTTAAATGGAGAACTGCCCTTGTAGATCAACCCCATGCAATTCCCTGTCAATCTCCACAATGGTAGTGCTGTTGGTGGTGTAGAAGACAGTTTTATCTAGTCTATTCTTTTGGATTCAGTGCTGGACAAACCGCAGGTATCTGAGCTGTCCAAATACAGGCCATGTAAACTAAGCTATGACAGCTGTCATTGGTGAGTTATTATGGTTCCTTTAGCATGAACAACGTGAGCTTGATACAAGAGCCGGCTTATGATAGTATGGCTAGGTGGTGGATGGGATGGGAACACCAATCGGGAGTTTGGTGACAAATGAAGTTATTGGTGATTAGGTAGATGGGGGTTACATTAGTAGGTACTATTACAATATTACTAAGTACTGGCATCACAATTCTGTTACATAACCACCGCTGCAGCAGTAGGAAGGATCAACGAGCAGCCATGTTATTTCCATTCTTCCCGGCACCATGAAACACAATGGTTCTAACGTTCTGCTAATGTTCCGTAGTGCTGCAGAGGATCGGGTGTTTCAGGAACTATTTAAGGGCCTTTTGTCAGCCCTGTTACAGATTATGAAAATGAATAGCAAGCGCACATCCTGGAACACGAGGTGTGTGTGTGTGCATGTGTGTGGGTGTGTAGTTGCGTGCTTCCGTGTCTGCATGCATTTGTGTGTACGCTTGTGTGTGTTTGCAAATATGTGTGTGCACGCGTGCGTAAAGGCCTTTTGTTTGTGTGTGTGTGTGTGTGCGTGTGTGTGTGTGTGTGTGTGTGTGTGTGTGTGTGTGTGTGTGTGTGTGTGTGTGTGTGTGTGTGTGTGTGTGTGTGTGTGTGTGTTACAGAATGGCGCCCTCCGTCACGACCACCTGAGGGGGTTGATGACGAGGGAGGTTGACAACACCTCAATGCATCCCTTGTTCCCCCGCCAACATGTTTATTTGCTCTTAGCCTTTCTTCCCTCCCACACACACACACTCGTAGCTCTTAGGCATACAGGGGAGATTACTGTAGAGTAGATAACGTTTCCTGTTCCGTCATGTTGCACATTCTAAAACCCCTACACAGCGCAGGCAAAGCCACTTACACAGCTGTACGCATGTGACAAGGACGTTTTGGCCTGATACTTTTACCCTTCACATTCTTTCCTTCATTCCACTTGGCCTTGGTGTTCTCTGGTTGCTATGGTGTTTATTTGGAGAGACAGGCTCTACTTCTTGGCCTCATTCTCTGTGGAGGATTTCCAGTTACCTACTGTACCACGTACTTAGCACTTTTTGTTTCCTGCGCATGTGTGTGTGCAGATTTGATTTAATATACATCAACATATGATTACATTTTGGTCACAGCAGCCTTTAATAATCATTTGGTGGGTACTTATATTATTCATTGGGGAAAAAAACAAAATTGCATATACCTAGGGTTAAGTGCCTTGCTCAAAGGCACATCGACAGAATTTTAACCTTGTTGGCACAGGGTTTTGAACTAGCAAACCTTTGGTTACTGGCCCAATGCTCTAACCGCTAGGCTACCTTCCACCCTTTATCAGCTTGTTTCCTGTTCATGGTGGGACCTGTGTGAAGTCTAACACCCTGAGTGAGTCATGGAGTGAGTCCCAAATGGCACTCTATTCCCTATTTAGTGTACTTGTTTTTGCCAGAGCCCTATGGGCCAAGGCCAAAATTAGTGCACTATATAGGGAATAGGGTGCCATTTGTGACATCCATGGAGACTTGTCCAGGCATAATAAACACTGATTGGGGGTTATTTTCTGTGAATCAGACCATTGTTAACTGTACCATTTTGATTGTCAGTGCATTTATTTCCACCTCATCTGAGCTCACGGGGCGCTCACAGCCAGGCAAGAAAACTACCGAGAGGAAATGTTTTGAACAAAGTAAACTTCATGAATTTCTTTGATTCAAAGAAACATCAAAGGTTCCCGGGAATCCCTTTTCTCAGTATACATATGACAGGAGACCTGAGGAGCATCTGACATTGCATTGAAGAGACCACATGAGAGAAGGAACTGTACTTTAGCCTCAACCATACCATACAGTCAGCATAAGCAAGCATACTCTCTGCATTCGTAATGACACCCTATTCCCTATATAGTGCACTACTTGTAGTACTTTTTACCCATAGAGGGCCCTGATCAAAAGAAGTTCACGGAATAGGGTGGCATTTGAGAGACACACCCTGAGACATTTGCCACATGAAGTCCTGTACTTGCTCTTTCACCCTGGGGTTGTCGCTTCAAGTCCCACACCAGTTGTTATCCTAAAACTCAAACACCCCTATGTCACTTTTATGCCCCACTTTAGAATAGGTAGCAGGCTAAGGCTAGATGAATATTGATACAGTATACTGAGTCATAGGTTATTGCTTATGCTACTGGTGGTGGTAGTATATTAGTGTTGTTGTCACGATAGTCGTAGAGATTAGACCAAGGCGCAGCGGGTTGCGTGCTCATCATATTTTATTTAAACGTGAATACGAAAAAACAAGAAAACAAAGACGCGACAGAATGACAGTTTCGCAGGCTATACTAACAGCAATGCAAAAATAACTACCCACAAAGGGACAGGTGAAAAACAAGCTCCGTATGACTCTCAATCAGAAACAACGATGTACAGCTGTTCCTGATTGAGAGCCACACCAGGCCAACAAAGAAATACACAACATCGACAACCTAGAATACAAAAACAAGAACATAAACCAAAAACCCCGGAACACATAAATACAACACCCCTCTAAGTACACCCACACCCCGAACCATATAAAACAAATACCCCTCTACCTAAATACCTAGCCCAAACCACATGAAACAAACACCCCCTGCCACGTCCTGACCAAACTAAAATAACAAATACCCCTTATACTGGTCAGAACGTGACAGTTGTTGTTGTCGTCTGAGTCTTGACAGGACATGCCTTCACTCGTATAATACCACTGTCACGTCTTGACCATAGTAAGTTGTTATTTTCTATGGTTGAGTAGGTCAGGGCGTGACAGGGGGGTGTTTGTCCGTTTTTGCATTTCTATGTTTAGTTTCTAGTTTTGTATTTCTAGGTTGGGTTTTGTTTGGCATGACCTCCAATTAGAGGAAGCCGGTTGTCGTTGTCTCTAATTGGAGGCCATATTTTAGTTGATGTTTGTCCCACTTGGTTTTTGTGGGTGATTATATTTTGTGAGTTTGTTTTCCTCTCTGCGTCATGGTTTGTTGTTTTTGTATTTTCAAGTATTTGGTGTTTTGCAACGTTTCACAATAAATATAAGTATGTGGAACCACAACCATGCTGCGTGTTGGTCCGATCATTCAGACAGCCGTGACAACCACAACACTGAGCTGGTAAACTGTCTGTTCTGTAATGGAGTCAATCACCTTACAAGACCACTGGCATTATATGCAAAATAGTATAAAACACATCTGCAGTCCTCGGATGTGGTGACTCACCTTCTGATAGAACAGTATTAGACTCGAGGCTGAACTGTTCTGACTTCATAATCCACTGTATTCTTATACCTGTCATTTCACCAGTAATACGCAGGCCCTAATCTAAATGCTCTGTAGTCATAAATATTCTAACCATGGACTAGAGAACATTCTTCAGAATTCTGCTTTAAAATAACACCCATTCCAATGTCAGTTTCAATCAGGCGATATCCACTGTATTAATTGGTGATATTGGTTTTCAAATGACTGGCGATTTGCTCCCCTCAGCTCATGTTTTTGGATGTAGATAACTGATTTGGGTGACTGTCTATCTGTCTATACCCATTTAGCTGGGCTGGGTAATGGGGTACGTTGTTTTTGTGAGGAGCAATATTGAGCTCATTTCAAGGACAGGTTGGAGTGACTGTGCGCCATGAAAATTGGGTTTTAGCCACGGCTGATACCTGTGTTTCTATACAGGAGCTTAACACAAACTAATCAGAAATTATGTTTCCCGCAAGTCACCTCTGGTTGCATTTTTACCTCATGCAGTGTTTGGAAGATATGAGTGTTGAGTCAGATAAGAATTGTTGGAGTTTTAATATTTCCTTTTCAGATTGTGAAGTTTTTCACTTGAAATTTCATCTCGCCGCGTAAATGATGAAAATAGCACAGAGGCAGCTGTAGAGGCGTCTGAGGTTAAGCAGACAGACGGGTGGACAGCCTCTATTCCCCCCATTCCTCTAGCCTTCCCTACTTTACTCCTTCCTGTCTCTTTCACTTTCGCTCTAGCATGTTCTCCTCTTCAACTCACTTTCCATCTCCTTTATTTAGACTGGTTTATTTAGACTGGTTATCACAGATGAACAAAGCCAGAAAACATTTCGAACCCTCAGTCTGTTTATTTCTTCTTCCTTTGTCTGTCTGTATTATTAATTATTCACTCTCTTCAGTCTTATCTTCCGTCCCTGAGAGATAAGTGGTTTTTCCTTAGTGGTTTTCTCATAACCTGCTCATTCTCCCTCCAAGGCCTACAGACAGAGGGGTGGGGGGGTTTGGGGGGGGCTTTCCTCGCCCGTACCCAAATATAAAAAATATAAAAAATGGAGGCCCAGTCTAAACAGACCCGAGAACAACCAAACCCGGCCCGTGTAGACCCGGTTCGGGTCCACACCCGATCTGATCCGATCCGAGTGAGGGAAGCAGCAGAAACTCAATATTTTCTGCTACATTATTAACTGAAGCTGTTAACTGAATGCATGCACTGAGGGAGAGCGGAACGAAGGAGTTAGCAGCAGGCGCAGTGCGGTGTGTGTGTGTGTGTATGTGACTAAGTGGCGCAAAGAGGAGAGAGAGAGAGACAGCAGCTACCAAGCCGACTTGCACCAGTTACTAACTTCTAGCTGCCAAAGCTAGGTTATTTATCAGTCGATCTGATTACATCGTACCTGTCAGGTATGTGTGTGTGTGTGTGTGGAGCACTGGAGGCCTGGACTGAGAGAGTGGCAGAGGTGATCGTGATCACCGTCTAGGTATAGAGTAGACCCCGGCTGCCTGGGTGTGCATATGGGCGTACATCTACAGTTGTGTGTGTTTCCCATGGTTAGTGCGAGTTGTTTTATTTGAGCTCTCCGTTTTGCTGTGCCCACAGGACTAGAGGAGAAAGTGTGTGAGAGAAAGTGTGTGTGTGTGTGTGTGTGTGTGTGTGTGTGTGTGTGTGTGTGTGTGTGTGTGTGTGTGTGTGTGTGTGTGTGTGTGTGTGTGTGTGTGTGTGTGGTGTGTGTGTGTGTGTGTGTGTACACGTCTCATCAATGTTATTCATCCCTGGGAAAGTTTTAGAGGAAGCAGAGCTGTTCTGAGTTGTTTGGAGGAAGCACTAAAGGGAGTGGTGAATTAGAGATGAAGAGGCCAAGTAGGATCAAAGCTGCTGGAGCTGAGGTTATTTTCTGTTATAAGGGTTGTCAGGTGATTATACTCAGTTACAACTGTATGGGGCTTGTGAGGTAGAACCAGAATAATAATGATAATAATAATAATAACTTCCTGTCTGTAACATCCAGGAGGGGGAATTGTGTACAGGGCTCCTAAAGTATATTGCTGACCTGCACTCGCACCAATACAGCCTCATCTGAACCCATCTAACTTCCCTCCCTCCTCCAACCTCTCCTCTCTGTCACACTCTGGGGGACTGTCTTTGCATATTGAAGCATCTCAGCCAAAGAAAGAGCAGTAAAGTGCGGTGCCTGGAGAAAACATTTACACAAGTATAGAACAAAACAAAACCACTACCATTTGCGTCTCCTAATGAATTAGCCTAAGCCTCACTATGGATTTCCCTGTCGACGTCCCTGTAACTTGCAGAGTAAATATCCAAACCCCTTGAGTGTATTTCATATCCTCATCCCTGCTGTTCCCCTGGGCCCAGTGCTGTCACTGCCAGCCTGGCTGGATCACTAGGAGCCTGGCTCTGTCACTCTTTCCTAATATACTAAGTGGGGGAAACTCTGTCCATTAGATTAAACTGAATTACTCATGGACCTGCAACTGACTCTGAATATTTCACTGGGTAATGAAGTCACAGATATTAGAGGTTGGCGGATGGGAGTAAGCCGCAAGCTCCATCTGAGAGGGTGGCTTGTTCAGGCCAAGTGCTCTCGTTAGATTTTTTGGGGGGGTTTAAAAGGATCCACCCATTTTTTTCAATTTTCGCCTAAAAGGCCATACCTAAATCTAACTGCCTGTAGCTCAGGACCAGGAGCAAGGATATGCATATTCTTGATACCATTTGAAAGGAAACACTTTGAAGTTTGTGGAAATGTTCAATTAATATAGGAGAATATAACACATTCAATCTGGTAAAAGATAATACAAAGATAAAAACATGTTGTTTTTTTTGTACCATCCATTATCTTTGAAATGCAAGAGAAAAGACCATGTATTATGCCAGCCCAGGCACAATTTAGATTTTGGCCACTAGATGGCAGCAGTGTATGTGCAACGTTTTAGACTGATTCAATGAACCATTGCATTTCTGTTCAAAATGTTGTATCAAGACTGCCCAAATGTGCCTAATTGGTTTATTAATACATTTTCAAGTTCATAAATGTGCACTCTCCTCAAACAATAGCATGGTATTCATTCACTGTAATAGCTACTGTAAATTGGACAGTGCAGTTATATTAACAAGAATTTAAGCTTTCTGCAAATATCAGATATGTCTATATCCTGGGAAATTCATGCTAATCACATTAGCCTATGTTAGCTCAACTATCCCGCGGGGGATCCACCGATCCTGTAGAGGTTAACCCTTTCCCAAAAACAATCGGAATTAACATTGAAAGCTGAAGCCAAACCGTGTCAAACCATGAGATCTTGTTGGTGGTAGACCTAAAGGGTAGGTGGGAGTGTGTGTGTGTGTGTGTGTGTGTGTGCGTGCCTGGAGCATGTGTGTGGGTATGTGTGTGTGTGTGTCTGCATGCGTGTGGGCATAAACCCGAAGCGACTCACAGGAACTGCAATTACCAGGACAATTTGACACCTCACAGTAGCCTGAGAATCTGTTGAGAGCTAAAATCTGTACACCGTGTCCTCCCTTCATCCCTCTATCCTCACCTCCTTCCCCAACAAGCTCTAAAAGTCTCACTGCACAATTAGACGTTTTCAACGTTTCTCCCTACCTCCACCTCGTCCTCCATCCATCCTTCCCTCCCCACTGATCGCTGGCACCAGAGGTGTGACACGTACATCACACATGAAAGGTGTAGAGGAGAAATGATGCATCCTCATTTCCACCACTTGCATTCCTGGGTGTTATTGTGGCAACTACCGTGACGAAGAGCATAGTGGCTTGCTGTGTGTGTGTGGTGTGTGTGTGTGTGTGTGTGTGTGTGTGTGTGTGTGTGTGTGTGTGTGTGTGTGTGTGTGTGTGTGTGTGTGTGTGTGTGTGTGTGTGTGTGTGTGTGTGTGTGTGTGTGTGTGTGTGTGTGACGAATGTAGCGTCGCGCCGTGAGGAAAAACAAAATGAGAGAGGATGTGTTTAGCAGAGGCAGAGGCAGTGGATCTGGATTGTGTGTAGAGATTACACATGCACACACACACACACACACACACACACACACACACACACACACACACACACACACACACACAGCAAGCACATATACACAGGGGACGTCCTTGTCCCTGTTTCTTTTCCCTCTGATGTTGTCTGAGGACACTGTGCTCTGACGCCACACAAGGACTCACAGAGGGAGAGGGAGACGAGGGATTGTGTGTGTGTGTGTGTGTGTGTGAGTGTGAGTGTGAGTGTGTGTGTGAGTGTGTGTGTGTGTGTGTGTGTGTGTGTGTGTGTGTGTGTGTGTGTGTGTGTGTGTGTGTGTGTGTGTGTGTGTGTGGGGGGACAGGGTGTAGCAGATTAGCCACCCCTGTCGTATGGTCCATCACACCCTCTATTCTGGGACACTGACTCCTGTTTCAGAGACGGACCAGTGGGTGTTGGAGTTGTGGATGAACAGAGATTGCAGAAGGGGACTAAACACGCAGCCCTGAGGAGCCTCCGTGTTGAGGGTCAGCGTAGCGGATTTGTTGCTGCCCATCCTCACCACCTGGGGGCTTCCTGTCACAGATCTAGTTGCAGAGGGTGGCCTTCATCCCAGGTTCCTTAGCTTAGTGAGGAATTTGGAGGGCATTGGTGTTGAACGCTGAGCTGTTGTCAATGAACAGCATTCTCATGTAGGTGTTCCTTTTATCCAAGTGGGAAAGGGCAGTGTGGAGTGCAATAGAGATTGCATCATCTGTGGATCTGTTGGGGTGGTATGCGAATTGGAGTGGGTCCAGTGTTTTCGGGATAATGGCGTTGATGTGACCCACGACCAGCATTTCAAAGATTTTCATGGCTACAGATGTGAGTGCTACAGGCAATAGTCATTCAGACAGGTTACGTTGGTGTTCCTGGACACAGGGACTATGGTGGTCTGCTTTAAACACGTAGGCATTACAGACTGGATCAGGGAGATGTTGAAAATGTCAGTGAAGACACTTGCAAGCTGGTCAGCGCATGCTCTGAGTACACAACCTGGTAATCCATCTGGCCTAGCGGCCTTGTGAATGTTAACTTGTTTAAAGGTCTTACTCACATCGGTCACAGAGAGTGTGATCCCACAGTCATCTGGAACAGCTGGTGCTCTCATGCAAGGTCCAGTCTTGCTTGCCTCGAAGCGGGCATAGACAGATTTAGCTTGTCTGGTAGCCTCGTGTCACTGGGCAGCCCGTGGCTGTGTTTCCCTTTGTAATCTGTGATAGTTTGCAAGTCCTGCCAAATCTGACGAGAGTCAGAGCCGGTGTAGTAGTATTCCTGCATTGAAGATTTGCCTGTTTGATGGTTAGTTGGAGGGCTTAGCGGGATTTCTAATAAGCGTCCGGGTTAGTGTCCTGCTCCTTGAAAGCGGCAGCTCTAGCCTTTAGCTCAGTGTGGATGTTGCCTGTAATCAATGGCTTCTGGTTGGGATATGTACGTACGGTCACTGTGGGGACTACGTCGTCAATGCACTCATTAATGAAGCTGGTGACTGATGTGATAAACTCCTCAATGCCTGGTGACTGATGTGGTAAACTACTCAATGCCACTGAGTGCCGGAACATATTCCAGCCTGTGCCTGCGAAACAGTCCTTTAGCTTCGCATGAGCTTCATCTGACCACATCTGACTTTCTGTGCGAATTTTTGCTTGTAAGCAGGAATCAGAAATATAGAGTTAAGGTCATATTTGCCAAATTGAGAGAGAGAGAGAGAGAGCTTTGAATGTGTCTCTGTGTGTGTAGTGGAGTAAAGGTGATCTAGATATTTTTTCCGCCTCTAGTTGCACAGCTGACATGCTGGTAGAAATGAGGTAAAACGGATTTCAGTATTCTGGCATTAAAATCACTGGCCACTAGGAATGCCACCTTTTGGATGAGCATTTTCTTGTTTGCTTTATGGCCCTATACAGTTTGTTGCGTGCGGTCTTAGTGCCAGCATCGGTTTGTGGTGGTGAATAGACAGCTACAAAAATATAGATGAAAACTCTCTTGGTGTATAGTATGTTCTACAACTTATCATAAGGTATTCTAACTCAGGCGAGCAGAAGCTCGAGACTTCTTTAATATTAAAAGACACACCAGCTGTTGTTAACAATGAGACACACACCACCCCACTTGAGCTTACCCAACGCTACCGTTCTATCCTGCCGATACATTAAAAAAAGAACTGCTTGAATATTGCCCATGTCCTTGTTCAGCCAAGTTTCTGAGAAACATAGGATATTACAGTTCTTCAGGTCCAGGTGATTGGATAGTGTTGACCAGAGCCCGCACGTCAGCCTCTATAGAGCTGTCTCTTTCGTTTCTGAGTGTCGGGGATAGGGTCTGGTCCGGGGTGAGCAGGATGTCCTGTGCCACCGACTCACTGAAGTAGAAATCTTTATACAAATCGAGGTTAGTGATCACTGTTCTGATGTGTTTTCAGTCATAGGTAATTATGGCTGAAACATTATGAACCAAAAAATGTAAGATCTTGACAAAAAAAACGCACAAAATCTCACACACACACACACACGCACTCACACACACACCCACACAGAGACACACACACACACTTCTCCGTATGCTTAATTATCACACATTTATTACCTAGGACTACTGTTGAAGACTGCTGGTTCTGATGTATTGTTCTGACTCAGGCAGAGACTGTATTCAGTCACGCAGAGTTGTGTAGCCGCGACACAGCTGCATGGGTTTCATCTGTTATTTAAATCGGTCTTATCCAACAGCTCTTGTAGCTGTACTTGTTTTACATTGTCACTTGTTAGAATCAAGTGTTTAAATCTATTTTTGGTAACCCTAAATACGTATGTAAATCTGATTTGTACTTATTCTATTAAAATCTCTCAATACACTGATTATACCAAACATTAGGAACACCTTCCTAATATAAAGTTGCACGCCCTCAGAACAGCCTCAATTTGTCGGGGCATGGACTCTAAAAGGTGTCAAAAGCATTCCACAGGGTTGCTGGCCCATGTTGACTCCAATGCTTCCCACAGTTGTGTCAAGTTGGCTGGATGTCCTTTGGGTGGTGGACCATTCTTGATACACACAGGAAACTGTTGAGCGTGAAACTCAGCAGCGTTGCGGTTCTTGACACAAGCCGGTGCACAGGTGTCCTTAATGTTTTGTATACTCAGTGTACATCTCGCTTTCAAGTATATTGAAAACAACATCAACCGGCTGCATTCCCCTCTTGTCAATGCTGGTGTAATATCTGATTAGACTCATGCGCCTCCCTCTCCTCCCTAGGAGGTTTGTGTCTCTTCTCTCTGTGTTGTTTCCTCTGCATACTAATGCCTGTGTGTTTGACTCCAATGTTCTACCGTTGGCAAGGTCACATGTTCCCTTCCTCCTCCAATCCTCTCCTCCTCTGATCCACTCCTCACGGGAGTCCCTTGTCTCTGCTCCTGCTAATAGCAATCATCTCTTCAGATAAACAGTTTTGGTCCTTCTAGGGATTCTCCAGCCTCTTACCCTGTTGCTGTGTTCTCTCGCTTGCTCTCTTCTGTCCTCTCTGTAGCCCTCCCTCTGCTCTCCAATGGGGTTCTTGAGGAGCTACAACATTTCAATGCTATGCCACACTGAGTGTGGAATTCCCAGTGATCCGGGCTCAATAGTTTGTGAGTGTGTGTATGGGCTTGTCAGAGCCCATACACACACTCATTCTGTCAAGCCACTCTATTCTTCTCTACTGAATGGGAGAATAACTGCCTCCTAATAATCTGCTGCTCTGGAGATCCACAGGGAAATGCCTGACCTTCACACACACACACACACACACACACACACACACACACACACACACACACACACACACACACACACACACACACACACACACACACACACACACACACACACACACACACACACACACACACACACACACAGATGGACCAGTGTAGGTTGCTGAGAGGAGGACGGCTCATAATAATGTCTGGAACGGAGCGTGGAATGGCATCAAGCGCAAGGAAACCATGTGTTTGAGGTGTTTGATACCATTCCACCTATTCCGTTCTAGTCATTACCACAAGCCTGTCCTCCCCAACTAAGGTGCAACCAACCTCCTGTGACACACACACACATCACACACATACACTCTCACACACACGCATCCTCTCCCCTGATTCAGATTTGGGGTGGTCCGGACAAGCCTTGATTTCAACGTCCAGAGATGTTGATTTTTGGTCTGGACCAAATCTGAACCAATGATAGACGTCCTTGATTTAGCCCAAACATAGACGTCATAATTGTTTCAGATTTGGTCGGGTCCAATCATAGACATATTTGTTCAACAAGTTTGCACAGCACAGTACAGTACAGCAGAGTACAGTAAATTACAGTACACAGTACAGTAAACAAAAGGTGTAGTTGAGTACAGTATCCTACTAAACTCTACTCAACTGTACTGTACTGAATTAGAGCAGCAGATTATTAGGAGGCAGAAATTTGTCGGAAGTGGCCACAGTGTACTCCACACCCCCCACCCCCACCCCCCGGTCTCAGCCTCCAGTATCTATGCTGCAATAGTCTAGGTGCCGGATGCCTCTAGGGTCAGTCTGTTATATCTGGTGTAATTCTCCTGTCTTATCTGGTGTCCTGTGTCAATTTAAGTATGCTCCCTCTAATCCTCTCTTACTCCCCTCCCGGAGGACCTGAACCCTAGGACCATGCCTCAGGACTACCTGCGCTGATGACTCCTGGCTGCCCCCAGTCCACCTAGTAGTGCTGCTGCTCCAGTTTCAACTGTTCTGCCTGCGGCTATGGAACCCTGACCTGTTCACCGGACGTGCTACCTCGTCCCGGACCTGCTGTTTTCAACTCTACCACTCTCTCTTTCTCTCTCTCTCGCTCTTTCCCGCACCTGCTGTCTCGACCTCTGAATACTCGGCTATGAAAAGCCAACTGACATTTGCTCCTGAGGTGTGCTGTGATTATTTGACCCAATTGGTCACCTATGAACACTTGAACATCTTGAAGAACAATCTGGCCTTAACCTTTCTGGCGCAGGCGACCCACCTCGACAACATCCGGTGAAATTGCAGAGCTCCAAATTCAAAATACAGAAATAGTCATAATAAACATTCATAAAAAATACAAGTGTTATACATTGGTTTAAAGATTCCTCCTCCTCCTACATTTTCCCTTCTCCTGTAGACTTCAGTGTACAACACAACAGCTGTCCGTGACCTGGCGAAAAAACCTTTCCAAGACAAACCTTCATAACATAACCGCTAACTGCTACACACATCCTACATTGTTGTCAATGTCACCATATTAGCTAACGTCATAGTCAACATACATACTATAAAATAATGCGTTAGTAAACCCTCTACAATCACGCAGTAGAGTGTACAGCAAGCAGTTTAACAGTTGCACTGGCGGGCCCCAGTAGCAATAAATTAATACAACCGAAAGCTTAACTTGACTTGGAAGAGTTTCCGTGTTTGATAGCCTTAGCCAACTAGCTAACATGAATAGTATTCCTCTCTGTTTGAGCAAGGTGATTGAGTAGGCTAAATTAGCTAGCTGAATTAGCTAGCTATGTAAGTAAAAGCAAAATAATATAGCTCTTTATCGATCTCTCTCTCTCTGCTGCTGCTTCCCAATTTTTTAAGAAATTAATTGGTTCAAAACTGTTCAACTACTATTTTTCTCTCTCTTTGAGTCAACTACTCACCACATTTTATGCACTGCAGTGCTAGCTAGCTGTAGCTTATGCTTTCAGTACTAGATTCATTCTCTGATACTTTGATTGGGTCGACAACATGTTAGTTCATTCAGCAAGAGCTCTGATAGGTTGAAGGACATCCTAGAAACATGTCATCGTAATTACTGTACACGTTTATGAAACGGGGTGAGAACCATGAGCCTCCTAGGTTTTGTATTGAAGTCAGTGTACGCATAGCAGGATGCAAAATAGCTGTCCTCTGGCTATACCATGGTTCTACCCCAAAGAGTGCTGTTGAGGCTACTGTAGACCTTTTTTTATTTTTTATGTTTCATTATTTTTCTGAATGAAATTCATTGAATTGGAATGATCCTCCTCTGAGGAGCCTCCATTGTTCAAAACATGTATTTTTCTTCTCTATGTTGATCTATTTTCCCTCGCGCACATAATAGACCGTTTCTGGTTGGAGCACATGTCACGTCCTGACCAGTGTAAAGGGTCATTTGCCTTAGTAGAATGGTCAGGGCGTGGCAGGGTGGTTGTTTTGTGTGTTTTGCTTTGTTTTGGGGGTTTTTGGTTCAAGGGGATTTTGTTCTAGTTTTCATTTTCTATGCTTCGTTTTCCATGTTTGGCCGAGTATGGTTTCCAATCAGAGACAGGTGTCTTTCGTTGTCTCTGATTGGAAGCCATACTTAGACAGCCTGTTTTCTTTTGGGTTTTGTGGGTGGTTATTTTCCGTTTAGTTGTTTTACCTGACGGAACTGTTGGTCGGTGTTATTTTGCAGTTTAATTGTTCTCATATAATAAATTAAGAATGAGCACTCAACACGCTGTGCCTTGGTCAGTTCACTACAATGCCTGTGACAGAATAACCCACCACAAGAAAGCCAAGCAGCGTGCGCTGACTGGGAAGACGAGCTGGAAAGGGGAGAATCAACGACAGAAGCCCGAGAGGCAGTGGCAAAAAAAATGGTGGGGGGGGGCACACGGGGAGATTGGCGAGGTCGGGGTTGAGACCTGAGCCAACTCCCCGTGCTTACCGTGGGGAGCGAGTGACCGAGCAAGCACCGTGTTATGCGGCGATGTGCACTGTGTCGCCAGTGCGCACTCACAGCCCAGTGCGCTCGGTGCAAGCTCCCCACCTTTGCCGTGCTAGAGTTGGCCGTCAGCCAGGAAGAAGTGCGCCGGCTCAGCGTATCTGGTCTCCAGTACGTCTCTTCGGTCCAGGTTATCCTGCGCCTGCTCTACACACGGCAGCCCTCATTCCCTAGCACAGCTCAGTTCGTCCTGTGCCAGCGCTCCGCCCGTGCCGGGCTACAGTGACCATCCAGCCAGGACGGGGTGTGCCAGCCCTGAGCTCCAGACCTCTGGTGCGCCTCCACGGCCCAGTCTGCCCCGTGCCTGTTCGGCGCACCCAATCTCCTGTAAGTCTCCCCAGTCCGGGGAGACCGGTCCCAGCTCCACGCAGGAGGCCTCCATTGACGCTCCTCAGCCCGGAGCCTCCAGCGACGCCCCTCAGCCCGGGGCCTCCAGCGACACCCCTCAGCCCGGGGCCTCCAGCGACGCCCCTCAGCCCGGGGCCTCCAGCGACGCCTCTCAGTCCGGGGCCTCCAGCGACTCCTCTCAGCCCAGGGCCTCCAGCGACGGTCTGCAGCCCGGGGCCTCCAGCGACGGTCTGCAGCCCGGGGCCTCCAGCGACGCACCTCAGCCCGGGGCCTCCAGCGACGCCCTCAGCCCGGGGCCTCCAGCGACGCCCCTCAGCCCGGGGCCTCCAGCGATGCCCCTCAGCCCGGGGCCTCCAGCGACGCCCCTCAGCCCGGGGCCTCCAGCAACGCCTCACAGCCCGGGCCCTCCAGCGACGCCTCTCAGCCCGGGGCCTCCAGCGACGGTCTGCAGCCCGGGGCCTTCAGCGACGGTCTGCAGCCCAGAGTCTTCAACGACGGTCTGCAGCCCAGAGTCTTCAGCGGTGGTCAGCAGCGCAGAACTGGGGTTACGCCCGGAGCCAGAGCCACCTCCGTAGCTGGAGAATTGGCGGAAAGGCTTGGGGTATAGCACAGGAACCGTTGCAGACGGTGACCACCCTCCCTTCCCTCCCTTTAGGTTTGGGGTAGTTTTTGTGGGTTTTGTTTGGGGTGCAGTCGGGGTCTGCACCTTCGGGGGGGGGGGGGGGGGGGGGGTACTGTCACGTCCTGACCAGTGAAAAGGGTAATTTGCCTTAGTAGAATGGTCAGGGCGTGGCAGGGGGGTTGTTTTGTGTGTTTTGGGTTTTTTTGGTTCAAGGGAAATTGTTCTAGTTTTCATTTTCTATGCTTCGTTTTCCATGTTTGGCCAAGTATGGTTTCCAATCAGAGGCAGGTGTCTTTCGTTGTCTCTGATTGGAAGCCATACTTAGGCAGCCTGTTTTCCTTTGGGTTTTGTGGTGGTTATTTTCCATTTAGTTGTTTTACCTGACGGAACTGTTGGTCGGTGTTATTTTGCTGTTTAAGTGTTCTCATATAATAAATTAAGAATGAGCATTCAACACTACGATGCCTGTGACAGCACATCTCCGGAGTTGCTGACTCGGAAGAGCGCGTATTAATCCTGCTGTAGAATTCAGTGCAGCCAGCAGGTCAAACGAACAAAAATAAATAAATGAGTCACACTGAAAAAACAAATCATGACTCGCGAGTCAGTTAAAAGAGTTGTTTATAAAGAACGAAACGTTCGCAAACTACATTATCTCTAAATATATAGATCGGAGCAATAATACCTATTTTGTTGTAATCTTCAGTTGGCTCTTCTCTCTTGTTGAGGTGTGACAAATTATTATTGTGATATAATGCTAGTTTAATTGAGATTATATAGCAGTTGAAATTTGGCTATAGAATCAATGACTGAAAAATATATATTTTCAACGTCTGTAAAATACGTGTTTTCGATGTTCGTAAAATACATCTTCTAATATTTCATTGAGCACCTGAAATGTTCCTGATTTCAACGTCCTGAAACTACACTATATGTACAAAAGTATTTGGCTGACAGGTGTATAAAACTGAGCACACAGCCATGCAATCTCCATGGAACGACACTGGCAGTAGAATGGCCTTACTGGAGAGCTTAGTGACTTTCAACGTGGCACAGTCATAGGATGCCACCGTTCCAACAAGTTAGTTTGTCAAATTTCTGCCCTGCTAGAGCTGCCCTGGTCAACTGTAAGTGCTATTATTGTGAAGTGGAAACGTCTAGGAGCAACAACGGCTCAGCCGCGAAGTGATAGGCCACACAAGCTCACAGAATGGGACTGCTGAGTGCTGAAGTGCGTAGCACGTAAAAATAGTCTGTCCTCGGTTGCAACACTCACTACTGAGTTCCAAACTGCCTCTGGAAGCAATGTCAGCATAAGAACTGTTCACCGGGAGCGTCATGAAATGGGTTTCCATGGCCAAGCAACTGCACACAAGTCACCATGCACAATGCCAAGCATTGGCTGGAGGTGTGTAAAGCTCGCCGCCATTGTACTCTGGAGCAGTGGAAACGCATTCTCTGGAGTGATGAATCACGCTTCACCATCTGACAGTCCAACGGACAAATCTGGGTTTGCCAGGAGAATGCTACCTGACTCAATGCATAGTGCCAACTGTAACGTTTGGTGGCGGATGAATAATGGTCTGGTGCTGTTTTTCATGGTTCGGACTAGGAACCTTCGTTCCAGTAAAGGCAAATCTTAATGCTACAGCATACAGTGACAATCTAGACGATTCTGTGCTTCCAACTTTGTGGTAACAGTTTGGGGAAGGCCCTTTCCTAATGTCTTCAGAATGACAATGCCCCAGTGCACAAAGCGAGGTCCATACAGAAATGGTTCGTCAAGATCGGTGTGGAAGAACTACTGTGGCAAGAAAAAGTATGTGAACCCTTTGGAATTACCTGGATTTCTGCATAAATTGGACATAAAATTTGATCTGATCTTCATCTAAGACACAACAATAAACAAACAGTGTGCTTAAACTAATAACACACAAATTATTGTCTTTTTCTTGTCTATATTGAATACATAATTTAAACATTCACAGTGTAGGTTGGAAATGTATGTGAACCCTTAGGCTAATGACTTCTCCAAAAGCTAATTGGAGTCAGGAGTCAGCTAACCTGGAGTCCAATCAATGAAACAAAATTTGAGGTGTTGGTAAGTGCTGCCTTGCTATATAAAAACACTCACAAAATTTGAGTTTGACGAGTAGGGCTCCACATACTTTTGGTCATGTGGTGTAAATATTTTTGACGTCCGTATAAGACGTCTTTGCAACGTCCATATAAGACCTATCTTCGACATCAGGAAAATACTTCTTCTAACCTTTCATTCAGTATGTGAAATGCACACATTTACATTTAAGTCATTGAGCAGACGCTCTTATCCAGAGCGACTTACAAATGTCAACATCTGGAAAAGACGACTAAAATATGTATTTTCAATGTAATTTGACTTACTGGGACACAGTGTGTTAAGGAAGAGCAGCCCTCGACCAGAGAGTGATATGGATGTTCAGTTAGGACACCATTCTGCACCAGTCCCTCTGCTCTCATTACACATTCAAGCATTCTACCCCCTGTCTCTCCCCAGACACACTCAATTATTTAGCTGTAGATTAATATTAGAGTGTATGATAAACAACCAGGACACTTCTACTCCACCCTCAGAGGACAGGAGCGGTGACGTGGTGGAGTTTGTGCAATACAGTGCAGTGCATTGGCAGTATTTAGTTGAGTACATAAACCAAGCAGGTAACATTTAGGTGAAATACAGTACTAGATCTGGATCAGAGTGATGCAGATTTGGCAGAGATATCGGAGTGTGTATTTCTGTTAGAAGCTGAAGCTTTGATTTGGTTTAAAGGCAGAAGGGATAAGATAATGACTCCTACTCGACTCCTGTAAGTGTTTCAGTCAGTTAGTGAACACACACACACACACACACACACACACACACACACAAATACTTTGTAAGGTATTGCTCCCCAGCATTAATTAGTATGATTCACTCTGTGTCCGCCACGCTAGCAACCAGCCCCAGGGTAGCCAACAAACAAACGTGTGTGTGTGTGTGTGTGTGTGTGTGTGTGTGTGTGTGTGTGTGTGTGTGTGTGTGTGTGTGTGTGTGCTCTTGATATTGTCAGATTTGGTACCCAGGATAATATTTACCCTCTTGAGTTGTCTAATTAACATACAGTAAACAGGCTGGCAGCAACAGCCCGGATGGGAGACGAGTGATACCAGCTACCTCTGCAACCAGCCAGAACCACTAGGAAGGTACATCTGAGAGGGAGGTGGAGAATGGAGAGGTAGGGATAGTTAAAGGGGAGAAAGATGGATTTTAGGGAGAAAAGGGGTATATAGAGATGGAGGTTAGAGATAGAAAAACAGGAATCCGAAGAGGACAGGTAGAATGAGAGAGGGAGGTGGAGGAGAGTGATAGAGAGAAATAATTATAGATATACAGTAAGAGCGGGGGGAGAGAAGGAGAATATGAGAAGAAAGGCAGAGGAGGAGAGGCAGGGGAGAGAGGGACAGGGAGACAGAGTGGAAGGTGAGAGAAGGAGAGCGGTAGAATGAAAAATGATAGAGGCACACAGTATGTTTGTTGATATCGTGGGGAGAGAGGGAACGGAAGAAGAGGGGAAAGAATGAGAACTGTTCAGGTAGAGTGAGAGGGGTCATTATCATGCTGGAGATGGCTGGCTGTCACGCTTGGCTGTTGAAGAGAGCAGACAGACTGAGAGATGTGGACACTATCTTGTCGTGTGTCGACACATTGTATGTCTGGCGCTGTAACATATGGACTGCTAATGTCTTCTCTGGCTGCTGGCTAAGGGAGGAGAATACTTTGAGAGAGGCTTGAAGTGAACAGGCTGGGTATATAAACACACTGAAACTGAAGCCAATATAAGCCACTCTAATGAACATATTGGATCCTTTTCCCCAGTGCTGATGGGACATTGATGTGATGTGGTTATGTGGAGGGAGTGCACACACACACACACATGCATGCACACGTGTGTACACACATACACATGATTTCACGCAAGCACACACACACACACAGATGCTTGCAGGCACACATGCACATTTGTGTGTGGCCCCAGCCCCGGACCATTAAGGACTGATGTCTGCCTCTCTGATATCTAGGCTGGAGGAGAGTGTAATCAACCTCATAAAGCTAAGGGGCAATTCCACGATAACTGAATCAAGCATTGACTTACAGACAAACAGAAACCATTGATTTTCAAAGTTTAACAAACCACTCCGCACAACGACTACTTTTAACAATTTCCACTGAACATTTTACAAAAACGAATTTAGTGGAAGAACTACAGTATGCAGATGGCATTACAGTGAAATCTCCCTCAGGTTTTTTTGCGACCACATTTTCCAACAACTCTGGTAAATATCTGCTCCGAAATTAAGATTTAAAGATGTCTGCGGAAAGAATGGGGTGTCAGCAATATCACAGCACCTTGAGTTCTATCTTGAGTTCTATTTTTGTTATTGTACTACAGTAAGTGAAGTGGATTTACACCCGGTAATGGAATTAGGCTAACGGAATTAAACCATGGGTCCATGATCTGTACTACACAGAAATTCATAATTATGGATATGAATGTGATCCTCCTTATATTTCACAAGTTTGGGCATCAGAGCGCTGCACAGCAGAGTGTAGTAGACTACCGTACCGTACAGTACAAAACAGTACAGTACAATACATTATAGCACAGCATAGCACAGTAAAGTAGAGTTCAGTACAATGCAGTGCAGTAGAGTACAGTAGTGTACAGTAAAGTAGAGGAGAGTTTGGTACAGCAGAGTACAGTACAGTGTACTGTACTTTACTGTACTATATTCTGCTTTTCTTTGCTATACTGTATTGTACTGTACTACTGAATGGTATTGGACTGTACTTTACTGTGCTCTACTGACTGTACAGTATTCTGCTGTACTGTGCTGTCCAAACGTATAAAACACGTCTATGATAGGTTCAGATTTGGTCCAGTCCGGTCCATATAAGTCGGTGCTCAGTGGGTTCGGATGCTGGTTACAGTTAATGGAATGAGAGGGGGCTCATGAGTAGGCGAGAGGTGACGTTAACTGGAAAGTGAGAGAGAGAGGCAGAGAGAGAGGGAGGG
This sequence comes from Salmo salar, assembly GCF_965601325.2. Classification (NCBI taxonomy): domain Eukaryota; kingdom Metazoa; phylum Chordata; class Actinopteri; order Salmoniformes; family Salmonidae; genus Salmo; species Salmo salar. Next base: position 44,003,090 of record NC_138297.1, read on the forward strand.
GTTGTACAGACTCAGTTTTTTAACACTATTGGTTTTAACACCAGAGAATAGAAAGAAAAAGAAAATAAGCTGAACATATCAGTATATAACATATCAGTATGCCAGTGGAAGGGAATACCTGGGATAGGATAAAGTAATCCTTCTACCCCCCCCAAGTTTTAATCACTTAATAATTCATAAACAACATTTATATCAGAAAAGTCACTATAACGCTGGATTATTGATGCTGGGTGCTGGGTTATTGGTGCTGGTTTATTGAGATAATACCCAGCGGGTCAGATCAGAAGACTGGAGGGGTAGTTTAGTAGGGGCGTGGCATTCAGATAGTTATTTTTATCCACCCAAGAGAGTAAATGTCATTCCTGTTCATCTGTTTTGTTAGATAGTCATCACATGTTAAGGTTGAACATTGAAATATAAGTCAATGATGCTCACATACATTACAGTGAATATGGAAAGTATTCAGACCCCTTAACTTTCTCCTCATTTTGTTCCATTACAGCCTCATTCTAAAATTGATGAAACAAAATACCCCATAATGATGAAGTGAAACCAGGCTTTTATAAATTTTTACAAATTTATAAAACAAAACTGAAACGTAAATAGCTTATTTACATATGTATTCAGACCCTTTTGCTTTGAGACTTTGTTTCCATTGATCATCCTTGAGATGTTTCTATAACTTGATTGAAGACCACCTGTGGTAAATTCAATTGTTTGGACATTATTTAGAAAGGCAAACACCTGTCTATATAAGGTCCCACAGTTGACAGTGCATGTCAGAGCAAAAACCAAGCCATGAGATCAAAATAATTGTCTGTAGAGCTCCAAGACAAGATTGTGTCGAGGCAAAGATCCGGGAAATGGTACCAAAACCTGTCTGCATCATTGAAGGTCCCCAAGAACACAGTGGAATCCATCATTCTTAAATGGAAGAAGATTGGAACCACCAAAACTCTTCATGGAGCTGGCCACTAGGCCAAACTGAGCAATCTGGTGAAAAGGGCCTTGGTCAGGGAGATGACCAAGAACCCGATGGTCACTCTGATAGAGCTCCAGAGTTCCTCTGTGGAGATGGGAGAACCTTCCAGAACGACAACCATCTTAGCAGCACTCCACCAGTGGTAGAGTGGCCAGATGGAAGCCGAAAGTGCTTCAACAAAGTACTAAGTAAAGGGTCTGAATACTTAAGTAAATATGATATTTCAGTTTTTGTTTTTTTATACATTTGCAAAAAAATCTAAAAACCTGTTTTTGATTTGTCATTACAGGGTATTGTGTTTAGATTGATGAGGGGGAAAATGTAATACATTTTAGAGTAAGGCGGTAACATAACATTCTGGAAAAAGTCAAGGGGTCTGAATACTTTCTGAATGCACTGTATATAAACAAAAGTACAGTACTTGTGAAAAATGTGGACACATCTACTAAGCTTTCTTTATTTTTACTATTTTCTACATTTTAGAATAATAGTGACTACATCAAAACTATGAAATAACACATATGGAATCATGTAGTAACCAAAAAAGTGTTAAACAAATCAAAATATATTTTATATTTGAGATGCTTAAAAGTAGCCAACTTTTGCCTTGATGACAACTTTGCACACTCTTGGCATTCTCTCAACCAGATTCTTGAGGTAGTCACCTGGAATGCATTTCAATAAACATGTGTGCCTTGTTAAATGTTAATTTGTGGAGTTTCTAGCCTTCTTAATGCATTTGAGCCAATCAGTTGTGTTGTGACAAGGTAGGGGTGGTATACAGAAGATAGCCCAATTTGGTAAAAGACCAAGTCCATATTATGGCAAGAACAGCTCAAATGAGCAAAGAGAAACGACAGTCCATCATTACTTTAAGACATGAAGGTCAGTCAATCCAGAATATTTCAAGTGCAGTCGCAAAAACCATCAAGTGCTATGATAAAACTGGCTCTCATTAGGACCACCACAGGAAAGGAAGACCAAGAGTTACCTCTGGTGCAGAGAACAAGTTCATTAGAGTTACCAGCCTCAGAAATTGCAGCCCAAATAAATGATTCACAGTGACACATCTCAACATCAACTGTCCAGAGGAGAATGTGTGAATCAGGCTTTCATGATTGAATTGCTGCAAAGAAACATCTGCTAAAGGACACCAATAAGAAGAAGAGACTTTCTTGGGCCAAGAAACACGAGCAATGGACATTAAACCAGTGGAAATCTGTCCTTTGGACTAATGAGTCCAAATTTGAGATTTTTGGTTCCAGCCGCTGTGTCTTTGTGAGACAAAGTGTAGGTGAATGGATGATCTCTGCATGTGTGGTTCCCACTATGAAGCATGGAGGAGGAGGTCTGATGGTGCTTTTCTGGTCACACTGTCAGTGATTTATTTATAATTCATGGCACACTTAACCAGCATGACTACCACAGCATTCTGCAGCGATACGCCATCCCATCTGGTTTGCGCTTAGTGGGACTGTTAGGGGTGTGTATTGGAGGCGAAGTCAGGTGCAGGAGAGCAGAGTGTAGGGAACAGGCGCACTTTTTATTCCGGTCAAAATGACAGCACAAAAATAACATAAAATGTGCCCAAAACACGGAACATAGACAAAAAGTAATGCGCGTAACAATATCCACAATATCAAAATACACGTAACACAAACAATCCTACACAAAGACATGATGGGGACAGAGGAATAAATACATATGAATTGATTGGGGAATGAAAACCAGGTGTGCAGGGAACAAGACAAAACAAATGGATACATGAAAAATGGAGTGGCGATGGCTAGAAAGCCGGTGACATCGACCGCCGAATGCCGCCCGAACAAGGAGAGGAGCCAACTTCGGCGGAAGTCGTGACAGGGATAATCATTTGTTTTTCAACAGGACAATGACCCAACACACCTCCAGGCTGAGTAAGGGCTATTTGACCACGGAAAGTGATGGAGTGCTGTGTCAGATGACCTGGCATCCACATTCACCAGACCTCAACCCAACTGAGATGGTTTGGGATGACTTGGACTGCAGAGTGAAGGAAAAGCATCCAACAAGTGGTTAGCATATGTGGGAACTCCTTCAATACTGTTGGAAAAGCATTCCTCATGAAGCTGGTTGAGAGAATTCCTAGAGTGTTTAAAGCTGTCATCAAGGCAAAGGGTGGCTACTTTGAAGAAACATATTTTGATTTGTTTAACACTTTTTTGGTTACTACATGATTCCATATGTGTTATTTCATAGTTTTGATGACTTCACTAGTATTCTACAATGTAGAAAATAGTAAAAGACAAGAAAAACCCTTGAATGAGTAGGTGTGTCCAAACTTCCGACTGGTACTGTATGTGGACACACCTTCAAATTAGTGGATTTGGCTATTTCAGCCACACTAATTACTGACAGGTGTATAAAATTGAGCACATAGCCATGCAATCTCCATAGACAAACAGTGACAGTAGAATGGCCCATCTGAAGAACTTCTGCTCTACTAGAGCTGGTCATCTGTAAGTGCTGTTATTGTGAAGTGGAAACTTCTAGGAGCAACAATGACTCAGCCGTGAAGTGGTAAGCCACACAAGCTCACAGAACGGGACCGCCGAGTGCTGAAGCTCATAGCGTGTAAAAATCGACTGACCTCGGTTGCAACACTCACTACCAAGTTCCAAACTGCCTCCGGAAGCAATGTCAGCACAAAAGCTATTCATCGAGAGATTCATGGGTTTCCATGGCCAAGCAGCCGCACACAAGTCTAAGTTCACCATGTGCAATGCCAAGCGTCGGCTGGAGTGATGTAAAGCTCGTTCCCATTGGACTCTGGAGCAGTTGAAACGCATTTTCTGGAGTGATGAATCACGCTTCACCAACAGATAAATCTGGGTTTGGCGGATGCCAGAAGAACGCTACCTGCCCCAATGCATAATACTAACTGTAAAGTTTGGTGGAGGAGGAATAATGGTCTGGGGCTAGGCCCCTTAGTTCCAGTGAAGGGAAATCTTAACGCTATCAGTTGATCATTGACTAACTTCTGTCAGAGCTCTAATTAGAGATGAGCATAAATGGCTGATCTGAGACCTGTCCTGCTGTCTCTGCTCTGCTCTGTTGACATTGCAGGGTGTACAGAGAACCACCCAACAGAAAGCCTCTTTCATCCTGTTGGTATATGTAAAGCTAAAGGAGCAGACTCTAACTGCAGTCTGAGGGAGGGAAAGACTTCAACACATCACATGGAAATGCCTTAAAGCATCCTGCTAGCTCAGGGAGATAATGGAGAGCCATGGGGAAGCTTCTCTCTCACACACCATGGGGACTATCTTTAGCTAGCTCCACATAGAGTGCAACACAATATGAGGCTGATGTATTGTCAAAATTACAATTCCATGGGTAGGCTAACATTGTGTTGTGGCATGGATAGGCAGAGGAGGAAAACATTTGGAACGTTCAACAATTACTTCCATGCTGATTGGCTGATCTTTCCTGGTAATGCAGATCTAGGCCTGGGTTGGACGACACAGCCCCTCATGTCATATAAAAGATGCTCTCTCTTTGTGAATGTTTACTGTGCTTATTGTGTATCACTGGGTATGTTTGCAGCATTCCTAAACTTCCTTTAAGGAAAGAAAAACAATATTATCTAACTTCCTCCTACTCAATTCGAATCATTGCAAAACATCCATTCCTAATGGCTTTCATCAGCTAGATGTTTAAAGGCATCGGACTGAAGTAATATTACTTTCAGGAAGACAACTTAACTAAGTGAACTCCTGCCCCGGACTCTACATGAGTCACCTGCTAATGGCATGTAGGAAGTAGTGAGGATGCAAATTATATAGAGCATTGACTGTTGACATTTCATTGTAAAGCCATTCATCTTTGAAATGTCTGGTATGGCGTAATAGCTTTCTCTTTCCGACGGGTTATGAACAATTACTCCGGGAGTGCAGCTGGCAGGGGAAGTTGAGATGTTAGAGTTTGCTTTTGATATTTAATCTCGAAGTCAGATCATTAATCTTCCTCTTGGTGGAAAGTGGCGTGTGTCTGGTGGAATGGGGAAGGGAGAAAGAGAGAGATAATGAGAGAGAGAGAGATAATGAGAGAGAGAGAGAGAGATAATGAGAGAGAGAGATAATGAGAGAGAGAGAGAGAGAGAGAGAGAGAGAGAGAGAGAGAGAGAGAGAGAGAGAGAGAGAGAGAGAGAGAGAGAGAGAGAGAGAGAGAGAGATGGTTTCTGCTGACTCACAGGATAACTTATCTGGAACAAACTTTTTTTTCTCTCTGGCTGTGCTGTATTGGAACTCTAGAGAGGCTTGTGGGTAATTAGGCCCTGCTTGTTCAGGTGTTTGGCTGGGACACAGGAGGAGCAAGACAATGTTTCACTGTTTCACTGAGCTATGTAGGACATAGAGAAGTAATAGAGGATGTCATTGAGAGGGAAAGGACAGCAAGGACAGAAAGAGGGAGAAATAGGTAGTTAAATAGTGCTAAAAGTGGCAAACATTCTCCTGAATATACTGTATCTGTGTTACTAGAGAGCTGAGGTATCGCTGAGATGGTGTGCTCATGCCTTTGCATCAAAAGGTTTCAGACACTGAATGTATACCCAAACTGTACTTTGAACATGGCAGGTATTATGTTGTGGATGGAGGGGGTCTGATTCAAAAGGAGTTTTCCAAGGCAGAGGTTGTATTGTACTGTAAATGTACAATACAATCGCCCCTCACAGATCCTAACGCAGGATGGCTCTGTGCCGCTCTGTGATGATAAAGCTTTTTCCAAAGACTTGATCTTTATACAAGACTTGATATTTCCTACATTTTCTGACTTTGAGAAAGGCCGAGGCATTGTGAGTCACTGGGATGGTATTGACATTACTTAGAAACTGCATAGAAAGTTGAATAATAGGGAATGTGAAGATCAAACGGACACACCTCTCTACTGATTATTGTGAATCCCAGCAGTGAAAAGCTGGCATTCGCAATACGGTTTGAAGTTTCTTTCTGATTTCGTGGTGATGAACATGGCAAATTAGGTAGTAAAATCAGACTTATGCTATGGTCTTTATGCTAACTACGGTCACGGCATCACACTGTAGTGAAGTATGTACCTAGAGGCTATACATGATGTAATAACATTCCCTACTCACTCTAGTATGGTTCCAGATCTGTTTGTGCTGTCCTGCCAAATCCAGTGGACCCTGTCAGGCCAAACATCCCATAGGAGTTGGCAAGACAACACAAACAGATCTGGGACCAGGCTAACGTCTCTTATTCTCTTCATCAGAGATGTTGGCTAAGCGCTAACCCCACCTCCAGGCTCTCTCTGAGACACTATAATGGATTTACAACCCAGAGCACTAAGCTGTCCCACTCTCCATCTGGCGGCTGTCATTGTCAGGGCTGAGTTTGTGATTCAGGTGATTCAGGGCCTCCATTACATTAAACATCTTTATGGTCTGCCAGTCTGCTTTGCTCTGGTTTTGTGTGTGTGTGTGTGTGTGTGTATGTTGCTTTCTAGTCGGTCAGAAGTCAATCCCAAGAGATTTTCTGCACCTATATGGCTTACAGACTGGAGTTGGGCTCTCGAGTGGCGCAGCTGTCTAAGGCACTGCATCTCAGTGCTAGAGGCGTCACTACAGACCCTGGTTTGATTCTAGGCTGTATCACAACCCGGCCGTGATTGGGAGTCCCATAGGGTGGCGCATAATTTGCCCAGCGTCGTCCGGATTAGGGTTTGGCCGGGGTAGGATGTCATTGTAAATAAGAATTTGTTCTTACTTGCCTAGTTAAATAAAGGTTAAAGAAAAACATCTATAATAATATTAACATTTTCAACCCATTCAGTAAACAGCAATGCTTAAATGCATTAGACATGAGTGTAACGGTTATAGTACCTTGGCCCTGCTATACAGTACTCGGATCCCCTGGGTAAATAAAAACAAGAATAGTGATTGTAAGCCTTGACACACTTTACAATGACGGGGGTTGCATTTCAGAGGGTATTAAAGAAAGCCTTGGGCTGTGTGTGTGTGTGTGTGTGTGTGTGTGGTGCGTGCGTGCGTGCGTGCGTGCGTGCGTGCGTCCGTGCGTGTCTGTCTGTCTGCTTGCATACCTTCCTGTGTGCATGGCTTTTCTCAGCTTCTTAGCAGCACTGTAAATTATACGGTAATTTGGGGTATTATCAACAGTAAAATACACTGAGATGTTTTACTGCAGCATACTGTAAATGATGGTGCATTGCGTGGAAATGTTGTGGGCGGGGAAGGAATTGCCGTATTTCGAATGGTACTGTAATTCCACCGCACAGAAAACAGCACCGTACCGTAGCTTTGGAGCGCCAAAAACCTTTTGACCACTAGTGGGTGCATGGTATTGTTGTTTCTGTCTCATTAACACATTTTGAGGCTATATTTGTTGCACCCGTGAGTAAGAATGTTGTACCAATTCAACTTTAATGCCGTTATAGTACATCATCAATTTGTATAAGGGACAGACAGGGGTTGCAGCAAAACTCAAAACTTAAATGGTTGAGCATTTTGCAGTGTCCTTTTGTTCTGTAGTTGCTGTCAGTTTGGAAGCCTTTGTTAAGGCCTCTAGAAGTGCAAGTGCAAACCAAAAATATTCATTAATATATTGTAATGTGTAAATACTTTACCTAGAGGTCAACTGCTTGCACCAATCCCTTGTAGTTACAGTAAAGTGATGTGAAATACAAACCCCTCCCCTCAATGAATTTCATTCACTCATTCATTCTGATTACGGTATTGTATTGTGTGTCATTACACAGTATTTGCTTTGATACCGTATATTACACTAGGTGTACTGTATTATGAAATACATAATTTTACTTGCCACCGTGCGTGCCTGTAAGCTACTGTCAAATTCACAGTAACCACTTTACAGTGAGGGAGGATGGATGTCAGTGTGATGGGCAGAGGCATGTCAAGCTGTCAGGTAGGCAGCACCCGCGTCAACGTGCCACCACTCTGTCTCAACAATAACACGTCGTGTCTCCCCCTCCGATATGGGGAGCAGCCGTGTGTGTCATCAAAATGTATGAGGACATGCTCTCTCTCTCTCTCTCTCTCTCTCTCTCTCAGCTCATCTCATCTCTCTCTCTCTCTCTCTCTCTCTCAGCTCATCTCTCTCTCTCCCTCTTAGCTCATCTCTCTCTCTCTCTCTCTCTCTCTCTCTCCCTCTTAGCTCATCTCTCTCTCTCTCCCTCATAGCTCATCTCTCTCTCTCTCCTCTCTCTCTCTCTCTCTCCTCTCTCTCTCTCTCTCTCTCTCTCTCTCTCCAACGGTTTAGTGCACTATCATCAGTCTCTATGCCTTTCTCTCATTAAACAGTAGGCAGACTTTTAGACTGTTCTAATATCCATAAAGATACGTCCAGAATTCAGTTTAATTTCATTATCCGACATTCCAAGGATACAAAGCGCCCTAATAAGTACGTCCATGAGAAGCTGTGAGGAAATAATTGAATTCTCATAATGTGTGGAGACTGTCAAGATGGAGGCATTGTGTGCTATTGTGTTATCGCATACAGTAACTGTGAAGGGTTACAACCTTGGATATATCATGTGTGCTGGTAGAAGCCTTATTTATGTGTTCTTTTCTCCATAGTATTTGGCGTGGTTTGATTACCGTATTGTTCCTTTTGTGGTTGTATTGTGGAACTAGGCTTTGTTGTTGTTTAGTGCTGCACGCATATTGTTCCCTGTGTGTCTGTATGATGTGGGTTATGATGTGATATTGGGGAGCAGCCATGCACGTGATGCAGGCAGACAGGCAGGGTAATTTACCTGCTGTACCCTGGAAAACACCGCTCTGATGTGACAGAACGTAATGGTAGAGCGACAAAGAAAAGACATCTGAAACCACCACAGAGGATCTACTGCTACTTCTCTTCCTGTCTCTGCTCGGCTCTTCTTCTCTCCTCTCCTCTCTTTCTCCTCCTCGCCTCTACTCTCATCTTCTGTCCCCAGAAGCTGCATGTGTCATCTCCTTCCCTCTCTACCCCTCTACTACTTCCCTCTCTTTATGCCCTTTTCTCTCTTTCTATCCACATCACCAATTTAAAACTATACTGAGTGTTGAGTATACAAACATTAGGAACCTAATATTGAGTTGCAGCCCCCCCCCCCCCCCCCCACACACACAGCCTTTGGGTGGTGGACCATTCTCTGAAAAACCCAGCAGCGTTGCAGTTCTTGACACAAACTGGTGAGCCTGGAACCTACTACCATACCCCATTCAAAGGCACTTCAATCTCTTGTCTTGCCCATTCACTCTCTGAATGGTACAAATCAAATCAAACTTTATTTGTCACATGCGCTGAATACAACAAGTGTAGACCTTACCGTGAAATGTTTATGGTAAGCATTTCACCTGGATTCCAATGGCCAGTCTATGGCATGGAAAGAGCCATAGTTCCTAATGTTTTGTACACTCAGTGTAAATCTCTTTCTTCTCCTTGCATCTCCCTCCCTCCATCTCTCTATCTCTCTTTTTTCCCCGGGGGGGTGGGCTGATATAGCTGTTTAATTATGTTTTCGATTGTGCACGGCATGTCTTGTTATGGTGAATTATGAAAATGTCACTTCAAATATGCCTTTAATTATTGCAACATTTACTTTCCAAATCTGATCTGTCTCCAAAACTTAATGTCAATTTCTTTTAGGAAGAATTAATGAAGTTTGAGTTCATCTTAGTCACAAGTGAATCTATTGGGAAATTTGTGTTTTATATTGGCAGTACACAAAGCAACTTGCTGAACAAATATGTATGAAAATCATGCAACAATTTCAAAGATATAAGGAAACCAGACATTTAAATAAATAAATTAGGGCCTAATCTCTGGATTTCTCATAACTGGGAATACAGATATGCATCTGTTGGTCACAGATAGCTTAAAAAAAGGTAGGGGCCAGTCAGTATCTGGTGTGACCACCATTTGCCTCATGCAGTGCGACACATCTCCTTCGCATAGAGTTGATCAGGCTGTTGATTGTGGCCTGTGGAATGTTGTCCCACTCCTCTACAATGGCTGTGCAAAGTTTCTGGATATTGGCAGGAACCGGAACATGCTGTAGTACACGTCGATCCAGAGCATCCCAAACATGCTCAATGGGTGACATGTATGGTGAATACGCAGGCCATGATAGAACTAGGACATTTTTAGCTTCCAGGAAATGTGTACAGATCCTTGTGACATGTGGTAGTGCATTATCATGCTGAAACAGGAGGTGATAGTGGCGGATGAACGGCACGTCAATGGGCCTCAGGATCTCATCATGGTATGCATTCAAATTGCCATCGATAAAATTCAATTGTGTTCGTTGTCCATAGCTTATGTCTACCCATACCATAACACCACCGCCACCATGTGGCATTCTGTTCACAATGTTGACATCATCAAACCGCTCACCAACATGACGCCATACACTTGGTCTGCGATTGTGAGGCCAGTTGGACGTTATGCCAAATTCTCTAAAACGACGTTGGAGGCGGCTTATGGTAGATAAATGAACATGAATTGCACGCTACCTCAAAACTTGAGACATCTGTGGCATTTTGATGTGTGACAAAACTGCACATTTTAGGGTGGCCTTTTATTATCCCGAGCACAAGGTGTGTAATGATCATGCTGTTTAGTCAGCTTCTTGATATGCCACACCTGTCAGGTGGATGGATTATCTTGGCAAAGAAGAAATACTCACTAACAGGGATGTAAACAAATGTGTGCACAAAATTTGAGAGAATATGATTTGTGTGAGTACGGAACATTTCTGGGATCCTTTAATTCAGCTCATTAAATATGGGACCAACACTTTACATGTTGCAAATATATTTTTGTAAAGTATAAAATTGTGTGAAAGTTGCTTTGTGTAACCCCAGCCTAATAACGTATCAACAGATTCTACAAAATACAGTATACGATTCAAGGCTTCTGACATGTCATATAGAACTCTAAGATCTTAGACAGTACCTGCTCGTCGAACATCTCATTCCAAAATCATGAGCATTAATATGGAGTTGGTCCCCCCTTTGCTGCTATAACAGCCTCCACTCTGCTGGAAATGCTTTCCACTAGATGTTGGAACATTGCTGCAGGGACATGCTTCTATTCAGCCACAAGAGCATTAGTGAGGTCGGGCATTGATGTTGGGCGATTAGGCTTGGCTTGCAGTCGGCGTTCCAATTCATCCCAAAGGTGTTCAATGGGGTAGAGGTCATGGCTCTGTGCAGGCCAGTCAAGTTCTTCCACAACGATCTCGACAAACCATTTCTGTATGGACCTCGCTTTGTGAACGGGGGCATTGTCATGCTGAAACAGGAAAGGCTTTCCCAAAACTTTTGTAACAAACTTGGAAGCACAGAATCATAGCCCGAACCATGAAAAACAACCCCAGACCATTATTCCTCCTCCACCAAACTTTACAGTTGGCACTATGCATTGTGATTCATCACTCCGGAGAACGTGTTTCCACTGCTCCACAGTCCAATGGCGGCGAGCTTTTCACCACTCCAGCCGACGCTTGGCATTTCTCATGGTGATCTTAGGCTTGTGTGCTGCTTCTCAGCCTTGGAAACCTATTTCATGAAGCTCCCGAATAACAGTTTTTGTGCTGACGTTGCTTCCAGAGGCAGTTTGGAACTTGGTAGTGAGTGTTGCAATCAAGGACAGACGATTTTACGCGCTTCAGCACTCGGCGGTCCCATTCTGTGAGCTTCTGTGGCCTACCACTTCGCGGCTGAGCCGTTGTTTCTCCTAGACATTTCCACTTCACAATAACAGCACTTACAGTTGACAGGGGCAACTCTAGCAGGGCAGAAATTTGACAAACTGACTTGTTGGAAAGGTAGCATCCTATGACAGTGACACATTGAAAGTCACTGAGCTCTTCAGTAAGGCCATTCTACTGACAATGACTGAATGTCTGTGTGCTCGATTGTATACAGCTGTCAGCAGCGTGTGTGGTTGAAATAGCCAAATCCACTAATTTGAAGGGGAGTCCACATACTTGTGTATATATAGTGTATCTGTATGCCAATCAGGCAGCTGAATATGATACTATGTCAGGTCAGTAGTGATCTCAATAGGGACTGCATTATAAAAGCTTATTCACATATTTCAAATGATTATTTTAACCTCTGCATAGGGTAGAAGTACATACAGTATAAACTGTATGAAAAAAGTATTGTATGTGTATGCAGAATGTGTGTGAATATGTACGTGTGTAATTTTTATGTTTGCATTTTGTGTGTATGTATTTTCTATGTGTGTTTTTTGTATTGTGGATATGTTGTCCTATATAATGTCCACATACTGAAAGTTCCATGAGTAAGATACTGGGAGGTATACAATGACTCTATGGTACCCTATTCCCTTTGTAGTGCACTACTTTTGACAGAATGAGTGCACTATATAGGGAATGGGGTGTCATTTGGTACACTGGCATTGTGTGTGATAACTAGCACGGCTGCTGTCTGACAGTCCCATTAGTCTGGCTGATGTGAACTGCTGTTAGCCCTGTGGCTTATACCGCTCTTTCCTCTGAACTTTCCCTACCTATCAGCATGGGACGGTGTGTGTGTGTGTGTGTGTGTGTGTGTGTGTGTGTGTGTGTGTGTGTGTGTGTGTGTGTGTGTGTGTGTGTGTGTGTGTGTGTGTGTGTGTGTGTGTGTGTGTGTGTGTGTGTGTAATAACGGCCTGGGGTTTATGGTTTATGTTCATCAGGTGGCCCACCACTAATAATGACATACTACCCTTGTGTGACCTGGGCACATCGGGAAAGTCTCACTCAGGCAGAGAGGTAAGTGTTCTTGGTAATGTAGATGGATCGCTTCATATGTAGACCAAGGACTTCCTTCCTGTACCCTGTTCTACTAAACACACAGACAAACCTTGGCACGGCCTCCCATTGTATTTCAGAGTAATATATTTTACTTTAGGTGTTTCCTTTTACCACTCCAGCACCCCCTAACAAGTTACTGATGACCTCAAGGGTTATTTGGTAAAGAACCAATGTAAGTCCTTTCAAATTCAATTCAATTGACATATTCGCTCTGGCTTATAGCATATCCATGCATCACCTGAAATTATTACTTTGAATAGTATTTTATCCCTCAATTAAATTCATATTTCTACGTCATTTCCAAATTGATCTCCACATGATTACTTGATTGCTGGATAGTATTCAGGGCTCTATGTCAGTGGAAGGTGGGTCCTAATCATCATTCCAGTATTTCTGTTCTCAGCAGTATGTTACCATACCTCCCCCATTATGAATGAGCTGCTGCATTTCCATCAAAGAGAGTGTAACATGTGGTCATTATACAGATGACCCTTCATGAGGAGAGATACATATGCTATTAACTTCGACAGGCAGGCAGGCAAGAATGCGTGCACACACACGCACAAACATAGGTTCTGCTGCTATTCAAAAGGAACTAAAGAATGTCACATTTTCTTCCTCCCTCCCTCCACCCTCTCTCCTCCCTTACAGCTCAGCATTCAATACCATAGTGTCCTCCAAGCTCATCACTAAGCTAAGGACCCTGGGACTGAACACCTCCCTCTGCAACTGGATCCTGGACTTCCTGACAGGCCGCCTGCAGGTGGTGAGGGTAGGCAACAACACATCCGCCACGCTAACCCTCAACACTGGGGCCCCTCAGGGGTGCGTGCTTAGTCCCCTCCTGTACTCCCAGGTCACCCAGAACTGCATGGCCGTGTACGCCTCCAACACCATCATTAATTGCTATATTGTAATTATTTCAGCACTATGGCCTATTTATTGCCTTATCTCCCTTATCCTACCTCATTTGCATACACTGTATATAGACTTTTTCTATTGTATTATTGACTGTATGTTTGTTTATTCCATGCTTAACTCTGTGTTGTTGTTTGTGTCGCACTGCTTTGCTATATCTTGGCCAGGTCATAGTTGTAAATGAGAACTTGTTCTCAACTAGCCTACCTGGTTAAATAAAGGTGAAATAAATAAAACATTTAAATTAAAAATGTTTGCTGAAACATGACGGTGGTAGTCATCTTGACTGGCTGCATTTAAGACTCTAGCCACCCAAGTCAAAGACTGTTCTCTCTGCTACCGCATGTCAAGTTATACCGATTCACCATGTCTGGAACCAACAGGACCCCGAACAGCTTCTAACCCCAAGCCATAAGACTGCTAAATAGTTCGTTAAATAGTTAACCAAATAGTTACCCGGACTATCTGCTTTGACCCTTTTTACAGTAACTTTGGTGACTCATCACATCCACTGCTGCTACTGTATATTATCTATCCTGTTGCCTAGTCACTTTATTCCTAGTTATACGTAAATATCTACCTCAATTATCTCGTACCCCTGCACATCGACTCGGTACTATTACCCTGTGTACAGTATAACCAAGTTATCATTACTCCTTGTGTATTTATTATTACTTTTATTATTCCGTGTTGTTACTTTTCAATATTTTCTCTATCTTTCGAACCTGCATTGTTAGAAAGGGCCCGTAAGTAAGCATTTCACTGTTAGTCTATACCTGTTGTTTACGAAGCATTTGACGAATAAAATGTTATTTGACATCTGTAGTGTATAGGGGTGGAAGGTAGCCTTGTTGTTAGAGCATTGGGCCAGTAACCGAAAGGTTGCTGGACCAAATCCCCGAGCTGACAAGGTAAAAATCTGGTGTTCTGCCCCTGAACAAGGCAGTTAACCCACTGTTCCCCGGTAGGCCGTCATTGTAAATCGAATTTGTTCTTAACGGACTTGCCTAGTTAAATAAAAATGTTTTAAATATATCTCCTACTCGGTGTGTCTGCATGTGTTGCATGCAAGGACACAGGCTCCCTAAGGGAGTTGATCTCATTACGTTGTGTTCACAAGACAACCAACCTTCTCCTCGAGATGAATGCGTAGCTGAGCATTGTTCCACTGGAGAGAACATACAGTGCTCACTCTTGCCATTAGATTACATGAAATCTACAGGCTACTGAGTTTAAAGCCCTGAAATATGTGTTCCAGAGTACTTAGTGCATTCACACGCGGTTTTACAACTAGAGCTACACAGACATGGTGATGTGGATGAAAGAAGATGCTCTTTCATCTAGGCATGGGGGCTAAATTCTCCTCGATGGTATTTTTTCCTTTCATCACGCTTAATGTGTTTGAAGTTGATTTGGAGGAGAAGAAGAAGAGAGAGGGCAGAGAGATAGGAGGAGAAGAAGAGAGAGAGGGCAGAGAGATAGGAGAAGGAGTAAGAGAAAGTACAGAGGAGAAAGGACAGAGAGGGAGATTTATAAATGTTTTATTTTAACCTTTATTTAACTAGGCAAGTCATTTAAGAACAAATTCTTATTTACAATGACGGCCTACCTCGGCAAAGCTCAGATGTTGCTAGGCCAATTGTGCACCGCCCTATGGGATTCACAATCACAACCAGATGTGATATAGCCTGGATTCAAACCAGGGACTGTAGTGATGCCTCTTGCGCTGAGATGTAGTGCCTTAGCCTCTCTCGGGCAGGTGGGGCGGTAGCGTCCCGCCTGGCCAACATCTGGTGAAATTGCAGAGCGCCAAATTCAAAATACAAAATTGCTAATATTAAAAATTCATGAAAATGCAAGTGTCATACATGATTCTTTAGCTTAGAATCTTGGTAATCGAACCGTGTGGTCCAATTTACAATAGGCTTTACGGCGAAAGCATAGCATTTGATTGTCTGAGGACAGCGCCTCACATACTTCCTGCATTAACATAAATTCATAACCTGCACAGTGGTCACAAAACTCAAAAATAACGATAAAATAAATCACTTACCTTTGAAGATCTTCATCTTTTGCAATACAGAGGTCCCCAGCTACACAATGAATGGTAGTTTTGTTCGATAAAGTCCCTCTTTATATCCCAAAAACTCTGTTTTGTTGGCGCGTTTTGTTCAGTATTCCACTGGCTCAAAGGCGGTCAAAACATGCAGACGAATACATCCTAATAGTACCGGTAAAGTTAATCAAAACATGTCAAACTATGTTTATAATTAATCCTCAGGTTGTAAATTATCTAAATAATCGATAATATTTCAACCGGACAATAGCGTACTCAATAGAAAGGAAAAACAACGAAGGGCGCGCACACGGTCATGCGCGCAAACCAGCACTTCATGAAATCAGTATCCACTAACCAAAAGGTATTTTTCTTTGTCGTTTTTCAAAATACAAGCCTGAAACCATGTCTAAAGACTGTTGACATCTAGTGGAAGCCATAGGAACTGCAACCTGGGTCCGAGTTATTAGACTTTCCCATAGAAAAGCATAGGAAAGTCCAATGACCTCAACAACAAAAACATTCCTGGATGGATTGTCCTCGGGGTTTCGCCTGCAAAATCAGTTCTGCTATACCCACAGACAATATTTTAACAGTTTTAGAAACTTCAAGGGTTTTCTATCCAATACTACCAATTATATGCATATCCTGGCCTCTGGGCCTGAGTAACAAGCGGTTTACTTTGGGCACGTTTGTCATCCAAACTTCAAAATACTGCCCCCTGCCCCAGAGAGGTTAAACCGCTGCTCTACTCAGGAGCCTAGATGGAGAGAGAGAAGGGAGAGATTGTAGAGGAAGAGGAGTGTAAAGACGAGATAGAAGGGAGTGTGTGCGTGTGCATGTGCGTGTGTGTGTGTGTTTGTGTCAGTCACCAGATCTCAACCCAATTGAACAAACACTTATGGGAGATTCGGGAGCGGCGCCTGAGACAGCATTTTCCACGACTATCAACAAAACACAAATGTATGACATTTCTCATGGAAAAATTGTGTGGCATCCCACCAATAGAGTTCCAGACAGTTGTAGAATCTACGCCAAGGAGCATTGAAGCCGTTCTGGCAGCTCGTGATGGCCCAACGCTCTTGAAGACACTTAATGTTGGTGTTTCCTTTATTTTGGCAGTTACCTGTAGATAGTGAGCTGTTCGAGTCTGTGAGTGTGGGGGATGGGAAGAGAGAGAGTGAAAGGATAGAGAGAAAGGGAGATAAAGAGAGAGCAAGAGAGAGTGAAAGAGGAGGGGAAAAGAGAGAGAGAGAGTGAAAGAGGAGGGAAAAAGAGAGAGAGAGAGAGAGAAAGACAGAGAGAGAGCTGCGTAGTGTGTAGGCGTAGGAAGTGTTCCGTCTCGTCTCTTGGTCCTGGTCTCTCAGTGGAGAAGTCAGTCTCCTCTGTGCTTGGGTCACTTCCTGTCCTGACCTCTCCACTGAAAGTATTGTAACCGCCTTTTTACCCAGCAGCCCTCAGCTACGCGCCAACACTCCTCTGTGTGCTGCCAAGCAGAAAGCTGGTGCTGCGCATTCCGCATTCACACCTCCCAGTGGGCAGTGTGTGTGTGGTTGCCAACCAGACATACCAGAGGAAGGTGTAACGAACTAACAAGTGTGAGTGCGTGCGTGCGTGCGTGCGTGCGTGCCAATGTCAATGAGAGGATATCTCACATCAGAATTAGACGTTCATCCATGTTTCTCAGAAGTCAAGTTTAGAAATTGTTCCAAACATCAAATTTAAAAGTGTTTAAGGTTCAGGCATTCACTCAGAATCTTTAAGGTTAGGGTTATTAAGTTCTGCTGTTAACTCCAAACTCTTAAAGTTAGACATTGACTCCAAATGGTTAAGGTAAGGGTTATGGTTTAGGATAAGCTTAATAAAACAGAAGAATCAAAATCAACTTTCTATGGTTGGATTTGAACTTTCAACCTTCGGAATCAGAGGCAGATGCTTAAGGTGCTGCGTGGTTAATCTGATGTCTGCATTGGCCGTGCAGCATTTACAGTGATACGGCCTCTGTAGAAGTCGGCATTCCTACTTTTTTGCGCTTTGTAGAGCAGGGCAGAGCTGTTGAGCAGAGCTGTTGGGAAGGAAGTTGTCAAGGAAGTGAGTTTGTGTTTTACAGGACCTTCCGCCCTCACCTACCGTCAACCAATCATATCAATGCGGAGCTATATGGAGCCCTCCGCATTATTACAACGTTTGAGAGGCACACGGCAACGCATTACGGAGCTCAATTTGGCCATAAGGCACCTCCGACCACATTTTCGGATACGCCCATCCACCATCCCCATCCACAACTGAAACATACTTGAAGGTAACACTACTCGCTGTTGCCCCTAGTGCCTGGTTTCCAAATCATTTCCCGAAGTCCTCAGACAGAGATGGATGTCGAATGATGACTTGTATCACGGTTGACCTGGCTGAGGCCCACCTGTGACAGCTGACATTCCGATTGAGAGGCTCCTTTTTATGACCAACTCACTGTGACACACGCATGCAGATAGACAGACACACACACACACACACATACACACACACACACACAGGGTTGTAAAATGGTAATGGTTGCTTCCACAATAGATTTTAATCACTTTTTTCAGTGATAAACAAACAATGTTTCGACCGTCATGGTGCTTGGATACAACTGTATTAGCCTGGCGTACCAACACTGTGGTCTCATGACGCACACACAGCTGGTGAAAGACACCACCAATCTATGAAGAGAATAACCAAATGGTATTCTTTATCTGCCCTATAGCTGTAAAGGGTGTGTGATGGAGTCTTGGTTCTTGGTTACATAACCTGCATTTCTTTAGGTGGATGAGCGATGCAGCTTTTGTATGTATTTTCAGTAGTCAGACAATGTCTGCCCATTTCAGTTGAATGCTTTCAGCTGTACAACTGACTAGGTATCCCGCTTTCCCTTTCCCTTTCCCTTGTTCATGTGTGCTGCTATGCTGCGTACATAGAAACATAGGTACCACAGTGCCATCTATTGAACACTGGTTGTAACAGCAGGCAGGCTGATTGAAAAGCCTGACCATCCTCCAAGTTGATAGGAAACAAATGGTGGGGTTATTTGTTAGGGGTTGGGTTGTAAAGAGGATGAGGAGGAAGATGTTTGTGTATATCTAAACTCTGGGCTTTCTTCTGCACTTTTAACCTCCTCTTTTTTTCGGCTCTCCTTTATCTAAGTCATTCATGCATGCCTCTCTTTCTCTCGCTCTTTCACACATACTCTTTCTCGTGTATACTACCCTCTGTACTCCCCATTCTAAATGCATTCTTTCTCATCTCCATGCCTCCATCTTTCAATCTCCATCTATTTAAGATTGACAGTCTGAAGGAGTTGTAAGCCAGTTAGGCCATCAACCCCCTCACAAAGCCCCTTGATGAGTAACTGCCAAGTCACTGATGTAAATCCCACACACACGGACGCACACATGCACACACAAATGCACAAATGCACACCCCCCCCCCCCCCCCCCACCCTTACACACAGTGAAGTCCCAGTTCTCCGCTCCACTCTGTCCCAAACAATTTTAAGGCTTCTAGCTACCTGAGTGCCCGGCGACCACTACCCTCCAAACACTACTTATCTCCACCTTAACACATTAAAATCATTGATCACACGGTGGGTCCTGAAATGCCGGTGGGAATAAAACAAGCAAAAATCTGTGTTTATTCCAACCAGTGGGCCCCATTGCCTGTCTGCCTGGGCTTGATGTGTGTCCCTGCCTTTCGCAACCACTTTTAATCAGAGCCTTCAATGTGTGTGTGAGAGAGAGTGAGAGAGAGATATGAGTAAAGAGAGAGATGGGAAGGATGGTGTCACATGGGTCGTCTAAAGGGGACCAAGGCGCGGCGTGTAGAGTGCTCATATTTACTTTATTAATGAAACACTTAACAAAAACAACAAAAGGACTACCAACAGTTCCGTCAGGTAACACATACAAAACGGAAAACAACTACCCACAAAACCCAGGAAGAAAAACCCCTACTTAAATATGATCTCCAATCAGAGGCAACGAGGACCAGCTGCCTCCAATTGGAGATCAACCCCCCCCCAAAAAAACATAGAAATAGAAAACCTAGAACACAAACATAGAAATAGAAAACATAGAAAAACACAAAACACCCCCTGTCACGCCCTGACCTACTCTACTATAGAAAATTACATCTTACTAGGGTCAGGACGTGACAGATGGGTCATGCTCGATCTCCGAATTTATTTGAAGGATAGGTATGATGTGCAATTAATAGATTGTTTTAATGTCAAATGAATATGGTTGATTTTTAAGGTTAAGGAAAAGTTCAGTGAATAGTGCCACTTTTTAGGATGTCAATATAAATGAATGTATTTATCGTTGTTTATTATTTTGTCTTGCCTTTTAAACATTATATGTGGGGATTTTTTTCTATCGAGGACCACTTTGAAAACAAGCGTTTTAATAAATACTTTCAAGTGATATCCTCTGCATCCACATTCTACATTTTGTTGTATATGTACACTACCAGTCAAAAGTTTTAGAACACCTTCTCATTCAAGGGTTTTTCTTTATTTTTACCATTTTCTACATTTTAGAATAATAGTGAAGACATCAAAACTGAAATAACACATATGGAATCATGTAGTAAACAAAAACGTGTTAAACAAATCAAAATATATTTTAGATTTTAGATTCTTCAAAGTAGCCACCCTTTGCCTTGAATTCTAAATAAATCACAGACAGTGCCATCAGCAAAGCACTCCCACACCATAACACCTCCTCCTCCATGCTTTACGGTTGGAAATACACATGCCGAGATCATCCATTCAACCCACACCATGTCTCACAAAGACACGGCGGTTAGAATCAAAAATCTCAAATTTGGACTCCAGACCAAAGGACAAATTTCCACTGGTCTAATGTCCATTGCTCATGTTTCTTGGCCCAAGCAAGTCTCTTGTTCTTATTGGTGTCCTTTGGTCGTGGTTTCTTTGCAGCAATTCGAGCATGAAGGCCTGATTCACGCAGTTACCTCTGAACAGTTGATGTTGAGATCTGTATGTTACTTGAACTCTGTGAAGCATTTATTTGGGCTGCAATTTCTGAGGCTGGTAACTCTAATGAACTTATCCTCTGCAGCAGAGGTAACTCTGGGTCTTACTTTCCTGTGGCGGTCCTAATGAGAGCCAGTTTCATCATTGCGCTTGATGGTTTTTGCGACTGCACTTGAAGAAACTTTCAAAGTTCTTGACATTTTCCGTATCGACGGACCTTCATGTCTTAAAGTAATGATGAACTGTCATTTCTCTTTGCTTATTTGAGCTGTTTTGCCATAATATGGACTTGGTCTTTTACCAAATAGGGCTATCTTCTGTATACGCCTCCTACCTTGTCACAACACAACTGATTGGCTCAAATGCATTAAGAAGGAAAGAAATTCCACAAATTAACTTTTAAGAAGGCCTGTTAATTGAAATGCATTCCAGGTGATTACCTCATGAAGCTGGTTGAGAGAATGCCAAGAGTGTGCAAAGCTGTCATCAAGGCAAAGGGTGGCTATTTGAAGAATCTCGAATATAAACTATATTTATTTTTAACACTTTTTTGCTTAATACATGTGTTATTTCATATTTTTGATGTCTTCACTATTATTCTACCGTGTACAAAATAGTAAAAATAAAGAAAAACCCTTGAATGAGTAGGTGTTCTAAAACTTTTGACAGGTAGTCTATGTTACCCAAAATGAATTCAATTCAATTCAAACCGCCATGGCAGAACAATTACTAAAATAGAGCGAGCAGAGACCAGAGACCTCCATCTCTAAAAAGGGGTGTGCACTAGTGGCGGTCGTTGCCATTTAAGTTTAGGGAGGATTATATATTTTTTCTGAGCATGGCCTTATTTCTTATTTCTATTACAGCATATTTGATGACTGTCATTCTTTTTTTTTTCAATTTAACTAGGCAAGTTAGTTAAGAACAAATTCTATTTACAATGACAGCCTACCGGGGAACAGTGGGTTAACTGCCTGTTCAGGGGCAGAACAACAGATTTTTACCTTGTCAGCTCAGGGATTCAATCCAGCAACCTTTCAGTTACTGGACTAACGCTCTAACCACTAGGCTACGTGCCGCCCCTCGCATTCATATTCCATTCACCCAGCTCATTGTAATATTTATAGGTTTAGACTACTACATTATACTCACATTGTCCATATACCCATCATGAGGTTGCTACAACCTAGCCTACAAATGAAAGTTTGTAATGTAGGTGCACAGGTCGAGAGACAAATTGGATTAATCAAGGTCACAGACAGTGACTTTCAATACCGCCTTACACACACTTGCCTGCATTTAACTGATCTAAGGCTTAATCATTAGTCCCACGAGTTGCAAATGAGAGTTTATTGGATTCAGGTAGGCTTATGGCAGTTATGTTCCGTTTGTTTCAGCTTAAAGAAATGTTTTTCAATAGAATCGGAGGAATGAATCACTCATCACCTGCGCACACAGTTCACTTTAATAGCAGCCACATACAAGCAGCATCATCACTTTCTTCTTGCATTAATCCCCTCTCCTCCTCTCACCCTTTTCCTTCGCTTGTCGACTTCAGTGCACAACACAACAGCTGTCTGACCAGGCGAAGAAACCATTTCAAGCCAGACCTTCATACCACAACCACTAACTGCTACACACAGCCTACGTCGTTGTCACCATATTAGCTAGCGTCATAGTCAACATAGCTACTAGAAATAACGCGTTAATAAATCCTCTACAATCACGCAGTACAGTGTAAGGCAAGCAGTTAAGCAGTTACACCAGCGGGCGACGGTGGCAATACATTTATAAAACCGAAAGCTTAACTTGACTTGAAAGAGTTCCAGTGTTGGATAGCCTTAGCCATCTAGCTAACAAAAATAGCATTCCTCTCTATTTGAGCCAGGTGTTTGAGTAGGCTAAATTAGCTAGTTTCATTAGCTAGTTAAGTAAGTGAAAGCGAAAAAGATTCAACGAAATCTCTCTCTCTCCTGCTTCTCCTACATTTTTTAAGAAATCAATTTGTTCAAAACTGTTCAACTATTGTCTTTCTTTCTCATTGAGTCAACTACTCATCACATTTTATGCACTGCAGTGCTAGCTAGCTGTAGCTTATGCTTTCAGTACAAGATGAATCTTTAATCCTTTGATTGGGTGGACAACATGTCAGTCCCTGCTGCAAGAGCTCTGCTAGGTTGGAGTACGTCCTCTGGAAGTCGTCATAATTACTGTTTAAGTCTATGGAAGGGGGTGAGAACAATGAGCCTCCTATGTTTTATATTGAAATCAATGTACCCAGAGGACGGAAAATAGCTGTGCTCCAGCTACAC
The DNA here is from genome assembly GCF_965601325.2 of Salmo salar. Lineage (NCBI taxonomy): Eukaryota > Metazoa > Chordata > Actinopteri > Salmoniformes > Salmonidae > Salmo > Salmo salar. The sequence continues at coordinate 44,026,237 of NC_138297.1, forward strand.
CATGGTGCTACCCTACAGAATGCTGTTGAGGCAACTGTTGACCTTCATTGCAAAACAGTGTGTTTTAATCAGTTATTTGGTGACGTGTGAATATACGTTTTAGTGTAGTTTTATCTTAAAAGGATAACTTTTTGAATGTTTCACAATTGTATTTTTATCACATTCACTGAGTAGTATGGTCCTACCCTTCCTCCTCTGAGGAGTCTCCACCGGTGTGACAGTATGTGTGAGTGTGGGCTTCGGTATATGTGTGGGCTTTAGTGTGTGTCTCTAGTCATTAAAGGGAATCAATTCTAGACATGTGGAATAACGAATCATTCATTAGGGATATTCACTTGGAGTGCTAACAGCAGGCATACAACAGCTACAGGTGGTGCTTTTCTTACCATTGATTTGCTACACTTTTCTGACAGTCAGCTTGCTGTGGAGGCTGTTCATCATGGTAGTTGATTACACTCTAATTGGTGCAAGAAAGAACTGATAGTACTTATTGGACACATTATAGAGTCACAATGAATAATGGTGGAGTCAGGATATGCGTTTTTGTCTCAGAGATGTGTGTGCATTGGAATGGTGTATGGGTAGGAACGGCGTCTGTGTCTGTCTGTGTGTGCGTGCGTCAGTCTTTGTATGGTCAACATTTATCCTGACGCAATTGATTCTATAATGTAGTCAGGTTTTACAGTATTGAAGAAATGTTATACCAAAATAATAGTTAAGTAGTGTTTTAGAAACATCCTGTCTTCAAGAGAGACTCTTCAGATTATTTGTATGTTAAAGTTATAAATGCCAATAAGAATGTTGCTCTTCTTCCCAACGTTAAACTCAATTATTTCTCATTCATCGTTTTCTCTCTGCATGTTTTATTCAATTTCCTATAATGTGTGCTGTCTAGTGTATTGATTTTCTCTCCCATTGGAGTTGGAACAACAACTTATTCTGAAGGATGATGTGCTGTCTGTCTGTCTGTCTGTCTGTCTGTCTGTCTGTCTGTCTGTCTGTCTGTCTGTCTGTCTGTCTGTCTGTCTGTCTGTCTGTCTGTCTGTCTGTCTGTCTGTCTGTCTGTCTGTCTGTCTGTCTGTCTGTCTGTCTGTTTGTCTGTCTGTCTGTCTGTCTGTCTGTGTCATCTAGTTTTGGTGGGCTACACTGTAAAAATAGAAAGTCTCAAAACGCCATGATTGTGTAATGAAACCATGAAAAGTAGAGCACCAAGGTTGAGGTCTGGTGTTTGATTGTAAACCCAATCTGTTTTAAACCAGAAATTAAGTACAAAGTGGTTCCTCAACCTGAATATATTGTGTTTTTAAGAGAGTGTTGTGTAAACACTTTTGGGGGATTCAGTGCATGTAAAAGGTGGCAAAAATGTGTTTCTCATACAATCAATGCTTTAGAAATACAAATGGTTTATAGCGTTATTTAGACAGATTAGAAACAGGAGGGGCAGTAAGACAGTACATTTCATTGGCATTTTACCCACTCAACCACAGCCATACTATAAGAAATGATTCTTGGGTGAATAGAAATTGACCAAATATATATATATATATACGGTGCATTCGGACCGTATTCGAACCCCTTAACCTTTTCACATTTTGTTACGTTACAGCCTTATTCTAAAATTGATTAAATTGTTTTTTTCCCTCATCAATTTACACAATACCCCATAATGACAAAGCAAAAACAGGTTTTTAGAAATTTTAGCAAATTTACAAAAAAAATCGTAAAGAAATATCACATGTAGGTAAGTATTCAGACCCTTTACTCAGTACTTTGTTGAAGCACCTTTGGCAGCGATTACAGCTTTGAGTCTTCTTGGGTTACGACACTACAAGGGTCATATAATGCAAGAGGTGGTCTAGCGGTAATGCACCCGGGTTAGACACGTCACTCCCCACCGAATACCGGGATTAAATTCCCTGCTCCCACACTTCAATCTGTTTCTCCCACCTATCTGTATCCCTTTTGTCATTGCATAACTGTCAAAATACCCCAAAATAGAAATATTATTTAATGATTTGTTAATTTCATTTTACTAAAATAATGTAAGTTGCTAAAATGTAAGAATCTTTCATGATGATAACCGAAGAGAGCGAAAACTGAGTGATTGAAGTTTTTGGTTTTAATCAGCTTGCATTTCATATCTTGCCACGTGACTCTGTTTTTAGAGAATTGCGGGTAATAAATGTTTAGACTTTTAGATTAACTCACACATTGTTGTATACATGTTTGAAGAAAGAAAAGTACATGTCTATATTAGTATTACGTTTTTTTGTGCCCTAGGTGTAATGGATTATGATGAACAGATATCAAAACCATCTGTCAAATTGACATTCAATGAGGACAGCCACCATTCCCACATTCATGATTGTCAATAGAATCCTAAATTCTTGCAGTTTAACCTCTAGTTAGTGCTGGTGGTTTGAACACTGTGTTTGACAATGTCAAATGTTTAAAATGATCAAATACATAAAACAACAAAGACGTCTCTGAAAAATGGATCTAAATCTGCACTAGACAGGATTCAAAACACCATAATGGTGTTTACAAACTTTAGTGGGAGGAAACGGCACCAAAAGAGAAGGTATCTAATTCTGCACTGAACTTGACAATCTTTTCTGTTAGTCCTCTCAGTACCTGGAAAGGTGTTGCGCAACATTTGATTAAGTGGTGTTACAACACACCATGTAATGTTTCAAAGTGTCTCAGCATGATGTGTTTCAATACTCCAGCAAAGTTAAGGTTTCATCTCCTTAAAGATGACAGTTCAGTTGCCACTAGTTTTGGTCTTACAAAGCACTTAATAATTTGAACGGCGTAGAATGAGAACATGCTGCATGCATGCACACACATACACACGGACACACGCATCTCCCCTGAACATGAAGGTTCAGATTGGAATGGAACAGCTGTCTACTCTGCTGTGGAATTGCATTCCTAGGGGGGGTAGGTCTGATAATTGACAACAGGTTGCAAATGCGGTCGTTTTATCTGCACTATACTGAATTCATCTCTCTCTTATTAATGGAGTAGATTGAAAGGAACACAAACGAGCGGCATCTCTCTCTGAGAGAGATGGAAGGAGGAAAAAAGATAGATGGAGACAGAAAAAGGAGTAAAAGAGGCTTTGATTGTCTTTGCCACTTAAACAGTCGTCGACCCTAGTAAACGTTGAGGGAGAGAGGAAGGGGCAGGAGAGAAGGGAGGATGAGGAGGAGGAGTAAAACTGAATTATTCATGACTACTTTGCATATGAGTTTGTTTACTCTCTCAGATCAGGCCCGGCTTCATTCACTCTTGTTGATAGAAGCTTCAAATTGCCTGTGACTTCCTTGTTTGTGTCACACTTCTAATCCGTTTCTGTCCCCAATCCAACCCCCACTAGTCTGGGATGCATATAGAGCATACCAACACACTCCTTAATTTGATATAAGTTCCCAACTGTATACTTTTAGAAAAGGTTCCACCTAGAACCTAAAAGGGTCTCCGGCTGCCCCTCGGGAGAACCCTTTAAAGAACCTTTTTGGGTTTCATGTAGAACCATTCCCATAGAGGGTTCTACCTGGAACCCAAAGAGTTATTCAAAGGTTTCTCCCATGGGGAGAGCCGAATAATCCTTTTGGAACCCTTTATTCTAAGAGTGTATCCTATACTCCCTGTCAAACACTATACCATAAACGCTTGTTGCTATGCAAGTATAGTACTTCTTCATGTCTCAGTGAAGCTTCAATACAACTAGCCTTTGTGTCCAGCCCCCACTCTAACCTTGTTTCTGCCTCGGTCTGAGGTTTGTGGTCTGGGAGAGTTTATGCCCTCTACCTCACTCCATCGATCTGCTTTTCTAAACACTGGTGGCATTTCAGTCTGCCCTTTCCCAGCCCCAGCTTCATCCCTGACTCAGAGCTTCACTGGGTGTCTGCAGTCTGTATATAGACCAGAGAGTCTTTACACTCTGATTGGCACAGACTTGCCTCTAGTCTCTACGTGGTGTCTTGAGACCTTGGGACTACGTATAAGGTTTTATCTGCGCAAAGCATAGAGATACTGAGCATCAAAGATTTCACATCTCAGATTTCAGAACTGTTTTGTAGTGAATTCCTCTTTTATAACCCATTCATGCCCTCACCTTAAAGGTCCCCAAACTGCTGAGTATCAAAATCCTAAGATATTTGTAAATCAGTTTTTTTTAGGAGGATGCAATTGTAGATAGAACCTTATGGCTCTGAAATGTCCATCTGGGCTCAGCCATATGGCACCGAATGTTACAATTATTTCACTTTTCAATAGAAAAGTACAGACATTGAATGATTAAATGAAGAGAATACCCTTCCTTATTTCAAATGTCATTATCAAATATATTCATCAAACATGTGTTAAAGCAAAAGTTCCCTAAAATGACAAGTACAATGTGTCCTATGGATAACTAGCAACATTGCTAAAGCTTAGCTCTGGATGAGTAAACTGATATAATTTTCTGGTCTCAGACACCCAAATTCACTACTTGCTAGTTATCAATACAATGTGGTACATTTGTACTTTTGGTGAAATAGCATTTCCATGGAGGTTTTCGTATTGATATAGAATAAGACAAAAACAGCAATGCCTCTCCCGAGTACCTTAAATATGATCTTAGGCACCTGTATTTATTGATTTTACCATAAAGAGCTTATGTTATCACCATTCTTCTGAAAAAGGGGTGAAAAAAATAATCTAGCTAGGTAATTGATAAAGAGGACCAAAACCTATAATATGAATTAGGTTTTGGGACTATAAGCTTCTATCTGAAAAATGTATAGTTTTGAGATTAGTATTTTTCAAGTCCCAGATGTCTTTCATGACTCGATAAGTATATCCTGTTTGGGATAGGGGGCAGTATTTTCACGGCCGGATAAAAAACATACCCGATTTAATCTGGTTAATACTCCTGCCCAGAAACTAGAATATGCATATAATTAGTAGATTTGGATAGAAAACACTCTAAAGTTTCTAAAACTGTTTGAATGGTGTCTGTGAATATAACAGAACTCATATGGCAGGCCAAAACCTGAGAAGATTCCATACAGGAAGTGTCCTGTCTGACAATTTGTTCTCCTTCTAGGGCATCTCTATTAAAAATACAGCATCTCTGCTGTAACATTACATTTTCTAAAGCTTCCATTGGCTCTCAGAAGGCGCCAGAAAGCGGAATGACGTCTCTGCAGTCTCTGGCCGAAAAAAAGAAGAAGTTTTTGTGAGAGGTCAGGCAGGGAACAATGACAATGGAGTGCGCATGCACGAGACGACTCCATGTTTTTCTTTCAGTCTATGAATGAATATAACGTCGCCCGGTTGGAATATTATCGCTATTTTACGAGAAAAATAGCATAAAAATTGATTTTAAACAGCGTTTGACATGCTTCGAAGTACGGTAATGGAATATTTAGAATTTTTTTGTCACGAAATGCGCCCGCGCGTCACCCTTCGGATACTGACATGAACGCACGAACAAAACGGAGCTATTTGGATATAACTATGGATTCTTTCGAACCAAAACAACATTTGTTGTTGAAGTAGAAGTCCTGGGAGTGCATTTTGACGAAGAACAACAAAGGTAATCCAATTTTTCTTATAGTAAATTTGAGTTTGGTGAGGGCCAAACTTGGTGGGTGTCAAATTAGCTAGCCATGATGGCCGGGCTATGTACTCAGAATATTGCAAAATGTGCTTTCACCGAAAAGCTAATTTAAAATCTGACACCGCGATTGCATAAAGGAGTTCTGTATCTATAATTCTTAAAATAATTGTTATGTTTTTTGTCAACGTTTATCATGAGTAATTTAGTAAATTCACCGGAAATTTGCGGTGGGCATGCTAGTTCTGAACATCACATGCTAATGTAAAAAGCTGGTTTTTGATATAAATATGAACTTGATTGAACAAAACATGCATGTATTGTATAACATAATGTCCTAGGGGTGTCATCTGATGAAGATCATCAAAGGTTAGTGCTGCGTTTAGCTGTGATTTTGGTTTTTGTGACATATATGCTTGCTTTGAAAATGGCTGTGTGATTCTTTTTGGCAGGGTACTCTCCTGATATAATCTAATGTTTTGCTTTCGCTGTAAAGCCTTTTTGAAATCGGACAATGTGGTTAGATAAAGGAGAGTCTTGTCTTTAAAATGGTGTAAAATAGTCATATGTTTGAGAAATTGAAGTTATAGCATTTTTGAGGTATTTGTATTTCGCACCACGCTATACCATTGGATATTGGTGAGGCGTTCCGCTAGCGGAACGTCTGTCCCTAACAGGATATCACCTTACATTAAAAAAAAATCATTGACAACACAGCATTGTTTTATTGAATTGCAGATATAACCTTGCAGCACCGAGTTAAAAGGTGTTTGTGCAGATAGAACTTTGTCATTTTTTTCATGGTAAATAGATCTGATTTCATCTCATAGAACCTTATAGTCCCAAGGTCATGGTTTCCGTAAGGCTAATGAAGGAGCATCAAGCTGCGGTTGACTTGGGCACAACCATTCTGGATCTGTATTGTTCATCCATAGCCGTACTTTATAGTCTGACTGGCGCGCGACCCACGTGACTACACAGCAAGCTGTGACTCACTGGTCTGGTTTCCTGGGCTTGTAAAAGTGAAGTTTAGCTCAAATTTTTTGCGACTTTGAGCTACTTTTTGATTGTTTTTCATATGCACCCTATTTGAATGCACACCCCCACGCTTCCTCGTCAATTTGCTACGCCCCCACAAGAGAGGTAAACAAGCCAAGATAAAATTAGGTCTAACTAAAACTGTTCTCAGTGATGGAGATTTCTGAAAAGGAGATAGAGAGACGACACTGCCACATAGTAACAACCAACGTAGGGATTTAATTTAAATAGGAGCAACTTGAAGCATTTTGAGCTTTTGTGCAAGGGGAAGATGTATTAGTGATCTTGCCAACAGGCTTTAGGGAAAACCTCATTTACCAGCTAGCCAGCTAGTTATAGTCTTGAAGAAGCAAGGACAACAGCCTCCATTTCTGACAGCTTCGTCCCCGCTAAAGGCTGTGGTGGACGGAGGACCAAAACCGCGAGGCAATAGCGTTGGACCTCAGAGCCGTGGTTGTGGAGGAGAATGCTATAATGCTATGCAACCTTGTCTTCTGAAGTGGGGAGAGCTAGTTGGGGAAGACTGGGAAGGATGAGTTGGCTTCAGTCCTATGCAGCTCCAAATGTGGGAATGTGATGAAAGAAATAAAAGCTGAAATAAATCATTCTCTCTACTATTATTCTGACATTTCACATTCTTAAAATGAAGTGGTGATGCTAACTTACCTAAAACAGGGAATCTTTACTGGGATTAAATGTCAGGAATTGTGAAAAACTGAGTTTAAATGTATTTGCCTAAGGTGTATGTAAACTTCTAACTTCAACTGTATATACATATATATACACTACTGGTAAAAGGTTTTAGAACACCTACTCATTCAAGTGTCTACCTTTATTTTGACTATTTTCTACATTTTAGAAAAATAGTGAAGACATCAAAACTATGAAATAACACATATGGAATCATGTACTAACCAAAAATGTGTGAAACAAATCAAAATATATTTTATATTTGAGATTCTTCAAATAGCCACCCTTTGCCTTGATGACAGATTTGCACACTCTTGGCATTCTCTCAACCAGCTTCATGAGGGGGCCACTATAACTAACTATTTTGCCAACTTGGACTGGTCCCCCCTTCCACACGGAACCCCACTAACCCACAGACGGAAACGCACGAGGTGGCTAAAAACAGACCTCCCTCCCATCTTCCACCAGCTTGCTACCTATGGCCCGGCTAGCTGTCTGAATCTCACTGGACCCTTTGATCACTCGGCTAAGCATGCCTCTCCTTAATGTCAATATGCCTTCTCCATTGCTGTTCTGGTTAGTGTTTATTGGCTTATTTCACTGTAGAGCCTCTAGCCCTGCTCATTATACCTTATCCAACCTCTCAGTTCCTCCACCCACACATGCTATGACATCTTCTGGTTTCAATGATGTTTCTAGAGACAATATCTCTCTCATAATCACTAAATGCCTAGGTTTACCTCCTCTGTACTCACATCCCACCATACCTTTGTCTGTACATTATACCTTGAAGCTATTTTATCGCCCCCAGAAACATGCTCCTTTTTCTCTCTATTCTGGACGTCACAGACGACCAATTCTTATAGCTTTTAGCCGTACCCTCATACTTATTCTTCTCTGCTCCTCTGGGGATGTAGAGGTGAATCCAGGCCCTGCAGTGCCTGGCTCCACTCCTACTCCCCAGGCGCTCTCCTCCCAACTGCCCACTGCACTGAGGATAGGAAACTCTGTCACCACCGATAAGCCCACTATAATTGAGAATTTCAATAAGCATTTTTCTACGGCTGGCCATGCTTTCCACCTAACTACCCCTACTGCATTCAACAGCACTGCACCCCCCACAGCTACTCGCCCAAGCCTCCCCCATTTCTCCTTCTCCCAAATCCATTCAGCTGATGTTCTGAAAGAGCTGCAAAATCTGGACCCCTACAAATCAGCTGGGCTTGACAATCTGGACCCTTTCTTTCTAAAATTATCTGCCGAAATTATTGCAACCCCTATTACTAGCCTGTTCAACCTCTCTTTCGTGTCGTCTGAGATTTCCATAGATTGGAAAGCAGCTGCTGTCATCCCCCTCTTCAAAGGAGGTGACACTCTTGACCCAGATTGCTACAGACCTATATCCATCCTACCCTGCCTTTCTAAGGTCTTCGAAAGCCAAGTCAACAAACAGATGACCAACCATTTCGAATCCCACCGCACCCTCTCCGCTATGCAATCTGGTTTCAGAGCTGGTCATGGGTGCACCTCAGCCACGCTCAAGGTCCTAAACGACATCGTAACCGCCATCAATAAGAAACAATACTGTGCTGCCGTATTCATTGACCTGGCCAAAGCTTTTGACTCTGTTAATCACCACATCCTCATCGGCAGACTCAGTAGCCTTGGTTTCTCAAACGATTGCGTCGCCTGGTTCACCAACTACTTCTCTGACAGAGTGCAGTGTGTCAAATCGGAGGGCCTACTGTCTGGACCTCTGGCAGTCTCTATGGGGGTACCACAGGGTTCAATTCTTGGGCCAACTCTTTTCTCTGTATACATAAATGATGTCGCTCTTGCTGCTGGTGAATCTCTGATCCACCTCTACGCAGACGACACCATTCTTTACACTTCTGGCCCTTCTTTGGACACTGTGTTAACAACCCTCCAGACGAGCTTCAATGCCATTCAACTCTCCTTCCGTGGTCTCCAACTGCTCCTAAACACAAGTAAAACTAAATGCATGCTCTTCAACCGATCGCTGCCTGCACCTGCCCGCCTGTCCAGCATCACTTCTCTGGACGGTTCTAACTTAGAATTTGTGGACAACTACAAATACCTAGGTGTCTGGTTAGACTGTAAACTCTCCTTCCAGACTCACATCAATCATCTCCAATCCAAAGTGAAATCTCGAATTGGCTTCCTATTTCGCAACAAAGCATCCTTCACTCATGCTGCCAAACATACCCTCGTAAAACTGACCATCCTACCAATCCTCGACTTCGGCGATGTCATTTACAAAATAGCTTCCAATACCCTACTCAACAAGCTGGATGCAGTCTATCACAGTGCCATCCGTTTTGTCACCAAAGCCCCATATACTACCCACCACTGCGACCTGTACGCTCTCGTTGGCTGGCCTTCGCTTCATAATCGTCGCCAAACACATTGGCTCCAGGTCATCTACAAGACCCTGCTAGGTAAAGTCCCCCCTTATCTCCGCTCACTGGTCACCATAGCAGCACCCACCTGTAGCACGCGCTCCAGCAGGTATATCTCTCTGGTCACCCCTAAAGCCAACTCCTCCTTTGGTCGTCTCTCCTTCCAGTTCTCTGCTGCCAATGACTGGAACGAACTACAAAAATCTCTGAAACTGGAAACACTTATCTCCCTCACTAGCTTTAAGCACCAGCTGTCAGAGCAGCTCACAGATCACTGCACCTGTACATAGCCCATCTATAATTTAGCCCAAACTACTACCTCTTCCCCTACTGTATTTATTTATTTTATTTATTTTGCTCCTTTGCACCATATTATTTATATTTTATCTCTGAACTTTCTTCAAACTACAAATCTACCATTCCAGTGTTTTTCTTGCTATACTTTATTTACTTTGCCACCATGGCATTTTTTTGCCTTTACCTCCCTTATCTCACATCATTTGCTCACATTGTATATAATCTTATTTAAAAAATATTATTTTTTTTTCTACTGCATCATTGATTGTATGTTGTTTTACTCCATGTGTAACTCTGTGTTTTTGTATGTTGTCGAACTGCTTTGCTTTATCTTGGCCAGGTCGCAATTGTAAATGAGAACTTGTTCTCAACTTGCCTACCTGGTTAAATAAAGGTGAAATAAATAAATAAATAAATAAAATGAGGTAGTCACCTGGAATACATTTCAATTAACAGGTGTGCCTTGTTGAAAGTTAATTTGTGAAATGTCTTTCCTTCTTAATGCGTTTGAGCCAATCAGTTGTGTTGTGACAAGGTAGGGGTGGTATATAGAAGATAGCCCAATTTGGTAAAAGACCAAGTCCATATTATTGTAAGAACAGCTCAAATACGCAAAGAGAAATGACAGCCCATTATTACTTTAAGACATGAAGGACAATCAATCAGAACATTTCAAGAACTTTGAAAGTTTCTTCAAGTGCAGTCACAAAAACCATCAAGTGCTATGACGAAACTGGCTCTCATGAGGACCACCACAAGAAAGGAAGATCCAGAATTCATTAGAGTTACCAGCTTCAGAATTTGCACCCCAAATAAATGCTTTACAGAGTTCAAGTAAGACACATCTCAACATCAACTGGAGACTGCGTAAATCAGCCATTCATAGTTGAATTGCTGCAAAGAAACCACTACTAAAGGACACCAATAAGGAGAAGAGACTTGCTTGGGCCAAGAAACACGAGCAATGGATATTAGACTGGTGGAAATTTGTCCTTTGGTCTGATGAGTCCAAACTGCCATGTCTTTGTGAGACACAGAGTAGGTGAACGGATGATCTCTGCATGTGTGATTCCCACCGTGAAGGATGAAGAGGAGGTGTGATGGTGTGGGGATGCTTTGCTGTTGACACTGTCAGTGATTCATTTACAATTCAAGGTACACGTAACCAGCATGGCAAAAACAGCATTCTGCAGCGATACGCCATTTTATCTGGTTTGCTCTTCGTGCAACTATTATTTGTTTTTAAACAGGACAATGACCCAACACACTTCCAGGGTGTTTAAGGGCTATTTGACCAAGAAGGAAAGTGATGGAGTGCTGCATCAGATGACCTGGCCTCCTGAATCGCCCGACCTCAACCCAATTGAGTTGGTTTGGGATGAGTTGGACCGCAGAGCGAAGGAAAAGCAGCCAACAAGTGCTCAGCATATTTGGGAGCTCCTTCAAGACTGTTGGAAAAGCTGAAGCTGGACGAGCGAATGCCAAGAGTGTGCAAAGCTGTCATCTGTGCAAAGGGTGGCTACTTTGAAGAATCTCAAATATAAACTATATTTTGATTTGTTTAACACTTTTTGGTTACTATATGAATTCATATGTGTTATTACATAGTTTTGATGTCTTCACTATTATTCTACAATGTAGAACAAAGTAATTATAAAGAAAAGCACTTGAATGAGAAGGTGTGTCCAAACATTTGACTGGTACAGCCTGTGTATACACTACCTTTCAAAAGTTTGGGGTCACTTAGAAAGAACTGACAGCTTCATTAAATAGTACCCGCAAACCACCAGTCTCAACCTCAACAGTGAAGAGGCGACTCCGGGATGCTGGCCTTCTAGGCAGAGTTGCAAAGAAAAAGCCATATATCAGACTGGCCAATAGATTAAGATGGGCAAACAACACAGACACTGGACAGAGGAACTCCGCCTAGAAGATCAGCATCCCGGAGTCGGGTCTTCACTGGTTTTTGCAGGTACTATTTAATGAAGCTGCAGTTGAGGACTTGTGAGGCGTCTGTTTCTCAAACTAGACACTCTAATGTACTTGTCTTCTTGCTCAGTTGTGCACTGGGGCTTCCCACTCCTCTTTCTATTCTGGTTAGAGCCAGTTTGCGCGAAGCCTCCAGAGGTAATCCATGGCCCGAAGCCCGTAGGGATAAACCATGGCACGAAGCCTGTAGGAATAATCCATGGCCCGGCACCTGTAGAGATAATCCATGGTACGAAGCCTCCAGTGATGATCCATGGCGCGGAACCTGTAGAGATGATCCATGGCATGGAGCCAGCAGCAACGGTCACTAGTCCGGAACCTATAATGACGCTTCCCAGTCCGGAGCCTCCGGCGACGCTCCTCCGTCCGGAGCCTCCAGCGACACTCCTCAGTCCTGAGCCTCCAGCAACGCTCCTCAGTCCGGAGCCTCCAGCGACGCTCCTCAGTCCAGAGCCTCCAGCGACGCTCCTCCGTCCGGAGCCCCCAGCGAACCTCCTCAGTCCGGAGCCCCCAGCGACGCTCCCCAGTCCGGAGCCCCCAACGACGCTCCTCAGTAGGGAGCCCCCAGCGACGCTCCTCAGTACGAAGCCTCCAGCGACGCTCCTCAGTATGGAGCCTCCAGTGACGCTCCTCAGTCCAGAACCTCCAACGGCGGTCTGCAGCCCAGAGTCTTCAACGGCGGTCTGCAGCCGAGAGTCTTCAGCGGCGGTCTGCAGCCCAGAGTCTTCAGCGGCGGTCTTCAGCTCAGAATCTTCAGCGGCGGTTGGCGTTTCAGAGCCTCCGGCAATGACCCACAGTCTGGTTCCTCCAGACACACAGAGGTGGGGGGATCAGTGGGCGGGGGGGTTCTACGCCCGGAACCAGAGCCGCCGCCAAATATGGATGCCCACCCGGACCCTCCCCAATAGGTTAAGGTTTGCGGCCGGTAGTCCGCACCTTTGGGGGGGGGGGGGGGGGTACTGTCACGCTCTGACCTAGGAGAGCTGTGTTTTCTCTGTTTAGTTAGGTCAGGGTGTGATAGGTGGGTGGGCATTCTATGTTTTTGTTTTCTATGTTTTGGCCAGGTATGGTTTCCAATCAGAGGCAGCTGGCTCTCTTTGTCTCTGATTGGAAGCTATACTTAGGCAGCCTGTTTTTCCTGTGTTGGTGTGGGTAGTTGTTTTCCGTTTTGTTAGTATACCTGACGGAACTGTTGGCTGTCGTTTTGTTGTTTTTGTTTAAGTGTTTTCATTAACCTCTTACATCTAGATGTTCCGCTAGCGGAACACCTGCTCCAATATCCAATGATGGGCGTGGCGCGAAATACAAATTCCTCTAAAATCCGAAAACTTCAATTTTTCAAACATATGACTATTTTACAGCATTTTAAAGACAAGACTCTCGTTAATCTAACCACACTGTCCGATTTCAAAAAGGCTTTACAGCGAAAGCAAAACATTAGATTATGTCAGCAGAGTACCCAGCCAGAAATAATCAGACACCCATTTTTCAAGCTAGCATATAATGTCACAAAAAACAAAACCACAGCTAAATGCAGCACTAACCTTTGATGATCTTCATCAGATGACAACCCTAGGACATTATGTTATACAATGCATGCATGTTTTGTTCAATCAAGTTCATATTTATATCAAAAACCAGCTTTTTTACATTAGCATGTGACGTTCAGAACTAGCAAACCTCCGGTGAATTTACTAAATTACTCACGATAAACGTTCACAAAAAACATAACAATTATTTTAAGAATTATAGATACAGAACTCCTCTATGCACTCGATATGTCCAATTTTAAAATAGCTTTTCGGTGAAAGCACATTTTGCAATATTCTCAGTAGATAGCCCAGCCATCACGGCTAGCCATTTAGACACCGACCAAGTTTAGCCCTGACCAAACTCCGATTTACTATTACAAAAGTTTGATTACCTTTGTTGTCTTCGTCAGAATGCACTCCCAGGACTGCTACTTCAATAACAAATGTTGGTTTGGTCCAAAATAATCCATCGTTATATCCAAATAGCGGCGTTTTGTTCGTGCGTTCTAGACACTATCCGAATGGTAAATAAGGGTCGCGCGCATGGCGCATTTCGTGACAAAAGATTTCTAAATATTTCATTACCGTACTTCGAAGCATGTCAACCGCTGTTTAAAATCAATTTTTATGCAATTTTTCTCGTAAAAAAGCGATAATATTCCGACCGGGAATCTGCGTTTCGGTAAATAGAGGGGGAAAAAAAGACGGGGGCGGCCAGTGAACGCGCCTAAGCCCTTTGTCCTCTGATAGACCACTTAGCAAAAGCGCTCGTGTGTTTCAGCCAGGGCTTTGAATTACGTCATTCAGCTTTTTCCCGGGCTCTGAGCGCCCATGGAAGCCGTAGGAAGTGTCACGTAACAGCAGAGATCCTTTGTAATGGATAGAGATGACAAAGAAGGCCAGGAAATGGTCAGACAGGGAACTTCCTGTACAGAATCTTCTCAGGTTTTGGCCTGCCAAATGAGTTCTGTTATACTCACAGACACCATTCAAACAGTTTTAGAAACTTTGGAGTGTTTTCTATCCGAAGCTAATAATTATATGCATATTCTAGTTTCTGGGCAGGAGTAATAATCAGATTAAATCGGGTACGTTTTTTATCCAGCCGTGAAAATACTGCCCCCTAGCCATAACAGGTTAAAGTAAAGTATGAGCACTCTACACGCCGAGCCTTGGTCCCCTTTATACGACCCGCGTTACACAACACTGTATTTCTGATCAATTTGATGTTATTTTAATGGACAAAAAATTAACGGTAGTGTATATGGACAAACCTTTGAACAATTAGTGTATACTGTGTGAATAACTTTTAATTACAGGTGCATTCCAGACGATGTAACCCCGTTCAGTCTCAAATTCATATGAACAAGTACAAGACTGCTGTAGTTTGACAGGTCATTCATCCTCCCTATCGTCTCAAGATGTAATAACTCAAAGCCCTCTGAATGTTTTACAATGTTATGGTTTGAAAACCGTCCCACAGACACCTAAATGTCCTTTCACTATTTACAGGAGTTCAGCTATCCAGAATCAGAGCCAGAAACTGGCTACTATGAGGCTGAACAAGAATTGTCCCATGCACCAGGGTACAGAGAGGGATGAAAGACACCTTCAATCGACATCTTCACTGAATCTACACCTTCTGTCACGACTTCCTCCGAAGTCGGTCCCTCTCCTTGTTCGGGCGACGTTGGGCGGTCGACGTCAATGGTCTTCTAGCCATCGCCGATCCACCTTTAATTTTCCATTTGTTTTGTCTTGTCTTCCCACACACCTGGTTTCAATTCCATCATTACATGTTGTGTATTTAACCCTCTGTTCCCCCCATGTTCTTGTCCGGAATTGTTTATTGTAGTGCTTGTGCATGTTATGCTGGTGTGTGACGGGTTTTACCCATTGATCTATTGTACTGTTAACGGTGGTTTTATTTATTAAACTGTGCCGTTGTAAATCAGTTTTACTCTCCTGCACCTGACTTCTCTGCCGCCAGTCCGCACCCCTTACACCTTCACATTTCACAAAGTAATTCCATGTTTGCTTCATGCTTTATTTCATCCTGTAAAATAAAGTTTATTTTGTACATGCTCTCTGTTTTCTTTATCCATTCATTAATAAATGTTGCATTAGATAGACATTTTAGGTTGACTTCATGAAAGATGATTCATATCACTTTTGGTTTGGTTGGTCATACTTGCTGTGGTCTGATCCTTTTGGACTATGATCTATTAATATTTAGGGTACATGCATTGCCCAAATTTGTGTCAGGAAGGAAACTTGCCAGAAGTGAACATGGGTTGTATTAGACAGCGCCGTCAGACATAGAAACTCTGCTTCTAGCTCCTAAGCAACTTTGCAGGGTTTTTTTGGTGTGTTATTTCTTACGTTATTAGCCCAGAACGTTTTTGCTCATCCTAATATTTATATACACTGCTCAAAAAAATAAAGGGAACACTTAAACAACACAATGTAACTCCAAGTCAATCACACTTCTGTGAAATCAAACTGTCCACTTAGGAAGCAACACTGATTGACAATAAATTTCACATGCTGTTGTGCAAATGGAATAGACAACAGGTGGAAATTATAGGCAATTAGCAAGACACCCCCAATAAAGGAGTGGTTCTGCAGGTGGGGACCACAGACCACTTCTCAGTTCCAATGCTTCCTGGCTGATGTTTTGGTCACTTTTGAATGCTGGCGGTGTTTTCACTCTAGTGGTAGCATGAGACGGAGTCTACAACCCACACAAGTGGCTCAGGTAGTGCAGCTCATCCAGGATGGCACATCAATTCGAGCTGTGGCAAGAAGGTTTGCTGTGTCTGTCAGCGTAGTGTCCAGAGCATGGAGGCGCTACCAGGAGACAGGCCAGTACATCAGGAGACGTGGAGGAGGCCGTAGGAGGGTAACAACCCAGCAGCAGGACCGCTACCTCCGCCTTTGTGCAAGGAGGAGCAGGAGAAGCACTGCCAGAGCCCTGCAAAATGACCTCCAGCAGGCCACAAATGTGCATGTGTCTGCTCAAATGGTCAGAAACAGACTCCATGAGGGTGGTATGAGGGCCCGACGTCCACAGGTGGGGGTTGTGCTTACAGCCCAACACCGTGCAGGACGTTTGGCATTTGCCAGAGAACACCAAGATTGGCAAATTCGCCACTGGCGCCCTATGCTCTTCACAGATGAAAGCAGGTTCACACTGAGCATGTGACAGACGTGACAGAGTTTGGAGACGCTATGGAGAACGTTCTGCTGCCTGCAACATCCTCCAGCATGACCGGTTTGGCGGTGGGTCAGTCATGGTGTGGGGTGGCATTTCTTTGGGGGGGGGGGCGGGGGGGCGCACAGCCCTCCATTTGCTCGCCAGAGGTAGCCTGACTGCCATTAGGTACCGAGATGAGATCCTCAGACCCCTTGTGAGACCATATACTGACATTACATCAAAGTTGGATCAGCCTGTAGAGTGGTTTTCCACTTTAATTTTGAGTGTGACTCCAAATCCAGACCTCCATGGGTTGATAAATTGGATTTCCATTGATTATTTTTGTGTGATTTTGTTGTCAGCACATTCAACTATGTAAAGAAAAAAGTATTTAATAAGATTATTTCTTTCATTCAGATCTAGGATGTGTTGTTTAAGTGTTCCCTTTATTTTTTTGAGCAGTATATTTCTTAATTTCCATTCTTTTACTTTTAGATTTGTGTGTATTGTTCTGAATTGTTAGATACTACTGCACTGTTGGAGCTAGGAACACAAGCATTTTGCTACACCCACAATAACATCTGTATGTGACCAATAAACATGTATTTTGTTTTATTTTATTAGTAGCTTGCTAGCTGGAATGCATGGGTGATTCACTACTATGTAAACAGATGACGTCCAAGAAGGAAAATGAATACCTTCAGTGGGGTAAGAAAATGTTCAGCCTATAATTAGCTAACTAGTTAATTTATTACTAAAACATACATTTGATTAGCTATCCGATTTCGAGTTAATAGCAAGCAAGCAAACAAAAATGATTAGCTGTCTGACTTTCTATGGGCTGAACAATGCTAGCTAACGTTAGCTATGCTAGCTAAGCTAACGTTAGTTGCTACTTGCTAGCCACAATATTGTAACGTTTAACAGGTTGCAGTTGTCTAATATGTCACTTGTTTTAGTGTAGAGGGGTTGTTAAAACGTTTAGAAAATGTGTGTGATGATGTTCGCAGCAAATGATGTCCGAGCTCAGAAGATTTGTGCTAGCTAGCTAGCTACTGTGTGTTTGCTTATCCTTGAAGCGGAAGGACTGGGACAGTCCTATGTAAAACAATAGATCATAATTCGTTCAATTCGAAACAGGAATATCCAACCAGCGTAGGGTGACACTTTGAAGTCTGAGGGCACAGCCCTTTCATTATCATGCCGAGGGACTCCATCCATTCCAAACTCTCAAGTCAAGGACACAGAGAGGCTGGTGTTATGAAGACTACGTCCTTGGTTGAACAAAATACACAGAAATGGAGTGACTCATAGGAATGCAGTGAGAGTGTACAACAGGACATGTCACTTTCCAATTGAAGATGCTTCTCCTGCTGTAGGACACAGAGAAGATAAAGAAAGTGATACCTGCAAGAGGGTGTTGTGGATGATAACAGACAACAGAAAAGCTCAGAGACCCAAGGTGATGTCACTGTCCTCATACCGCTAGCTGTACTGCAGTTTTCATAGTATCACTTTAAAATGTAAGATTTCATGTATTGTCCTGAAATTACCCTTTTGATGGCAGATTTTCAAAACAGTCACGCAAGCAATGCTTCATGTTCTCATTAATAGGATTTCCTGAACCTTTGCACAGTCATGCAACTCAGAGATGTCTGCTATCTGAATACCAACGACCATGTAGACGGATGCGTGACGGAAGGCCACTGACTGGTGGTAACGACATGGTCGTGGTAGACACAGGGAGACAGACGGTGGAGCGCCCTATCACGTCTCAGGCAGCCATATAAACATATCTCCCTTCCCCCACCCCACTGTTCTGCTTCTAACCCCTTCTCCCTTTCTTCTCCTTCTACCCTTCTCTCCCTGTTTTCTCTCTTCTCCCCTTCTCACCCTTTCTCCCTTTCCCCTTCTTCTACCCTTCTCTCCCTGCTGATGGAAGGCATGGACATGTCATCCATGTCATGAGACAGTCATCCATTTAACACCCATCAGTTCTGAATAAACAATGTCAGGCTTCACTTCTCCTTGATTTACATGTGTACATTTTCTTTACATCAAGTAAATAGGCCTACATAAATAGGCCCTCCCATCTTTAGACCTGACTTGACATAACCCTCCCCTGACTCTAACCCCTCCTCAATCTAACTATGACCCCTCCACCTGGTTGTGGAGGGGTCAGCGTTCATAACCAAGTGGGAAGGTGGTATTTACCACACAGGACTGGTAATTACTAGTGGGAAATGTGTCTATCATCCCTGAGCTGACTTCTCCCACATGCTAAACTCTGACGTCACTTACTAAGGAAATTACCTCGATAACAGCATTTTCGGCAGTTTAATGTAACAGCAAAACATTATTTATAAAAGCAATCTATTACAGTTTTTTCAATTGCTAACATGCATTGGTCAGAACTGAAGTCATATTGTCAAAACTCTTCACACCGTCAGCGAAACAGAAGTGTATGTGTACCAAACTGTGAATCATTTTTCATTGCTTTCACACAAAATGCATTAAATGACCACATTCTACGAAATCCATGAACTCTTTTCTCATTCATACTCCACCACCTGCAAAAACGATATATTTGCAGCACATTTTCAAGTGCTAACACACTGCTTCCAAAACTGTTAAAAACACATTGAAAACAGAATGATGGCAAATGTCGTGCATTTCTGCAATAACCAGATTGAAACATAAAGAAAATCTCAGCAGAATATTTAATCATTCCAAACACAGCTGATTGCAATTTCAGCTGAAAGCCTACCCAAGTGTCCTGTTTTAAGTCTCATTACCAAACAGACAAAAGAGGACGGCTTCGGACTGATTTAGTTTGGAAACATGGACCAAGGAAGACAGGTTGGTGGGGAAAGAAGAGTGGCAGGGAGAGGGAGAATGCGTGGAGGACAAAGGAGAGGAAGACCAAAAGCAGTGGTCTCTGATGAGATAAGGGCCACAATTATTGACCATGTTGTAAACCATGGTCTCTCTTTGAGAGATGCCGGTTTAAGGGTGCAACCAAATCTGCAGCGTTCAACAGTTGCATCAATAGTACGAATTTTCCGGCGAAACAACAGGTGAGATGTGCATCCTTCAGTGATAATTGAACGACATATTACAGTACAATACAGTATGTTCACATTTTTACATGTACTGACATTTTGAAATATATTGATTGTTTTGTGTTTTTCAGTAGGATCCAAAGGTTGCCTCCCACAGGAGGGAGAGGCAGAATATTATCAGATGCGCAGGAAATTGCCATTGTTGACATGGTAATTGGCAACAATGCAATACAACTACGGGACATTAGGGACAGCGTGCTGGCAGACAATATCGCTTTTGGGAATGTAAATACGGTCAGCACAATGACAATTGCCAGAGTCCTAGAGAATCATAAGGATGAAGCAGTTGTACACTGTACCCTTTGAGAGAAATGGTGAACGTGTGAAAGAACTCCGGTATCAATATGTCCAGGTAAGATGTCTGTTCAATAACCAAACAGGGTACATACACAACTAAGCATAATGTAAAGTACTGTAAAACTGTGGCTTTACTCTATTTTAGAGTAATGGAGATGGAAGCCAGGTAAACTGCACATACATTCATCTTTGTGGATGAAGCTGGATTCAACCTGGCAAAAACACACCGCAGGGGAAGAAATGTGATTGGACAGAGAGCAACCGTGGATGTCCCAGGCCAGAGAGGAGCTACCATCACAATGTGTCCAGCACTGTCCAATGATGGTTTGCTGTTACACAAACCCCTCATTGGCCCCTACAATACAGAGCGACTCATTTATTTTCTTGATGACCTGCATAATCGACTTGTGCCAGCGGTGGAGGGGCAAGAAACTCCCTTACCTTCGTTGTTGTGTGGGATAATGTGGCATTCCACCACTCTGCTGTAGTCAGACTGGTTTGCTGCACATCCCAGGATGTCAGTACTATTCCTGCCTCCACACTCCCATTTCCTAAACCCCATAGAGGAGTTTTTCTCTGCGTGGAGGTGGAAGGTTTATGATCACCATCCACATGACCAGATGTCCTTACTGGATGTCATGAATGCGGGGTGTGGAGACACTTCTCCTAAAGACTGCAAGGGTTGGATTAGACATTCCAGAAGATACTTTCCAAGATCCCCAGATGTGATGTTGATGAGAACTTGTGGCCAAATGCAGGAGAACTAGAACCCTCACAGTACTGTACAGTATGAGTGATTCTACTATACATGTTGTTGAGAACTAGAACCCTCACAGTACTGTACAGTATGAGTGATTATACTATACATGTTGTTGAGAAGTAGAACCCTCACAGCACTGTACAGTATGAGTGATTATACTATACATGTTGATGAAAATGTCACGTCCTAAAGTGAGCATTCAGCCAGGACAGGTTGTGCCGGCTCAGCGCTCCTGGTCTCCGGTGCGTCTCCTCTGTCCAGGATATCCTGCACCAGCTTTACACACTGTGTCACCAATGCACTTTCACAGCCCAGTGCATCCTGTGCCAGCGCCCCGCACTTGCCGGGCTAAAGTGCGCATTCAGCCAGGACGGGTTGTGCCAGCTCTACACTCCAGACCTCCAGTGTGCCTTCACGGTCCAGTATATCCTGCACCGGTTCTACGCACCAGGCCTCCAGTGTGCCTCCACAGCCCAGTACGTCCTGTGCCTGCTCCCCGCACTCTCCCTGAAGTGCGTGTTCCCAGTCAGGTATGTCATGTGCCTCCTCGCACTCTCCCTGAGGTGCGTGTCACTAGTCCAGTGCCACCTGTACCGGTCCCACGCATCAGGCCTCCAGTGCACCTCCCCAGTCTAGTACGCCCTGTGCCTGCTCCTCGCACTCGCCCTGAAGTGCGTGTCACCAGTCTGGTGCCGCCTGTCCCAGCTCCACGCACTAGGCCTCCAGTGCGCCTGCCCAGTCAGGTGACAGTCCCCAGTCCGGAGCTTCCGGCGACGTTTCACAGTCCGGAGCTTCCGGCGACGTTTCACAGTCCGGAGCTTCCGGCGACGTTTCACAGTCCGGAGCTTCCGGCGACGTTTCACAGTCCGGAGCTTCCGGCGACGTTTCGCAGCCTCCTGAGACGGCCCGCAGCCCGGAGCCTCCTGAGACGGCCCGCAGTCCGGAACCTCCAGCGACGGTCCGGAGCCTCCAGCGACACTGGCGGGTTCGCAGGATGAGAGGGTTCTTCGTCCCGCAACAGAACCGCCTCCGATGTGGGAGGATCCGCGGGATGAGAAGGTTCTTCGTCCTGCACCAAAGCCGCCACCAACACTAGACACCACCCCTAACCCTCCCTTTTTGGTTTCAGGTTTTGCGGCCGGAGTCCGCACCTTTGGGGGGGTACTGTCACGTCCTGACCATAGAGAGCTCATATTTTCTATGGTAGAGTAGGTCAGGGTGTGACTGGGGGGGTTTTGTCTAGTTTATTTATTTCTATGTTTGGTTCTAGGTTATTTTTTTCTAGGTTGGGGTTGTTGTTTGATTCCCAATTAGAGGCAGATGGTCATCGTTTTCTAATTGGGGATCATATTTAAGTTGTTGTTTTTCCCACTAGTGTTTGTGGGAGATTATTTTGAGTGTATGCATGTTGCACCTCTTCGTCACGGTTTATTGTTTTTGTTTATAGTTTATTGGATGTCTTGCATAGTTTCACATAGAAATAAAGATGTGGAACGGCCGCTGCGCCGGCTCCTTCATACGACGACCGTGACAGAGAACTAGAACCCTCACAGTACTGTACAGTATGAGTGATTATACTATACATGTTGTTTTTTTGTAATTATTATTGCCCTGGAATTTCAGGAATTTGTTTGTTTAAACTTTTTATTTTCACAAGTAAATTTCTATATGCAAAGATACAGAAAAAATAAAGGCTATTGAAGCAAATTGCTGCATTTCTGATTCATTCTTGTTACATATACTTTAGTACAGTCAATAAAGTGAAATGGTGTTATTCTTATTATATAATGAAATACTGATTCATGTGAAAAATCATTCAAACTTCAAAGAGAAAGGTTGATCATTTATGTAATGCCCCCTGTTAGTTTTTTTTAGGTCAGTGTGTTATGAGTGACAATGTATACTTTCTGAGTGAGAATTGTTGCCAGTGTTATGGTCGAACGAGCTTATTTTGAGACATATATGAAGTGTTCTGGTGGTTTGAGTGAGTTTTGAAGGTGAGATTAACTGTTTGGCCAAGATGCATGTTGGTAATGCAGACTGAAGAGTTTTGAAAAAGTGGCTTCAGTATTGACCGATGCTTGTTAGCAATGAAAAAAACGAATATGGTTTGTGAGCACTAATTTGTTTACAAGCATAATAGTTGTACTTTTAGTGTATTTTTGACACAGCTTGTTGGGCATTAGCCAATCAGCATTTCTCAATGAGTTCAAAGCACATGAATTCATCCAACTCACATTTACGACTTCAAACAACTGGTAATTACCATCTACCCACTTGGTTATGAATGCAGCACAAGTAACACTACTCACTTATTTCTAAACACGACTGCACGCTTCTGACCTTTCTACACATTTAATATGAAATTCAGTATTCCCCTCCTAAAACTGGCACCACTTAAAGGTTCTGTTTTTACTCTGTGACACCTCAGGCAACTCTGCTTCTTATATCCACTGAAAATAATTGGCAGGAATATTAAAAAAACGGCAATTTGCTTCGCAGGCCTGCTATTTTCTAGAAGAATTACTTCTCTCTTTTCTCTTTCTCTTGCGCTCTTCTCTCTCCTACTCTCTAGCTCTCCCTTCTCTCCCCTGCTCTCTTCTCTCTCTTCTATTCCCTCTCCTCTCTCCATCTCTGACAGTAATTCTCCTCCCAGGCTCTTGTGTAGAGATGGAGATTTGTTGTTCCTTCTCCAGTTCTCAACAGCTCGGTCGGATGATGAAGTAATGCAAATACCCTAGAATCCATCCAGCTCTGTGTGTGCGTGCATACAGAATGTGCGTGCACACGTGTATTTGACTCTATGTGCGTGTGCATTTGAGAGAAAAAGCTGCAGAATACTCCAACCCACTAACACAGGGATACAGGTACGAGTAATTACTGCACCTCCTTTTGAATTCAGTCCAGGTACTTCTCTGAAGAAACAAACATATGACTAACATCACAGACGTAATATACTGTACGTCCCAAATGGCACCCTATTTCCTTTGCAGTGCACTACTTTTGACCAGGGCCTATGCACTATATAGGGAATGGGGTGCCATTTGGGATTCACCCTACTAACATCACAGACAGAATATTCCACGGAGGGATTTATTCATGGGCTGACTGTACTGTCTAGTCTGTAAATCCAGCCGTGCACATTCCCCACTCTGCCTCTTCTGCTTGTCTTGGTAAATATTTGAGTTGCGGCTCTTTGCTTTTTGCACTGTTAGACAAGAGAGAGAGAGAGAGAGAGAGAGAGCGTGTGACACCATGTATGAAATAATTTGATGCTCTCTCTCAGACTCTTCTCTTTCTGTCATCTGAATGACTGACTCAGAGACAGTGAAGCAATGCACAACTCATATCGGTTTGTCCTCAAAAGTACACAGGAAGAACTTTGTGTCAACACAACAAATAAAGACAGACACCGAGGAAATAGAATTCTCAGTTTTCCCCTCTGAAATATTAAATCCCATTTCTCGCTCTGTGGTAATAGAACAATTCAGCCACAATATAATTTGTAATTTGCTCATTTCCATAATAGATACAATGTGTTTTCCTCTAATGACTTGAAATGCAGATATGGGTGTGTGTGTGTGTGTGTGTGTGTGTGTCAGCAGCAGCAGGCTGTACAGCTACAGAGTCACATTACATCACTGATGATAAAATGTAAATGACTAAAGAGTCGTCTGGCTTATTTTTTTATTAGTCTGAGATCTGTTCACTTTACAAATCAAAGGTTATTTCATCAAATATGGTGCTTCCTTCTCATAGGGAAGAACAGAAAGCTACTGAAAGTGTTGTGGTTATCAGAACTTTCAAACAGCACCCAGCCTGAGGGGAGACGCATGTAGATCTCATCCCCCTCCTCCAGCTCTAGAGTCAATGCATTAGACAATACCTCAACTGTCCACTGGTATTGTATTTGTTATTAGCCATAACTCTCTTGTCATTGCGGTAAAGATATACACCGCTGTACTGCGAAACACGATGACTCATGGCAGGGAATCTGATGTAGCAGCCTCCTCGCACAGGTTCTGTGAAGATACCTGCATCAGAGGAGAGGGAGGGATCAGCACTGTGTATTTCTCATAGACCCTGGTAGTTATGCTGGACTGTAGTTGGATTCAGTGTGTGTTGATTTGTGTGGTTGATACCTGTAAATGGGTTGTAGGCCATGCCGATGTTGAAAACTCTACTGTAGATCAGTGTGGTGTCGGTATTGAAGGGTGCTACTTGGTTTAAATCAGTCAAATCAGCAGAGAAGGCTACCTTTGGTCTGCCTGTGAACACAGGGGAGGGAATGCACTCAATTGATAGATTACATATTATTAAAGCCTATTAACCCATGGCAGCCATCATTATTCGGCCATGAAGCTAAACAAAAAACGTACACCAACAGCCACCAAACTACCCCCTTTAGGTTACAAACAAGTGCATGTGCAAAATTTTTGACTACACCTTTTCTGTATTGGTTTTACCTGCATTCTCTCTCTTCAGCTTCTCCACCTCCCTCTCACTGACACTCAGCCTGGGTTCCAAAGCTGTGATTACAGGAAAGCGCACATTAGTAAACTTACCTTTAAAATAATAATAATTGTATATCAACACCTTTTAATTACCTGTGTTGCCACTCTCACTGGCTGTCACTCTGGTCTCCAGGGCTAAAATCACATGAAAAGAAAGAAATCAACAATGGTAAATAAGCATCAACAAACTGCCTATGGTTAGGCTAATAGTCAATCACAAAGATTGAGTTGGAAATATGGATAAATAAGTCTTCACCTTTTGTTCCATATATTGCCTGCTACATGTTACATATTACATGTACGTTGAAATACATCTTGCACTCATGGCTGGAATTATGGAAACAAAACAGTTATCAAAAACTATTGATCCTCCTCCGAACCAATAGCATAATGAAAATAACTTCTAAACTCATAGATACACCAGTGGAGGCTCCTCAGAGGAGGAAGGGGAGGACCATCCCCCTCAGTGAAATTTCCTAATAATATAAATTGTGAAACACTAAAAAAGTGATCCTTTATAGATAAAACTACTAAATATATTCATGTCACCAAATAATTTATTAAAACACACCGTTTTGCACTGAAGATCTATAGTAACTTCAACAGCACTCTCTGGGGTAGCACCATGGTGTAGCCTGAGGACAGCTAGCTTCTGTCCTCCTCTGGGTAAATTGACTTCAATACAAAACCTAGGAGGATCGTAGGCCTCACGCCCTTCCATAGATCTACATGTTAATTACAGTATGACCACTTCCGGAGGATGACCTCCAACCAATCAAAGCTTTTTCAGTATGAACTGACATGTCGTCCATCCAATCATAGGATTAGGATCAGAGATGTATTAGGATTGTGCCGCAAAGTATTATAGGGGCGGTTCTATGTGTTGTGAAGCTTGGTGAGTTGGTGAAATTATTGGATAGAGATTGAAAAGTGAAAGTTGGCCATTTTTGGATATTATTCAATTCAAATTCGTTTTTTCAAATTACAGGATTTGGGGGACGTAGATTATAAACAGTTTTCTTTCAATTTGCCTTTCTAACTTAAGTAGGAAGTAGCAGTAGCTAGCTAGCTAAATTACCAGCTCGAGTGTGCAGTTTTCGCCACCAACGCTACCGCAAATGTTGTTGACTTTTTGTTGAAGAACCCCTTTCATTCTCTGGGGTACACAGAAAAGGTGCAAATTAAAACCAAGGGTCGATCTCTGCCTGAGATCAGTTTCATGAAGACAGATAAAAAGGTGAGGGCATTCAATACCCATTGGTATCAAGGTATAGCTGATTAACCTTGCCTGGCCTTGCCTGCTTTTTGGAAAGTCTGAGCCTTGGGCGAAAGAGGGGTACAGTGACCTGAAGAACATTGATCATTCAGCTAAATGGCTAAAACAAAATCAGGGAGCATATAAATGCCCACTTCAGATTCAAGCTGTATCGATCATGACGAAGGTCTGGGCATTCAAACTGTGCAACACAACAAGAAAGTAACAAGAAACAGGGATGTTCTCAAGTGGCTTAACAACACCACTGTGGTTTTGGGCATGCAAGTATTGGCTTTTAGAGGATATGATGAGAGGGAAAGTTCCGCTAACAAGTGCAACTACAAGGAGCTTGCACCGGATGCTTTACTTTCTCAACATATGGAATCTTTTGATCTTTTCTGGGATGTCGACATCAATTCAGAATGATTTGATAGCTTCCATTGCAGCATCCATTAAAAGTTAGATTAAAGAGAGAAGTTGACGCAGTGCATTTTTTTCGTGCGCACTCAAGTAGGCTTTCCTCCGGTATTTATTTAGCAAAGATAAGGCATAATCACTCTGGACAGACACAAGCAAAAATCTTACCTAAATGTTACAGCAGCCTAGGTTACACCTAAACATTAGAGATTTGACATGTTATATGGGATGAAAAAGAGACAAATTTGTCTGAAATAAGTCTGATCAACTGTAGGCTACTAATAATAGCAGATGCATACAGCCTATGCATCTGGTCAGGGTACTGCATCTCAGTGCTAGAGGCATCACTACAGACACCCTGGTTCGAATCCAGGCTGTATCACAACCGGCCATGTGTCACGCCCTGATCTGTTTCACCTGACCTTGTACTTGTCTCCAAGGGTGACTTCCTTCTTCCCCATTATCCCCTGTGTATTTATACCTGTGTTTTCTGTCTGCCGGTTGCCAGTTCGTCTTGTTTGTTCAAGCCTACCAGCGTTTTGTCTCAGCTCCTGTTTATCCCGTCTCTTTTTTTTTCGTCCTCCAGGGTTTTGACCTTTCCCTGTCCTGACCCTGTACCCGTCCACCTGACCACTGCCTGTCTCATACCCTGAGCCTGCCTGCCGTCCTGTACCTTCGCCTCTGCTCTGGATTATTGACCCTTACCTGCCTTGACCTGTCGTTTACCTGCCCCTGTGGTTACAATAAACATTGTTACTTCACACAGTCTACACTTGGGTCTTACCTTGATTCCTGATAGTACGAACTGGCCATGACTGACCCAGCAGACCTGGACCAGCTCTGCAACGCCATCTCCTTCCAAGGAGCCCTCATTGATAGACACGAGGAGATGCTTCGTGGTCTGATGGAAGGGTTCCAGGACGTGATCGAACATCACGATCTAGCATTGGACGCTTTGTGGGAGCAATTCCGTGGGTTGCCTACTAGGCAGCCTACCACAACGGTAGCCTCCCAACCCCTCACTAACCCGGCTGGTAGCAGCGCTATCACCCCGGTTTCCCGGAAACCCTGCTTACCTCCCCCGGAGCGCTACGATGGAGATTCCAGAACCTGCCGGGCCTCTCTCTCCCAGTGCTTCCTTGTTTTCAAGCTGCAGCCTTCTTCGTTCCCCTCGGCCCGCTCGAAGATAGCGTACATTATTACGCTGATGTCCGGGAGGGCATCAGCGTATCAGTGTCAGAGAATCAGTGTGGGAGCAACAATCCGCCGTCTGCCTCAGGCTGGAGGTATTTGTCACGCCCTGACCAGGTGAACTCGGGTATTTTGGTCAGGGTGTGTCATGTTGGGTATTTTTCCTTGGTTTGTTTTCTATGTTTGCGTTATAGCCTTGTGTTAGCTCTATGTGGTTTATTTCTATGTTGGGTTCTGTCGATTCCCAATCAGAGACAGCTGTCGCTAGTTGTCTCTGATTGGGATCACACTTAGGTTCCTTTTTCCCCCACGCTGTTTGTGGGGTGTTGCCTCTTTGTGTTTTGAGCAGTTAACGTATCGGCATTTTCTTGGTTTTGTGTACGTGTTTATTTCAGTGTGAAGAATAAACATGTGTTCGCTCCCAGCTGCGCTTTGGTCCGCTTCCTCATCACCCGACGACGATCGTTACAGAACACCCCACCTAACCAGGACCAAGCAGCGGGAGGATAAGGAGCGCGAGAGATGGGCTCGCGAGGGGAAGGAGTTCTGGACCTGGGAGGAGATCATGACGGGGAAAGGACCCTGGCGGAAGGATTCCCAGGTCGAGGAGGTAATGCCAGCCGGTGGACGGAGTCGCAGGCGGCGGTCGAGGAGGCCCGGAAGACACCCCCAAGAAAATTTTGGGGGGGCTAATGGGGTGGTCCGGAAGGGCAGATGAAGAGCCCAGACCACTGCTCTCGTGGGGGATGACGGCGGAGGAGGAGACGAAGATGAGGCGGTTGATTGAGGACCTGCTGAGGGAAGATCTGGAGGAGGAGCCATGGGATGCGGAGTTGCGCGCTGTGTCGCCAGTGCGCCCGCACAGCCCGGTGCGTCCGGTGGACATGCCCAGCACATGCCGTGCCAGGATGGGCATCCAGCCAGGACGAGTGGCTAAACCGGCTCCACGCTTCAGTTCACCAGTGCGTGTCCACAGTCCTGTCTGGCCCGTTCCTGTTCCCCACACCAAGCCCACGGTGCGTGTCCACAGTCCTGTCCGGCCTGTCCCTGCTCCCCGCACCAAGCCCACGGTGCGTGTCCACAGTCCTGTCCGGCCCGTCCCTGCTCCCCGCACCAAGTCAGTGGTGCGTGTCCCCCAGTCCGGCCCGGCCCGTTCCTGCTCCCCGCACCAAGCCAGTGGTGCGTGTTCCCAGTCCGGCCCGGCCCGTCCCTGCTCCCCGCACCAGGTCAGTGGTGCGTGTCCCCAGTCCTGTCCGGCCCATCCCTGTTCCCCGCACCAAGCCCACGGTGCGTGTCCACAGTCCTGTCCGGCCCGTTCCTGTTCCCCGCACCAAGCCCACGGTGCGTCTCCATAGTCCTGTCCGGCCCGTTCCTGTTCCCCGCACCAAGCCCACGGTGTGTGTCCACAGTCCTGTCCGGCCCGTTCCTGCTCCCCGCACCAAGCCAGTGGTGCGTGTTCCCAGTCCGGCCCGGCCCGGCCCTGCTCCCCGCACCAGGTCAGTGGTGCGTGTCCCCAGTCCTGTCCGGCCTATCCCTGTTCCCCGCACCAAGCCCACGGTGCGTGTCCACAGTCCTGTCCGGCCCGTTCCTGTTCCCCGCACCAAGCCCACGGTGCGTCTCCATAGTCCTGTCTGGCCCGTCCCTGCTCCCCGCACCAAGTCAGTGGTGCGTGTCCCCAGTCCGGCCCGGCCCGTTCCTGCTCCCCGCACCAAGCCAGTGGTGCGTGGTCCCAGTCCGGCCCGGCCCGTTCCTGCTGCCCGCACCAAGCCAGTGGTGCGTGTTCCCAGTCCGGCACGGCCCGTGTCCGGTCCACCGGTGCCCAATCCTGTTCCGGTCGACGGCTCCGCTCCGGAGCCTGAGCATGCCGCTCCACAGTGGTCCAGTCCGGGCCAGAGGGGTAGGGCTAAGGTGGAGGCGGGGGAAAGAACACGCCCGGGGCCAGAGCCTCCACCGAGGGTGAGGCGCCCACCCGGGTCCCCCCCCTAATAGACTTAAGTTTGGTGCGCCGGGAGTACGCACCGTTGGGCGGGGGGGTACTGTCACGCCCTGACCAGGTGAACTCGGGTATTTTGGTCAGGGTGTGTCATGTTGGGTATTTTTCCTTGGTTTGTTTTCTATGTTTGCGTTATAGCCTTGTGTTAGCTCTATGTGGTTTATTTCTATGTTGGGTTCTGTCGATTCCCAATCAGAGACAGCTGTCGCTAGTTGTCTCTGATTTGGATCACATTTAAGTTCCTTTTTCCCCCACGCTGTTTGTGGGGTGTTGCCTCTGTGTTTTGAGTAGTTAACGTATCGGCATTTTCTTGGTTTTGTGTACGTGTTTATTTCAGTGTGAAGAATAAACATGTGTTCGCTCCCAGCTGCGCTTTGGTCCGCTTCCTCATCACCCGACGACGATAGGAACGTAGGAGGAAGAAGAGGTCTGATTGCGGTCCCAATCGCTCACTCAAGGATCCCACCATGCATCTGATAATCTCCGGATGTCCTCAAGAGGGTCCGAGCTTACTCGAGTTCCTCCAAGAGCCTCCGAAGACTGCCGAGTTGCCTCTTCCCAAGCCGATGCAGCTTGGCAAGGCTAGGCTGCCTCCAGCCAAACGCGTATGCAGACTGAACACCCAGAGTTGTCTGTATTGCGGTACTGTCGGTCATTATGTGTCTACCTGTCCCTTCAAGAGACACAGCTCATTTGTTGGAGTGAGTACTCTGGTGATGGGTCTTAAAGATGATTGTTCTTCTCCCCTTACCTGCCCCCCTCTCCATGCCACCCTGCTGTGGGGCGACCAGTCCATGTCTCCCCAGGCACTCATCAACTCGGGGACGGATGTGAGTCTCATGGACATTACCCTGACATCCGAGCTGGGCATCCCCTCTCCATTCCCATGGGTGTTAGAGCACTGGACGGGTGCTCTATAGGCCGGGGTCACCCACCAGACCACCCCCGTCAACCTACGAGTGTCGGAACCACAGCGAGACGATCCAAATCCGTGTCTGACTGCCCCTTGTCTCCTTTTTCCAGGCCCACCACTCTCCCTCGTCTCATCGACGGCCGACCGGAGCCAAGGGGTGAGACGCCTCCTGAGGGTTTGACCTCGGGGCAGGGGATTCCAGTACCTGGTTGACTGGGAGCGTTATGGCCCGGAGGAGAGGAGCTGGGTCACCACTATGGACATCCTGGACCCAGGCCTCATCTCTGAGTTCCGGCTCCCCACTTAACCAGGTATGCGCCCAGGTACTGTCACGCCCTGATCTTTCACCTGTGCTTGTCTGCACCCCCCTCCAGGTGTCGCCCATCTTCCCCATTATCCCCTGTGAATTTATACCTGTGTTTTCTGTCTGTTGCCAGTTCGTCTTGTTTGTTCAAGCCTACCAGCATTTTTTCTCAGCTTCTGTTTTTCCCTTTTCTCTCCAATAAACATTTGTTACTTCACAGTCTGCACTTGGGTCTTACCTTGATTCCTGATACCGTGATTGGGAGTCCCATAGGGCGGTGCACAATTGGCCCAGCATCTTCCAGGTTTGGCCGGTGTAGGCCTTCATTGTAAATAAGAATTTGTTCTTATTTGAGCTTTTTTAAAACCCTGTGACCTGATTAGGACAAACTGGTCCCATAGCCATTATAAAACCTTTTTACAACTGATTAATCACTGTCACCTTATAGGGTCCAGAGTTTTCCTGGTTAGGTTAACAGATAAGGAAAAACGCCGGGCCCCAGGGGGTAACAATTGCCTGCCCTCTCTGGGACCTATGGTGCCACCAGTCTGCTTGCAGTTGTCAGGTATGTGGATGATCACGGCTTTATTCAGTAAAGTTTCTTGGGCTACTTTGATGTGTCAAGTGGGCGAGATGCGCAGTCTGTTTGACTGTGAATTTTGAGATGTCTGAGTTTAACTTCATGGAGAAACTTATTGTTCAAGCCTACGATGGCACAGCTGTAATGGAATGTATCTGCTATTTGTATTTCCAGCTAAGTCTCCTTCGGTTCCCTGATGAAGAGGTGATGACCACTCTACTCCACTACCATTGTCAACTCTCTCCTGACATGAACTGAAGCCACGTCTCATGTGCCCTCTCATCCACTGGCACATTGAATGTTTCCTCTCCAAGCACTGTGAGTACCCCTATCAATGTATGTAGAGTCAATCACACATACAACCAATCACATTATTGCACATCAATGATTTTACTCCTTACTTGGACTAACTCATTCTTAGCTCTTTTGTCTGTGTGTTGTGTCATTGTTTTTTGTCTTCCTAGTCAAATCCTGTCCTGTACTGAAGTCATGCCTCTGAACCTCTGATTTTTCAAACTCACTTTGTCTGCTTCGTGCGTTCCGGGCCATTACCGTGGGTCTCACATTCTCCTCAATTTTTCAAGTCACCAGCCTCCACTGAGATACACATTTGTAATCTATAATTTAATAGTCTTGTACCTGTATTCTCTGTCTTCAGGTCCTCCACCTCCCTCTCATTGGTCTCTATGGTCCTCAGCTCCACCACCATGTCTCTCAGCTCATCCCAGATATCAGCAGTGGTCTGGCCGCTCATCTGTTCGTGGATAATCTCTGTAGCTTCAGTCCATTGGATATTGATCAAACTCTCTCTGCCCCCTCCACTCTCTCCCTGAGCCCATGTTCCGGACAGACAGAACAGCAACACCAGCAGAAATACAGCACTCCTCATTCTGAAATGGCACCTCTTCAGAAATTATGTATGAGGTTCTGTCCCCTTCTTTATACACGTACAATGGTAGTGACACAATGCATGAGAAATGGAACATATACTTATGAAGTAATATGTACCAAAAAAATCTGGGATACGGATAATCTCTTTTTACGCTACTGCTACTCTCTGTTCATCATATATGCATAGTCACTTTAACCATACCTACATGTACATACTACCTCAATAAGCCTGACTAACCGGTGTCTTATTTTCAAATGTCTTTTTACTGTTGTTTTATTTCTTTACCTACCTACACACACACACACACACACACACACACACACACACACACACACACACACACACACACCTTTTTTTCGCACTATTGGTTAGAGCCTGTAAGTACGCATGTCACTGTTGTATTTGGCGCACGTGACAAATCAACTTTGATTTGATTTGAATATCACGACACAGGATGCGGATAGTACAGTACTCAGATGATTTATGGTAAAAAAAGGGGCAGGCAGGAGTTTGTGATCAGGTCAGAGTCAGGCAGGTACAGGACGGCAGGCAAGCTCGTGGTCAGGGCAAGATGAATAGTCAGAACCGGGGAAAACTAGGAAACAGAACTTGAGAAAATGGAAGACAGGAAAGCACGCTGGTAAGACCTGACAAGACGAACTGGCAATAGACAGAGACCACAGGTATAAATACACAGGGGATAATGGGAAGATGGGCAACACCTGGAGGGGTGTGGAGACAAGCACAAAGACAGATGAAACAGATCAGGGTGTGACAGATAAAGTAAAACTTTCTCAAAACATTGTATTTTCATCCAGATTTTAGGATGAACAGTAACAGAAAAC
This sequence comes from Salmo salar, assembly GCF_965601325.2. Classification (NCBI taxonomy): domain Eukaryota; kingdom Metazoa; phylum Chordata; class Actinopteri; order Salmoniformes; family Salmonidae; genus Salmo; species Salmo salar. Next base: position 44,060,090 of record NC_138297.1, read on the forward strand.
AAATACAGTAGAAGATAAATAAATAGGCTTGTTACTATAAAAATAAAAACATTTAGGGTGCATCCTGTCTCCTATTTGGGTCTGGCCACAGCACCTCAACATCACAAGCGATGTTCTCTCTGGCAAAACAACAGGGGAAGTAGCGTCTAGAGTGGCATATCCAACCCTGGCATGTCCCCTCGTCTATGTCACCACAGGCCTCCTCCATTGCCTGGAGAAGGGGTATGCATTGGTGGGGTTGGCAATCGTATACCTTCCAACGCCACGCCGAAAATGACTCTTCTATTGTATTGGGTTTGGAAATGGAGAATATGGTGGCAGGTTGAGTATCAACTTGCGGATGGTCAATAAACCAATTGCGGACCAAAGCAGCTTGAAACCCGGTTGAAACTTACATTGTCCCAGATGACAACAAACCTGGACTGCTCTGGCCCATTCCTCTGGTCATTTGGAATGAGGATATTATGCAAGGTGTCAAGGAAGGTGATAATGTGGGCGGTATTGTAAGGACCAAAAGTGGCATGATGATGGACACCGTTCTGACTAATGGCTGCACATATTGTGATTTTGCCACCACACTGTCCAGGGACATTGACGATAGCGCCGTGTCCTATGAGGTTTCTTCCCCTGCGTCTGGTTTTGGCTAGGTTAAAGCCGACCTCATCAACGTAGACAAAATCATGATGCTCTGCAGCAGTATCTAGTTCCATAACTCTCTGAAACAGACAAGACACAACATTATTGTATGACAGTATGAATAGACATAGAGCAGTCAATATGTAGCACAATACACTGGAATACAGTACCAATGACAGGATAGTATAACTTACATATTCACAGCGCAGTTGTTTCACTCTGTCAGAATTCCACTCAAATGGTACTCTGTAGAGCTGCTTCATACAAATCTGATGGCGTTTCAGGAGATGGTCAAGTCCGGATAAACTCACCCTATTTATGTTACTGAATGTTGTGTTGTCAGTGATGATGTGGTGTTGCAGTTGTCTTAAACGTATGCTGTTGTTTGAAATGACCATTCACTGTGTTGTTCCTGCTCTGCTGTGAACCGCCGGGTTCGTCCTCCATTGAAGGGTCGTCTAGCAATTCTGCAAAAACATGATGTGAATGGTTAGGGTACATGATTTCTTTCAGTATGAAATGAAATGTTACTGTAGTGCTTTAAGTACAGTAGGTTTACCTACCTGTTCTCATTTCGAAATGTCCTGATGACACTTGCTACAATGTAGCGGCTCAAGTTAGGCTGGACCCTCTGCCCAGCCTCCCTGAAACTCTAACCATGGTTGACCACATGGTCCTCCAAAGTGGCCCGGATCTCATCTGCGATTGTTCTCCTTCCTCCTCTTCCTTGTCCCACTCCTCGTCCGCATCCTCTTCCCCCTCTTCATCCTTTCCTTGTCCTCATCCTCCTCCTTGTCCTTGTCCTCTTCCTCCTCCTTGTTCTCATCCCCCTCTAACTCTCACTCCTCTTCCTCTAACTCTCTCTCCAAAATTGACCTCAATTGCTGTCCAAACCAAGAAAGCCAACCTGAAGCCCATTTATAGTGCTCAAGCTCTGATTTCTAAGTGAAGAAATGATCTAGAAGTGTCTTCACATGTGAGCTCTGGGTGTAGATAAAAGAGTGTGGCATTTGGAATGACAGTGTTTTCCAAACAAAACACAAGACCTGTTAGTTTTGAATGATGTGTCTAATGTAGAGAACTGTGTTTAGTGTTTCGCAAAAAGTGTGTTTTACGATCGCAAACTGAGTCTAAAGCAGATAATGTGCTTGCAGTTTTGCAGACACGGTCTGAAGATTAGGTACATGAGTTAATGGTTTCACTGAATGTGTCTCAAGTACCACTTTTAGTGTGTAAGCGATTGTAAAAAAAAACCTGTAAGCTGACGCTGTGGGAGAACCACACATGTTGTTTGTTTTATTAAGGTCTCTCTCTCTCTTTATCTCCACAAAGTTTGTAAAACTTTGTGTTTCCATAATGAAGGCTTTGGTGAGATTTCGGTGTCAGTCAAGTATGTCCTCAGCCGACCCTTTTAATAGGAATCTATTTACAGGACTTAACACCAACACATACTGGTACTGCTGCTGTAAGAAACAATGCATGTAGGTTAGTAAACTAAGTAAGAGAAAGTAAGATGTAAAGTTTCAAACTTTAAATTTCTAGTTCAAATAAATACCTTGCTTCATGTTAAAACAGTTTGACTTTATTTTTTTCACAGGGTAAATTATTTAAAATACAAACTATAAATTGCATAGATCTGATATGTTCTCGCCAGAGTTTTTACACATAAATATACATCTCATTGCTGGCTGAGCATAACACAGTGACCAGAGACTGAGGAGTAGCGTCTGTGTGTGTGTCAAGGTTTATCCATTCCGGGAAGCATAACTATGTGAGTGAGTGAAGGCTGTGCCAACAACCCTCCTCGTTGCCATTGACGACAATCCTGTTTCCATTAGTGACACTGCCATTGCCATTATCAGTGACACTTCTGTTGTTATTGATGACCATCCTGTTGCAATTGATGACCATCCCGTGGCTATTAACCACCGTCCAGTTTCCATTGACTGCACCTGTCACCTGACCCCTAATGGCGTCCTGTAGGATGGTGACCCAGCGTTGTCCCTCAACAACACTGAGTCACACACACACACACACACGTACATATGCACACACACCAGTGGAGGCTGGTGGGAGGAGCAATAGGAGAACGGGCTCAGTGTAATGGCTGGAATGGAATCAATGGAATGGTACCAAATACAGCAAACACTATGATAAAAACGTGTTTGACACCGTTCCAATTATTACATTCCAGCTATTACAATGAGCCTGTACTCCTATAGCTCCTCCACAAGCCTCCTCTGACACATCCCACACACACACACACACACACGCACATATGAACTGATGAACGCACGCACATACACACGCTCTACACGCACGCACACAGACACCTGGACTGGGCAGAGGCTGGACACAGAGCCTCCCACGGGACACATAGTGGAGACATTTACCATCAGGCAATGTCTTTTTTAGGTATTTTGGGGGTGCGGTTCGGACCGGCCTTGATTTCAACATCCATAGACGTTGATTATTGGTCTGCTCCAGACCAAATCTGAACCAATCATAGACGCCTATATTTGTTTCAATGTCCACAGACATCCGGACCGGCCTTATTTAAGCCAAATTGGTTCAGACTTTGTCCGGTCCGTACAGGCCTTGATTTGGGCCAAACACCTATGTTTGGTTCAGATTTGACTCAGGCCGGGCCGACCTTCATTTCAACGTCCACAGACGTCCGGTCCTGACTGGCCTATATTTGGCCCAAATATAGACGTCTATAATTGGCTTCGATTTAGTCCGGACCGGACAAAATCCGAACCAATCATAGACGGCATAAGTGCAAGGCACCGTATCTTGAGTAGTGTACTGTATTGTACCCTACTTTACTCTGCTAAATTAAACTGTACTCTACTGAATTAAACTATACTGTACTCTACTCCACTCCACTCCACTGAAAAAACGTGATTGTCCTGTACCGTACCGTCATGTTCAGACTTGTTAAACATAGCCTTGAGGTCTATGATTCATTCAGATTTGGATCTGCTCCGCACCGACCAAATGTGTACTTGTTTGGGGGCGGAACAAATGTTTTCAAATCAAATCAAATTTTATTGGTCACATACACATGTTTAGCAGATGTTATTGCAGGTGTAGCAAAACGCTTGAATAATAGAATAATATCCAGCATGCTTTTCAAGCGACTGTTTTGACATTTACATTTTGGTCATTCAGCAGATGCTCTTAACCAGACCTACTTACAATCAGTGCATTCAACATAGGTAGATAAATAACAACATATCACAGTCATAGCAACAACAACACAAATCTGTAAACGTTACTAAGAATGGCATTGTAGTTGAATTGGTCTGTTGGTTGTATCATTGTTGTATAATGGAGTGTCAAACTCATTCCATGGAGGGGCTAGTGTCTATTGGTTTTTTTTTATCCTTTTCCTGAAATGCACGTGATTTCAATATCTGGAAAAGACGTCTAAAAGATGTGTTTTCAACGTCATTTTACACACCAGGCAGCCAGAAACTCTCACCAGACCGACACACAAACAGAATACACATTGATATTCATCAAAGCGTTGTATTCAGCATCGATGCTCGTAAAGATTTGTGAACTTGCTGATCTGCAGAAAATCTAAATGCTCCTCCTTAAATGAAAAAGGATTGCATTTACTTCAGCCGACGACTCGCCCGTCAGATGATTTCCCCACGTGCGTACAAACGTTCCCCTTTCGCTGAGCCACAGATATACATATTTCATGTTGCTTTCTCTACATCAGTGACAGTGTGTGAAATAGAAAGAGAGGGGTGAGAAGAGGCAGAGAAAAACAGGCTATTAGCAAAAGACAGACAGTTTTATATTAATGTGAGAAATGGAGGAATACGGATTCTCAGTTTCTCAGTCACAACTACTAGAGGGTCCCCTACTCACATCATCTCAGTAGGGGGAGGGGGGGGTGCAGTGACACAGCTGAGAGTGTCTAAGTAACTGCCCTTTGCATCAGCTGATTGTGGCCCTTACCATCTGTCCCACGCTTCTCTCTCTCTCTCTCGGTCTCCATCCATCCATCCATCTCTATCTACCTCTATCACTTCATCTCAAAAGACACACAAACACACACACACCTCAGCCTGTGTCTGGGGACTGGGTCATCTGTGCAAGTGGGGTCATCTTAATCTCTCCTCCTAGTGCTGTATTTCCACCTCCCCCTGAGTCTGTCGATAAATGTGTGTATTAATTACACCCAAATATGGGATGAGAATTACAGATGTCATGGATTTGATGTACCAACTCCAGATTGCCCCTGTTGATATACAGTTTTGATTAGGTTTCATTTAGTATGTGCATAGAGTCTCAGGTTTGCTGATATACTAAAGGCTCCTTCACACTAACATATACAGGAAGTGTTGGTCTTTTAGTTTGATCCAATGTTGCTACAGTTGGAAGTCCACACACACACAGTAATTTCTTTGAGTACAGACAGACAGAAATGCTTTGTCTTGAACCATTTCGATGTAAGCATATTTATGTAAATCAAGAGATTGTGCAAAGTCACTGAGTCATTGGGCAAATTGCATCCATCTTTGATGTATGCTTGTCTTTGTGTGTCTTTGTGTGTTTACTCAAACATGACAAACATGCAATTGTCTCTCATTTGTCTCATGTCCCTCTATATGAAGGGCTGATTGGCATAAAGTGTTGTTTATGCCATTTCATTCTGGCAGGTTGACAAATTCAATCACCTCCTAACAACGATGTGTCGACTGTGGCAGAGGCAAATTGCCTTCTCACTTTGGGGGATCGTTCTGCATGGCATTATGTCTGTGTGACATTCTGTCTGTTTGTCTGACAGAACAGGAGAGAGGCTGGAGCAGGACTATGATATTACTGTGGTTTCACTGGGCTTTAATGGTACAGATAGTACTGCACTTCCCCTGTAACCACTGGCTTGCTGGTTCAATCATCACCCCCAGCAGTAGTGTTATAACACAGAGCACTTCAGGTGAAGGACATTCCTCCAGACAGACCAGGACTAGTCCACCTAATTTCCCCAGCCATCTATCTCCCTCTCTGGGGTGGCTCTCTCGACAGGCTTTACTGGGTCTGGCGCTCCATAGTTCGGGGGGCAGGGTGAGGGCCGGAGAAATCCCTCTTAGATCAGAGAGGGAGAGAGATAAAGATCGCAGCCATCTTCACTTTTCACCTCCACGCTCGGGCTCAAGGTGTTCTCTTTCTCCTCTGCCTGTCTACCAGTCAATAGGAAACTCGTTTGATTTCGTTTCATTTTTTTTTTTTGTGGGGATAGAAGGAAGGTCATGATGAGATAAGTGTAGACCGATCTATTCACTTCAGCTTGTTATTTTCTCTGTGGCCTGCAGTTAGTCTCTCTCTCCCCCTCTCCCCCTCTCTCCCTCTCTCCGAAGTTAATGGTTTGCAGATAAACACAGAGGGCAATGAACTCTGATGTTTGGGTCTTTATAGATACTTTTCACCTTTTGAGGAAGTGAAACTTTACTTAAATGCAGATAAAAAGACGAGGCGATGGAGGAAGGGATGATGAGAGGGAAAGGAGTACACACTGGTGATGTGGTGAGAGAGCACATGTATGAATTCATGAGCCTCAGACAAATCGATCACAAAGCTGCTGGTTTGGTTTACCTTCAGGCAGATGAGATTGATTTATGCAGATCTCGGGGTGTGCATGTGTATGTGCGTGCGCATACCTGCTCACTCTTGCGCGTGTTCAGAGCCGCATTGCATAAATTAGATTCATAACTCACATGCAACACTTTACCAGGCTAATGTTGAGCTATGCTTTCTTTTCATTGCCTCCTAATGGCCTGTGTTACCTTTAAAAAAAAATCACAGCAAAAGTTTTCTGCTCTGCAGTAGGACTGACGTCTTGGGTCTAAGGGCAGGGAGAGTAAGGCAAGCGTTCCCCTTCTGAAGACGCCTGACAAACGAGGATAAATAAGGTGGTTTAGTTCATCATTCTGCTCGGTTGGGGCCATGCTCATTGAGCTCCATTCCTCCTCATTTAAAACCTGTTCGGTGCAAAACTCCCTGGCCTGTTATTGAATTACGTTTCTTCTTGCTCTAAATGTGTTCATTAGAGAACAGATGCCTGTCAGAATGGGGTTCGAACGAGGGAAGAGCACCTTCATCCTAAATCATCTATCTATGGCCATCAACACAGAGAGGCGCTGAGGCACAGAGAGATAATGGAGGGAGGAGGGAGACACAGGGGCTGTGTGAGGTTGGAGCGAGTGTGACGTGACAAGGAACCCAGCTGAAGCTGTTCGGGGGCCTCTGTTCAGGGCAGTGGAAACTGTGGGTCTCTAGTGCTGCATGGAGTTGTAGAGTCAGCGGTTAGATAGGAGAACACACACACACACACACACACACACACACACACACACACACCAGGGGTCCTCTTTGGCAGAATTAATGATGCAGCAAACAAAGCTGTGTTCTTCTCCAGGCTCCCTATGCTCCCCTTCCTCTTCTCTCACAGCTGGCTGTGTCTGATCTCACCTGGACTGTCCTCACATCTCTACAACCATACCGAAGAGAGCTCCCAGCACTGTGACGTGTAGCTATATGTAGCTGCAGCCGTATGAGGGAACAGTGGCTGTGTGCCCCAATCAGACCGCAAATGAAAGAACTGCATTAAATCATAGGACAGAGAACACTTGTTTGAATGGCTCGCTCATGAACACATATGAAGTCAAAAGCACACACACACACACACACACACACACACACACACACACACCCACACACACACACACACACACACACACACACACACACACACACACACACACACACACACACCAGTGGAGGCTCCTCAGAGGAGGAAAGGGAGGACCATCCTCCTCTGAATTTCATACAAATTTTAAATATTGAAACATTTCAAAGTTATCCTTTTTAGTCACCAAATAACTGATTAAACCACACTGTTTTGCAATGAAAGTCTATAGTAGCCTCAACAGCGCTCTGTAGGGTAGCACCATGGTGTACCGGAGTACAGATAGTTTCCGTCCTCCTCTGGGTACATTGACTTCAATACAAAACCTAGAAGGCTTGGGGTTCTCATCCCCTTCCACAGACTTAAACAGTAACTTTGATAACTTCCGGAGGAAGTCGTCCAACCTATCAGAGTTCTTGCAGCATGAACTGACATGCTTTCCACCCAATCAAAGGATCAAAGAATGACTCTAGTACTGAAAGCCTAAGCTACAGCTAGCTAGCACTGCAGTGCATCAAATGTGGTGAGTAGTTAACTCAAAAAGAGAGAGAAAGACAATAGTTGAAGTTTTGAACAAATTAATTTATTCAAAAATAAAGAAAAAGCAAAAGAGAGAGAGGGAGAGAGAGCTATTTCACTTTCATTTAATTAGCTAGGGAATGCAGCTAGCTAGTTTAGCCTACTCAGACACCTGGCTCAAACAGAGAGGGATGCTATGTTATCTAGCTGGCTATGGCTATCCAACACTGTAACTCTTCCAATTCAAGGAAAGCCGGTGTAATTGCTAAACTGCTTGCGAACTGTACTCTGTACTGTATGAGTGTAGCAGGTTTACTAAGGCTTAAGTTCCAGTAGCTATTTTGTTGACTTGATGTTAGCTAATATGGTGTCAACAATGTACGCTGTGTGTAGCGGTTAGCGGTTATGATATGAAGGTTTGGCATGGAAAGGTTTGTTCGCCTGGTCACAGCTCAGCATTTAACATCATAGTACCCTCCAAACTCGTCAGTAAGCTCAAGACCCTGGGTCTCGACCCCGCCCTGTGCAACTTGTTCCTGGACTTTGTGACAGGCTGCCCCCCAGGTGGTTAGGGGCCCCACAAGGGTGCGTTCTCAGCCCTCTCATGTACTCTCTGTTCACCCATGACTGCGTGGCAATGCACGCTTCCAACTCAATCATCAAGTTTGCAGAAGACACTACAGTGGTAGGTCTGATTACCAACAATGATGAGACGGCCTACAGGGAGAAGGCGAGGGCCCTCGGAGTGTGGTGTCAGGAAAATAACCTCTCACTCAACGAAAACAAAACAAAGAAGATGATCGTGGACTTCAGGAAACAGCAGAGGGAGCATTCCCCCATCCACATCCACGGGACAGTAGTGGAGAAGGTGGAAAGTTTTAAGTTCCTCGGCGTACACATCACGGAAAAACTGAAATGGTCCACCCACACAGACAGCGTGGTGAAGAAGGCAAAACAGCACCTCAGGAGGCTGAAGAAATTCAGCTTGTCACCTAAAACACTCACAAACTTTTACAGAGAGCATCCTGTCGGGCTGTATCACCGCCTGGTACGGCAACTGCTCCACCCACAACTGCAAGGCTCTCCAGAGGGTGGTGTGGTCTGCACAACGCATCACCGGGGGCAAACTACCTGCCCTCCAGGACACCTACACCACCCGATGTCACAGGAAGGCCAAAAAGATCATCAAGGACAACAAACACCCGAGCCACTGCCTGTTCACCCCACCTATCATCCAGAAGGCGAGGTCAGTACAGGTGCATCAAAGCTGGGACCAAGAGACTGAAAAACAGCTTCTATGTCAAGGCCATCAGACTGTTAAACAGCCATCACTAACATAGAGAGGATGCTGCCAACATACAGACTCAAATCTCTTGCCACTTTAATACATTTAATAAATGGATTTAACTTCTTGGGGCTATGTGGGACGCTAGCGTGCCACCCGTGGTGCACCCTATCAACAGCAGGTGCATTTCAAGAGCGGCAAATTTGAAACCAAATAAATGTCAAAATTCAAATTTTTCAAACATACAACTATCTTACACCCTTTGAAAGATAAACATCTCCTTAATCTAACCACGTTGTCCGATTTCAAAAAGGTTTTACGGCGAAAGCATAAAGTTAGATTATGTTAGGAGAGTACATTGACAATAGCTGTGTGTAATGTTTTGTCAATTCAAAGACAGGGTCACCAAAACCATAAAACCAGCTAAAATGATGCACTAACCTTTTACAATCTCCATCAGATGACACTCCTAGGACATTATGTTAGACAATGCATGCATTTTTAGTTCTATCAAGTTCATATTTATATCCAAAAACAGCGTTTTACTATGGCATTGATGTTGAGGAAATCGTTTCCCTCCAATAACCGGCAGTCAAGTCAGCACCACAAATTAAATAATTAAAATTAGAAAACATTGGTAAAATATTATATTGTCATTTAAAGAATTAAAGATTTACATCTCTTGAACGCAATCAACTTGCCAGATTTAAAAATAACCTTACTGGGAAATCACACTTTGCAATAATCTGAGCACTGCGCCCAGAAAAATATGCTTTGCTATACAGACAAACGGCCATGTTGGAGAGATCTAAAATCGAAAATACTATGTAAATAGTCCGTTACCTTTGATTCTCTTCATCAGATGTCACTTCCAGGAATCCCAGGTCCATAACGAATGTAGTTTTGTTCAAAAAAGCTCATCATTTATATCCAAAAAGCTCCGTGTTGTTAGCACATGATCTAAGCCAGCCGGACTTCTCGTCATGAACGAGGGGAAAAAATATATTTACGTTCGTTCAAACATGTCAAACGTTGTATAGCATAAATCATTAGTGCCTTTTTTAACCAGAACATGAATAATATTCAAGGTGGACGAATGCATTCTCTTTTATAACGTATTGGAACGAGGGTACCCAACATGAACTCGCGCGCCAGAGTCTAATCGGCCATCACCGTTCCATGGCTCTTGTTCGGTCAGATCTCACAGTAAAAGACTCAAAACACTTTGTAAAGGCTGGTGACATCTAGTGGAAGCAATAGGAAGTGCCAAAACATTAATCAACCCCTGTGTGTTTCAATGGCATAGGCTTAAAGGTAATTCAACACATCAGGTATCCACTTCCTGTCAGAAAATGTCTCAGGGTTTTGCCTGCCAAATGAGTTCTGTTATACTCACAGACACCATTCAAACAGTTTTAGAAACTTTAGGGTGTTTTCTATCCATATATAATAAGTATATGCATATTCTAGTTACTGTGTAGGATTAGTAACCACATTAAAATCGGGTACGTTTTTTTATCCAGCCGTGAAAATACTGCCCCCTAGCCCCAACAGGTTAATAAAGGTATCATTAGTCACTTTAAATAATGCCACTTTAATAATGTCTACATATCCGACATTACTCATCATATATATATATATATATATAGTGGCAAACCTCTTCAAAGTTAGGAGCGTTTGTCACAAATTAAGTGGGAAACTGTCACCAAAGTCAGCCCAGAATGAAAGTTCTTTCGAACATGACAGTACCTGTGTGTTTGTTTCGCTGTCCTGGTCCACCCAGGCCGCAGGTAAGGTCAAGGATAGCAGGGTTCGGTACACAAATCTGGTTCTCGGTAGGTCCAGGTCTAAACGCCAACAGGTAAGTCCAAAACAGTCCAGCTTGTACACGGTAAATCCAGCCAATGTAGATTGTCTCTTTCTCTATGGTTCATAGATCCTTCCCGCCCTCTCTCTCTCTTCCTGGTTTTTCTTGACCTTTTATCTGTGGGTCGGCTCTACCTTCTGAGGGTTCCCCTTGCTTCTGGGAATTGTAGTTTTGGCAGTTGGCCATTTTGTGATCTGTAGTTCTGATTGGGGTGGCCATTTTAGTGATCGGGCAGAGCCCGTTTATCAGTTCTGCCCTCACATATCTGCCATTTATCACTCGACCCCCTTCTTTGCCACACATCTCCCCCCCTAGATCCGACCCCCTAGGTCGGGCTACCGCAGCAAAATATGCGTGCATGCGGGATAACCCATCCACATTTCCCATTTCCTTTCCTGCTCTGTGTTTCAAGTCAAAGTGAAACGGTTGGAGACTAAAAAACCACCGCATCACCCGAGCGTTCTTCTCTTTAGCCCTATGCATCCAGGTGAGTGGTGCATGGTCACTGATGAGGGTGAAGTGGCACCCCAGCAGGTAGTATTTCAGGCTTTCCAAAGCCCACTTTACTGCCAGCGCCTCTTTCTCAACAACTGAGTAGTTGGTTTCCCCTGGTTCCAGCTTCCTGCTTAAAAACAGGATGGGGTGTTCCACCCCTTCTACCTCTTGGGACAGCACTGCTCCCAAGCCGACCTCTGAAGCATCCGTTTGAACCACAAACTCTCTCTCAAAGTCTGGTTTTTCTTGACCTTTTATCTGTGGGTCGGCTCCACCTTCTGAGGGTTCCCCTTGCTTCTGGGAATTGTAGTTTTGGCAGTCGGCCATTTTGTGATCTGTAGTTCTGATCGGGGTGGCCATTTTAGTGATCGGGCAGAGCCCGTTTATTAGTTCTGCCCTCACATATCTGCCATTTATCACTCGACCCCCTTCTTTGCCACAATATATATACTGTATTTTATACCGTCTACTGCATCTTGCATATGCCGCTGTCACGTCCTGACCAGTAAGGGGGTTATTTGTTATTGTAGTTTGGTCAGGGCGTGGCAGGGGGTGTTTGTTTTATGTGTTTCGGGGTTTTTGGTTTATGTTCTATGTTAGTATATTTCTATATTTATTCTAGTGTGTCTATTTCTATGTTTAGTTTCTTGGGTTGACCTTCAATTGGAGGCAGCTGTTCCTCGTTGCCTCTAATTGAAGGTCCTATTTAGTAGGGGTGTTTTTTCCTGTGTTTTGTGGGTGGTTGTTTCCTGTTTTGTGTATGTGGCACCTGACGGGACTGTTTACGGTCGTTTTGTTATTTTGTTGTCGTAGAGTTAAATAAAAATGAATATGAGCACTTCACACGCCTCATCTTGGTCCCCATTAGACGACCCACGTTACAGCCGCACAGCCATCGCTCATACATATATTTATATGTACATATTCTTATTCATCCCTTAACATTTGTGTGTATAAGGTAGTCGTTGTGAATTTGTTAGATTACTTGTTAGATATTACTGCACTGTCAGAACCGGAAGCACAAGCATTTCGCTATACTGGCATTAACATCTGCTAACCATGTGTACGTGACCAATAAAATATGATTTGGATTTGATTTGACAGCTGCTGTGTTGTGCACAAGCGAAGGGAAAAGGTGAGAGCAGAGCGCGTAGATGTGAGAAGGAATTATACAACGATTCTCTCGACCTGTGCACCTACAATACGTTGTAAACGTTCATTCATAGGCCATGCTGTAGCAACCTCATGATTGGTATAGCGAAAATGTGAGTATCATGCAGTAGCCTAAACATATTGATGTTACATTGAGCTGGGTGAATGCAATATGAATGACAGTAATCCATATGCTATAATAGAAATAAGGCCATGCTCATAAAAAATGACGTCACCGACCGCCACTGACACACACAGAGACAGACAGACTCTGTCTCACACACACTCCTACCGTCTCTCAGCATGCAGGTGTATGGTGTGTTGTTGTTCCAAGTATCAGATTAACACATTGAGCAAGAGGCTTAAGGACAGAAGGAGTGTCTCTCTAGCCTGAAGCTAATAATCACTGCTGCACAGTATACACACACAGACACCCACACGCACACATACGTCTACACGAACACACAAACAAACACATACACGCACGCACGCATACACACACACACTCACACAGAGAGCCAGAGCCAGCCTCACTAACATACCTCCTGCAGTTGCAGTAATTGCGTTCCTCCGCTCTGTGACCAGTCTGCCTCTGTACCACAGTGACACCTCATGCCCACTAGTGGAACTCTCCCTGGAGAAATGCCCACAGCCCACTCAAATAGAGTTAATAAAAACAATAATGGTACACAGTGAAACAACAGAACAACAGAAAATCATTTCCTTCTCTGGCTCCCCAAAAAGAAAAAAAATGTCATTATGTTCTTTTGGACTAACTGAGAAAAATCTGTAGCTATAAATGTTGTTGTTTTCAGAACCACTAATGGTATTCTGAGTGTATTCATAAACACCAGGCTAAATTCAATCCATCAGCGGTTATTGAATTATGAGGAGAGCTGCTGTAGTGTAGACTTTCCTGGGGTCTCTGTGGGAATTCAACAAGCACAATGAAAAGCCAAGCCGGATCAAGTTCAACTGAATCAAGTTCAACTGTCTGTCACTGCCCTTCTTCAAACAGAAACTAAACACACAAAAACGTGCATGCACATATGAACGCAGGCGTGCATACACACACAGACACCTCCAGTTACAGAGGGACAGACAGGAGAGAGTGAGGGGAAAAGTAATAAACTATGATTCAGTGGAGAAAACACACAAACAACCCCATGAGTCACAACAACACTCATATGTCTGGAGGAAGGACGTGCGTGAGTGCATGCGTGCATCCTTGTTTGATTAAAAACCGGGTAGCATGGAATCTCTACCTCCCTCGCCCTCCCTCTCTCTGTGGTGTAGCCCCAGCCCTGGCTGAAAGTCAGGAGCACCTCTCCTCTCCCAAAAGGTAATGGAGACAGTGAAAGAGTGATGGCTGTTTTATGACACAAAGGTAGCCAGGTAATGGCAGCACTAGCAGGTAATGGTGTTGAGATAGAGACATTTCTGTGCTGGCCTGGAGTACAGAGAGCTGTGATATCCTGCTCATGACAGAAGGCCAAGTCTCTAATGACACCCTATTCTCTAGCAGTGCATTAGTTTTCACTAGAGCCCAAAAGGGAAGGGGGTTACCTGTACATGAAAATGCAACCATAGCCTGTCTGTCTGAAACAAGCTCTAGTCCGCCACCCAGTGGAAGGTTGTTATTTACACAAATGATGTGAGGTAGACTAGAATAGATAAAAGAAGGAAAAAAGTGTATGTGTGTTTGCCTGTGTGTGTGTGTGTGTGTGGTGTGTGTGTGTGTGTGTGTGTGTGTGTGTGTGTGTGTGTGTGTGTGTGTGTGTGTGTGTGTGTGTGTGTGTGTGTGTGTGTGTGTGTTTGTGTGTGTGTGTGTGTTATTTAATATGGAGGATGTGAGTAGACAGTAATCTATGGAGATATCTCTCAGTGGTTGTGTCAGATATCCCTCGCCATCAATCTCCCTGTCTCCATCACTCACTCACTCACACACACCCACACACACTGTGGATAAAATTTGTGTGTGCGCATGTTTGAGAGAGGGAAATCAAATGGCCCACAGTGTGTGTGTGTGTGTGTGTGTGTGTGTGTGTGTGTGTGTGTGTGTGTGTGTGTGTGTGTGTGTGTGAGACAAATCAAATTGAATTGGTCGCATACACATATTTTGCAGATGTTATTGCGGGTGTAGCGAAATTCTTGTGTTTCTAGCTCCAACAGTGCAGTAATATTTAACGATTTACAACAATACACACAAATGTACAAGTACAAGAATGGAATTAAGGAATATATAACATAAGGTAATAGCTACCCTTTGCCTTGATGACAGCTTTGCACACGCTTGGCATTCTCTCAACCAGCTTAACCTGGAATGTTTTTCCAACAGTCTTGAAGGAGTTCCCACATATGCAGAACAATTGTTGGCTGCTTTTGCTTCACTCTGCGGTCCAACTCATCCCATACTATCTCTATTGGGTTGAGGTCGGGTGATTGTGGAGGCCAGGTCATCTGATGCAGCACTCCATCACTCACCTTCTTGGTCAAATATCTCTTGGAGTTGTGTTTTGGGTCATTGTCCTGTTGAAAAACAAATGATATGGGATGGTGTATTGCTGCAGAATTCTGGGGTAGCCATGCTGGTGTGTGACATCGACAGTGTCACCAGCAAAGCACCCCCACACCATCACACCTCCTCCTCCATGCTTCACGGTGAGAACCACACATGTGGAGATCATCCGTTCACATACTCTGCGTCTCACAAAGACACGGCGGTTGGAACCAACTGTCAAGTGTCTTCACTGACATTTTCAACCTCTCCCTGACCGAGTCTGTAATACCTACATGTTTCAAGCAGACCACCATAGTCCCTGTGCCCAAGGAAAATAAGGTAACCTGCCTAAATGATTACTGCCCCGTGGCACTCACGCCGGTAGCCATGAAGTGCTTTGAAAGGTTGGTAATGGCTCACATCAACAGCATCCTCCCGGACACCCTAGTCCCACTCCAATTTGCATACCGCCCTAACAGATCCACAGATGACGCTATCTCAATCACACTCCACACTGCCTTTTCCCACCTGGACAAAAGGAACAACTATGTGAGAATGCTGTTTGTTGACTACAGATCAGCGTTCAACACCATAGTGCCCTCGAAGCTCATCACTAAGCTAAGGACTCTGGAACTAAACACCTCCCTCTGCAACTGGATCCTAGACTTCCTGACGGGCCGCCCCTAGGTGGTAAGAGTAGGCAACAACACGTCTGCCACGCTGATCCTTAACACTTGGGCCCCTCAAGGGTGTGTACTTAGTCCCCTCCTATACTCCCTGTTCACCCACGACTGTGTGGCCAAACACGACTCCAACACCATCATTAAGTTTACTGATGACACAACAGTGTTAGGCCTGATCAGTGACAACGATGAGATGGCCTATAGGGAGGAGGTCAGAGGTCAGAGAACTGGCAGTGTGGTGCCAGGACAACAACCTCTCCCTCATTGTGAGCAAGACAAAGGAGCTGATCGTGGACTACAGGAAAAGGTGGGCCATTTCGAATGGGCTGTAGTGGAGCGACTCGAGAGTTTCAAGTTCCTTGGTGTCCACATCACCAACAAACTATCATGGTCCAAACATACCAAGACAGTCGTGAAGAGGGCATGACAAAACATTTTTCCCCACAGGAGACTGAAAAGATTTGGCATGGGTCCCCAGATCCTCAAAAGGTTCTACAGCTGCACCATCGAGAGCATCCTGACCGGTTGCATTCCCACCTGGCATGGCAACTGCTCGGCATCTGACCTTGAGGTGCTACAGAGGGTAGTGCAAACGGCCCAGTACATCCCTGGGGCCAAGCTTCCTGCCATCCAGGACCTTTACAATAGGCGGTGTCAGAGGAAAGCCCATAAAATTGTCAGAGACTCCAGTCACCCAAGTTATAGACTGTTTTCTCTGCTACTGCATGGCAAGCAATACCGGAGCTCCAAGTCTAGGACCAAAAGGCTCCTCAACAGCTTTTACCCCAAAGCCATAAGACTGCTGAACAATCAATACAATCGCCACCGGACAACTTACATTGACGACCCCCCCCTTCCCCCCTTTGTACACTGCTGCTACTCGCTGTTTATTATCTATGCATAGTCACTTCACCCCCACCTACATATACAAATTACCTCAACTAACCTGTACCCCCACACACTGACTCGGTACCGGTGCCCCCTGTATATAGCCTCGCTATTGTTATTCTTATTGTGTTCTTTTTTATTATTACTTTTTATTTTAGTCTACTTGGTAAATATTTTCTTAACTCTTGTTGAACTGCACTGTTGGTTAAGGTCTTATAAGTTAGCATTTCACGGTAAAGTCTACACTTGTATTCGGCGCATGTGACAAATAAAGCACTTCATGATGAAAGAAGTGAGTGCTATGGAGTGATAGTTATTTAGTTCAGTTATCTTTGCTTTCTTGGGTACAGGAACAATGGTGGACATCTTGAATCAAGTGGGGACACCAGATTGGGATAGTGATAGATTGAATATGTCCATACACACTGCAGCCAGCTGGTCTGTGCATGCTCTGAGGATGCGGCTAGGGATGCCGTCTGGGCCTGCCTTGCGAGGGTTAACCCCTGTGCGGCATACGGGACGGACATCCAGTGAAAAATCATA
This sequence comes from Salmo salar, assembly GCF_965601325.2. Classification (NCBI taxonomy): domain Eukaryota; kingdom Metazoa; phylum Chordata; class Actinopteri; order Salmoniformes; family Salmonidae; genus Salmo; species Salmo salar. The sequence goes on from NC_138297.1 coordinate 44,077,364, forward strand.
TCGCCATTAGCATAACAAAATGTCATAATTAAAAAAAAAATCAAATTATATCATTTTATAGATACACCTCTCCTGAATCGAACCACGTTGTCCGATTTCAAAAAGGCTTTACAGCAAAAGCAAAACATTAGATTATGTTAGAGGAGTATATCGTAAAAGTAGCCACATAGCCATTTTCCGACCAACCACATGCATCACAAATAACCAAAAAACAGCTAAATGCAGCACTAACCTTTGACAATCTTCATCAGATGACACACCTAGGACATCATGTTACACAATACATGCATTCTTTTGTTCGATAAAGTTCATATTTATATATAAAAACAGCATTTTACATCGGTGCGTAACGTTGACTAACTATTTTCCCTCAAATGCATCCGATGAAACAGAGCTACAATTTACTAAATTACTATTCGAAAACATTTTTAAAATGTAATATTGTCATTCTAAGATTTATAGATGAATATCTCTTGAAAGCACCTGTAATACCAGATTTAAAACTAACTTTACTGGGTAATCATACTTTGCGATGAAAGGGGATGCGATACTCTGAAAAATAGGCTAACGTTACATGTCAGCGCCATCTTGGAACAATCGCATATCACATCTAGTCTTGTATACTATTGTCAATAATCCCTTACCTTTGGTTGTCTTCATCAGAAAGCACTTCCAGGAATCCCAGGTCCACAACAAATGTATTTTAGTCGAAAAAGTTCATCCATTATGTTCCATTAGCTTGTTCTTGTTAGCGCGTCTGAAGGCTGATCCAAATCCTCCGTCGGCCACGGGACAGCCATTTCGACAAAAAGCATTTTTTTCCCATTTAGGTTCGTTCAAACATGTCAAACGTTGTATAACATAAATCTTCAGGGCCTGTTTCAACAAGAGAGCCAATAAGATTCGAGGGGGACGATTGCATTGTGTTTCAAAACGTTTCGAAAGGGGAGGGTAACCAGGGGCGCCGGCGTCATAATGGTGATGGCCCTCTCAGTGTGACCACGTTCCACAGTGTCTCATTCATTCAATTTTAACAGTAGAAGGCTCAAACCAATTTGTGAAGACTGGGGACATCTAGTGGAAGCAATAGGAAGTGCTCAATGAACCATAGCTCACGGTGTGATTAATAGGCAACGTGATGAAGTTGAGTTCGCAATTCAGAATTCCACTTCCTGTTTCCATCTGTCTCGGGGTTTTGACTGCCATATGAGTTCTGTTATGCTCACAGACACCATTCAAACAGTTTTAGAAACTTTAGGGTGTTTTCTATCCACAAGTATTAATTATATGCATATCCTAGCTTCTGAGTTTGAGTAGGAGGCCGTTTAAAATGGGCCCGAATTTTTTTCAAAAATCGCTTTAGCGCCCCCTATCCTAGGGGAACGCCAAGAGTTAACACACTTAAATGTCTTACTCACATTGGCCACGGAGAACAATATCCCACAGTCCTCGGGAGCGGCCCATGTCGTGTTACTGTGTTATCCTGTGTTATCCTTGGGTGACTCTGAACTTACAGTGGCTAGCCCCAAATCTTTATATACTGCTCAAAAAAATTAAGGGAACACTAAAATAACACATCCTAGATCTGAATGAATGAAATAATGTTATTAAATACTTTTTTCTTTACATAGTTGAATGTGCTGACAACAAAATCACACAAAAATAATCAATGGAAATCCAATTTATCAACCCATGGAGGTCTGGATTTGGAGTCACACTCAAAATTAAAGTGGAAAACCACTCTACAGGCTGATCCAACTTTGATGTAATGTCCTTAAAACAAGTCAAAATGAGGCTCAGTAGTGTGTGTGGCCTCCACGTGCCTGTATGACCTCCCTACAACGCCTGGGCATGCTCCTGATGAGGTGGCGGATGGTCTCCTGAGGGATCTCCTCCCAGACCTGGACTAAAGCATCCGCCAACTCCTGGACAGTCTGTGGTGCAACGTGGCGTTGGTGGATGGAGCGAGACATGATGTCCCAGATGTGCTCAATTGGATTCAGGTCTGGGGAACGGGCGGGCCAGTCCATGGCATCAACGCCTTCCTCTTGCAGGAACTGCTGACACACTCCAGCCACATGAGGTCTAGCATTGTCTTGCATTAGGAGGAACCCAGGGCCAACCGCACCAGCATATGGTCTCACAAGGGGTCTGAGGATCTCATCTCGGTACCTAATGGCAGTCAGGCTACCTCTGGCGAGCACATGGAGGGCTGTGCGGCCCCCCAAAGAAATGCCACCCCACACCATGACTGACCCACCGCCAAACCGGTCATGCTGGAGGATGTTGCAGGCAGCAGAACGTTCTCCACGGCGTCTCCAGACTCTGTCACGTCTGTCACGTGCTCAGTGTGAACCTGCTTCATCTGTGAAGAGCACAGGGCGCCAGTGGCGAATGTGCCAATCTTGGTGTTTTCTGACAAATGCCAAACGTCCTGCACGGTGTTGGGCTGTAAGCACAACCCCCACCTGTGGACGTCGGGCCCTCATACCACACTCATGGAGTCTGTTTCTGACCGTTTGAGCAGACACATGCACATTTGTGGCCTGCTGGAGGTCATTTTGCAGGGCTCTGGCAGTGCTCCTCCTGCTCCTCCTTGCACAAAGGCGGAGGTAGCGGTCCTGCTGCTGGGTTGTTGCCCTCCTACGGCCTCCTCCACGTCTCCTGATGTACTGGCCTGTCTCCTGGTAGCGCCTCCATGCTTTGGACACTACGCTGACAGACACCGCAAACCTTCTTGCCACAGCTCTCATTGATGTGCCATCCTGGATGAGCTGCACTACCTGAGCCACTTGTGTGGGTTGTAGACTCCGTCTCATGCTACCACTAGAGTGAAAGCACCGCCAGCATTCAAAAGTGACCAAAACATCAGCCAGGAAGCATAAGAACTGAGAAGTGGTCTGTGGTCACCACCTGCCGAACCACTCCTTTATTGGGGGTGTCTTGCTAATTGCCTATAATTTCCACCTGTTGTCTATTCCATTTGCACAACAGCATGTGAAATTTATTGTCAATCAGTGTTGCTTCCTAAGTGGACAGTTTGATTTCACAGAAGTGTGATTGACTTGGAGTTACATTGTGTTGTTTAAGTGTTCCCTTTATTTTTTTGAGCAGTGTATATTAAAAAAATGTATTGTGCATTTTGCACAATAAATGCACATTCAGATGTCATAGATCAGCACTGTAGAGCTCTCCCTGTCCTATGCTGTGCCTTGATTGTATTACTGTTGATGATATCTGGAAATGTGCATGTACACCCTGTCCCATCTACTGTTGCTAGCCCCAATTCGAACTTGTGCTCTGATATCTGCTTCACTGATTTCTGCTCTCGTAAAAGCCTGGGTTTTCTGCACGTTAACACTAGAAGCTTATTACCTAAAATTGATCAATTAAAAGTGTGGGTTCACAGCTCCAATCCGGATGTGTTGGTCATTACTGAGACGTGTTTAAGGAAGAGTGTTTTGAATACTGATGTTAACCTTTCTGGTTATAACCTTTTTCGGCAAGACAGATCTTCCAAAAGGGGGAGTGGCAAACTTTACCAAGGATCGCCTTCAGTGCTCGGTTGTCTCCACCAAGTCAGTCCCCAAACAATTTGATTTGCTGGTTTTAAGTATTAAACTTTCAAATAGGTCTTTGTTGACTGTTGCTGGGTGCTAACGTCCTCCATCAGCACCGGCCTGTACCCTACCTGCCCTAAGCTCTCTCCTGGCCCCTTACACTAAGTCTGAATTTGTCCTACTAGGTGACCTAAACTGGGACATGCTTAAACCACCTGACCAGACCTAAAGCAATGGGACTCCCTAAATCTTTCTCAGATTATTACCAATCCCACAAGGTATGACTCCAAACACCCAGAAAATGATGTTATCCTCACAAATAATCCTGATAGGTATCAGTCTGGTGTTTTCTGTAATGACCTTAGTGATAACTGTTTTACAGCCTGTGTTCGTAATGGCTGCTCAGTGAAACGACCTGTCCTGATTTGTCATAGACGCTTCTTAAAAATCTTTAATGAGCAAGCCTTCCTTCATGAACTGGCCTCTGTAAAGTGGTATAGAATCAGCTTGATTCCCTTCTTTTTTGATATTTGCAGTTGTATTGTTAACTAACACGCCCCCATAAAGAAAATGAGAATTAAAAACAGGTTCGGCCCCTGGTTCGACCGTGATCTTGCAGAGTTACTCCACCTCAAGAATTGAATTTGGCGAAAGGCTCGGCACACGCATATTCAGGCTGACTGGCTATCGTTCATGCAAATGAAAAATAAATGCACTCAGGCTATCTGGAAGGCCCAAGTTAGTTACTTTAAGGAGCAGTTCTCTCTCTGTGGGTCTAACCCCAAGAAGTTCTGGAAAGTGGTTAAAGACCTGTAGAATAAACCCTCCTCCTCACACCTGCCCATGTCCCTTATAGTTGATGATGTGGTTATTACTGACAAGAAGCACATGGCTGAGCTCTTTAATCACCACTTCATTAAGTCAGGATTCCCATTTGACTCAGCCTTGCCTCCTTGCATGTCCATCATTTCCTCATCTCCCACCCCCGATGCTTCTCCCTCTTTTTCCCCTGCCCCGCTACAAAGTTTCTCCCTGCAGGCTGTCACTGAGTCCGAGGTGCTAAAAGAGCTCCTGAAACTTGAACCCCAAAAGAACATCTGTGTCAGACACTTTCTTCTTTAAGGTTGCTGCCCCTATCATCGCCAAGCCTATCTCTGTCACTTCCTGACCCTGGTAAGAGGTCATTTTCTATAGTAGAGTGGTCAGGGCGTGACAGGGGGGTGTTTTGGGTGTTTTTTTGGTTTTCTCTTTCATTGTGGGTTTTCTAGATTTCTAGGTTTTTGTTTTCTATGTTTTGGCCAGGTATGGTTTCCAATCAGAGGCAGCTGTCTATTGTTGTCTCTGATTGGAGGCCATACTTAGGCAGCCTGTTTTTCATGTGTGGGTGTGGGTAGTTGTTTTCCGTTTTGTCTATGTACCTGACGGAACTGTTGGCTGTTGTTTTTTTGTTATTTTCTTTAAGTGTTATCCTTAATAAAGGAACTTTACTCGCTGCGCCTTGGTCCCCTTTAGACGACCCTTGTGACAGAATTACCCACCACCAACGGACCAAGCAGCGTGCACTCACCAGGAGGATGAGCGGGACCAAGCTGTATGGCTCAGAGGAGTGGACCTGGGAGGAGATCCTAGATGGGGCAGGACCGTGGACAAGGCCGGGAGTGTATCGCCACCCGCCGGAGGAGATAGAGGCAGCGAGGGCGGAACGGCGATACTGGGAGGAACGGCTAGGAAGGCAACAGGAGGCTGAGAGGCAGCGGCAAAAAAAAAATTGTGGGGGGGGGGCACACGGGTAGATTGGCTAAGGCCTGAGCCAACTCCCCGTGCTTACCGTGGGGAGCAAGGGACTGAACAAGCACCGTGCTATGCGGTGATGCGCACTGTTTCGTCCATGCGCACTCAAAGCCCGGTGCGCTCGGTACAAGCTCCTCACCATTGCCGTGCGAGACTTGGCCGTCAGCCAGGAAGAAGTGCACCGGCTCAGCGTATGAACTCCGTCACCGTGTTCGTGTATACATCAATGTTATTCTCAGAGGCAACCCGGTACATATCCCAGTCCGTGTGATTAAAACAATCTTGAAGCATGGATTCCGATTGGTCAGACCAGCATTGAATATACTTTAGCACGGGTACTTCCTGTTTGAGTTTCTGCCTATAGGAAAGGAGGAGCAGAATGGAGTCGTGATCTGATTTGCAGAAGGGAGGGCGGGCGAGGGCCTTGTAGCCATCCCAGAAGGTAGAGTAACAATTGTTGAGAGTTTTTGAAGCGCAAGTACTACAGGGACTGTGTTGATAGAACTTCAATAGCATTTTCCTCAGATGTGATTGGTTAAAATCCACTGCTACAATAAATGTGGCCTCAGGATATGCGGTTTCCAGTTTTCACAAAGTCCAGTGTAGTTCCTTGAGGGCCATTGTTGTATCGGTTTAAGGGGGAATATACACCGCTGTGACGATAACCGAAGAGAATTCTCTTGGGAGGTAATGCGGTCAAAATTTGATTGTGAGGTATTCTAGGTTGAGTGAACAAAAGGACTTGAGTTCCTGTACCTTCCTACTATCACACCATGAGTAGTTAATCATAAAACATGGACCTCCGCCTTTTTTCATCCCGGAGAGTTCTTTATTCCCATCTGCACAATGTACTGAGAACCCAGCTAGCTGTATGGACGGGGGCAGAATATCCGGAGAGAGCCATGATTCCATGAAACAGAGTATGTTACAGTCCCTGATGTCTCTCTGGAAGGAGATCCTCGCCCTGAGCTTGTCTACTTTTTTGTCCGGAGACTGAACATTAGCGAGTAATATACTCAGAAGCTGTCGATGGTGTGCGCGCCTCCTGATTCGGACTAGAAGTCCACTCCGAATATATCTCTTCTCCGTCGGCGGCGTCTTGGAGCAGCCTCAGGGATAAGTTCAATTTCCCTTGGGGGGTACAAACAAAGGATCCAATTCGGGAAAATCATATTTGGAATTCTGGGGAGTTACTGCTGCTCTGATATCCAAAAGCTATTTCCGATTGTTTGTAATAGCGAAAAAAACGCTCTGGGCTAATCAGGTAAGAAATAACAGACACACTAAAAAATACAGCGAAGTTGCTTAGGAGCTAGAAGCAGAGCTGCCATGTCTATGTGTGTGTGTGTGTGTGTGTGTGTGTGTGTGTGTGTGTGTGTGTGTGTGTGTGTGTGTGTGTGTGTGTGTGTGTGTGTGTGTGTGTGTGTGTTTGGTTTTAATATCCTTGTGGGTACCAGAAGTCCTCACAAGGATAGTAAAGTAAGGAAAATTCGGACAAGTGGGGGTCCCAATAATGGACAACGCTGTTTTAGGTTTAGGGGTTAGGTTAAGGATTAGGAGTTAGGTTTCGTTTTAGGGTTAGGTTAAGATTAAGGTTAGGTTAGGGTTTAGCTGTTAGGGAAAATACATTTTGAATGGGAATAAATGTCTTGGTCTCCACAAGGATATTAAAACAAAAGTGTGTGCCCGTGTATGCATGTGCGTTGCCATGTGCGTATATGTATTCCTCCAACACAGTACAATCTATAACAACTGGATCCTCTGCCTTTTAATAATTAAATTGTTTCTTTTCCCTCTCTGAGTAACATATGCAGTGGGTTAACGGTTATACAACTCATTATTATTGAAGAGCATCCACTGAAGAGCCCTATAGACGTTGTTTATGATGCAAATGTAATTGCTTCTCTAAAAGCATAATTGTCAGTTGTAACATAGTTGACTATTGAGGGGCTGAGTTGTCTGTCCAATCTCTTTTTCTCTCTCTCTCTTCTCCTGAATAATGACGATAATGACAATCCTTTACTACACTCATTAATGTCTCAATAATTGCATTATTTAAGAGAGAGCGAGAGAGAAAGAGAGAGAGAGAGAGAGAGAGAGATAGAGAGAGAGAGGTGAATGGAGATATGGGTCCCTTCTCCAGAGTCAGGGAGAAGGAATACTCAGCAGTAGAAGGCAGAATAATGACGTTGAAAAAAAGACTGGACTGTAACCCAAAGGATCTTTACTGGCCTTTGTTCTCCAGCTCCGGCCTTCCAGGAAATTGAATTTGTGCGACACACAGCGAAGGTAATTGTCATGTGCTTGAAGAGACACTGTTCGACAGAGCGCTGTTTAAATGAAGCATAGAGCTGCTCAAGTCACAGTTTGTGGTAATGTTGGGTATGTGTGTGTGTGTGTGTGTGTGTGTGTGTGTGTGTGTGTGTGTGTGTGTGTGTGTGTGTGTGTGTGTGTGTGTGTGTGTGTGTGTGTGTGTGTCTTTTTCGATGAATATTTGTTATATTCCTCCCATTTGTATAATTTTACGACAGGTACCCTACATTCTGAGCACTCTATTCTCCCCACTGTATTCACCCACCTCTGTTGTTGCTGTTCTATACACAATCACCAGGTGGTGCATTTGAGGTACATTGGGATATATCGCTATCCATTGTTGAGGATGATCCAGTGTTTGAATGGGAACACACTGAAGGGAGCATCTGATAAAAACTGATTGTAACCCGATATTTTACAGTAACATTAGGCGGTCGTATGCTCATGACAAGTATTATAACTGTATCATGGTCCCGCCACACCGACACTGTGGTGAAGAAGGCGCAACAGCGCTTCTTCAACCTGAGGACGCTGAAGAAATTTGGCTTGGCCCCTAAAACCCTAACGAATTTCTACTGATACATCATCGAGAACATTCTGTCAGGCTGTATCACCGCCTGGTATGACATCTACATCTACAACCCCTGGGCTCTCCAGAGGGTGGTGCGGTCAGGCCAATGCATCATCGGTGGCACACTGCCCGCCCTCCAGGACATCTACAGCACCGGGTGACAAACGAAGGTCAATAAGATCATCAAGGACCATGGTCTGTTCACCCTGCTACCATCTAGCAGGCGGAGACAGCACAGGTGAAAGCACAGACTGAAAAACATATCCAGGCCATCAGAATGTTAAACAGTAATCACTAGCCGGCCAGCGCCCGGTACCCAGACTGCTGCCCTTTGTTTTCTAAGTTGTTGTTCTTTATTTAACATTTAATTTAACAGTCTCTTTTACAAATGTGCCCTGTATTTACAAGATAAATATACACATTATACCCCAGATATATACACTGAGTGTAGAAAACCTTAAGGATACCTTCCAAATATTGAGTTGTGACCCCCCACACGCACACATTCGATTGGAGAACCATCTAATGAGACTGTAGTTTTGACACAGCCAGATCAACAGTCAGGGCAATAGCAGACATGATAGTATAATTTGCATATAGATTAAGTTTACCATTTTTAACCGATTGACCAATAGTGTTTATATAAATAGTGAGGAAAACAGGTCCCAAAATCGACCCCTGTGGTACATCTCAAGATATTCAGACTTAACCCTCATCAATGACGATGGCCTGAGTTCTGTCACTAAAATAATCCTAAAACCATTAACAGGTGACAGAGCTCAGGCTTATCGAGGACAATTTGTTCAATAAAAAAGCAAGATCAACATTATAAGAAGCTTCCAGGTCCACAAACTAAGCAGCACCTTTAATTTTAGTGGTTAAGCGTTGACAAGATCATTAACAACTAAAGTGGTTGCTGTAATAGTGCTATTCCTAGGTCTAAACCCTAAACCCTGATTGATATACATTTCAAATACAATTCTCAGATAAAAAATAGCTAAGTTGTACATTTAACAAGGATTCAAGGAAGCCTTGAAATGGACTGATAATTATTAAGATTACTACTATCCCGCCCTTATGGAGTGGCAGCACAAGAGCCGATTTCCATACTTCTGGAATATTTTCTGATAACAACGTTAAATAAAAAATGTGGTTTATTGAACCAACAATGATGGGCGCTGCACACTTAAGCAGACCAGGACTCAGTTGGCCGGCCCCTGTGGATTTCTTGTTGTTTATTCCTAGCAAAGCATCCAGGATTTTCTGTAAATAGCCTAAAAGAAAAGCTTTGACTATCATTTCTCTGATCATTCAGCAAGTTTCCCCTATCAGCATCCAGCCCAATATCATTGTGAATAGGGTTCAAAGTTATTTCAAAGCGATAGCCCGCTGAAATAAAATGGTGATTAAATGCATCAATTATGGATTTTATTTTACATAATGAGGCCAGTGTCTGAATTAATTTGTTGTGGCAGAGAGGAGGAAGTAGAACCCTTCAAGGATTTGACAGTTTTCCAGAATTGATCCGGGTTCCCACTACAATCCGAAAGAGTGGTTATATAATAATCAAAATAAGCCTTTCTGATTTGTCTTACACAATAATTCCTCAGTTGCTTGAAAGCTTGCCAGTCCAGGCCTAAGCATGTGTTCCTGGCCTTGGCACAAGCATCGTCTCTTTTATGAATGACTTCTGATCCTTCCGGAGTGTACCAGGCATTCAATCTACCTTTAACCATTCCTTTTTGAAGGGAGCATGTTTATTCACAATAGTATTGAAGACATCTGCAAAAAGGCTCAAAGCTAAATCAGGTTCAGGGATAGCTGAAATATAATCAAGGTCACTAAAACAAAGATCATGTAAAAAAAAAGCCTGTTCATTGAAGTTTTTAAAGTTCCTCTTTGTGATGACACAAAACGTAGATTTTTGTATTCTCACATCTCTAATGGTCTCTAATGTCTTGGACGAAGACACCAGTAGAAACATATTTCTCCGGTGGAGTCCTTAAAATAAGATAAATCAGAGTTGACTTTGTAGACCGTCTTTGTAAATAATTTGTTCTTAACTGACTTGCCTAGCTAAATAAAGGTAAAAATTTTAAATATATATAATAATCATCATCATCATTTTTAAGGTTGAGCCCTGTAGGCTTAGTCACCAGCTGGGTTAAGTTTAGATCATTACACATGCATTTTAACTTTTATTTAACTAGGCAAGTCAGTTACAAACAAATCCTTTTTTTCAATGACGGCCTAGGAACAGTGGGTTAACTGCCTTGTTCAGGGGCAGGACAACAGATTTTTACCTTGTCAGCTCAGGGACTCGATCTTTCAACCTTGCGGTTACTAGTCCAATGCTCTAACATCTAGGCCACCTGCCGCCCCTGAAACCTGCCTTTCCCAATCATAATTTAGGTCACCCAGGATAATAACTTCTGATTTAATAAAAGAAGACAAAAAGCTAGTTAACTCAGAGTGCACAAAGGTTAGCCGAGGGAGGACGGTAGACCCCTATAACAGTTATGGATACATAACAACTTAAAGATAGGAGCTAAAAAATAATTGGCAAGGGAAATGGATTTCAGTAAAGACACAGAAATTATTTTTAATATGAATGGCCACTCCACCACCTCGATCCTGTCTGTCAGCTCTGAACACATTATAACCCTCAATATTAATATCAGAGTCCAGAATGTCCCCAGAGATCCAGAATGTCCGGATTCGTCTGCATTGCCCAGGTCTTGATGTAATTCAGTTTAGGAAGTAAGCTCCTAATATGCAGATGCATCAACCCAAGTCCTTTACGATTTTTAAAGTCACATGGAGTCTCCAACTCAAACATGCCAACTCAAACTCATGTTCAATAGGCAGTTAGTTGCAGGCCCTGTCTGGTGGTTGATACTGATATAGTTGGTATGGCTATAAGATTGCATAGAACTTCCCCATTTGGTCTACCCCTATTAGTAATAGAGGAAGGAGTAGAAATTGGAATTACTTTTCCAAGGTAAGCACCATAGGACCTGAAGCTGCAGTCAATGTCAATATGGGGAACTCTCAGAGTAACCAATAATAGAATGTTATAAATGGACTTACATGGGCTTTGGTTGCTATCTTGCAACAGCCCAAGCGCTCTACGTGATTTGAAAACTGAGGGTGTATTCAAGTTTATGGAATTCACATGTAAACTAAAAGCACTGGGTGAGCAGACCACAGTGGGCTTCTCTACAGACCTAACGATAGCAGATCTAAGAGTGGAGCTGATTTCCTTGTATGAACTGTAACTCAGTAAAATCTTTGAAATTGTTGCATGGTGCATTTATATTTTGGTCCGGTGTAGCTTGGCGAGGAATCAGCTAAAAGTCAATCAGTCCACAGAGTATGATATTTAGTTAGATTGAATCGCACAGTTGGTAGGATCCCCACAGTTATACAGTAGGCAGCAAGCCAGAACCCAACCACAGACTAGAAACCAGCCAGCACTAGGATCCACAATAAACACAACCAAGGCACAAAACTCACCAGCATAACAACAGCAAGGAGAGAGCTGTGACTTACACAATGACGTCAAAACAGCAATGCAAAGGAGGCCCTGTTACCGGTATGATAGCCAGGAGAGAGGCATCTTGGAGGGGATGTAGTTTCTAGTACAGGCCGGTGGAAGCCGGGAGGGAGGCAAGCACTACACCGGGCCATGGGAGAGTCAAAAAGACTTAATCCAAGTAGGCTAAACCAAGTGGAGTTCAAGTTTGGCAGTAGCTCAAAAACATCCAAAACACAATCTCAAGTGTAAGGATGAAAGCAGCAGTAGGCAGGTGTCTGCTCAAAAAATGCCCCAGTGCAGAGTAGGGTGCCCAGGTATATCCAAGTAGACCTAAAAGGTTTCAGTAGACCTGTTTTATACAGTATATCTCCTTGAAAACTCTGTATGCAATATTGCACTATTGTCCAATGTGTTCACAGCCAGATGAAACAAAGTTAAATGGAGACAAAAATCCAGTAAAAGCTTTTCAGCTACAAACACTGATCAGAAAAAAAAGACCTGCTTGCCGGGATCTTGAAAAGTGGGTGTGACTTTAACAGCAACTGCTGCCACCACTGAGTGCAGTGTGCTTGCGAAATGTAGACTACATAGTAATTTAACACTGGTCACTTTAATTATGTTAACATGATCTTCGTTGTTCGGAAATCGTTTCTGTCGTTAGAAACAGATAAGATTAGCATTCCTGCAATGTTATTCTGTTGAAATATAGTTTGATCTGAAACATTAAGCTAATTGATTACTCACTTTATATGTACATACTTTTATTATAGTTTATTAGTCCACGCAAGATGGAGTTTTGTGTTCTGCTTTTTATCCCCCCCCCCTCCACCCCCTGTATTCTCGACATAGCTCATCCTATATAACTACCGCTGTACATACAGTATTCTTCACATAGCTCATCCTACATAACTACCGTTGTACATACAGTATTCTCCACATAGCTCATCCTATATAACTACTGCTGTACATACCTTTTTCCTACTTATTCTGTATATTTCCCATACTGTCAACACAGCACATATTTATATTCCGGACTCTGACATTGCTCATTCTGATATTGCTTGTTCCGACATTTCTTAATCTCTTGTATCTTCTTCTTTTAAAAAAACAAATGTCTTCTTGAGATTGTGTGTGTATTAGGATTGTACTACTAGGGCCAGATTCAATCAGATCCACTTTAGCCGATATCCGTATTTCTGATGCATTATACCTAAAGTGGACATTGCCATTGGCGGCACAGAAAGCCAATGTTTACAAGTTCGAACACTGGAATGTGAGATGTAATCTACACCTCAATTAGGCTGATAGAAATCTTAATTATTTTGTTTAATGATTTTCAATTTGAGAGTCATTATTTCTATATACAGTGAATTTGGAAAGTGTTCAGACCCTGGTCTGAACTTTGTTATGTTACAGCCTTATCCTAAAGTGTATTACATTATAATGTTTCTCATTAATCTACACTCAATACCCCATAATGACAAAGCAAAAACAGGATTGTAGAAATGTTAGCAAAAAAAAATGTCAAAAGCTGAAATATCATATTTAAATAAGTATTCAGATCCTTTACTCAGTACTTTGTTGAAGCACCTTTAGCAGTGATTACAGCCTAGAGTCTTCTTGGGTATGACACTCCCATTCTTTGCAGATCCTCTCAAGCTCTGTCTAGTTGTATGGGGAGCATTGCTGCACAGCTATTTTCAGATCTCTCCAGAGATGTTCGATTCGGTTCAAGTCCAGACTCTGGCTGGGCCACTCAAGGACATTCAGAAACTTGTCCCGAAGCCACTCCTGTGTTGTCTTGGCTCTGTGCTTAGGGTCATTGTCCTGTTGGAAGGTGAACCCTCGCCCCCAGCCTACGGTTCTGAGCGCTCTGGAGCAGGTTTTCATCAAGGATCTCTCTGTACTTTCATCTGTTAATCTTTCCCTTGATCCCACTCCCTGCTGCTGAAAAACATCCCCACAGCATGATGCTGCCACCACCATGGTTCACCGTAGGGATGGTGCCAGGTTTCCTCCAGACGTGACGCTTGGCATTCAGGCCAAAGAGTTCAATCTTGGTTTCATCAGACCATGAGAAACAAGATTCTCTGGTCTGATGAAACCAAGATTGAACGCTTTGGATAATCAATGGAAACAGGATGCACCTGAGCTCAATTTCGAGTCTCATAGCAAAGGGTCTGAATACTTATATAAATTAAGGTATTTCTGTTTCAAATTTCTAAAAACTTGGTATTGTGTGTAGATTGATGAGTGAAAAAACATTTAATACATTTTAGAATAAGACTGTAACGTCACAAAATGTGAAAAAAGGAAGGGGTCTGAATACTTTCCGAATGAACCGTAGCCTACCCTTTCTCGTTCTGAACTTCTAAGGCAAGTGGGACGGATGTGGCTTCGTGACAACGATCACAAGAGCAGCTGCTCACCGATTTGAGAGCTCCAGCACAGTTCCACCTCCCGCCAAAACATCAGCTATGTGGGTGTTGGCTATCACCAGTTAACGCTTGGTCTGAGTGAATTTAGGCCTTAGACATTTACTGCACTGCTGGAGCTAGAAACACAAGCATTTTCCTGCACCTGCTTTAACATCTGCTAATCTGTGTTTGCAACAAATAAACATTGATTTGACTTCATAATGCATTGTACCTGTCGGCATTAAGTAAAGTGTTACTGTACCTTTATTTTTAATACAAGGCATTGCATTGAAACATACAAACTCCATCTCACCTGAATTTATATATATTTAAAAATTGATAAATACTGCAGCAGGACCATGCATGGGTAAATAATGAAGACTATAGTAAAAGTGTAAAGAGCTGCGTGCCTCTGGAGGCTAAGACCAATCAAGTATGATGGATCTATAATTAATTGGTACACAGTGAAAACACACATGCATGAAATCTTCATGGCCTTTCCATGTTCTCTCTCTCTCTCTCTCTCTCTCTCTCTCTCTCTCTCTCTCTCTCTCTCTCTCTCTCTCTCGCTCCAATAACCTCATCATTAAGTTGTAGTTACAGTGTGTGTGTGTGGTGTGGTGTGTGTGTGTGTGTGTGTGTGTATGTGTGTATGTGTGTGTGTATTACTCCATGCGTGCAAGTAGTAGTGTGTATGTCTCCTGCCACACATTATCTCTCCTACCACACACACAAATGCCAAGGTTACTGGGAGAGAGACTCTCCAAGGAGTTTACATATGATAGACATGTTAATTGGATATAAACCTGGCAGCTTCACTACCTGCATAGTACAGTATAACTTCTCAAGGTCAGATAGAAGATGGAAAGTCTTGGAGTCATCTCTCTCTCTCTTTCTCTCCTCTCTCTGTCTCTCTCACTGTCTCTGACTCGCTCCGTCTCTACCTCCGTCCTCTCCTTCCAACCCCACTCCTCTCTCTCCTTCCAACCTCCCGTCCCTCTCTTTCCCTCCCTCCATCAGTCCTGCCTGTGTCCTCCTCCATCCAGCCTCCCCAGGTGGCTACAGTATGACTTGGCTCGAGTGCTCCAGCCTTGATCGTGAAGGTCAAAGATACAGTATGATGCTACTTCCCCTGCCAGCTCCCACAGTGATGCCTCAGCTCTTGCATATGGTTCCTCTCACACACGCACACATGCACACAGACACACGCTCACTCACACACACGCACACACACACGTATTGCCAAGTCAACAGCAGTACGTCTCCCTGGTTGTGATTTACGTCTTCATCGAGCTACAGTAAGAGGGCCATCAAGTGTATGGTCTATAAACACAGTACTTAACACTAATGTGATCAGATACAGTAGCTGCCTAACTAATGGGATCATTTCATTATCAGGGAGCGAGCCTCTTGAGTCATTGATCTGCTGGCCAATGACCATGCAGAAATGTTGAAAGTCAATATGGTAATTATATTATCTAACCTTGAGTATTACAAATGATGACATAGTAGCTACCAAGCTAGCACATAAACTCCTTAGAACCATATGTTTCTTAGAGCTTGGTGAGAGTTTGGTTGCCCTATGGTCATTTTGCATATAATATTCCCACAAAGTTCTGGCAATGGTGCAGGATACCCAGATAGCACATAACGTTCTGAAAACCATATGTTTCTTACGGTAGGAATTTCAGTACTTCAGCATAATGTTTTCTACAGGTTTTCTCATGGTTCTATCTAAAGTAATGTTCTGAAATTGATACAAGAACGTTAAGAAACAGTGTTCTTCTTTGGGAATTTCAGTACTTCAGCATAACGTTTTCTGCAGTTTTCCTCACGGTTCTATTTCTAGTCACATTCCCAGAACATTAATCCACAAAAACCACAAGAAAACATTAGTAAGTTTCAAAGAATACTCTAAGAATGTTATTTAAATACATTCCCTTCTCAGTGTCAAAAAAACTCTCTCTATCCTCTATCTAGTTAAGAGTGTTCAGGTGTATTCCAAGACGGCGTAGCAGTGGGATGTTTGATTTGACTATCTTGTCCCGTCCCTTGTATATAACGTTTTTTTTCTTCGTATATACAGTTGAAGTCGGAAGGTTACATACACCTTAGCCAAATACATTTGAACTCAGTTTTTTACAATTTCTGACATTTAATCCTAGTAAAAAGTCCCTGTCTTAGGTCAGTTAGGATCACCACTTTATTTTAAGAATGTGAAATGTCAGAATAATAGTAGAGAGTATGATTTATTTCAGCTTTTATTTTTTTCATCACATTCCCAGTGGGTCAGAAGGTTACATACACTCAATTAGTATTTGGTAGCATTGCCTTTAAATTGTTTAACTTGGGTCAAACATTTCGGGTAGCCTTCCACAAGCTTCCCACAATAAGTTGGGTGGATTTTGGCCCATTCCTCCTGACAGAGCTGGTGCAACTGAGTCAGGTTTGTAGGCCTCCTTGCTCGCACATGCTGTTTCAGTTCTGCCAACACATTTTCTATAGGATTAAGGTCAGGGCTTTGTGATGGCCACTCCATTACCTTGACTTTGTTGTCGTTAAGCCATTTTGCCACAACTTTGGCTGTATGCTTGGGGTCATTGTCCATTTGGAAGACTCATTTGCGACCATGCTTTAACTACCTGACTGATGTCTTGAGATGTTGCTCAATATATCCACATCATTTTCTTTCCTCATGATGCCATCTATTTTGTGAAGTGCACCAGACCCTCCTGTTGCAAAGCACCCCCACAACATGATGCTGCCACCCCCGTGCTTCACGGTTGGGATGGTGTTCTTCGGCTTGCAAGCCTCCCCCTTTTTCCTCCAAACATAACGATGGTGATTATGGCCAAACAGTTCTATTTTTGTTTCATCAGACCAGTGGATATTTCTCCAAAAAGTACGATATTTGTCCCCATGTGCAGTTGCAAACCGTAGTCTGGCTTTTTTATGGCAGTTTTGGAGCACTGGCTTCTTCCTTGCTGAGTGGCCTTTCAGGTTATGTCGATATAGGACTCGTTTAACTTGGATATAGATACTTTTGTACCTGTTTCCTCCAGCATCTTCACAAGGTCCTTTGCTGTTGTTCTGGGATTGATTTGCACTTTTCGCACCAAAGTACGTTCATCTCCAAGAGACAGAACACGTCTCCTTCCTGAGCGGTATGATGGCTGCGTGGTCCCATGGTGTTTATACTTGCGTACTATTGTTTGTACAGATGAACATGGTACCTTCAGGTGTTTGGAAATTGCTGCCAAGGATGAACCAGACTTGTGGAGGTCTACAATTTTTTTCTTCAACCCCATACAACACTCCTTCCGTGGCCTCCAACTGCTTTTAAATGCTAGTAAAACTAAGTGCATGCTCTTCAACCGATTGCTGTCCGCACCCTCCTGCCTGTCTAGCATCACTACTCTAGACGGTTCTGAGCTAGAATATGTGGACAACTACAAATATCTAGTTGTCTTGTTAGACTGTAAACTCTCCTTCCAGACTCACATTAAGCATCCCCAATACAACATTAAATCTAGAATCAGCTTCATATTTCACAACTAAGCGTCCTTCACTCATGCCGCTAAACATACAATCGTAAAACTGACTATCCTACCAATCCTTGACTTCGGCGATGTCATTTACAAAATAGCCCCCAACACTCTACTCAGCAAACTGGATGTAGTCTATCACACTGCCATCCGTTTTGTCACCAAAGCCCCATATTTAAACTACCCACCAGTGTGACCTTTATGCTCTCGTTGGCTGGCCCTCACTACATATCCATCGCCAAACCCACTGGCTCCAGGTCATCTATACTTCTTTGCTAGGTAAAGCCCCACCTTATCTCAGCTCACTAGTCACCATAGCAACACCCACCTGCAGCATGCGCTCCAGCAGGTATATTGCACTGGTCCTCCCCAAAGCCAACTCTTCCTTTGGCCGCCTTTCCTTCCAGTTCTCTGCTGCCAATGACTGGAAGGAATTGCAAAAATCTCTGAAGCTGGAGCAGCTTACCGATCACTGTACCCGTATACAGCCAATCTGTAAATAGCACACCTGACTACCTCATCCCCATATTATTACTTACCCTCTTGCTCTTTTGCACCCCAGTATCTCTACTTGCACATCATCATCTGCACATCTATCACTCCAGTATTAATGCTAAATTGTAATTATTTTCATCGTCAAGGGCCTATTTATTGCCTACCTCCCTACTCTTCTACATGTGCACACACTGTACATAGATTTTTATTTTTTTATTTTATTTTGTGTTATTGACTGTGCGTTTGTTTATGTGTAACTCTGTGTTGTTGTTTTTGTCGCACTGCTCTGCTTTATCTTGGCCAGGTCGCAGTTGTAAATGAGAACTTGTTCTCAACTAGCCTACCTGGTTAAATAAAGGTGAAATAAATAAAAAAATATATATATAAAATTGTCCATGCCGACTAATTGGCCACACCTAATCTTAATGATTACTTGTTTCCTTTGAAATGGGGTCTGTTTGAAAAGAATAAAAATGAACAGCTTTGTATGAGTTGGCATATCAGCTTCATCCTGGTGGTGCAGTGGACAAATTCCATGGATAGAGAACAGAAGATCATAGGTTTGAATCTCACAGACACCATGCCACAATAAAAATACACGTGTTTGCATGATTTTCATGTTTCCTATCTGTGGTTGGAGTTTAAAACAGTAAACTTAAGTATTATTAAATTCTTATTGAAACATGTTCTCAGAATGTTATTTAATAACCTATAATTTACCTTCTCAGAACATTAATAAAACCTCCCGGGAAAGCTTGAAAGGAACCATAGTAAAACCTTCTCAGAACCTCCCTGCAACCTAAAACGTAGTTCCTAGAACAGGCGACATTTAAAAAACATTCAGTTTTATCAGTCAGGACATTTTTGGCTTCGTTCCCAGAACCAATGGGAAACCAAAAACTTACATTCCCACAATTTCCAAGGAACCAAATGTGCTAGCTGGGTACTGTGTGGTCCGTTTTGACTGTTACTAAACTGTCTTTTCTTCCTCCAGTTGGTCTTCGATGTGGTCTTAATGTGCTCAATCCTTGAATAGTCTATTAGCTCATTACATTATGATACAGTATCTAGCCTACTGTGTGTAGCCAGTTTTAACAGTTACAACATTCCCCTCTTCCCTCCTACTGCAGGAAATGTTTCTGCAAGGCTGGACAGGCTCCATCTTGTACATATACTCAAAACAATTTGTTTCCATTTAATGTGTCAGCCCAGAGTCAGAGCTCTTGTCAAACCAGTCTGTTCTCCAACTATGAACAATGAGGACAGAAATTCTAGGTTATATTTAGTAAAAAAAAAATTATAACTTTCACTGAAAGTTTCAATAACACTGGTAGTTTGGAACTCCAAGCAGAGACAAGACACATGGACATTCATATCCTTATGCATTAATCATGCAAACACATTTTTTATTTATTCATTGTGACACAGCATCTGTGAGATTTGTGAGAACCTATAAGCTGCTGGTGTCTATTCATGGCATTAGTCCGCTGCGCCACCAGAATGGAGTTAGCATGCCATGTCTTTTTACGCATACAAAGCTGTTCATTTTAGTCTATTCAAACAGACCCCATTTCCAAGGAAACACACTCATTAAGATCAGGCGTGGCCAATTAGTGGGCTTGGCCAACACACTTGAATACACTTAACAAGATAGTTAGTTTTGTTGATGCTGAGAACAGAATGTATATATTTTTAAATAACATTCTTAGTATGTTATCTGAATATTACTAAAGTATTCTTGTGTTTTTTATGGAATGTTTTCTTAACATTTGAGAACAGAATGTATGCTTTAAAATAAAATGTTTAGAACGTTCTCTGAATGTTACTAACGTTTTCTTGTGTTTTTTTTATGGAAAGTTTTCTTAAAGATCTCGGAACAATTTGAGAACATGACTTTAAATAGAACCACTCGAAAATCTGAATGAAATGTTATGCTGAAGTGCTGAAATTTACACAGAAGAAGGTTGTTTCTTAAGGTTCTTTGAACAATTTGAGAACATTCCCAATGTCAAACCAGTTGGAGAACGTTCCTAGAACATTACCTTTATTGAAATGAAATGTAACCATGTTTGAACTTTTAGGAAACATTCTGTTAACATAATGAAATACCAAGAAAATTACGTAGTTTTTTTTGTCAAGTTCCTTATATGTGCTGAGAATGTTCCAAAGCCAAGCAACTATCCTGCACCATTCCCAGAAAGGTTGTTTGCCAAATAACCATTGGACAACCAAGATCTAAGAAACATATGGTTGTCGAACTGTATGTGCTAGCTGGGATGTGTATACATAGCCTGTAGGCTACTAGGCTACTGCAGATGTTTTGCACAATAACTGATATCGAGCAAATAGACATCAGAATAGTTTAAACCCCAAATATTATATTACACCATGGAGAAAGTGGTGGCGGTGTCAGTATACGGCGATATCGCAATATGTAATATGATGATAATATATTTATCGCGTGCGCGTCATCGGGCGTGGTTGGCTGCCAGCAGCGGTAGTCTGGAGGCAGGGTCTGATGGATGCGGAGTGACAGATCAGGGTTAGCCGCCAGGGGAGTCCATTTTCCTCCACATTCCTTCCCGAGACGCCCAGCTCACCTCGGTGCTCCACGGAGCGGACAGGGAGAGCCAACCAGAGCCGCGCCTCTCTTCTCTCTCTTCTCTCAGTTCGCAGCTGTGTAACAAACACACAGCAGGACACAGCAGCAGCGCCGGACAGTCTGTGAGTCTCAACCAGACCCAACCACAGCCAGTGCAGCCTGTTCGGCTCAAAAAGGAAAGTCCGGTGATCTGCTGTTTATGGAGATGAGATGCATGTGACCATGTTGTCGCTGTAAAATGAGTTTGCTAGCGGCATGTGGTTCCATGGGGACCTTGCAGGGATATCTCGTTCGGTAAGGCATGGCACTTTCTACTTGACAAAATATATCTCACAGGAGGAGGTGGCGGCTGGCGTGCACAGAACAACAGCACGGCGGAGACCAAACACAGTGCGCTGAATTTGGATATGAGCTAAAAGTTTGCAAACGCTATAAAATGTTTGGGATATACGTTGAGGGTTTAAGTTTAGTGTAATTTTTGTTATTATGGATGTAGACTGAACGGGAGTTTATTCTCTTCACTGAGATAAGGATGGCTTTCTGAGGAGGATATCTCTGCCTGCGCTATGATCTGGACCATGCGGACTCTGGTGCTGAGGACACTGTGTGTGTTGTTGGGGAATGCACATGTCTTATCTCTCAGAAATAATGGCGACATACGAACTAGAGAAACAGCAGGGGGTTATTATGGGCTTAACGCTACAACAACACACAGGACCGCTCACACAGCCATCAGAGAGGGTCCCCAAAACACAGTCTATGACAGCACTCGCTCTGGGGGACACGGTACAGGTACGTCCTACTCCAAACATACTCTTCAAACATGGATGGAACATTTTCATTCTACTTCTGTGAGAAAGATGCGCGTAATTGTGGATGAAACAAAGCATAAACGTGTAGGATTAAAACAACACCACTCCAACAGAACACTGACACTGGGGGATTACTCCGCGACCCCGCACAGGGACCTGGTGCGCCGCCACAAGAGGAGAAAGTTGAATAGTGAGATTGGCGCGGCCGCTGCCATGGGGATGGCGGGTGGATACAATACCACTAAGCCCCCAGCAATGGGCCAGCAACGCGGGGGACAACTGGACAGCGACAGACGCAAGAGAGGTACAAAAGACGAGCAGAAGAAGGCGTTTAAGAGGGAGAGGAGGAGAAAAGTGTTGAACAAAAGCTCAATGGCTTTATCTCAGGCGCAGAGCGCAGTGGACGGGCTGGGCCCCCCTCTCTCTCCATGGGAGCCAATTCCCAAGCCCCTAGCTCTCACCTCTACCGACCTACCCCTCGACCTCTTCACCAGGAGAAACGAGATGTTTACTTACCGCGAGGAAAACCCGTGGGATGCCACTCCAATGACCCCTCCCAACACAGCAGATTTTGGAAGCGAAATCAAAAACCCATTTTACCCTGTGACAAGTGAAACCTTTGGCGCTTATGCTATCACGGGCGTTTCTGCCATCATTTTCCTCGCTGGGATAGCAGGGAACATAGCCATACTGTGCATCGTGTGTCAGAACTACTATATGAAGAGCATCTCCAACTCACTCATAGCTAACCTGGCCATCTGGGATTTTGTAGTCGTCTTCTTTTGTCTGCCCCTCGTCATTTTCCATGAATTGACTAAATCCTGGCTGCTGGGAGAATTCACCTGTAAAATCGTGCCGTATCTGGAGGTATTCTATTATGTTCTATTCTATTCTACTACAGATTTTCTCCTTATTTTGGTGGCTGATGGGGCTTGGGGCATCTGAACACTTCTCTTTGCATAGGCACAATTTCAAATAGTATTGCATTGTGTATTAGGTATTTATAATACAGTATTGTCATATTCAGAACAAGTTGTGATAGAAAAGCCTATCACAGTGAACATGACACTAATCCAATTCACCCTAACACGGGATTAGCCTCCATCGGCACAATAATAAACAAGATGAGTTCCCACCAAGATCAGATGTTACCTCATCTCATTATGACACCCAGTGTGACCTGCTGGCTGCTGGAGAGAAGTGGCCTCCCTCCACCCACACACTTAATCCTTCCCTCTATCTCTCCCTTTTTTTTGGTCCCACTTCTGTGTCTCTCCTTTTCTCTCTCTCTCTTTCTCTCTCTCTCTTTCTCTCTCTCTCTCTCTCTCTCTGTCGCTCTCTCTCTCTTGCTCTCTGTCTCTCTCTTCTCTCTCTCTCTCTCTCTCTCTCTCTCTCTCTCTGTCGCTCTCTCTCTCTTGCTCTCTGTCTCTCGCGCCCTCTCTCACACTCACACAACTCTGTGCCAATCTACTACTGTATGATATCTCTGTCTTTCTCACCTACACATACAAGGGGCCTAAGTAAATCGTAAAACACCACACCCAGTTTATAGCCATCTCACTTTACCCTGGGTGGGTATCAGTGTGATGCAACGTTCAACCGTGTGTGTGTGTGTGTGTGTGTGTGTGTGTGTGTGTGTGTGTGTGTGTGGTCATGCCTTTCCTTTGTAAGGCCGTTGGGTTAAAACCAGTTTTGTATTCCCACAACTCCTTATCTCATTGTACAGTGTAGCAGTGAAACTGACGGAGGATATTGGGTTTGCTGCTGCAGAGCAACATGAGTTCGAAGTAGAGCACTAGGTGTAGGGTGAGGAGCGCTTGAAGAAGGTGTCAGTAGACCGTCTGGCTAGTGTGTGTGTGCGTGAAGATTGGGGTCCGTGCGTGTGGGTGAGTGCCTGCAGGCACATTTGTGAATTTTAGGCATGCATGCCCATGAGTCCCTGCATGCGTCAGTGCATGCATGCGTGTCGCCCGGCCATGCGTGTGCATGTGCGTGTCCTCAGCCCTGTGTGTCCTCAGCCCTGTGCAGTGCCGAGCTGATCCACTGTGACTGTATGTGGGTTAAATGGGGAGTAATGTCGCTCCGCAGGCAGGATGCGGGAGAGGACACTCCACTGGGAGGAGAGGAAGACTCGGGCTGCGTTGCCCGCAGGCTCATGACACACACCCGCACGCACGCACCCACACACGGATGTGTGTGCAGACGCAATCAGACAGACTCACAGACGAAGACACACGCACATACATGACCACACAGACACGCACTCATACACGTCCATAAACCCATATTCCAATCCCCAGAGCCCAGACGGTAGATATGAGCCCAGCTGACATGGTGATGATAATGCATTAGATACAGACAGCTAGGAGAGGAGGAGAGCTGCTACAGTATTCCACTGAGACGTGGACAGTCCCTCTGACACTGATGGGAGGATCTGTCTGTGGTGTGCGTAGCTTCTGTGGCCTGGTCATGTGGTGTGGGTGAGTATGTGTATGTGGTCAAGTCTCCAGTGATGTGCAGAGCTCGAAGGAGGGAAGCCGAGTGGAAGAGGCCCTTGTGCGTCACGAGTGGCATTATGTGAATCACGTCCCTGGCTAACATCTGCAGCGTAGGCTATATCAACAGCCACAGCCATTAGTGAATAGTGAAGATATTGCTTCTGTAAGTTCAGTGGGAACAGTGAGGCTCAGACAGGCATAGATGGGTTCTCTCCAGCAGCTTTGTCCGTTCTCAGACAGAGAGAGACTGGGAGGCTGAGGTGCTGCTGTCTGCGGGGAGATAAACTCATCCCAGTCTGCTGCAGGGAATAGACGTTCTACTGGGAGCCATTGAGGTCGGGGTTGGAGGACTGCATTGTGCTGGGATTGGTGTTAATAGCTAGACATTCATCACCCTGACACCCATGTACGTGGGCGCGCACACGCACAGACTCAATCACACACACATACACAGGCTCAATCTCTCTCACTTATGGACACACATGCACAGAATCTCAAACACACACTAAATCTCACACACACCTAGACTCTCTCTCTCTCACATACACACAAATGCACACACACCTACAGACGCAGAAACTCTCTCTCACACACACACACACACACGGTAGCAGGGCGTGCTGAGATTCCAGATGGGTGGGATGGCCTGCCCTCCACTGATCGTTACCCACGGCGATCCTCTCTCTGCACGTGCTCACTGTGATTAGGGGAAGGACTCTCTCACACACACACACACACTCCCACATACACGTATACACTTCTTCCAACACACATACACACACACACACCACTCCGCCCAACAGCACATTGTCTGCCCCTCTATTACTCATTACTCATGCGGTCTGAGCGGCACATACATGATAGTTCATTGGAATATATGTTAATGATTCAGTGTATATAATTTGTATTTGTAAATAATGGATGATGGGTGATAATTATCCCATTCAGGCTATTTGTAGCTACAGGATGAGCAGATGCCTAGTTTGCTGAGAGATAGACCACATAGATACATAACAACATCACAACCCAAAGAGAATCAAACAAAAAT
Organism: Salmo salar; assembly: GCF_965601325.2. NCBI lineage: Eukaryota > Metazoa > Chordata > Actinopteri > Salmoniformes > Salmonidae > Salmo > Salmo salar. The sequence goes on from NC_138297.1 coordinate 44,102,554, forward strand.
GAACAAAATTATTATAGAAGCAGAAATTAAATATTGACTAATTTATAACTGTGTGAATCATGGGTATGCACAGCCAGTGTAGAATAGAGTAGAATAGAACTGTAATGTCCACTTGTATGTAGACATTTACCGTGAGCTTCATCTCAACAGTAACCTAGGGTAACCGTATCACACGCAGAGCTAAAACAGTGTTACAAAATCAGTGTTACAGTTCAGAGGCTAGGTCATGGAGTCACAAGAGTAGTGACTCCATGATGCTCAGGTCCAGATCCAGCCCTGTCTGCCAGCTTGTCTCTGTGATGATCTATTCCCTGACTGTACAGAGAGACTGATGATCCCTGTGGCAGAGTGGCAGCCAGGGACTAGGCTTCTCCTGTTGGAGTTATGGTCTGGGGAAGGAGGGAGGGAGAGAGGGACAGACGCAGTCAGCCTGAACTGTAATAGCCTTTGTCTTCAGCTTATTCATGTGCTCAGTGTGTGTGTTTCTGTGTCTGTATGTGTATGTGTATGCGTGAGCATTGCACCATTTATCAATAGATGAGTGTCATTACCACGACAGCCGCTCAGGATCCAACATGGCCGCCCGCCGCAGGTCCCCAAGTCACTCAGTCGCCATTAAACTCCAATTATTAACATGGGTTTTGAAGGCAACTGCTCAGAGGAGTTTAATCGGGGAATTTGTGGGCCATTATTAAACCAGCAACAGGGGAAATATCTCTATTACCTGCTGCACAATACAAGTAACTGAGACAGACACAATGGTGCTGTACAGACTGTCAGCATGGCCATAGACAAGGCAGACGTGACAGGGGTCATTTACACAGTGAGGGTTTCTGTCAAATTGGCATGTTAATCATAATAAAGATGTCAGGCTGTTGTATGAATAATTAGGCTAGCGGAAGGAATAATCACACACACATGCACACGCACACAAACACACACACACACAGCGTTCAGTTAAGCAACGTTAGCCTCACATTATCTCCAGCACCATGGCCATTGGCCCATATCTTTGATCTACATATCTGTACAAAGCTGGGCTTGTCCTATTCTGCCCCCCCTCTCTCTCTCCTGCTCTTGTGAGATCTGATCAAAGAAATCACCCAGTCTATGTGACAGTGTTTAGTTTGACTTGTCTCCAGCCTAGTGTTCAGGCTCTATTCACCATGTTGGCACCTGTGTGAGTGTACAAAGCAGAGTAGGGCTCGAAGGCAGATACCTGGCACACAGATGCGAAGGTGCACGGTTGGCCAGGATACAGGAAGCCCTCTCTAGGTGTAATTAAAGCAACCAATCACACTGTACGACCAGCACAGGCTGAAGGTCACCAGTAGTCACCATGGAAGAGGGATCTCGTTTACAAGGTATACAAGCTTTTGGTTAAATCAATGTTTCACCAACTCGTTCACCAATAATGTCATGCTCCTTTGAAGTGTACATGAGTATCTACCAGGTGCAAGGTATCAAAATGTCTCATAAAAGGCTTAGAAATACCTACACACTGTCACACCTCTTTGAAGTCTACCGGAGCATACTGTACAATAGCATGCAGGTATTTACTTTCCTTTCATACGTCTCTCTAATGGCTGACCCAGTGTTGTTCTCTTTTGGCTCTACTTCGTTAGAACAGTAGCTGCTTTGGCAGAGATCCATAGTCCATGTGTGGTTCTCCTCTCTATCTCGATCTCTGCAGGATGTCACTGTTTAGAAGGCTGTAGCCTCTGTGGCCTCCCAGGGACGTCTGGAAAACACTAGTCTAATTACCAGATAGAGAGAAGGATAGAGGAAGGGAGAGGGGAGAGGGAGTGGGGTAGGAGAGAGAGGGAGGGAGAGGACAGAGAGCAAGAGAGAGAGTGCATGAGAGAGGGTAGAGAGAGCTGAGAGAAGGAGAGTGAGGTAACGAGAAGAGGGAGTGGGTGAGAGAGAGAAATCTCCACAGCTTTACTGTTTATGTAGTAAACTGCAGCAGCAGTAATCACAGAGCAGGACCATACACACTATAGCAGCTGGGTCTGGGCCTGGCTACAATTAGTTTTCCCTGTAGTAACTGCAGTCAAAGTGATTCCAGCTGGAGAGGAATATGTTCCAGGTTCCTTGCTGTGCCTCAGTCTTTCAGACTCAAACCAAAGCAGAGCAGAGACTTGGTTCTGAATTATGTATTTTCTAAGCTTTGAGAGGCTTAGAATTAGGCCCATTTTTTTTCATTTTGATGCATTCTTTCAATTCAAGGAAAGACTCAGTAGAGTCCTCCGTCATATTTCTAAGAATTGTGTTGTCGTCTTTGTGAAAGTAACATTTAAAAAGGTCTATTTGGTGTATACTGTCAGATGATTCAACATTCTGATAAACCATTTGTCTTTGTGATAAACCATTAACCATTTCTCCCTGTATTTGTCCCCAGGTGGCATCTCTAGGTGTGACCACGTTCACCCTGTGCGCTCTGTGCATTGACCGGTTCCGCGCAGCCACCAATGTCCAGATGTATTACGAGATGATCGAGAACTGCACCTCCACTACAGCCAAGCTCGCCGTCATCTGGATCGGAGCTCTCCTATTGGCTCTCCCTGAGCTCCTGATCCGCCAGCTGGTCACCGAGGACCCCGCCCTCCCAGATGACCCCCCAACGGAGCGCTGCGTGGTGCGCATCTCGACATCGCTCCCAGATACGCTCTACATCCTGGGTCTAACCTACGAGGGCGCGCGGCTCTGGTGGTGCTTCGGCTGTTACTTCTGCCTCCCTACGCTCTTCACCATCGGCTGTTCCCTCGTCACCGCCCGCAAGATCCGCCGCGCCGAGCAGGCCTCCGTCCGCGGCAACAAGAAGCAGATACGCCTAGAAAGTCAGATGAACTGCACCGTCGTGGCGCTCGCCATCGTCTACGGCGCCTGTGTGGTCCCGGAGAACATCTGTAACATCGTATCGGCATACATGGCGGCGGGCGTGCCGGAGCGGACCATGGCGGTCTTACACCTCCTGTCACAGCTTTTGTTGTTCTGCCGGGCGGCAGTGACGCCTGTGTTGCTCCTGTTATTATGTCGCCCGCTAGGCAGGGCCTTCCTGGACTGTTGTTGTTGCTGCTGCTGTAACCATGCCCACTCCTCAGGCACGGCTAGTGATGATAATGAACATGAGTGTACCACAGAGCTGGAGCTGTCGCCCTTCAGCACCATACGCAGAGAGCTCAGCAACTACACTCCCGCAGGGTCCAACTGTTAAAACCACACAACTACTGTTAAAGGTCCAGTGCAGTCAAAAACGTGATTTCCCTATGTTTTATATTCAGTGTATATTTCCACACTATGAGGTTGGAATAATATTGTGAAAATGATGATAATGCCCCTTTAGTATCAGAGCCTTTTGAAAAGACCGCCTGAAATTCAGCCTGTTTTGGTGGGAAGGAGTTTTGGCCAGGCAGTAAATGAGTTAGACCAATAAGAAAGAGAGTTACAAACAGATCTGCCAAAAACAGCTAGTTTTCAGTTTTCCCCTCCCCACTCAGACCATTTCCAGACAATTTGAGCTAAATTCCAGCTTGAGAAATTGTTATTTGCTAAGAAGCTGTTTTTTTATTTTCTGACCATTTTAATTGAAAACAATCACAGTAAGTTACTTAATTGCTACCCAGAAATGATTTGATGTTGAGATAAAAACAGCTGCATTGGAACTTTAATGACTACACAGCTACACACCGGCAGGACTATACAAACATACTAGCACACAGAACTGTACAACTTCAAACCTGCAGAGTCAAACTGCTAAGACTGCAAACCTTTACAACTATAGAACTATACAACATTTCACAAGCAGGATCAAACTGCTTAGATGACATACCTGTACACCAATGGAACAAAACCACAGTAGGCTACTACACAATTAGCTACACGACTGACAAACTGGGTGCTAGGGCCACACAACTACTGTACAGTATACTATTACACAACTACTGTATATAACTACACACAAACAGGGAAAAAGTGCCAGGACTACACACTATACATCCGCAGGGAGCAAGTAACATCTAAACAGCCATACTGCCGAGACAACTGCACAACAATTCAACTTCACTACAACTCCAATACACATACTGTGCTCCAACCCAGTACACAAACCCAGTGGTCTGAACTGGGACCAGACATGAATGGACAAAGCCAGACACTCGACACCAGACTATACTGGACTGTGTTGAGCTGAAAGGGACTCAGTGGAGTGGACTAGGCGTGGCTGGGCTGGACTTGGCTGGGCTGGAGTGGACTCCGAATACTTGACTGGAGTGGACTGGGCTGGACCGGACATACTCACGTCACCCCTCACTCAAACTCTGCACTCACGATTCAGTTCACACACTCCTTACTCACACACTGGACTGTACATACTGTATACTACACACTCTATCACTCTAGTGAAGGAAAGATATATAGAGAAGGAAAGCAGGAAGGATATGGAGGAGGAATATAAGGATATTACAAGCATATTGTAATTGTTTTCTTTTAATGCGCATTAATATTACTGTAATCGTCGTAGTTGATTTCTGCATACAACTCTGCACTGCCAAACACCCTTCCTTGCTTTCATACTCTGTCGTGCCCTTCTGTTAGTGTCAGTCAGGGCCTCTGTCTCCGTGTCGTTTCTGACAGTAACTTATTCTAAATGGCCAAGTGTACAGTGTTGTGATTCAAACTCTTGATGAAGTCAGTGATTCTTGTAAACCGTTTTATTGAACTTTGTGAGTATCTTGTTCACTCTGTCTGTATTTGATACTAGAAGATGTAAGCACACACAGTCATCAGTCTGGTTTCTGGTTTCTAAATAGCTTTTATATAGCCAACAAAAACTGTCCCTTTGATTAAAAAAAAAAAGAACTTGATCTTGACTGTAGAACTGCAGCTCTGTGTATACATTTTTGAGTGGTGTATTACTTTCTTTGTATTCCTGACCTGAAAATATCATTCGTTATTAGAATTCCAATTCACAATGTTTTTCCCATACACAAGGGTACAAACGCACCGTGGCTATGCGACACCACAGACGCTTCCACATTCATCATCCGTAGATGACACAGACCGCCGCATATATCGCCCACACCGTTCCCTTATAACCGTCTTTACAGTGTTATACAACGACGACGACGGCAAAGAAGCGTCTTGCACGTACGCGAGTCTGTGTTAGCGGCGATAAGGGAGATGAACGTTGTGGTTATTATCCCCATAACAAAATGATCTGTCATAAGAAGACTAAGCAGAGCCAGCTCTGTTTCCGCACCTGGGTGACTCTGCTGTGTGTACTGCTGCACTCCCACTGCTCTGAGGAGGTGCTATTTTCTTTCTCATCACCGCACATCCGCTCCTCTATTTGATGTGTCGCAGTGAGAGAGAGAGAGAGAGAGATAGATCAGCTATTTCTGTCTGTGTAAGAGAACAGCTCGGAAAGACAGGCAGGAACGGACCATACTGACGTTCTACTGACAAGACACACGTATTCTAATTTCTACTGACAATGCCTTCTGACGTTCTATCGAAACATGGTCATTGGGGGTAACATTCGACTGACTATTAATCAACATTCCATTTCCAACAGACAGTCTACAGGATTGGCATTGATTCTTGCCATTTTATGCAGGACTGTGACATCTATGTCATTCACCTCTCAGATTCTGAATCAAAAAGCACAATGTACATCCTGATTAAAATTGCAGATCTGTGCACTTAAAAAAAAAAACACCATCAATTGGGGCTATTGTCTAAATCTTTTCCTTCTCTTCCTATCTGAGATCAAACTGCATCGTGGGCTGCTGTCGCCGTCACGTCTCAGACAAGATGACAGGCATCTGTGCTATTCATGCTGGTAATTTTCCTAAAAACAATAGGACTCTAGACATCACAGTGGCTCAATCACACTCAATCAGAGCCTCAGCGGCTACAGCCCTGTCTACAGGTCCATACGCACCTCTGTCTGTCTGTCTGAGCCTTTGTCTGTCTGTCTCTGATGGAGCCTTATTCAATTCGCTGTTGTCATTATCATTCAATCTCAGGACCAGTTTCCCACACCCAGATTAAGTCTGAAATTAAGTTTAAGATTTCCATTGGGTTTCATGCTTTTCAGGCTAGGAATAGGCTTAATCTGAGTCCGGGAAACTGGTAGGCTACATCTATTGAGCTACCTGGGTTGTATTAAAGTATCAGCAGTCATGCTTATAAAATTCTAATGAGTATATTTTGGGCTGGGTGACATAACAGTTACCCGTTAGCCCTGACACGAGCTCACGCCACATCAGCGTTAGCCATGGCCAGTGCTACGCTAACGCTAGCCACTCTCTCCTCAAATAACTGCAGCCCAGTGCTTACAAGCCCCTTTCTCCTCACATCACTGCAGCACAGAGCTAACGGTAACTAGCCCCTTCTCACATCACTGCAGCCCAGCGCTAATGCTACGCTAAAGCTATTTGCTAAGCCCCTTTCTCCTCATATCACTGCAGCCCAGCGCTAACGCTAGCTTGCCCTTTCTACTTACATCAGTGCAGCCCAGTACTAACGCTAGCTAGCCCTTGCTCCTTACATTTCTTTTTGCAAACTAAAGCTAGTCACTTGCCCCTTTCTCTTCACATCACTGTCAACCCACTCTCCACTGACTCACTCTGTTTCCTGCTGCTAATCTCACTTTATTCTGCCCGCTGTCAACAGTCATTACTGTCTTCCATGAGTTCTCTGGATGCAGATATGTTGTACAAAATCAAAGTTGTACTTGGAGGAGCCTGATTTTCCTTTTGATGGCCGTGTTTCACACACTTGCAAGGAAATGTATATATTCCTTGAGGCGTAGAGGAATATTCTGTATTTCTGTGTGTATTCGCTCTCCCTCTAACCTCTATCTCTCTCTCCCTCTCTGAATCTGCCCTTCTCCCTCTTTCTCTCTCTCTCTCTCTCTGCAGCATGCTAACCTCAGGCATTTTAATGGGTGAGTTTTGATCTGTCCAGTCAAACACATTCAAATGTGTCCAGCCAGTAGCACAGTGGGAACAATGCATAATTCAACCCCGGCAAATGAACCAGCAGTCAATTGTACTGAACAGCATACACATGCACTAGAGAAGAGATGGAAAAGTGGTAAACAAGTTTAGTTTTTAGACAGATTGCTAGGTTGTTAACCGGGAACCATGCTAAGACATGTTAATGTATAAGGAGCCAGTCACGACGCGATTCACTGGCACTGGAACTCATTCCCGACCATCTCTGAGACAATCTGTCAGCGCCACTTGAGTTAACATGGGTGAGAGAGAAAGAGAGAGAGAGAGAATGAGAGATCGGGATGCTACGGCATGCTTCTCTGTGCATACTCTATTGATCTGAGTCCACAATTGGGGTTTTGAGTGGCTTTCCTAACCCTGTATGTATACAATCAATCTGAAATATGTATCATGGGCAATGTAGACAGGAACCTGAACCGTACAGTATTATGTGTGCATTAGGGTGGAAGAGATGAGGGTGCTGCCACACTAGAGATCAGAGATAGTGAAAGGAAAATAAGGCCTAGATTCAATCAGACAAAGCGTTTAACGACATCCGCATAGCTGATGTTTTGGCAGTGTTGGAGGTGTAACTGCGTTGGAGCTGTCAAATCGGTGAGCAGCTGCTCTTGATCATTGTCATGAAGCTACATCCATCCTACTCGGGTTAGAAGTTCAAAACAAGAAATCGAGGGCTATATAGAAGTAATGACACTCAAATTGAAAATCAGTAAACTAAATAATGAGGATTTCTATCAGCCTAATCATGGACTAGATTTCATCTCACATTCCAGTGTTGGAACGTGTAAACATGGCTGCATGGGATTTCACCTCATGGCAATGTCTACTTCAGGTATAGCCCATTAGGCTAGTGACCAATGCTCGAAAAGGTCTTTCGTTTTTGAGATACCCCTACCTGAGGTAGAACAAAATACAACCATGTTTTTCACATCTCTTATGTCTCCCATTTATGAACTTGATGGTTGTGTAAATATTTTACTGCAAAAGTGGTTAAATTGAAAGATATTGTGACACACCCCCTAAACTCAAAAGTGCAGAATAATGCCTGGCTGAAGGGGGGGGATGGGGACACATAAGCTCATGTAACCCAATACTGCAAGCTCTTATATTGCTACAATTTGGAATACAAGTAGTCAGTTGTCTGCATCTTGGAAATATAGACCTGTAAACACAGAGATACAATAGGAGGGAATGTGAACTATGAATATTTATGATGAATGTAAGCTTTACTTTTTGGTAACTGATTAATAGACAAGTCAAATTTGCTCCTATTCAGTGGTGTATCATCCTGCCTGACAAAAATTCAGACAGTTATACATGTTTTTTGATGTTGTGTCTACTGTAATATAATCGACTCTAAGTAAAACAAGTGGGCTCAGACACTGAAAATTGAAAAATTGTTTCCTCTGTGGATTTTATTTGTTCAGCCCCTACTCTTGCAATTACATTAGCCCCCCCCACCTCTTCCAAATCTAATATGGCGTCCAAAATACAATTTGGCTGCCAAAATACCATAGGTTTTCCAATGGTGGTTTAATCACCAATGGTGGTTTAATTACCAATGGTGGTTTAATCATCTGTATATATATTGGATAAATTGGTCCCTTCATACAAACAGCGTGTTGAAGAAGGAGGCTGAAGAAAGACCCTCACAAACTTCTACAGATGCACCATTGAGAGGATCCTGTCAGGCTGTATCACCGCCTGGTACGGTAATTGCATCATCCACAACCGCAGGGCTCTCCAGAGGGTGGGTGCGGTCAACCCAACACATCACTGGGGGCACACTGCCTGCCCTCCAAGACATCTACAACACCCGGTGTCACAGGAAGGCCAAGAAGATCATCAAGGACCTCAGCCACCCGAGCCACGGCCTGTTCACCCCGCTACCATCTAGAAGGCAGAGGCAGTAAAGGTGCATCAAAGCTGGGACAGACTGAGAAACAAATCAAATCAAAGTTATTTGTCACATGCGCCGAATACAACAGGTGTACGCCTTACCGTCAATTGTTTACTTACAAGCCCTTAACCAACAATGCAGTTCAAGAAATAGAGAAATAGAGAAATGCCGTGCGGTTGCAGAGAGAACAGTCTATGACGTGGGTGACAGGAGTCTTTGACAATTTTTTGGGCCTACCTCTGATACCGCCTAGTATATAGGTCCTGAATGGCAGGAAGCTTGGCCCCAGTGATATACTGGGCTGTACGCAATACCATCTGTAGCACCTTATGGTTGGATGCCGAGCAGTTGCCGTACCAGGCGGTGATGCAACCGGTCAGGATGCTCTCGATGGTGCAGCTGTTGAACTTTTTGAGGATCTGGGGACCCATACAAATCTTTTCAGTCTCCTGAGGGGGAAAAGGTGTATTCGTGCCCTCTTCACAACTTTCTTGGTGTGTTTGGACCATGATAGTTTGTTGGTTATGTGGACACCAAAGAACTTGAAACCGTCGACCCGCTCCACTATAGCCCCATCGATGTGAATGGGGGCCTGTTCGGGCCTCCTTTTCCTATAGTCCACGATCATCTCCTTTGTCTTGCTCACGTTGAGGGAGAGGTTGTTGTCCTGGCACCACACTGCCAGGTCTCTGACCTCCTCCCTATAGGCTGTTTCATTGTTGTCGGTGATCAGGCCTATCACTGTTGTGTCGTCAGCAAACTTAATGATGGTGTTGGAGTTGTGCTTGGCCACAAAGTCATGGGTGAACAGGGAGTATAGGAGGGGACTAAACATGCACCCCTGACGGGCCCCTGTGTTGAGGATCAGATTGGCAGATGTATTGTTGCTTACCCTTAGGAAGTCCAGGATCCAGTTGCAGAGGGAGAGGTTTAGTCCCAGGGTCCTTAGCTTAGTGATGAGCTTTGTGGGCACTATGGTGTTGAACGCTTAGCTGTAGTCAATGAACAGCATTCTCACATAGGTGTTCCTTTTGTCCAGGTGGGAAAGGGCAGTGTGGAGTGCGATTGAAATTGCATCAGCTACGGATCTATTGGGGCGGTATGCGAATTGGAGTGGGTCTATGGTTTCCGAGATGATGGTGTTGATGTGAGCCATGACCAGCCTTTCAAAGCACTTCATGGCTACCGACGTGAGTGCTACGGGGCGGTAGTCATTTAGGCAGGTTACCTTCGCTTTCTTGGGCACAGGGACAATGGTGGTCTGCTTGAAACATGTAGGTATTACATACTCGGTCAGGGAGATGTTAAAAATGTCAGTGAAGACACTTGCCAGTTGGTCCGCGCATGCTCTGAGTACACATCCTGGTAATCCGTCTGGCCCTGCGGCCTTGTGAATGTTGACCTGTTTAAAGGTCACATCGGCTACGGAGTGTGTGATCATACAGTCGTCCGGAACAGCAGGTGCTCTCATGCATGCTTCAGTGTTGCTTGCCTCAAAGAAAGTATAAAAGGCATTTAGCCCGTCTGGTAGGCTCGTGTCACTGAGCAGCTCGCAGCTGGGTTTCCCTTCGTAATCTGTAATCATTTGCAAGCCCTGCCACATTCGACGAGCGTCAGTGGAACGTCAGTGTAGGACTCAATCTTAGACCTGTATTGATGCTTTACCTGTTTGATGGTTCATCTGTGGGCATACCGATATTTCTTATAAGTGTCCGGATTAGTGTCCCGCTCCTTGAAACCTGCAACTCTAGTCTTTAGCTCAGTGCTGATGTTGCCAGTAATCCATGGCTTCTTGTTGGGATATGTACTTACGGGCACTGTGGGGACGATGTCGTTGATGCACTTATTGATGAAGGCGGTGACTGAGGTGGTATACTCCTCAATGCCATTGGATGAAACACGAAACATATTCCAGTCTGTGCTAGCAAAACAGTCCTGTAGCGTAGCATCTGCGTCATCTGACCACTTCCATATTGAGCGAGTCACTGGTACTTCATGCTTTAGTTTTTGCTTGGAAGCAGGAATCAGGAGGATAAAATTATGGTCAGATTTAACAAATGGAGGGCGAGAGAGAGCATTGTATGCGTCTCTGCGTGTGAAGCAAAAGTGGTCTAGAGTATTTTCCCCACTGGTTGCACATGTGAAATGCTGGTAGAAATTTGGTCAAACGGATTGAAGTTTGCCTGTATTAAAGTCCTCAGTGCTGGGAGGGCTGCTTCTGGATGAGCATTTTCTTTTTTGCTTATGGCCTTACATAGGTGGCTACGAAAAATAGAGATGAAAACTCTCTTGGTAGATATTGTGGTCTACAGCTTATCATGAGACACTCTATCTCAGGCGAGAAATACCTTGAGACTTCCTTAATGTTAGACATTGTGCCCCAGCTGTTATTGACAAATAGACACACACCACCACCCCACGTCTTACCAGACGTAGCAGTTCTGTCCTGCCGATGCATGGAAAACCCAGCCAACTGTATATTATCCGTGTCGTCGTTCAGCCACGACTCGGTGAAACACAAGATATTACAGTTTTTAATATCCCGTTGGTAGGATAGTCTCGAATGGAGCTCATCCAGTTTATTCTCCAGTGATTGCACGTTGGCCAATAGAACGGATGGTAGAGGCGGGTGACCCACTAGCCGACAAATTCTCACAAGGCACCACAATCTCCGGCCTGTGTACCTCGGTCTTTTCTTCACGCAAATGATGGGGATTTGGGCCTGGTCTGGGAGAAACAGTATATCCTTCATGTTGGACTCATAAAATAAAAAATCTTTGTCCAGTTCGAGGGGGGTAATCACTGTTCTGATAACCAGATGCTCTTTTCGGTCATAAGAGATGGTAGCAGCAACATTATATACAAAATAAGTTACCAACAATGCGAAAAAACACACAAAATAGCACAGTTGGTTAGGAGCCCATAAAACGGCAGCCATCCCCTCCGGCGCCATTGGAGGGTGTACAGCTTCTATCTCCAGGCCATCAGACTGTTTAACAATCACCACTAGCCTTAGTCACTGTTCTAGCTGGCTACCACCCGATACTCTACCCTGCACCGTAGAGACTGCTTCCCTATGTACATAGAGTCATTGAACGCTGGTCACTTTAATAATGTTTACATACTGTTTTACCCACTTATACTGTAGGTACAGTGCATTCGGAAAGTATTCAGACCCCTTACAGCCTTATTCTAAAATGGAAAAAAAAAAAAATCCCGTCATCAATCTACACACAATACCCCATAATGACAAAGCAAAAACAGTTTTTCAAATAATGTATTAATTATAAAAAACGGAAATATTACATTTACATAAGTATTCAGACCCTTTACTCAGTACTTTGTTGAAGCACCTTTGGCAGCGATTACAGCCTCAAGTCTTTTTGGTATGAAGTTACAAGCTTGGCACACCTATATTTGGGGAGTTTCTCACATTCTTCTCTGCAGATCCTCTCAAGCTCTGTCAGGTTGGATGGGGAGTGTTGCTGCAAAGCTATTTTCAGGTCTCTCCAGAGATGTTCAATCGGGTTCAAGTGAATGCTCTGGCTGGGTCACTCAAAGAAATTCAGACACTTGTTCCGAAGCCACTCCTGTGTTGTCTTGGCTCTGTGCTTAGGGTCGTTGTTCTGTTGGAAGGTGAACCTTCGCCCCTAGCCTAAGGTTCTGAGTGCTCTGGAGCAGGTTTTCATCAAGGATCTCGCTGTACTTTGCTCCATTCATCTTTCCCTCGATCCTGACTAGTCTACCAGTCCATGCCGCTGAAAATATCCCCACAGCATGAGGGATGGTGCCAAGTTTCCTCCAGACGTGACACTTGGCATTCAGGCTAAAGAGTTCAATCTTGGTTTCATCAGACTAGAGAATCTTGTTTCTCATGGTCTGAGAGTCTTTAGGTGCCTTTTGGCAAACTCCAAGCTGGCTGGCATGTGCCTCTTACTGAGGAGTGGCTTCTGTCATGCCACTCTACCATAAAGGCCTGATTGGTGGAGTGCTGCAGAGATAGTTGTCCTTCTAGAAGTTTCTCCCATCTCCACAGTGGAACTCTGGAGCTCTCTCAGAATGACCATCGGGTTCTTGGTCACCTCCCTGACCAAGGCCCTTTTCCCCCTATTGCTCAGTTTGGCCGGGCGGCCAGATCTAGGAAGAGTCTTGGTGGTTCTAAACTTCTTCCATTTAAGAATGACGGAGGCCACTGTGTTCTTGGGGACCTTCAATGCTGCAGAAATTGTTTAGAAACCTTCCCCAGATCTGTGGCTCGACACAATCCTGTCTCAACTCTCTACGGACAATTCCTTCGATCTCATGGCTTGATTTTTGCTCTGACATGCACTGTCAACTGTGGGACCTTATATAGGCAGGTGTGTGCCTTTCCAAATCATGTCCAATCAATTGAATTTACCACAGTTGGACTCCAATCAAGTTTAATAAACATCTCAAGGATGATCAATGGAAACAGGATGCACCTGAGCTCAATTTTGAGTCTGATAGCAAAGGGTCTGAATACTTAAGTAAATAAGGTATTTCTGCTTTTTATTTTCAGTAAATGTGCAAACATAAAAAAAAAAATGTTTTCGCTTTGTCATTATGGGTTATTGTGTGTAGATTGATAAGGATTTATTTTTATTAAATTAATTTTAGAAGGTTTTGATGTAACATAATGTATAAAAAGTCAAGGGGTCTGAATACTTTCCGAAGGCACTGTATACAGTATATATATAATAAATTGTATGTCTATATATTTATATTCCAGTCTCTAACATTGCTCTTCTGATTATTTCTTAATTCATTTATTTTCTGGATTATGTTATTTTCTTTTCTGCACTGTTGGAGCTAGAAACACAAGCATTTCGTAGCACCGGCAACCAAAACAAATGTGATTTGATTTTATTAGTTTTTACATGCATGTTTTAAATGAGAGACATCTTTCAGATTTGTGTACTGTTCTTATGATCTGTACTCAAGACTATTTTTGTGCAATTCAACTATGTTGGGAATACAATATGCCTGTCGTAATTACACTCAAACACCTTTTGGTGGATATAGAAACAGCAACAGACTGCTTGTCATGGCAACACATAGTGTTCCAAGTCACGAGCCTCTTTGAGGATCAATGAGGCAACTGGAGGCTCCAACGAAAGGAAAGTGAATCCAACTGTGACACCCTCTCCCTAACTCTATAACTTGCCCCCGCTGTGGTATAACTTGTACCTCCAGGATTAGGCTCTTAAGTCACCTCCTTATCATTTAGAAGTGAGCTTTGACTTATAGCTAGTCCAAAATGGCTGCCTGAATCCAACATGACCTTCCGCTGGCTCACTGCATTCGTGATGCGGTGCACTCTTCAGCTGTTCAGGTTGAGCTGGCACATTGCTTTTTAGAGAAAATCATGTGCACCGTCATGGTTGTCTGCCCTGGAGTTGCTGTATCTGTTGACTTGGTGACATTATGGTGTATGGGGAGAATGCAACCACGCACGATGACAAGAATATAAGGCTGGTGTTCACTACAATGAACCAACACAACCTGACACTCATTGACAAGAAATGCCATCAACTTAGTGGGCCTTCACATGTCATAGGAATTGCAGCTCTCCAATGTCAATGCCATCCTGAATCTCCCAGAACGGTCCTTGATAGGCCCCCTCCACCTTCAGTCCTCCCCTCTGGCAGTAACTACAGACAGACACCAAGGAACGGGACTGCCACTGACAGATTGTCAGAATGCCATTCAACAGCCAAAATGCCATGTGGAAAGTGCTGGCGTGCATTTCCATCATATGTACCTATTTTGCTACCACCCATGTCTGGGCAGCCCATGTGATACCTGAATTGGACTCGCATGTAAAGAATGAGCTCTCATGTAGGGGTGACTCATACATTGGTCTGGGAAACTGTACAGTAATCCCAATATCCTTTTAAGGACATATGCCATTCATGGCAAACCAGAGGCCCCTTAGGATGATGAAACTTAAACAAAGATGTATGTCATTATGTATGGTGGCTGGGGATTGACTGTGAGATAGTGGCCTTTGTGCACCATGCATGACTAGCTCCAACTCCTCTGCAACCCTTTTACTGTCCTTAGTCATAGTCTATGAGATATACTTTAAGTAACCTCTTGTTAACCTGAGGTCAGCCTCACCGGCTGTGTCACTCTCCTCATCTCCTCATCTCCTGCTGGGCCTGCCCCAGACCGTAATCACAGCCAACCACCAACAGTTAATATCAGCTTTAAATTATTATTCTACCCAACTTCCAAAGGAATATGAAGGACTTGACCTACAGGATTTGTTACACATTCAACATAAAAAAAACTCCTCCCACAGGTCAATTAGGCGTTGGAAAGATCTAAGGGCAGATCTGTTTGTGACAGCCCTTTCACAGACTCTCTTTCACAACCAGACAACTAACCATTCCACTACTGAAGTACCCCAGCATCATTCAGGCTGAGATTAGTCAATGGGTCTAGTTGGCATGCAAGCAGCATCTCCTGAGTGTCCGCACCCAACTGTTGTAGAAATGGACACTGATCACCACACAGCCCCAATACCCCGCCAGTCATACTGGAAAGATACTGCCCTTGTCGTTGTTGCTTGCCCTGAATGACCAGTTAGTTGTGAAAGCTGGTCAGGCACCAGAACTACAACCACCACTGGCTACTTTGTCTCCTCACCCTTTTAGGACACACTTATGTCCTGCCATCTCAAAGGCATTCAATCAACCTTGCACTTGGCAAAAAGAGGGGAAAGGTTAGAGCTGTACATATAGGCTGCTAGAGTAGCTGACCGTTGTATAACATGTTTCTTTCCTGTTACGCTACTGTGTGCTTGTGTTGTGAAAGGCTTGTTATTATATAATTTTTTGTGGATTTGTCCATTGTTGATATGCTGTAAGTGTGTGAATGAGATTTAAACATGAACAAACATTGAAAAGCTATTTGGCTTCAGGTATTCAAACACAACAGAGGCATGGCAGTGCCACTCATAATCCTAGATATACCAAGAGCCTGAAAATGAAATCCTTTTAAAGCTAGAATAACACATTCAATACAAAATAAACAAGGGTAATGTATATGCTAGTGAAGGTGTTTGAGTGTAACCACATTGGCCATATTGGATTCCGAATCAAATTGATTTACACCAAAACAGTATTTTTATTTATTTATTTGTATTTATTTATTTCACCTTTATTTAACCAGGTAGGCAAGTTGAGAACAAGTTCTCATTTACAATTGCGACCTGGCCAAGATAAAGCAAAGCAGTTCGACAACATACAAAAACACAGAGTTACACATGGAGTAAAACAACATACAATCAATGATACAGTAGACAAAAATAAAACTATATACAATGTGAGCAAATGATGTGAGATAAGGGAGGTAAAGGCAAAAAAAGGCCATGGTGGCAAAGTGAATAAAGTATAGTAAGTAAAACACTGGAATGGTAGAATTATAATTTGAAGAAAGTTCAAAGTTAAAATATAAATAATATGGTGCAAAGGAGCAAAATAATAAATAAAATAAATAAATACAGTAAGGGAAGAGGTAGTAGTTGGGGCTAAATTATAGATGGGCTATGTACAGGTGCAGTGATCTGGGAGCTGCTCTGATAGCTGGTGCTTAAAGCTAGTGAGGGAGATAAGTGTTTCCAGTTTCAGAGATTTTTGTAGTTCGTTCCAGTCATTGGCAGCAGAGAACTGGAAGGAGAGACGACCAAAGGAGGAGTTGGCTTTAGGGGTGACCAGAGAGATATACCTGCTGGAGCGCGTGCTACAGGTGGGTGCTGCTATGGTGACCAGTGAGCGGAGATAAGGGGGGACTTTACCTAGCAGGGTCTTGTAGATGACCTGGAGCCAATGTGTTTTGCGACGATTATGAAGCGAAACCCAGCCAACGAGAGCGTACAGGTCGCAGTGGTGGGTAGTATATGGGGCTTTGGTGACAAAACGGATGGTACTGTGATAGACTGCATCCAGCTTGTTGAGTAGGGTATTGGAGGCTATTTTGTAAATGACATCGCCGAAGTCGAGGATTGGTAGGATGGTCAGTTTTACGAGGGTATGTTTGGCAGCATGAGTGAAGGATGCTTTGTTGCGAAATAGGAAGCCAATTCTAGATTTAACTTTGGATTGGAGATGATTGATGTAAGTCTGGAAGGAGAGTTTACAGTCTAACCAGACACCTAGGTATTTGTAGTTATCCACATATTCTAAGTCAGAACCATCCAGAGAAGTGATGCTGGACAGGCGGGCAGGTGCAGGCAGCGATCGGTTGAAGAGCATGCATTTAGTTTTACTTGTATTTAGGAGCAGTTGGAGACCACGGAAGGAGAGTTCTATGGCATTGAAGCTCGTCTGGAGGGTTGTTAACACAGTGTCCAAAGAAGGGCCAGAAGTATACAGAATGGTGTCGTCTGCGTAGAGGTGGATCAGAGATTCACCAGCAGCAAGAGCGACATCATTGATGTATACAGAGAAAAGAGTTGGCCCAAGAATTTAACCCTGTGGTACCCCCATAGAGACTGCCAGAGGTCCGGACAGCAGGCCCTCCGATTTGACACACTGAACTCTACCAAAGAAGTTGTTGGTGAACCAGGCGACGCAATCGTTTGAGAAACCAAGGCTACTGAGTCTGCCGATGAGGATGTGGTGATTAACAGAGTCAAAAGCTTTGGCCAGGTCAATGAATACGGCAGCACAGTATTGTTTCTTATCGATGGCGGTTACGATGTCGTTTAGGACCTTGAGCGTGGCTGAGGTGCACCCATGACCAGCTCTGAAACCAGATTGCATAGCGGAGAGGGTGCGGTGGGATTCGAAATGGTCGGTAATCTGTTTGTTGACTTGGCTTTCGAAGACCTTATTAAGGCAGGGTAGGATGGATATAGGTCTGTAGCAATTTGGGTCAAGAGTGTCACCTCCTTTGAAGAGGGGGATGACAGCAGCTGCTTTCCAATCTATGGGAATCTCAGACGACACGAAAGAGAGGTTGAACAGGCTAGTAATAGGGGTTGCAATAATTTCGGCAGATCATTTTAGAAAGAAAGGGTCCAGATTGTCAAGCCCAGCTGATTTGTAGGGGTCCAGATTTTGCAGCTCTTTCAGAACATCAGCTGAATGGATTTGGGAGAAGGAGAAATGGGGGAGGCTTGGGCGAGTAGCTGTGGGGGGTGCAGTGCTGTTGAATGCAGTAGGGGTAGTTAGGTGGAAAGCATGGCCAGCCGTAGAAAAATGCTTATTGAAATTCTCAATTATAGTGGGCTTATCGGTGGTGACAGAGTTTCCTATCCTCAGTGCAGTGGGCAGTTGGGAGGAGGTGTTCTTATTCTCCATGGACTTTACAGTGTCCCAGAACATTTTAGAGTTTGAGTTGCAGGAAGCAAATTTCTGTTTGAAAAAGCTAGCCTTGGCGTTTCTAACTGCCTGTGTGTATTGGTTTCTAACTTCTCTGAAAAGTTGCATATCGCGGGGGCAGTTCGATGCTAATGCAGAACGCTACAGGATATTTTTGTGTTGGTTAAGGGCAGTCAGGTCTGGGGAGAACCAAGGGCTATATCTGTTCCTGGTTCTAAATTTCTTGAAAGGGGCATGCTTATTTAAGATGGTGAGGAAGGCATTTTTTTTAAATAACCAGGCATCCTCTACTGACGGGATGAGGTCAATATCTTTCCAGGATACCAGGGCCAGGTCGATTAGAAAGGCTTGCTCGTTGAAATGTTTCAGGGAGCGTTTGACAGTGATGAGTGGAGGTCGTTTGACCTCTGAACCATTACGGGTGCAGGCAATGAGGCAGTGATCGCTGAGATCTTGGTTGAAAACAGCAGAGGTGTATTTAGAGGGCACGTTGGTTAGGATGATATCTATGAGGGTGCCAGTGTTTGCAGCTTTGGGGTTGTACCTGGTGGGTTCATTAATAATTTGTGTGAGATTGAGGGCATCAAGCTTGGATTGTAGGATGGCTGGGGTGTTAAGCATGTCCCAGTTTAGGTCACCTAGTAGCACGAGCTCTGAAGATAGATGGGGGGCAATCAGTTCACATATGGTGTCCAGAGCACAGCTAGGGGCCGAGGGGGGTCTATAGCAGGCGGCGACGGTGAGAGATTTGTTTTTGGAGAGGTGGATTTTTAAAAGTAGAAGTTCAAATTGTTTGGGTACAGACCTGGATAGCAGGACAGAGCTCTGCAGGCTATCTCTGCAGTAGATTGCAACACCGCCCCCTTTGGTCGTTCTATCTTGTCTGAAAACGTTGTAGTTAGGGATGAAGATTTCAGAGTTTTTGGTGGACTTCCTAAGCCAAGATTCAGACACAGCTAGGACATCCGGGTTGGCAGAGTGTGCTAAAGCAGTGAATAAAACAAACTTAGGGAGGAGGCTTCTAATGTTAACATGCATGAAACAAAGGCTATTACGGTTACAGAAGTCATCAAAAGAGAGCGCCTGGGGAGTAGGAGTGGAGCCAGGCACTGCAGGGCCTGGATTCACCTCTACATCCCCAGAGGAGCAGAGAAGAATGAGTATAAGGGTACGGCTAAAAGCTATAAGAATTGGTCGTCTGTGACGTCCAGAATAGAGAGAAAAAGGAGCAGGTTTCTGGGGGCGATAAAATAGCTTCAAGGTATAATGTACAGACAAAGGTATGGTGGGATGTGAATACAGAGGAGGTAAACCTAGGCATTTAGTGATTATGAGAGAGATATTGTCTCTAGAAACATCATTGAAACCAGAAGATGTCATAGCATGTGTGGGTGGAGGAACTGAGAGGTTGGATAAGGTATAATGAGCAGGGCTAGAGGCTCTACAGTGAAATAAGCCAATAAACACTAACCAGAACAGCAATGGACATTGCATATTGACATTGAGGAGAGGCATGCTTAGCCGAGTGATCAAAGGGTCCAGTGAGATTCAGACAGCTAGCCGGGCCATAGGTAGCAAGCTGGTGGAAGATGGAGGGAGGTCTGTTTTTTAGCCACCTCGTGCGTTTCCGTATGTGGGTTAGTGGGGTTCCGTGTGGAAGGGGGGACCAGTCCAAGTTGGCAAAATAGTTAGTTATAGTGGCCCAAGAAAAGTGTCCGAATAGACCTATTCAGATCGCAGCCGATAAGACAGCTAACGATTAACGATTAGTGGGCCGCAGATGGGCGATCAGGTTACGTCACGACGGAGGGGCCAGTTGGATAACTCCCTCGGGCAGATAACGTCGGTGGTCCAGTCGTGAAGGCCCGATGGGGCTCCGCATCGGCAGTAAAGCGGGTCAGGATAGGTGATTGTAGCCCAGGGGACACTTCAGCTGGCTAGCTCAGGAAAATCCCACGAGTGGCTGACGGAACTCTTCAGCTGGCTAGCTCCGGGATAATGTGTGTTAATTCCGGGACCGACGTTGCCAATAGTCACTAAGGTAGCAGCTAATTAGCTGCAAGATCCAGGTGTAAATGTCCAGAGCCTGCGGTAGAAATCGGGGAAAGGAGAGAGAATAGGTCCGGTGTGCTCTGGTCTGAGTCGCGCTGTACAAGAACTGGCGATAGCTTTCGAGCTAATGGATAGCTGAGGACAGCTAACCGTGGCTAGCTGAACTCCAACTTTAGCCAGTGAAAATGGCTAACCTCTGGCTAGCTTCTGTTGTGGATTTCGGATTTGAGGTAAATAATACTTTCTTTTTTAAATTGTTTAGGCGTGTTGCAGGAGAGTGCTTTGAGGTTGAGTTTTAGAAGAAAAAATGTAAAAAGATAATGCGAAGAAAAATATGTAAATATATATATATACACGGGACACGACAAGAGGAGTGTAAAGGACGTCTGAACTGCTACGCCATCTTGGATATGCAATATCCAAAATCTTTAAGGGCATGAGTGTTGTACACATTTCTGTACAACATGTATATTTACTTTACAGGTGATTTAACCTCCATCAAATGGAATTATGGCAGCCATATTGGATTTTGGACACCATATTGAATTTGAGGCTAAATCCATGGTGGCCCCATTTAGGGGCTAAATATATAACAGGACCATACAGCACTGAATGTGAGCAAATTTGACTTGCAAAGTTGTCTATTAATCAGCTAACAAAAAGTAAAGCTTACTTTCATCATAAATATTCATTGTTGACATTTCCACCTTTTGTATCTCTGTGTTTACAGTTATATATTTAGAAGATTCATTAAGATATCCTAATGGTGTTAGTTTGTGTATGTAGGGCAGACAACTGACTACTTGTATTCCAAGTTTTAGCAATATCAGGGCTTGCAATATTGGGTTACATGAGTTTATGTGTCCCATCCCCCCTCCAGCGAGGCATTATTCTGCACTTTTTGAGTTTAGGGGTTGTGTCACAATATCTATAAATTTAACAACTTTTGTGGTACAATATTTTTACACAACCATCCATTTTATATATAGGAGACAGTAGGATTGTGAAAAAAAACATGGTCGTGTTTTGTTCTACCTCGGGTAGGGGTATCTAAAAAAAAATATGGGCCTTGTCACAATCCTATATTGCCAGGAGCAGCTTGTGAATTGTACCGATCTAATGCAGTTCCACCGACCAAAACAACCACTAGGCGGATGTCAGCTAAACCAGATAGAGCCCTAAATCTGTGAGAGCTTTTCTATAAGCGTAGATATGAGCATCCCAGATATCTGATACCGCCGACTGACCAAACAATCGGCTGCCTTGGGGAAGAAATTTGGCTTGGCCCCTAAAACCTTCACAAACACAATTGAGAGCATCCTGTCGGGCTGTATCACCGCCTGGTACTGCAACTGCAGCGCCCGCAGCAGCAGGGCTCTCCAGAGGGTGGTGCGGTCTGCCCAACGCATCACCGGCGACAAACTACCTGCCCTCCAGGACACCTACAGCACCTGATGTCACTTTAAGGCCAAAAAGATCATCAAGGACATCAACCACCCGAGCCATGGCCTGATCAACCCGTTATCATCCAGAAGGCGAGCTCAGTACAGGTGCATCAAAGCTGTGACCGAGAGACTGAAAAACAGCTTCTATCTCAAGGCCATCAGACTGTTAAATAGCCATCACTAGCCGGCGTCCACCCGGTTTCGTAATCCTGCACCAGAGGCTGCTGCCCTAAATACATAGCCTTGGAATCATTGCCCACTTTAATAATGGAACACTAGTCACTTTAATAATGTTTACATACTGCTTTACTCATCTGATGTATATCCTGTATTCTATTCTACTGTATTTTAGTCAATGCCACTCCGACATTGCTCAATCTAATATGTATATATTTCTTAATTCCATTCTTTTACTTTTAGATTAGTGTGTATTGTTGTGAACTGTAAGACACTACTGCACTGTTGGAGCTAGGAACACAAGCATTTTGCTACACCCGCAATAACATCTGCTAAATATGTGTATGTGACCAATAACGTTTGATTTGATTTGATTTGGTAAGTGTTTTTTCTTTCTTTTTATGATTGTCTCTCCGGCTTTTGGTGGCCTGCCATTCATTTCTAGGTCAGTGCCAGCGCTGAATGGTTGGGTGCATTTAAGATGTGCTCACTGAAGAATCTCTTTCTGTGTCTCTGAGAGGTGAAGAGGCTGCAGTAGACCTGGTAAGAGCCTTCACTTCACTGCCCTGAAAGGGTGCCATGCTTCAGCTGCTATTTTCTCTCTCTCTCTCTCTCTCTCTCTCTCTCTCTCTCTCTCTCTATATATATATATATATACATTTCTCTCTCTCTCCATATCTCTCTTTCTATCTCCCATGGCCCTTTGCAGTTTTGATAATGCACTGCTGATGTTGGATGAATTCTCTTCAAAGATCTGTTATATTCTTTAGGGCTGAGACTTGGGTCATGGGCATCTGCAGATCACTGTCTTATTGTTTGGCTTGGCTAGCGTTGTTTGACCTTTGCTAGCATTCTGGCTGACATCAGCACATTGTAGCGCTAGCATCGCTAACACTATTTTCTCTCATTGCTAGGCAGATATATTAAAGACTGTTTAGAGAACAATTCCCAATAAACACTCATGGGTGAGTGTAAGGGAATGGAGACACACACACACACACACACACACACACACACACACACACACACACACACACACACACACACACACACACACACACACACACACACACACACACACACACACACACACACACACACACACACACACACACACACACACACCACCAGGCCTCTCTCTCTCAAGCTATTATTTCCCAAGCATAAAGTGCCTAGTAATTAGTCCATTATGAATTTATGTATTCAAATGGTTTACCTCATTTGGAGGGAAGAGAAGCGGGTTTGGGCAGGTTTGAGTCTTCAGCTAGAGCTGCAAAAGCAGTCCTGGCTTGTCGCAGTGTTTCCCAATAGTTACAATTACAGTCATTTCCAAACTGTGTAGCATTACTCACATTCTGTCTCTAACATGTTTTCCATTGCCCCACTCTCTAAGTAAGAACCAGAGGCTTGATCATGCTGCCAGAAAGTATGTCAACCCAATTTTATTAACACTTAAAGTATTTTCCTCATGATTGCATTGTGAACAGCCCAATATTTATTTGTCATACTTCTTACAATTACAGCATGTGTCCTCCAAGTGATTCTCTTCTTCTGCCCACAGTGTTTCTATTCATTGACTAACTGAGGCTCCAACTGACTGTCAGATGTGTTGAAGAGAGCAGCCCAGCTCTGCTCCTCCCTACGATGCCTGGCAGTCTTCCAACTCCTGCAGTGGCGGAGGGGGATTAGGTGTGTGATGTAGTTTCGGTGGGACACACACATACGCACGCACGCACGCACGCACACACACACACAGAGACACACAGAGACACATAGAGACACATAGAGACACACACACCCACTGGGCTGCCCCTCCTCGTCTCTCAACTCAGAACAGGGTTCTGAGAGCTAAGGTGACTTGTAGGGGAGGAGTGTGTTCGTGCGTGTGTGATTGAAAGGGGAAAAGACACCTGCTGCTCCCTTCTCAATGGGGGGGTGGAGTTGAGAGGGAGCAAGGAGAGATGATTGGTGGCTCAACTCAAGGGTTGCCAGATTGGTGTTCAGTTGGACCATAACAGTTGCCGGGTTGGGTTCTGTATTCTCTCTCAACCCAGTGGCATTCAATCCACTGAGAATGTAATCTGTAATATGGGCCTTTTCCTCAAATCCTACTTTTAATTACTTTAATTCAGATTTTTTATTAATTGATTAGTCTTTAAGGTTGAGACATCTGGGGACTAAGAGTTTAATTGAAACCAGAGTTTGTTAGTATGCAGGAGTCGTACTGCAGCAAATGTGATTTCATCAAGAGGTGACAATTTCCTATTTCAAGTGATTTCTTTCTACCTCTTAATCAAACAAAAAAAGCATGCCCTCCGCCTTCTGCCCAAATGCCTATAATTTCATCAAACAATCTGCTGAAATCTTTTATGACAATTAAGCACTGGTGACTGTGGCAAAATGGAGCACTGTCACTACAGCAACTCGACTCAACACTGTTGCCTTGGCGATTTCCATGGTGATTGCTGAAGTCACAAAGCCTGCATTTGGAGGAGGCAGTTAGGATCCCCGGTCCCCTTTCTCTGTGGGCTGAGGTGTATTATTAGCTGCCTGGCACATTGCCTGTCCTTCCTCCTCCTGTTGTGTCCAACCTAACACACTGTATCTACTGGAGAGGATTTTGCCTTTACAGAGCTGTAACTGAGGATCACTGGCTGATAAGCTAACATTGATTTGATTTCACACGGGCTGGATGACAGAATGCATTGTCCTCTCACACGTGTGTGTGTGTGTGTGTGTGTGTGTGTGTGTGTGTGTGTGTGTGTGTGTGTGTGTGTGTGTGTGTGTGTGTGTGTGTGTGTGTGTGTGTGTGTGTGTGTGTGTGTGTGTGTGTGTGTGTGTGTGTGTGTGTGTGTGTGTGTGTGTGTTTATATGAGAGAGAGATATTCCTCTCTTCCAGGGGTTGTTTTTATGATTGTTCCGCTCCACTTCGACAGAGACCTCCTCTGGAGCTGAATGCAGTAAGGCAGTAAGCCTGGGTGGATGGATGACTCAGAGCCAGCAGGGATGGTATCAGTAGCACTGACAGACAAGACCCTAACACTACAGGATGAGATATTCTAGTCACTGCTGTCTGTTTGTGTAGACAGCTTTCAAATGGCACTTTTGTATTCCATACACAGCGCATTACTTTTGATCAGACCAGTGTAATAACATAATTCAATAGAACAAAGTTAATTATAGGATCTCTGTAAGTACAACCAAGTAGTGCACTAGTGAATAAGGTATCAGCAGCCTCTGGGTTGCACTTGCAGTGATGCAGAGTGAAGAGGTTGTGGGGATGCATCAGACTAACAGTAACCTTGGCAGCACATCACTTCACTTCGCCACCAATGTGCCACTGACTCTTGTCTGTTCAGAGCTCTCTCATCCCCTCCATCTCAATCCCTCTCTCCTTTCTTCTTTCTCTCTCTCCCTTTATCCCCCTGCTCTTCCTCTGCCCCTCTCTCTCTGTCTTTCCCAGAGTGACCTGGCACAAGACATGCATTCTGGAGTGCTTTCAGGTGTAAAGACAATTGGCTCCCAGCCCAAATTGTCAGTGTGCACAATGAAGCAGGAGGGACGAAGTCAGGCGCAGGAGACACAAGTCCGTGAACACACGTAATTTTAATAATATCCACACGTAGCCCAGAAAACGGGTAAGGCAGGGCAAGGCAAAACAAATGCCCAAAACAAACAGCCCGCACGCAGCTTAGGGACGCAGCCCAAAACACGCTGCACCAAAACCCACAGGCAGAGGGAAAAACACCTGTACCTCTGAGCAAACACCTGACAACAAATAATCACGCACACAGCACAACCTACACAGAACGACTAAATACCCTCCCCCACTAATGAACTAATACTAAACAGGTGCCAAACAGGTGCCGTCTTCCCTGTGGCTCAGTTGGTAGAGCATGGTGTTTGCAACGCCAGCATGGTGTGTGCAACGCCAGGGTTGTGGGTTCGATTCCCACGGGGGGCCAGTACAAAAAAAAAAAATGCATGAAATGAAATGTATGAAATGTATGCATTCACTACTGTAAGTTGCTCTGGATAAGAGCGTCTGCTAAATGACTAAAATGTAAGCTAAACTAGACCTAACCAACAGAAAATAAAAGAGGATCGGTGGCAGCTAGTAGGTCGGCGACGACGACCGCCGAGCGCCACCCGGGCGAGGAGGGGCGCCACCTTCCATTGATGTTATGACAGTACCCCCCCCCTTGACGCGTGGCTCCTGCAGTGTGAGGACGCCCTGAAGGGCGAGGCACAGGGTGATCCGGATGGAGGCTGTGGAACTCCCGAATCAGTGATGGGTCCAAAATGTCCTCCACCGGTACCCAGCACTTCTCCTCCGGACCGTACCCCTCCCAGTCCACGAGGTACTGCAGGCCCCTTACCCGGCGCCTGGAGTCCAAGATGGACCGGACTGTGTATGCCGGGGCCCCCCAATGTCCAGGGGGGGCGGAGGGACCTCCTGTACATCAGCGTCCTGCAGCGGACCAGCTACCACCGGCCTGAGGAGAGACACATGAAACGAGGGGTTAATGCGATAATAAGAGGGAAGCTGTAACCTGTAACACACCTCGTTTATTCTCCTCAGGACTTTAAATGGCCGCACAAACCGCGGACCCAGTTTCCAGAGGGGCAGGTTCCAGGTTGAGAGCCAGACTCTCTCCCCCGGGGTAAACACGGGGGCCTCACTGCGGTGACGGTCTGCGCTCTCCTTCTGTCGTCCCCTGGCCCGTTCAATGGATTCTTGAACGGCGTTCCAGGTCTCCCTAGAACGCTGGACCCAGTCCTCTATCGCAGGGGCCTCCGTCTGGCTCTGATGCCAGGGCACGAGGACCGGCTGGTAACCCAATACACACTGGAAAGGCGACAGGTTGGTAGAGGAGTGGCGGAGAGAGTTCTGGGCCATCTCGACCCATGGCACGAACCTCACCCACTCCCCTGGCCGGTCCCGGCAGTAGGACCGCAGAAACCTGCCCACATCCTGATTTATCCTCTCTACCTGCCCATTACTCTCGGGGTGAAAACCTGAGGTCAAATTGACCAAAACCCCCAGTCGCTCCATAAACGCCCGCCACACCCGGGACGTGAACTGGGGACCTCGATAAGAGACGATGTCCTCAGGCACTCCGTAGTGCCGGAAGATGTGGGTGAATAGAGCCTCCTCGGTCTGCAGGGCCGTAGGAAGACCGGGTAAAGGGAGCAGACGGCAGGACTTAGAGAACCGATCCACAACGACCAGGGTTGTGGTGTTCCCCTGAGACGGCGGGAGATCGGTGAGGAAATCCACCGACAGGTGGGACCATGGTCGCTGTGGAACGGGGAGGGGCTGTAATTTCCCTCTAGGCAGGTGCCTAGGAGCCTTACACTGGGCGCACACCGAACAGGAGGAGACATAGCACCTCACCTCTTTCACCAAGGTGGGCCACCAGTATTTCCGCTCAATCCCTGGGTGACCCGAGGAGGGTAACGTGTGCGCCTACCGGATCAACCGATCACGGACACAGAGCGGGACGTACTTATGACCCACGGGACTTTGGGGGGGAGTGGGTTCCGCCCGTAACGCCCGCTCGATGTCCGCATCCACCTCCCAGACCACCGGTGCCACTAAGCAGGAGGCTGGAAGTATGGGAGTGGGATCGGTGGACCGTTCCTCGGTGTCATGGAGACGGGACAGTGCGTCAGCCTTAGTGTTCCGGGAACCTGGGATGTACGAGATTGTAAACTGAAATCTCGTAAAGAACATCGCCCACCTGGCTTGACGAGGGTTCAGTCTCCTCACCGCCCGGATGTACTCCAGGTTACGGTGGTCGGTCCAGATGAGAAAAGGGTGTCGCGCCCCCTCAAGCCAATGTCTCCACACCTTCAGGGCTCTTACCACAGCCAGCAACTCCCTGTCCCCCACATCATAGATACGCTCCGCCGGGCTCAGCTTCTTAGAGAAGAAAGCACAGGGGCGAAGCTTCGGGGGCGCGCCCGAGCGCTGTGATAGCACGGCTCCCACCCCAGCCTCGGACGCGTCCACCTCCACTATGAATGGCAAAGAGGGATCCAGGTGCGCCAGCACTGGAGCATCGGTAAACAGAGCATTCAGCCGACTAAAAGCCCTGTCCGCCTCCGCCGACCACCGCAACCGCACCGGGTCCCCCTTCATCAGTGAGGTAATGGGAGCCGCCACCTGCCCAAAACCCCGGATAACCTCCGGTAGTAATTGGCAAACCCCAAGAACTGCTGCACCTCCTTCACCGTGGTGGGAGTCAGCCAATTACGCACGGCCGAAATGCAGTCACATTCCATCACCACCCCCAGATGTGGAA
Source organism: Salmo salar (assembly GCF_965601325.2). Taxonomy (NCBI): domain Eukaryota; kingdom Metazoa; phylum Chordata; class Actinopteri; order Salmoniformes; family Salmonidae; genus Salmo; species Salmo salar. The sequence goes on from NC_138297.1 coordinate 44,130,808, forward strand.
ATGCGATACCCAAGGAAAGAGACGGCTTGTTTGGAGAACTCACATTTCATTTCTCAGCCTTGACGTATAGGTCATGCTCCAACAGTGGCCCAAGCACTTTGCGCACCAGAGACACATTCGCGGCGCAGGTGGGGGAGTAGTTCAGAATGTTGTCGATGTACACCACCACACCCTGACCTAGCAGGTCCCGGAGAATCTTGTCCACAAAGGATTGGAAGACGGCGGGAGCATTCTTTAACCCATACGGCATGACGAGGTACTCATAATGGCCAGATGTGGTACTAAATGCAGTTTTCCACTCGTCTCCATCTCGGATACGCACCAAATTGTACACGCTACTGAGATCCAGTTTCGTGAAGAAGCACGCCCCGTGAAATGACTCCACCGCCGTGGCGATGAGAGGTAGCGGGTAACTGAACCCTACCGTAATGGAAATTAGACCTCTATAGTCAATGCACAGCCGCAACCCCCCCTCCTTTTTCTTCACAAAAAAGCAGCTCGAGGAGACGGGTGATTTGGATGGCTGAACGTATCCCTGCCTCAAGGACTCAGTGACGTATGTTTCCATAGCCACTGTCTCCTCCTGAGACATGGGATACACGTGACTCCGGGGAAGTGCAGCGTTCACCTGGAGGTTTATCGCACAGTCTCCTCGTTGATGAGGTGGTAATTGAGTCGCCTTCGTTTTACTGAAGGCGATAGCCAAATTGGCATACTCTGAGGGAATGTGCACGGTAGAGACTTGGTCTGGACTCTCCACCGTCGTCACACCGATGGAAACACCTTTACATCTGCCCGAGCACTCCTTCGACCACTCCTTAAGAGCCCTCTGTCTCCACGAAATCTTAGGGTTGTGAGTGGCTAGCCAGGGGATCCCTAGCACCACCGGAAATGCCGGGGAATCGATGATAAAGAGATGGATACTCTCCTCATGACCCCCCCGCATTACCATGACCAGTGGCACAGTGACCTCCCTGACCAGCCCTGACCGTAGTGGTCGGCTGTCTAAGGCATGCACGGGGAAGGGTTGGTCTAACTGAACCAGGGGAATCCCTAACTTACTGGCGACCCCACGGTCCATAAAACTCCCCGCCGCGCCTGAATCGACGAGCGCCTGGAGTGAGGGGAAAATTCAGGGAAGGAAACTAACCCATACATATGACTGACAGGGGGCTCTGGGTGAGACTGGTGCTGACTCACCTGAGATGTTGAAGGAGTGCTCTGCCTGCCGTCTGGACTCCCGGGCGTACTCCTTCAGCACCTGTTGGCAGTGTGCCCTCTGCGACCACAGTGGGTGCAGGAGAGGGCCCCCCCATCTCCATAGGCGTGAGGGCAGGGGGGCTAGGAGGTGGAACGAGCAGGGCCCGGTTCGGACGCACGCGGGCGGCCAGCAGGTTGTCCAGTCGGATGGACATATCTATCCGCTGGTCCAGGGTGCTAGTGGTGTCCCGACAAGCTAACTCCCGGCGGACGTCCTCCCTCAAATTACAACGGTAGTGATCTATTAGGGCCCTCTCGTTCCACCCCGCTCCAGCCGCCAGGGTCCGGAACTCTAAGGCAAAGTCTTGCACGCTCCTTGTCTCCTGTCTCAGGTGAAACAATCGCTCACCCGCCGCTTTCCCCTCCGGGGGATGATCAAACACTGCACGGAAGTGACGGGTGAACTCCAGGTAGTGGTCCCTGGCTGAGTCCGGACTGTCTCAAACGGCTCTACCCGTGAGACATGAGACGAGGACACTGACACTCTCCTCTCCCGAGGGTGGAGGACGGACGATCGCCAGGTATAACTCCAGCTGGAGTAGGAAACCCTTACACCCAGCGGCCGTCCCATCGTACTCCCTCGGGGGGACGAGTTTAACCCCATTGGAACTCGGTGCTGTCGGCGCTGGTGGTGGCACTGGCTGTTGGGCAGCCGTGTTAGATGGGTTGGGAGCGCTTCTGTCCAAGCTCTCGAGGCGCGCCAAGACTTGGTCCATGACGTTGCCCAGACGATGCAGGATGGCAGAGTGTTGAGCAACCCTCTCCTCCATGGACGGGGTCGGCGCTGCGGCTCCTGCTGACTCCATCGGTGGTGCGTGATTCTGTCAGTGTGCACAAGGAAGCAGGAGGGTCGAAGTCAGGCACAGGAACACAAGTCCGTGAACACACGTACATTTTATAATATCCACACGTAGCCCAGAAAACAGGCAAGGCAGGGCAAGGCAAAACAAATGCCCAAAACAAACAGCCCGCACGCAGCTTAGGGACGCAGCCCAAAACACGCTGCACCAAAACCCACAGGCAGAGGGAAAAACACCTGTACCTCTGAACAAACACCTGACAACAAATAATCACGCACACAGCATAACCTACACAGAACGACTAAATACCCTCCCCCACTAATGAACTAATACTAAACAGGTGCCAACTAAACTAGACCTAACCAACAGAAAATAAAAGAGGATCGGTGGCAGCTAGTAGGCCGGCGACGACGACCGCCGAGCGCCGCCCGGGCGAGGAGGGGCACCACCTTCCGTCGATGTTGTGACACAGATGCAGTAAAAACAACAAAGAAACAAAACACCCAGCCACAGAAAATACATTATGCACTCTACTATATGCCAAGTCATGTGACATATACATTGCCTTCGGAAAGTATTCAGACCCCTTGACTTTTTACACATGTTGTTACGTTACAGCCTTATTTTAAAATGTGTTACATTGTATTTGGGGAGTTTCTCCCATAATTCTCTGCAGATCCTCTCAAGCTCTGTCAGGTTGGATGGGGAGTGTTGCTGCACAGCTATTCTCAGGTCTCTCCAGAGATGTTCAATTGGGTTCAAGTGAAGGCTCTGGCTGGGCCACTCAAGGAAATTCAGACACTTGCCACTCTTGCGTTGTCTTGGCTGTGTGCTTAGGGTTGTTGTCCTGTTGGAAGGTGAACCTTCACCAAAGTCTGAGGTCCTGAGCAGTCTGGAGCAGGTTTTCATCAAGGATCTCTCTGTACTTTGATCTGTTCATCTTTGCCTCAATCCTGACTAGTCTCCCAGTCCCTGCCGCTGAAAAACATCCCCACAGCATGATGTTGCCACCACCATGCTTCATCGTACGGACGGTGCCAGGTTTCCTTCCAAACGTGACGCTTGGCATTCAGGCAAAAGAGTTCAATCTTGGATACATCAGACCAGAGAATCTTCTTTTTCATGGTCTGAGAGTCTTTTAGTGCTTTTTTGGCAAACTCCAAGTGGGCTGGCATGTGCCTCTTACTGAGGAGTGGCTTCCGTCACGCCACTCTACCATATAGGCCTGATTGGTGGAGTGCTGCAGAGATGGTTGTCCTTCTGGAAGGTTCTTCCATCTCCACAGAGGAACTCTAGAGCTCTGTCAGAGTGACCATCGGGTTCTTGGTCACCTCCCTGACCAAGGCCTTTCTCCCCCGATTGCTCAGTTTGGCCGGGCGGCCAGCTCTAGGAAGAGTCTTGGTGGTTTCAAACTTATTCTATTTAAGAATGATGGGGACCAATGTGTTCTTGGAGACCTTCAATGCTGCAGAAATGTTTTGATCCCCTTCCCCAGATCTGTGCCTTGACACAATCCTGTCTCGGAGCTCTACGGACAATTCCTTTGACCTCATGGCTTGGTTTTTACTCTGACATGCACTGTCAACTGGGGGACCTTATATAGACAGGTGAGTGCCTTGCCAAATCATGTCCAATCAATTGAATTTACCACAGGTGGACTCCAATAAAGTTGTAGAAATGTCTCAAGGATGGTAAATGGAAACAGGATGCACCTGAGCTCAGTTTCGAGTCTCACAGCAAAGGGTCTGAACATTTATTTGAATAAGGTATTTATGTTTTAGTTTTTTTATACATTTGCAAACATGAAAAATAAATCTGCTTTTGCTTTGTCATTATGGGGTATTGTGTGTAGATTGTTGATGATAATTCTTTATTTAATCCAATTTTGAATAAGGCTGTAATGTAACAAAATGTGGAAAAAGTCTGAATATTTTCCGAAGGCACTGTACACCACAATACTGCTAATATTCAACTTTAATTTGGATGAGTGATCTTTAATCAACTATAACCCTTTTAGTAGCCTTATTCAGGGTCATTCCCCTATACCTGGGCCAACCCTTTAAAGTGTCTCTTAATATCAGCAGTCCATTTTGTAAATGGGGGATGTTGACCTTGTCGCCCTGGTAAAGGTAGCTGAAAGCGCCATCTCTCCTCCACCTCTCCTCTGGCCTCTGTCACATTCTGTCTATCCTCACTCGGCTCCTCCACTGACAGTGTGTGTTTCTGAGCCGGACAGAAACGACTGCAGCTCTTGGAGCTATCTCCCCCAATGGAAATGTCAGCGAATATCTCAGGTTCTCATACCAAAATGTCAGCACCTTGGACCAAGCAGACGGCCTGCAGAGCTGAGAAGCTGTAGCTGTCTGACATTTCACAGGCCAGGGTCAGAGAGAGAGAGCGAGAGAGCGAGAGAGAGAGAGAGAGAGAGAGAGAGAGAGAGAGAGAGAGAGAGAGAGAGATAATGCATGAAACTGGATCTTCAAAAGGTGTCTGAGTATGTGTCCAAATGACACCATATTCTCTATATAGTGCACTTCGTTTTGACCAGGGTCCATAGGGCTCATAGGGCTCTGGTCAAATTTAGTGCACTATATAGGGAATATGGTGCCATTTGGGAAGCACACTGAGAGTCTACTGGCACAAATACTTGAACTACTCCACTACCATCTCTTCAGTGAGCTTTGAGATTAATACATCTCCTAAGATTCTGACAGCAGCTTCATTCCACTTAAATAACTTGGGTTGGTTTTATATTTAGCAATACTGCATACTAAGGTAACCAGGGCTGGAAGGGGAGCTAGCTGGCTGTCCATTCTATCACCTGTTTAAATCTCATGCTCCATGAACTAATGTCTGTCTCTGTTCACTGCTTAGGTGATAGTTCATCTGGGTGTCTCAGGTGGATTCTGCTGTAAACTAAACAAGACCACCTTCTCCTCCCTCCCCTTTTAATTATCTGTCTCCCTAAGCCCTCTCTCTCTCTCTCTCACACACAGAAACACACACACAGGTACTCTCTCTCTCTCTCTCTCTCTCTCTCTCTCTCTCTCTCTCTCTCTCTCTCTCTCTCTCTCTCTCTCTCTCTCTCTCTCTCTCTCTCTCTCTCTCTCTCTCTCTCCAGGGATTATTCTAATATTTCACTGGCTATGTGTTGCATCAGCAGGAATTACATTTTGGGGCTGTGTGACATGTTTCCTCCTTGAGAAGCTGTTAGGCGGAAAACCTCCCTCTGAGTCTAGCTGCTAGTAGAATAGACACACAGACACACACCAGCTAATGAAATGCTGCTTATCCATATTTAATGAGGATTTATCACAGACCGTTTGACCTAGTATTGCTGTAGAGGAGCTGTGAGGAACCAGGCTATTCAGGATGGATCATTGTCTCAAAACACCCATTAAGTTGAGTCCTTCATGGATCATTCATGCACGCACGGAGCGTGCACGGACGCACACACGCACGCAGACACACTCACACACCTGCTTTCCTACAAACCTGCACCCTCAAATGCTGTCTCTCCCACACTCTTTCTTGCTCCCCCTCTCTCTCTCTTTCTCTCTCGCTCTCTTTGTGTGTCACACACCCCTACACACAATGTCTCGCTCTACCCTTTCTATTACCCTTTCCATGGGGCATCATCATCACCATATAAATTCCTCTGTGGCGTCACTGGCTAGCCTCTTTCTCTCAGGTGTAGGGCAGATACCCATGGCAGATACACATGGGGCTGGAGCTCTGTATCCCATTTTCCCTTCTGAATTATCATCTCACACAGACAGACACACAGACAGGCAGGCCCACAGACACAGACATACATACACACTCACAACTCCCCCTACCCCGCCCTGATACACACACACACACACACACACACACACACACACACACACACACACACACACACACACACACACACACACACACACACACACACACACACACACACACACACACACACACACACACACACACACACACACACACACACACAAATCCCCCATGCTATTCAGTAGATGGTCAGTAGATTAGAACTACCTGCGTGCAGAGTGCAAGGTCAGCTGTGTTTATTCTGCCTCATGAGCAAAAAACAACATGTTTATTCGCCCAGCCTTCTGGGCTAGCGAGCCCGACTGGGCTCAGTCCCTCCCTATAGGCAGTTGGGAGATGAGTCACTGTTGTCAGGTAAGAAATTGAGGGATGGGAGATGAAGAGGAAGGAAAGGGGAAAGAGAAAGTGTAGTGAACCACGAGATGAGTTCATCAGAACAGCTTATATGGCATGTAGTCTAATACTGTAGCCTACTGTATTTAGAGCATCAGAGCAGACGATGCCATCGAGACTGCATGTGTCCCCAATGACACGACGCGGGGATGAGAAACAGACCCTCCAGTATGTGACACTGGGATCAGCTGTCTTCCTTAGCAAATTGGCACAACCCCCCTCTTTCTCTCTTTCTTTCTCTCTTTCTTTCTTTCTCTCTCTCTCTCTCTCTCTCGGAGGACCTGAGCCCTGGGACCATGCCTCAGGACTACCTGGCCTGATGACTCATTGCTGTCCCCAGTCCACCTGGCCGTGCTGCTGCTCCAGTCTCAACTGTTCTGCCTGCGAATATGGAACCCTGACCTGTTCACCGGACGTGCTACCTGTCCCAGACCTGCTGTTTTCAACTCTCTAGAGACAGCAGGAGCGGTAGAGATATTCTGAATGATCGGCTATGAAAAGCAAACTGCCATTTACTCAAGAGGTGCTGACCTGTTGCACCCTCGACATCAACTGTGATTATTATTATTAGCCTGGTTCCTCTCTAGGTTTCTTCATAGGTTCTGGCCTTTCTAGGGAGTTTTTCCTAGCCACCGCGCTTCTACACCTGCATTGCTTTCTGTTTAGGGCTTTAGGCTGGGTTTCTGTACAGCACTTTGTGACATTAGCTGATGTAAGAAGGACTTTATAAATAAATACATTTGATTGATTGGCCCTCCATGTCTAAGAACCACAGATGTAAGAATCAACCATTTGTATTAGTTGAAAACCATGGGGCAGAAAGATACCTCCGTATACTTACAATGTTATTAGGCTCAGAAAAGGAATCAATAATCACAAATCATGAATGAAGAATGAATCGGTAACAAAAATCCAGTGGCCCTGGACGGACGTGGTTCTTAAGAGAGGAGTGCACTGTATCAGAATCACATGTTGTATTGTTGGTCAGGCGGTTGATGTGGCCATAGATAACAGCTGGGAGCAGAGCAGACAAACCCACTCCAACCCAGTGACGAGCAGGGGAAATAGTTCCCTATAGATGACGGAGACAGCACTGGAAAACAATGCGCACCGTATAGGACCTCACACAGACTGCATTGTGTATGTGGAAGAATTTGTACTGAAGGGACAAACTAAGAACTGGGGGAGTGCTTACAGTGGCTTGCGAAAGTATTCACCCCCCTTGGTATTTTTCTATTTTGTTGCCTTACAACCTGGAATTAAAATCTATTTATTTTTTTTGGGGGGGGGGGGGGTTGTATCATTTGATTTATACACTATCATTTTGAAGATGCAAAATATTTTTTCTTGTAAAACAGACAAGAAATAAGACAAAAAAAATGGAAAACTTGAGCGTGCATAACTATTCACCCCCCAGAGTCAATGCTTGGCAGAGGCACCTTTTGCAGCAATTACAGCTGCAAGTCTCTTGGGGTATGTCTCTATAAGCTTGGCACATCTAGCCACTGGGATATCTGCCTGTTCTTTAAAGCAAAACTGCTCCAGCATATTCAAGTTGGATGGTTTCTGCTGGTGTACAGCAATCTTTAAGTCATACCACAGATTCTCAATTGGATTAAGGTCTGGGCTTTGACTAGGCCTATCCAGTACATTTAAATGTTTCCCCTTAAACAACTCGAGTGTTGCTTTAGCAGTATGCCTAGGGTCATTGTCCTGCTGGAAAGTGAACCTCCGTCCCAGTCTCAAATCTCTGGAAGACTGAAACAGGTTTCCCTCAAGAATTTCCCTGTATTTAGCACCATCCATAATTCCTTTAATTCTGACCACTTTCCCAGTCCCTGCCGATGAAAAACACCCCCACAGCATGATGCTGCCCCCACCATGCTTCACTGTGGGGATGATGTTCTCGGGGTGATGAGAGGTGTTGGGTTTGCGCCAGACATCGTATTTTCCTTGATGGCCAAAAAGCTACATTTTAGTCTTATCTGACCAGAGTACATTCTTCCATATGTTTGGGTAGTCTCCCACATGCCTTTTGGCGAACACCAAACGTATTTGCTTATTTTATTCTTTAAGCAATAGCTTTTTTCTGGCCACTCTTCTGTAAAGCCCAGCTCTGTGGAGTGTACGGCTTAAAGTGGTCCTATGGACAGATACTCCAATCTCCGTGTCATATTCTTTCCATTTTTTTAATAATGGATTTAATGGTGCTCCGTGGGATGTTCAAAGTTTCAGATATTTTTTTTAAACCCAATCCTGATCTGTACTTCTCCACAACTTTGTCCCTGACCTGTTTGGAGAGCTCCTTGGTCTTCATGGTGCCGCTTGCTTGGTGGTGCCCCTTGCTTAGTGGTGTTGCCGACTCTGGGGCCTTTCAGAACAGGTGTATATATACTGAGATCATGTGACACTTAGATTGCACACAGTTGGACTTTATTTAACTAATTATGTGACTTCTGAAGTAATTGGTTGCACCAGATCTTTTTGGGGGGCTTCATAGCAAAGGGGGTGAATACATATGGAGTGCTCCTTGGTCTCCTTGGTCATGGCTACACCACTTTTCATAAAACATTTTTTTTATGCTTTTAGTAGCAAATTAGCAGCGTTTTCAAGCAGTGTTTAAAAGACAACATAGTGCTCTCTGCAGTAGTCACAGTTTGTCCCCCTACACTACAATACAGTATCTAACCTTGGATGATCTGAAATACAAAGGCGGTGACATGCGTCATTCTGAGTCACATGCCCTGAAGGAACAATGGCTTCTGTGTGACAGTGTGGCTGCAGTGTGTTTCCTGAGTGGGGCGACAAGAGTGGGAGACAGAGGTCCAAATGAACCAGCCGGCCGGACCTGTGTCCTAGCAAGCAAATACACAGAGGCGGGCATAGTGACACGCACACATACAGTGACGGGCACACACACACGTTCAAAATACACACACATACACACACATAAAAAGGAAGGAAGTTGGTACTACTGGCACAGGCTGTCTCAGTCACTGCAGACCCGACATTCTCTTAAAACCCTTTCAGCTCTCTCTCTCTCCATTCAACCCACACACCCTGACAGGCATTGTCTACTTGACGTGGTAATGAATGAAGGGTCGACCAGGGGTTAAATCAGGAAAGAATGGAGAGGGTAGCTGGGAAGGGAAACTGATTTCACCCACCTGAAGACGGGAGGCAGCACACTCTAGTCTACAGTAGGAATTTGTGCTCTTTTAAAGACACAACTTAATGAGAGGACTCATAAGGTCATTAAAACAATTCCAATTGAACCCCATGGAAAACAGAAATGACTACTACATATTCTCATTTACAGTACATAATAATGAGAGTACTGTGGGGAGCTCCAGAGACCAGAGCTACGTTCAGTTGATCTGACATGTGCAAGGCTATATATTTTCTAATAGACCACAGAAGTGCCTCCCTCCTTTCTCTATCCTTTAACAGTGATTACTGCTTGCTCACTGATGATGCTCATTTAGCTGCATTATGCTCAATGGAATCATGCAACTCTGCTGACATAAAGCATGTTCCCCAATATGTTCCCTCTCACTGCTGAAGGTTATAGACGTGATGCAGCATTGTACAGTAGTTACAGATGTTGGCTCTTAATTTGACCAGTATTGTCCCAGCAAAATAATCCTACAGGATTGTAATGTTTACGTTGCTTGATCGGGGGTTAGGCTATTACCTGACGAAAAGTAGGCTACTTGAAAAGTACAATACTGTTAATATAACCGTGTGCTGGCTTGGGTTTTCAGTGAAGTTATGTAAATCATGAAGCTCGTCTGCATTTTCTGCGGTGCAGGAAAATTCTCAGCAACAAAAGAGTGATCAAATTACGATCCTGTATCTGCATCAGGACAGATTCTACACAGTCATTATGAACCTCATAACTCAGTGGTTTTTGACCTGAGGCCTATCAACAGGGACACTTGGAGGGATTCATAAGAACATATAGGGTTAATGATCAGCTACACATGTTTTGAGATTGGTTTGGCTAAAAATAATGATAGGATATTTGGTGGCATTTATTATCCATTGGTTTATTCTGTTTGGCATATCTTAAATATGCACATCTGCTACAGTCAGTGACTGTAGTTATCCATGTTGATGTGTAAATATTTGTCGACAGTATTAAGGTTAGGGTTAAGTCTAGGCATTAACTCCTAAACCGTACGGTTAGGCATTAACTCCGAATGGTTAAGGTAAGGGTTAAGGTCTGGGATAAGCTGGGATAGGCTTAAAACGCTGGATTCGAACATGCAACCAGAGGCAGATGCTTACGCCCATCCACCATCCCCGTGCACAACGCCTTAGCAAAACCTACTTGAAGGTAACAGCGCTCACTGGCCGGTTTCTACTTCATCTCCCAAACTCCTCAGATATGGATGGATGTTGAATACTGACTTGTATTACGGGTGACCTGGCTGTGTTTATTAGGTGTTAAGGAGTCTGGGAGTGTCAGGTTTAAGTACGTGTGCCTCCTAGTCATTGTTAGGCAAGATACTTGTGAAACAGCATGTGTTGGAGACTATAGCTATGCTCAGCTGAGTGTGTGCCAGGGCTGTTTTAGGCTATCCTAGGTGAAAGAGAGAATGACGGCCATTAGCTCTTATAAAGGCTATTTATTACAGATGACTATCTGATTATTATACCTTAGTTTAGAGGATGATTCATCTGATTGTTCCAGTGAAGTTCGAGTTGGAATATTTTGGCATGGCATTTTACAGCTGAGTGATCAGGGATGTTCGAAAAAGGTCAGATCCCTGTGGGGCAGTCCTGTGTGTCTGTCTCCCTGGGACTGAGTGGGATGAAGCTGCTCCTAGATGTAGATCTCAGGTCAGTTCTGTCTTTTATTTCTTTTGGTTGATGTTGCTAGTGAGGGAGGCCATGCTGATCCTAGATCTGTGTTTACAAGATGCTCAGAGAGAGGAGGAGCTTGCAGACCAGGAACAATTACCTCACAAGCAAGAACACCGCAAAATCATGTAATTACTTTCATGGAGTAACGTATCCTTCATTGTGTTGATGTTTCTATGAAATGAGTTGTTGCTAAAATGCATGTTGCTGATAACATACACGTCTGCATTGGTGGTTTGCTGCTTCCTTGAAATCTGATGAGGTTAGGGATGTTAACCGTGTGCGACGGAGTGTGCGACGGGTGGTCGTTTCGGGAATGATCTCCACCTCGGTAATTACATGGTAATGTCTTCAATCTCGCTGCACTTATGAAGAGCTGCTACATTCATATTTCTGTCATCGCCATAGTAACCGAAAGGTCTTTGCTGAATATCTTTCAGAACAAAATGGGAAAAGTCGTATCTACCGTCATCAGATATGGTTAAAGAGCACTAACTGAGGGGATGGTGTGTGTGTGTGCGTGTGTGTCGGTGTGTGTGGGCTGATGTACTGGTAGGCAGGAGAGAAAGAATCCTCGCCTGGGGAGTTGGCTGTTGCTAGGTGGAGGCTGAAGCAATACAGAGAGATACAGTGTCTCTTATAACATTGTATAACACTGTAGCTTGCCAACACCCACTCAAACACCCCCAGTCAGTCTGGAGAAGTAAACCAACCCACAAAGACTGGAGAAACCCACACAGACTGGAGAGATAATGATGAGAAATAAAGAGCATCTGGACAACAAAGGGCCAGCTGAAGGAGGCCAATGCCCTGAGCCTCCTACTGTGTGAGTCATCAGAGCCCTGCTCTCTCTGTTCCTGGGGGGGCTACACACTCACTCACACACACACACACAGAGGGAGTTCACCATGGCAACAGGGCGATCAGGGCAGCGGGAAGTCGTCTCAGTCTGACACAGGTGTGAGAACAGATAACGTACACTTTACCAGATATGTAGAAGAGATGGTACTGGGGTGTTTTCCTCTCTGACTCCTGTACTATAAACTGCATCCACCTGAAGATGTAATGATAGCCTACACCCCTGCATACGTGTGTGCACAGTACGTGTTAGTTTGAGTACACACGCAGTACCCACACGCTCACACACACGAAGTACACACACACACACACACACAGTACAAGACCGTCACCATATTTCCATTTCTCGTTCCAAAAACGACTCCATGTCCTGATTGCACAGCCTCAGTCACTCTAGCCGAGGCAGACTAGCTTATTTCCTGACAGAGAAATAATGATAGAACGCAGCTATTACTATAACAGAATGAGTCTGAGAGAGAGATGGATATACAGTTGAAGTCGGAAGTTTCCATACACTTAGGTTGGAGTCATTAAAACTCGTTTTTCAACTTCTCCACAAATTTCTCCAAAAAGTACGATCTTTGTCCCCATGTGCAGTTGCAAACTGTAGTCTGGCTTTTTTATGGCGGTTTTGGAGCAATGGCTTCTTCCTAGCTGAGCGGCCTTTCAGGTGATGTCGATATAGGACTCGTTTTACTGTGGATATAGATACTTTTGTACCTGTTTCCTCCAGCATCTTCACAAGGTCCTTTGCTGTTCTTCTGGGATTGATTTGCACTTTTCGCACCAAAGTACGTTTATCTCTAGGAGACAGAACGCGTCTCCTTCCTGAGCAGTACGATGGCTGCGTGGTCCCATGGTGTTTATACTTGCGTACTATTGATTGTACAGATGAACGTGGTGCCTTCAGGCATTTGGAAATTGCTCCCAAGAATGGACCAGATTTGTGGAGGTCTACAATTTTTTTTCTGAGGTCTTGGCTGATTTCTTTTGATTTTCACATGATGTCAAGCAAAGAGGCACTGAGTTTGAAGGTAGGCCTTGAAATACATCCACAGGTACACCTCCAATTGACTCAAATGATGTCAATTAGCCTATCAGAAGCTTCTAAAGCCATGACATCATTTTCTGGAATTTTCCAAGCTGTTTAAAGGCACAGTCAACTTAGTGTATGTAAACTTCTGACCCACTGGAATTGTGATAGAGTGAATTATAAGTGAAATAATCTGTCTGTAAACAATTGTTGGAAAAATGACTTGTGTCATGCACAAAGTAGATCCTAACCGACTTGCCAAAACTATAGTTTGTTAACAAGAAATTTGTAGAGTGGATGTAAAACGAGTTTTAATGACTCCAACCTAAGTGTATGTAAACTTCCGACTTCAACTGTATATATATATATATATATATATATATATATATATATATATATATAGAAAGAGAGAGAGAGAGAGAGAGAGAGATATTATATTATCTAGTATATTATCTACTTCACTTGCTTTGGCAATGTTAACATATATTTCCCATGCCAATAAAGCCCCTTGAATTTAATTTGAATTGAGAGTCAGAGAGTCAGACAGAGATGGGGAGACTGAGAGATAAAGACGTGGGTCAGTGTCTAATAGGCCAGAAACACGTTGAGTCCAGACCAGTCAATAACTACATTCCTCTGGCCAAAGCCCACTGAACATCATCGCGTTGCACCTGATCTGCATAGCTGATTAATCAATTAGTATTACAGTCCATTGCTGTACTGTGTGTCTTTGTGGTATGCCAGGGGATTACATGTTTGTTTTGATTAATCCTGTTGTATGTATTGTATTGTGTTGATGTTGTTATTTTGCTTCATGTTGTTTTGAATTGTGTGTCAAACAGACTAAGATCCTGGGGAAGGCATCCTACAAGCAGATGGGTCAGTTTGTCACATTTACATTTTAGTCATTTAGCAGACACTCTTATCCAGAGCAACTTACAGTAGTGAATGCATACATTTCATTTTTATTTCTTTTTCTTTTTTTTCTTTTGTAATGGGCCCCCGTGGGAATCGAACCCACAACCCTGGCATTGCACACACCATGCTGGCGTTGCAAACACCATGCTCTACCAACTGAGCCACAGGGAGCACAGGGAGTTATACCTCATATGGATGTTGAATAGAATAGAATACCCTTATGAAACCAGATTGACCACTGCGCTCACACTGGTTTCACTTCACTTCACAGGCAGAGGTTCGCAAACAGGTCAGAGTCAGGCAGGTACAGAACGGCAGGCAGGCTCAGGTTCAGGGCAGGCAGAATGGTCAGAATCGGGGAAACTAGGAAACAGAACTTGAGCAAGCAGGGAGATGGGTAAACACGCTGGTAAGACCTGACAAGACAAGACAAACTGGCAACAGAAAAACAGAGAACACAGGTATAAATACACTGGGGATAATGAGGAAGATGGGCGACACCTGGAGGGGGGTGGAGACAAGCACAAAGGGTGTGACTCAGCCTACCAACGCCCGACCCAAACTGCCTCCACACTCGTCTTCTTTCCCCCATCTTCACCTCCTTATGGTCCCCCAGCTTACTCCCCCACTTGCCCTGCCTCCTATTCCTGTCGGCCAACCAGCCACCGGCTGCACACCCGGTTCCAGGTCCACCGCAGCTACTCCGAGTTAGCCGACTCTTCCCACCAGAGGCTCCCACCTCAGGTCCTCCAGGACCCTATCCTGCATGTTCCTCACCCTTGTATGTTTTAATTTCCTTATCCCAGACATTCAGCATGCCAGCCTGCCTGCATTTTTGATTGATGACTTCCATGTTCTTGGAGATGTAATGAACTTGTAAAGACTGTAAAATAATGATGGGCTTTTAAATTGTTCCTGTTGTGACTCTGCACGTGATAGGCTATAGGCCTAGTGTAATGGATGTACAGATACAATTTACGTTTTAAAAGCCAATTATTGTTATTATATGCCTTATTCTTATCATGTTATGTAATTCCGGATAGATTTTGATGACATTATCCCTCAGATTAATATTGTATATAATATTATGGCTCTATGATGGTGATAACTTGCACTTTTTTTTACAGGTTTGAATGACATAATGTATTCCACTAACCTCATTCTTTCAATAAAGTTATTGTTTTATGAATATTATATTATTTGTTTATCACAAAAATGCTGGTTTAAAACCAACCTAATTTGGGTAAATATTGGATAGAACACACGTTGGTGTGACGATCGTCAAAAGGAGTAGACCAAGGTGAAGCGTGGTGAGTGCTCATGATAAATGTATTTTTAACTCAGAACACTAAATCAAAACAAACAGAAAACGAATGTCACATTCTGAAGGCTAAACTGAGCTGTACAAAAACAAGATCCCACAACTGAAGGTGGAAAAAAAGGGCTGCCTAAGTATGATTCCCAATCAGAGACAACGATAGATAGCTGCCTCTGATTGGGAACCATACTCGGCTCAACACAAAGAAATAGAAAACATAGAATGGAACATAGAAATTTACCACATAGACTGCCCACCCCACACCCTGACCTAACAAAATACAGAAATAAACCTTCTCTCTCAGGTCAGGGCGTGACAGTTGGGTTATTTTTACGCAGCCAGTTGGGTCCCAAACAAGCCATTGTTTTCTTTAAGGTGGGTTGTTGATACTGGATTTTACACCAGTTTCAAATAGCTGAAAATACAATATTTTGGGTTATGGAAAACATATACATATACATTACACTATACATTGCTTTTTTTGTCACATAAAAGTGAAATCAGGCGAACTGTTACAATTTTAGCAACCAGGAAATGGTGGAGCTATTTCTGCATATTGCACCTTTAAGTAGTGGACAGAACACGTGTGGTTATTTTGACCCAGCCAGTTGCTTTGCGTGATTACCCCAATATGGGTTAATTTAACCATCAGTTTGGTATTTTTTACTCTCATGCTGGGTTGACCTAGCATCTGGGTCTTTTTTAAAGTAATTCTTAGGTTATGCTCAGGAGGCGTGGCTTATTAGAGGCGTGGCTTTCCGCTAAATGTTATTGGCCATCCGGGAGAGTAAATGTCATTCCTCTTCATCATTTTAACTTTACATACTGATAATTCAAATTTCAATAATAATTGCTTTAACACATTCTTTAATATTAAGATGATTTATGACTATCATAGTAAGGTATACCACCTTACTGTATCCCAACAATAGGATTTACATAAGCTTTTAGGAAACTCAGACACTTCTGTAAGCGTCATTGAAGCTACACATTTTTTTCACGTTCCAGCTTAATTTGTAATAACTATGCAAAAGAAGGTCTTCTGATCTGATCCATTGCGTCATAGCTCAATACCAAAGCATCAATAACCCAGCACCCAGCATCAATCAATAACCCAGCAGTTTTTAGAGAAAACAACCCAACTATGTGACCCAACGCCTGCAAACCAGCAGTTGGGTCAACCAAACAACCCAGGATTTTTCAGAGAGTGTGTGTACTGAGACTGAATTGTTCACAAATGAGCTCTGGCAGAGTGGGTAAACATTAAACCGGCTAAGAGATGTATCCTCACACACACACACACACACACACACAGTCACACATACACACACGGTTATGTATGGTTCCCTGTTTGTGGTGTGTTTGGGGAGACTGCAGCTCTGGTTTAGTCCTCCTCTGGGTCTCAGAGACAGATGGAGGGAGAAGTGTGTCACTGGGTCAAACCTCAGCAGCCATTTTAGAGAGACACCACTGTCACCTTCTCTAACCCAGACTGCACAGGGAAATGGATGACTTGGAGGACTTCATTTATTCAGATGTGTTTGTGTTCTTTCCCAAAGTGCTGCTACTCGGGAGGTTTTAGCTATAAATTATGAATATTGTTTCTGTCATTGTGGCTACGTTTTGTTAGTTCTGCTCTGTCTGTTTAACTTCGTTATAGTGTAGATGTACTGTCTTTAACGTGGATGAATATTCTCCAAACTCTATTCACCTGTGGAGACCAAGCATCCTGTGGAAATCAAAGCCAGAATTATGCAAATCAAAATAGAACCGTGTGTGGACGCCTCGGCCCAGTGACCCCATCACACACCCACACATGCATACACACAATCCAGTACACGCACCCACGTACACACATATTCACAAACACCCACCCACACACAGACACACAGGGTGAAATTACCCAGCACCCCCTGCTCACCATATCGACCTCAAAGCTGTCAAGTTATCCCGTGCCTGCTCTCTGGGCGTGTGTGTGTGTGTGTGTGTGTGTGTGTGTGTGTGTGTGTGTGTGTGTGTGTGTGTGTGTGTGTGTGTGTGTGTGTGTGTGTGTGCGTGTGTGTGTGTGTTGCATATCTGTGTGTCCCTCCCAGCCTGCTCTGTGTGCTCGGGTGTGAGCTGCATGGCAATCCAGTCATTAGAACGGCACTGCTGATTATCATAGACACACACACACACACTCCCAGACAGACTGCAAGCTGGGACTGGGGCTGCAGGGCTGGGGCAAGGTCAGTAGATTCCACAGCTGTGCTAAAACGACATTTTACTCTCTTTGTTAGAATCATTCTGAATAATTTAAGAGGTTGTGGTTGAAAAAGGAGTGTGAGGGTTTTGTGTCTTTTTGTCTTTGTGTCTTAAAGGCTGGGGCTGTGTTTGAACCAGGCCTGATCGATGGTTATGGATGAGACAGAGGAGAGGAGGAAGAGTAGTCCAGAGGCTGCAGCGCCGGATTAAAGAAACATCTCTCACACTCAGAACACTGAACACTGCAGACTCACAGTGCTGCAGACACACACACACACACACACACACACACACACACACACACACACACACACACACACACACACACACACACACACACACACACACACACACACACATACATACACGAATGAAGGCACACACACACACAACACATGCATGTGCTCACACACATCCATCTCATTTATTGTTTATTAATGGATTTCATCCAATTTTGATTGTTTTCATGTTGAACATCGTTGTGGTCATTTACTGCATTCAGAGAGAGGAGAGAAAGCAGGGCAGTGTCAGAGGAGAGACATTCTGTTTTATCTTCTGTTTTGTCATTTCATCCCTGTATACCAGCTGATGTCCTTCACTGGTCCTTTTCTCCTCTTTGACAGACAGACATCTGATGCTTGTCTGATGGTGGATGGGATCTAACAGCTGACGTTGGTCTCACACTCCCCTGGCACCTCGCTGGAAAGAGCTTAAAACACAGCTGTGTGTGTGTGTGTGTGTGTGTGTGTGTGTGTGTGTGTGTGTGTGTGTGTGTGTGTGTGTGTGTGTGTGTGTGTGTGTGTGTGTGTGTGTGTGTGCATTCGTGATGCGTCTATGTGTTTGTGTGTGTGATGCGGGGTCTCAAGGAGAAAGCCTTCAGAAGCAGGAGTTCAGTTTTCATAAACTGACAAGTGGGGGTTTATAGTCATTAAGGCACACACAGCAAACATATCAAATACAAGCGTTTCTTATTGGACAATTTCTGGTAGTGCCTCACAGTTTCAGTCTGTTTGACGCCTAATGAATACAACCCTGGTTACTGTATCATCTCTTCCACCTGACTGGGGAACAGTGACGTGAAGGAGCACCACTGTTGCATATTCACAGATGTAATGAATCTCTCTCTCTCTCTCGTGTGCTGAGATGTCAGTATTATGATGTGTTCTCCATAGTAATGAGCTTCATCCAACTACTCCTGTGTGCTTGATGCAATCCCACAGTACATTCATTCAATAACATACCCCTTGGTCCCATACATTCAGACGTAAGCTATGATTCAAAGCGGATCGTATGTAGTTCACTTTCAAAGGTGCAATTAATGAACTCTTGATGCCATATCATCGTATCATTAATCAAAGTAAGTAACACGTTGACTGAATATGGAAATTGGCTGTGTCGCTCAATCTGGTGAAATATTAGTTGTACATAGTGCCTGGCAAATAAACGAATAATCTCGCCAGCTGCTCAGCTTGTCTGTCTTTCCTTTACTCTCTCTAAGTGCATGTACAGCCGATGGATCGTTAGATGACTAAAGGGGGATCACATCCCAGTCCCAGTGGGGGTGTGACTCAATAGCAGTCACTAATAGTCCTCCTACCCACCCCCAAACGTCAGTTAGCCTGTTGGTCATGATGTCCTTAAAGGAAAACCCCCAAAATGATCTTTTGGTATTTGTTTCATTAGTCCATAGTTCACATAGTCCCAAAGTGTTTTGCTTGTCAGCAATCAAGTTTTCAAGATATACAACTTTGAAAATACAGAAATCATCCCCATACAATGCATTTTGCATCATATGATGCTAAATGCATCGTACGGGGAGGATTTCTGTATTTTGAAAGTTGTATATCTTGAAAACTTGATTGCTGACAAACAAAACAATTTGGGACTATGTGAACTATGGACTAATGAAACAAATACCAAAATAGTGGGTGGAGTTATCCTTTAACACAGTGACTGACCTCCTTGGATTCCTCTATAGCTTCTGACAGGAAGACTATACCTGATGATAGAGAATAATAGAGATATCCTCTGGCTTAGTGAGGGCTGGTTGGAATACAAAGGCAATACATATGCAATATACACTGATTGAACAACAAATTAGGAACACCTTCCTAATATTGAGTTGCACCCCCTTTTGCCCTCAGAACAGCCTCAGTTCGTCAAGGCACGGACTCTACAAGGTGTTGAAAGCGTTCCACAGGGATGCTGGCCTATGTTGACTCCAATGCTTCCTACAGTTGTGTCAAGTCGACTGGATGGTGGACAATTCTTGATACACACGGGAAACTGTTGAGCGTGAAAAACCCAGCAGCGTTGCAGTTCTTGACACACTCAAACCGGTGTGCCTGGCACCTACTACCATACCCTGTACAAAGGCACTTAAATCATGTCTTGCCCATTCACCCTCTGAATGTGTCATTCAGAGGGTGAATAGTTCAATAGTTCACATATACAATCCATGTCTCAATTGTCTCAAGGCTTAAAATCCTTCTTTAACCTTCTCCTCCCCTCCATCTACACTGACTGAAGTGGATTTAACAAGTGACGCCAATAAGGGATCATAGCTTTCACCTGGATTCACCTGGTCAGTCTATGTAATGGAAAGAGCCAGTGTTCCTAATGTTTTGTACACTCAGTGTCCTGTACATGCTTTAAACATGAACAGAGACATTTAAACATGAACAGAGACATTTAAACATGAACAGAGACATTTAAACATGAACAGAGACATGCACAGCGGCCCTGCTAGGGAAATGTATTGTAGCTCTACTAACAAGATGTACTGTACTGTAGCTCCATAAGAGCGTTGTATACTGTAGCTAATGTATTCTACTTTTCACAGAGTGGAAGTTCATCTTCAGATTGGAAACCAACAACCGGCTGAATTTGAGTGTAGCCTTTCCGGAACCTCAGCTACCCACGTGCTATTTTTTTTTTACAACAAACACATACAGAAGATGAAATACACACACACGCACGCGCATACACACACACACACACACACACACACACACACACACACACACACACACACGAGCAGTCACTCTGCTTTTGTAGTCGGAATGCCCTGGGAGCTCATTAGAAGGAGTGTGTATTTTCTTTTCTTATCTGTTGAGAGCAGAGACACATCTCTATCTACATCTCTATTATAAGAAAGAGCATCTTCGCTAGACATCTCTATTCTCTATCATCAGACTGCTACATCTCTACACTGACTGAATACTAAAGTAACAGCAAAGTAACACGTGTTAGTTTGCTAGCAGCCATAGAGTGAGCCATAAAGCCTCAGCGCCAAGAGGAGAGCAGCGCTCACTAATAAGGGTTAAAGGTTAAAGGTCAGGTTGAGGGGAAACATCACCACCAGCATCATCTGCTCTTCCTGTTCCTAGCGTCACACATAGTAGCATGGAGCCACGCCCTTCACTACACCCCATCAGCTGCCAGACCGGACATGATCTCCTTTGTGGTGTGTGTGTGTGTATGTGGGTGTGTGTGTGTGTGTGTGTGTGTGTGTGTGTGTGTGTGTGTGTGTGTGTGTGTGTGTGTGTGTGTGTGTGTGTGTGTGTGTGTGTGTGTGTGTGTGTGTGTGTGTGAGAGTGCGTACATGCGTGCTAGTGCTTGGTTGATGATCCAGAACCATATCACTACAGGACTAATAGTACGCCCCTGCCCACGACCAGAGCCAATCAGAGGATGACACACACTCATAGAGAAACGGTATCCCATAGCAACGCATCTGGCCCGCATCACCTGTCAATGATGCCCAGAATGCACTATGAATAAACAAAAATACAGGATGTTCCATTTATCTACCTCACTTCCCTTTCTTCCTTACTGACGCGCCCTCAACAATCTGAGAGGACTGGATAAGTGTCAACAAGATGGTGGACACACCCTCTGACCTATCAAGAGGCTAGGCTAGTGGCATACCTCCTACTCTTCAGGGGCAGTGACACAGTGCAGTGCACAGGAATAGAGGGGATGTTAGGGAGGTAGGGAATCAGAATGTGGAGACAGATTCAGCCCACTGGAAGTCTGTCTCAGTGTCTTTGACCTCTGGGGTGACCTCTGGGTGAGCATCAAACAGTCCCGTCCTCCAGTCCTGCTCTGCCTATCTAGACAAAGGGATACGGAGAGAGACTGAGGACAGAGAAAGGAGAGAGGGCAGAGGGCTAGCTAACTGGAGGGAGATAGGGGGAGATGGAGAGGGCACAAGGCTAATTAGTGGTAGACAGATAGAGAGCAGAGGCATAGTGCTAATTGCCTGACAAGGACCATTTTGGCATGATCAAGTATTCAGTGGGAGAGAGAGAGGGTGAGGAGGGAGGGGGAAGGAGGAGAAGGGAGTAAGGTAAAGTGAGAAGGGGGTGAAGCAGTGTGTTGTTTTTCTGAGAGGAGGGGGAGGATGGAGAAGTTGAAGGACGAGGCAGTGTAAGAGGTGTGTTTCAGTGAGGTGAGGAGTGGGTGAGGAGGGGTGAGGCAGTGTAAGAGGTGTGTTTCAGTGAGGAGGGGGTGAAGTGAGGAGTGGGTGAGGAAGGGTGAGGCAGTGTAAGAGTAGTGCTTCAGTGAGGAGGGGGTGAAGTGAGGAGTGGGTGAGGAGGGGTGAGGCAGTGTAAGAGTAGTGTTTCAGTGAGGTGAGACGTGGGTGAGGAGGGGTGAGGCAGTGTAAGAGTAGTGTTTCAGTGAGGTGAGGAGTGGAGTGGGTGAGGAGGGGTGAGGCAGTGTAAGAGGTGTGTTTCAGTGAGGAGGGGGTGAAGTGAGGAGTGGGTGAGGAGGGGTGAGGCAGTGTAAGAGTTGTGTTTTAGTGAGGAGGGGGTGAGGTGAGGAGTGGGTTAGAAGCAGTGTTGGGAAAAGTACCCAATTTTCATACTTGAGTAAAAGTAAAGATACCATAATAGAAAATGACTCAAGTAAAAGTAAAAGTCACCCAATAAATCTACTTGAGTAAAAGTCTAAAAGTATTTGGTTTAAAATATACTTAAGTATCAAAAGTAAATGTAATTGCTAAAATATACTTAAGTATCAAAAGTAAAAATATAAATCATTTCAAATTCCTTATATTAAGTAAGCCAGATTGCACCATTTTCTTTTTTTTTTAAATCTACAGTATGGGTTAGCCAGGGGCACACTCCAACATTCAGACATTATTTACAAACGAAGCCAGTGTGTTTAGTGAGTCTGCCAGATCAGAGGCAGTAGGGATGACCAGGGATGTTCTGTTGATAAGTGCATAGATTGGACCCTTTTCCTGTCCTGCTAGGCATTCAAAATGTAACTTGTACTTTCGGGTGTCAAGGAAAATGTATGGAGTAAAAAGTACTATATTTTCTTAAAGAATGTATTGAAGTAAAAGTAAAAGTAGTCAACAATATAAATAGTAAAGTAAAGTATAGATACACCCACAAATGACTTAAGTAGTACTTTAAGGTATTTTTACTTAAGTACTTTACACCACTGGTTAGGAGGGGTGAGGCAGAGTTACTGCAGAGTGTTGTGTTACTGTGACCTGGCCCTCTAAGCCCCCGAAGGTGAGAAGAATTCCTAATGAGCTCTGAACTGTAAACAAGACTTTCTGTTGCTTCCTATCACCTCTGTGCCTGAGGGACAAATCTAGGTGCTCGCTAAGACCAACGAATAACAGCTCAAATTGGAGGAAATGGGATCTAAAATTACATTTCAAAGAGTCTCATTGACAGTGCATGCCTGAGACCTGGTTAGATTCATATTAAGACTCAATATCCTGTAGGGACATCAGAAATATTAGTCAAGCATCACATAGCAATATAACATCTGCCCATTCACGTCCCTTTAATCAGGTTATAGAGACAGAGAGGCTGAGAAAATGTAATGGTAATGTGGTTACAATATTAAGCACCTAATATAAACATCCTAATATATCTGCAGTCAAAAAGATTCACTGTCGTGAAAGAAATGGAAGAGGGCAGGTGGAATTTGCCTTTTTCCCCCAGCACACATTGACTCATTTTTTAGGATATTAATGACGGTAATGAGACATTATTTGTCATAGTCTATAAAGAGTATAGGTGTAACAACATCTGGTTTGATATATCAGTGAATTGACGACACAGCTGTCGAGAAGACAGGGCCCTGCCCAGGCCACAATATGTTACACTGATGCCATCTACTGGTCACAGTAGATAAGGCAGATTCCCCATTGATACAATAATAGTGACTGTGTGTGTGTGTGTGTGTGTGTGTGTGTGTGTGTGTGTGTGTGTGTGTGTGTGTGTGTGTGTGTGTGTGTGTGTGTGTGTGTGTGTGTGTGTGTGTGTGTGTGTGTGTGTGTGTGTGTGTGTGTGTGTGTGTGTCTAATCTCTGTAGCCCACAGTATCACATATACCAATCTGTTTCCTCTGAGTGTCCACACTCTGTTTAATCCCAGCTACCTCTTTCATAAACCAACCATCTTGTGTCTGTCTGTTTCCTCTTAGACAGTACCAACTAAACCCACAGGGGCCGACTAGCCCCGTCGTCTGCACTCCAGCCACGGAACCACTCAGTCTCAACTACATGATGACACTCCAGCAAGTCAACCCAACCAGAACATCATCACCTTATTAGGGGGCAGAAGGTATTCATCACTAACTCATCAGCACCATACGGTGGTGAAACAGACACAATGCAGTTAACTGGATTTATTTGCCCGCTTTCGACAAGCCAGACTTCAGCCCTATTCCGATTCCACCCCCTTCTCCCTGAAGTGTGCACTCATTCACCCCAGAGATGGGCAGTACTTCTGTTACATGTATTTGAAATATGTATTTCAATTTCTGCTGAGTATTTAGTCATTTGTATTACACTGGGCTGAACTACACCCCAATGTATTTTGTAACAAGATACCTTCCAGAGCTGTAATTTCTATTTTCAAAATACAAAATACTTTTCTATGCCATTTTTTAATTGTGCTTCACAATTTTGTGCCCCCTCCCCCCTTTCACCCTGCATTGGTATCAGAAGTCTGATGGCACTATGGTGGGATAAGAGTGTCTGCTAAATAAACTAAATATATACTGAACATAAATATATATTACTGAGTTACAGTTCATAATAAGGAAATCTGTCACTTGAAATAAATTAATTAGGCCCTAATTTATGGATTTCACATGACTGGAAATACACATATGCATCTGTTGGTCACAGATACCTTAAAAAAAAAGGTAGGGGCGAGGATCAGAAAACCAGTCAATATCTGGTGTGACCACCATTTGCCTCATGCAGTGCGACACATCTCTTTTGGATAGAGTTGATCGGGCTGTTGATTGTGGCCTGTGGAATGTTGTCCCACTCCTCTTCAATGTCTGTGTGAAGTTGCTGGATATTGGCGGGAACTGGAACACGCTGTCATACAAGTCGATCCAGAGCATCCCAAACATGCTCAATGGGTGACATGTCTGGTGAGTATGCAGGCCATGGAAGAACTGAGGCCTTTTCAGCTTCCAGGAATTGTGTACAGATCCTTGCGACGTGGGGCTGTGTATTATCATGCTGAAACATGAGGTGATGGCGGCAGATGAATGGCACGACAATGGGCCTTAGGATCTCATCACGGTATCTCTGTACATTCAAATGACCATTGATAAAACGCAATTGTGTTCATTGTCCGTAGCATATGCCTGCCCATACCATAACCCCAACGCCACCATGGGGCACTCTGTTCAGAACGTTGACATCAGCAAACCGCTAACACACACGACACCATACACATGGCCTGCGGTTCTCAGGCCATTAGAACGTAAAGCCAAATTATATAAAACGACATTGGAGGTGGCTTATGGTAGTGAAATGAATATGAATTACACTCTCCTTCAAAACTTGAGACATCTGTAGCATTACGTTGTGTGACAAAACTGCACATTTTAGAGTGGCCTTTTATTGTCCCCAGCACGAAGTGCACCTGTGTATTGATCATGCCGTTTAATCAGATTCTCAATATGCCACTCTTATCAGGTGGATGGATTATCTTGGCAAAGAAGAAACGCAAAAGGAGGGATGTATTGTGTGCACAAAATTTGAGAAAAATAAGCTTTTTGTGCATATGGAACATTTCTGGGATCTTTTATTTCAGCTCATGAAACATGGGACTAACATCAGTGTAAATGTATCGTATATGTAAAAATGTACATTTGCAAAGCATTTGGAGTATTATTCGAATGAGTTCCGGCCCAAAACAAGGCCAATAATAATACATAGTGTGCTTTGCAGGTCATTTTAGTTCATTTTCACATATACATTTACATTTTGGCAATTTAGCAGACGCTCTTATACAGAGTGACTTACAGTCAGTGCATTCAACTAAGGGAGATAAACAAGTCATAGCAAGTAAAACATTTCTGTAATCGTTACTGAGAATGTTGTTGCTCTCCGGGCCGGCTACATACAAATGTATTTCTGTATTTTAAAATACAAAATACATGTATATAACTAAATACATTTAAAAACACAAGTATTTTTGTGGTTCACTTTGATAAGTTGATCTTTATGGTATTTTGTAATTGTATTTTGTCATTTTTGCCCATTCCCGATTCACCCCAGGCATAAGACAACATACCCAACTGCTCTCCCGGTGGAGGGTTGGCCAACCTGCAGTCGCAAAGTCTGCCATATGTCTTACAACAATCTGATACTTTTAAATCCCTGAGGGGGAGTGAGTGAGTACAGGTTTCCGGGCGAAAGGGGAGAATGTGAATTGGGCTACAAGTCTGGACTGTTGAGATGTAAACAATGTAGACAGACTGTGCAGTTGAAGGACATGTTTGTTACGCTAGTCTATACAAAAGGATATGTTTGACAAATAACATTGCAGCTGCAGATGAGAGTCTGCATTTATCCAGTCAACGCATCCTTAACATCTGATCCAAGACACCTGTGTCTCCTTTGTGCCAGTGGGTGTTTATATCACAGTAATATCACATTAAAAGCAGTGCCCAGTATGCTGTTTATACCTCAGTAATAGCAGGCTATATGTCCCAGAGAGAGACATTTGAACACACTGAGTTAACATAACTTATGGAGCAGAGGCTTGTGGGAAACATAGTTACCTAGGAAACTGAGAGATCCTGAACATGACACTGTCCCAAAATACTGTCTCAGACTAAACTGCAGTAGCCGAGGTTATTCTATCTTTCTAGGTCAGGATTTGTATAGTGGTACATTAGGCAACAGACAGATTTACAGTAGGGTATATTAATTAGGGCATTATGCAGGGACTACAGACATACAGGCCTAGGGCTACTGTGAGACCACATCGCTCAATTATGTTTATCAAAAGTATTCAAATGATCAATTCATAATAAGGCCTATGGGCTAGCAGGTCATTATAAATCGATGACAGATGCTTGTTTGACATTTCAGATGGTCACATGACCGTTAGACCAGTGGGATGTTACGTCACTACTCACTACTGTATAGTTTAGTAGCGTCATATGTGGACCGTGCGTTTTTCTGCGCTATCACGCCCCCTCCGACGCGCTCAATTATTCTCTCTTCTGGCTGCCCACAGAGAGGAAGAGGCGAAGCGAGAGGGTTTACTCTGCCCAAAATCTGTCCATGAAAGTAAGTGAGAAATGTTTGCATGGCGGTCAATGAGTGTGAAATTTGGTCAACAGAAAATGTAATTGGTAATTTGCTACATGAGGCTTATTTGGTCTAATATACGTTTTATAATGGTTAGGTTGTTGTTACAAATGCACTGATATAAGTGGACACACGTGGCATTTCGGCAACTTTGAAAATAAATAACACTTTATCACAGAGTTTCAAAACCCAGACGCGGAATGCGTGAGAAACAGATCAAGAAGACCAGGCTGGGGTTTGAGAAGTCGATGACAGAAGTGAAAATGTTTCTTTAGTTGTTCATTTTCTAAAGAAATCTAAAGTCACAACCTAGATTCGAGCCAATGTCTTAAGTAATTGAACATGTTATTACTCCAACCATGTGAAAGTGACAAACTGACACATTGAAATGTTCATCAAAAACTCTATATAGGAAGAGTGCCTTTGATTTGCACATGCCCAGTTCAGCGCGATACGATCAATTGACCAGATGACATATTTCTGAGCATGAGTTTCGCTAGCCAACGTCACCACGACATTACCTGCAAGCGTGATCTGAGATTTCTATTGGAGACGCAGTTTCTTCCGATCTTCATACCTGCAGGCCTACTGTCTTTGACTTTTGTCAAAACCCCCTCTCGTTGGCTAGAATGGTCCCACCTGATCTCGCCTCCTCCCACCTGCCTTCCATCTTTGAGGACATGTATTTCCATTGTTAAAGCGGTCACTCGACTATCTTATCAATATAATAGAAAATCTTTGCTGTGGATCAGGCGCTGTCAGGTGCAAAGCTGCTAATGACACTGCCGCAGCTCCGTTAAAAGTACAGAATGTGCCACGAACGAAGAACAGGAGCTGCTCTCTGATTCTCTCCGAGGAGAGAGAGAGATCAACCATGGCCAGCTGGCGGAGAGAGAGCCCGCGGAGCCGGGCAGGACAGGGAGGTAGCAGCCTGAGAGCAGCGAGGAAGCCCCGGCAGAAAGATCCATCCAGCGAGGTAGGGGACGCGGGCGAATCAATGACAGAGCTGCCACAATTGTTACGGCTTTATTTCTATGGAATGCACGGTGTCACTTTGGATATTCTCCTGTCGTCGGCACAGGGGCTTTTGGCTGACAGCGACCCCAAACTGTTTGGCTTTTCCTCCCCGTACCTCTGCATCATGCATTCGCTGACCCATTTCTTGCTGGAAAAAATATATTCGCAAAAGAAGTGCTTTCAAGGACGCCCAGTAGTTTTTCACCTTGTTTTCTATCCCTCTGTGTACATCGGGTTGCAGATCCTGATTGGGAATATTAACACGCTGACCGAGCACGTTAGAATAGTCTCTGCCACTCATCTCGTAGTTCACTACCTACTGTCCCTGTACTTCACCCAAGTATTCCACAAGGGGCTTGCGCGGCTGCGCTACCACTGCCCCGGTAAACGGACCGAGTCTACCCCGGCAGAGCGCACCCTGGAGTCGCTGCCTAATAACGGTCTGCCCGATGTTGTGCGATTCCTCTTTTTTGGAATGCACGGCTTCCTGGACGAGATCATTTTTACCTCGATATTCAACCTTGTGGAGAAATTGGACCGGACCATGAGCGGCCACACGTCCCTGTGGTCCTTCCTGATGTACGGGAGCTGCAGCTTCGTGGTAGAGAAACTCTACCTTCATTTACGCTTCAGACGGGGCTGGAGCACCTGGAGGCGGCTCCCCATCTATATCTGCTTCATCTACACCTGGGAGTTCTGTTGGGGGCTGGCGCTACGGCAGTACGGCGCATGCTCATGGGACTATTCCCACTATCCATTCAACTTCATGGGCCTGATCACGCTCCTCTACCTGCCCGGATGGGTCTGCATCAGTCTCTACCAGGATATTCTGTCCAACGTTCTGCTGCGCGTGGTAGTGTGTGCCAAAGACGAGGAGTGAGGGCACTCAGGGCAGGGCGCTGGCATCAACGTCTGCCCTGTGTCCAGGAAGAAAAAAAAACTGTATTATAGGCCTAGGCCACATTTGATTTAGGAACTATTGATACTAATACAAATAAAGAAGAGGACATTTAAGACGATCAGTGGTGTACCCGCACTTTGTAAAATAATGTGTATTTCCCCAGTGGAAATGTGGTATTGATGTAGCTGTTTAGACAGCCTCTTTTATCAGTGATTCTAAGGAATAGCCTATCAATTTGTTACAGGTAGCCTAAACACACAGGCATGCCTTGCCTGGCATGTGATGACACATAGACATGCCTTCTGCTCTGATGACAACTGCCATTTCTATCTTTGATGCAGATGAAACAATATTTTACATTTTACACTTCACTTGCTTGCTCATGACTTTAGAGCTGTGAATTATTTCCTAAACTATATTGACAAAGTCAGCCATATGCATGGCGGCACCATTTGACTTGATGGGTCTCTTCAATCCCAGAGCATGCTTTGAACTCATTTCTGCGTGGCTGCATATGCACATTGGTGATCACTTAATTGCTTAAATCGTATTAACTTTAAAAAAATGCATGACATTTGGAAATAAAATAGGTTCTAAAAAGTTACAAAATGTACGTAGCATGAGATGTAATCGAACAGAATAGAACGGGTTGTGGACCGAATTAATTTCACTGTGAATATTGTTCTGAACCAAACCTTAACCTTACTGTGTTGGAGTGCCTTTCTGAGTAAACCTACAGACAGCTGGACTAAAGACAATCTGAACTACACTGTGGGCCAGTTTCCCCCTAGTCGTGGCTGACCTAAAAAGGAAGCTCAATGGGGAATTGAAAGTGCTTTTTAGTCTACAACTATAGGCTTAATCTGGGTCATGTAAACAGACAATGTGTGCCAGTCAGACGGACCCTGAGGATCAGATTTAACCTTCTCCCTTCTTTACATAGGGACATCTCCCAAATTGAACTACACTGTGGGCCAGTTTCACCCTAGTCCTGGCTGAACAAAAAACAAAGCTCAGTGGGGAATCTCCAGCCCCAGGCTGGTTTACCTAATGTTTATAAAGCAGCGGAGCATGCGTCAGCGTTTTATGGTTTACACTCTTGATTGATCTGGAGTGGGCAATATCAGGAGTCAGCAGACCTCGGTTCAAATACTACTTGAAATCTTTCAAGCACTTTCACTGTTTGTTTTCTCCTTCCTGGAGTGCCAGATGGGCAGGGTTTGAATGTTTGTGACTATTCAATAGGTTCCACACCAGGAAAGCTCAATCAAGCCTAGCAAAAGTATTTGAAATGATTTCAAAATAGTATTTGAATCCAGGTCTGGGAGTCAGGTATAATTACTTGGGATCAACCTCCATGTATAGAGAGCCGTTTGGCATCGATCTTTCTGCCTGTTTTATTTCCTTGTTTGCACTTGTACCACACGGTAAAGTCTCATGTTCTCCCTGAGGGACCAAACACATACAGTATGTGTGAATACCTGGCACTGTGACTTCACTAGCAACCTGTTCCAACATTATACTCTTTGGAAAGTCCTTTTGGAAACGTATAGTTTTAGCTCTACTGATTTTATGATTCTCTAGCATGTTTTTAATGCATTTTACTGCCTGCTGTCGTCAGTCCTGGGGATTCCATGAAACTAAGGTTGGAGGTAACTGAAAGCTGGTAATACTGATGAGTAATACTAGTGCAGGGAAAAATATCTTCTAACATAATGTTATTGAAATATTTCAACTTTTACACATGTTGATTTTTGTCAGATGATTGCCTCTGCAAACAAACAATACCTACCACTCTTCTGGAGACTCACACTGGACTGATTGAAATAACAACATTATTTTCCTTGTGGTTTGTCATTTCAACATGGTGGGCTTTTGTTGTGGACGATGCAAAAGAAGGATACACATGGGCCAACAGTTACTGCCTCAGTGATGATGAATAGGACCAGGAGTTTCTTTCCTGGTTACAGTGCCTTGCAAAAGTATTCACCCCCCTTGGCGTTTTTCCTATTTTGTTGCATTACAACCTGTAATTTAAATTCATTTTTATTTGGATTTCATGTAATGGACATACACAAAATAGTCCAAATTGGTGAAGTGAAATGAAAAAAATGACTTGTTTCAAAAAGTCTAAAAAATAAAAAACGGAAAGGTGGTGTGTGCATATGTATTCACCCCCTTTGCTTTGAAGCCCCTAAATAAGATCTGGTGCAACCAATTACCTTCAGAAGTCACATAATTAGTTAAATAAAGTCCACCTGTGTGCAATCTGTCACATGATCTGTCACATGATCTCATTGTATATATACACCTGTTCTGAAAGGCCCCAGAGTCTGCAACACCACTAAGCAAGGGGCACCACCAAGCAAGCGGCACCATGAAGACCAAGGAGCTCTCCAAACAGGTCAGGGAAAAAGTTTTGGAGACGTACATATCAGGGTTGGGTTTTAAATAAATATCTGAAACTTTGAGCATCCCACAGAACACCATTAAATCCATTATTTAAAAAATGGAAAGAATATGGCACCACAACAAACCTACCAAGAGAGGGCCGCCCACCAAAACTCACGGACCAGACAAGGAGGGCAATAATCAGAGAGGCAACAAAGAGATCAAAGATAACCCTGAAGGAGATGCAAAGCTCCACAGCAGAGATTGGAGTATTTGTCCATAGGACCACTTTAAGCCGTACACTTCACAGAGCTGGGCTTTACGGAAGAGTGGCCAGAAAAAAAAGCCATTGCTTAAAGAATAAAATAAGCCAATACGTTTGGGGAGACTCCCCAAACATATGGAAGAAGGTACTCTGGTCAGATAAGACTCAAATTTAGCTTTTTGGCCATCAAGGAAAACGCTATGTCTGGTGCAAGCCCAACATCTCTCATCACTCCGAGAACACCATCCCCACAGTGAAGCATGTTGGTTGCAGCATCATGCTGTGGGGGTGTTTTTCATCGGCAGGGACTGGGAAACTGGTCAGAATTGAAGGAATGATGGATGGCGCTAAATACA
This sequence comes from Salmo salar, assembly GCF_965601325.2. Lineage (NCBI taxonomy): Eukaryota > Metazoa > Chordata > Actinopteri > Salmoniformes > Salmonidae > Salmo > Salmo salar. The sequence goes on from NC_138297.1 coordinate 44,162,850, forward strand.
CGGAAATTCTTGAGGGAAACCTGTTTCAGTGTTCCAGAGATTTGAGACTGGGACGGAGGTTCGCCTTCCAGCAGGACAATGACCCTAAGCATACTGCTAAAGCAACAGTCGAGTGGTTTAAGGGGAAACATTTAAATGTATTGGATAGGCCTAGTCAAAGCCCAGACCTTAATCCAATTGAGAATCTGTGGTATGGCTTAAAGATTGCTGTACACCAGCGGAACCCATCCAACTTGAAGGAGCTGGAGCTGTTTTGACTTGAAGAATGGGCAAAAATCCCAGTGGCTAGATGTGCCAAGCTTATAGAGACATACCCCAAGAGACTTGCAGCTGTAATTGCTGCAAAAGGTGCCTCTACAAAGTATTGACTCTGGGGGGGTGAATAGTTATGCTCACTCAAGTTTTCCATTTTCTTGTCTTATTTCTTGTCTGTTGCACAATAAAAAATATTTTGAATCTTCAAAGTGGTAGGCATGTTGTATAAATCAAATGATACAAACCCCCCCCAAAAAATGATTTTAATTCCAGGTTGTAAGGCAACAAAATAGGAAAAATGCCAAGGGGGGTGAATACTTTCACAAGCCACTGTTTGTGGTTGGGGAGAACCTCCGGTCCCCGATAAAGTTTATATGATATGAACCATACAATAACTTTTCTTTTAAAAATGGAGGTTTGGAAATCATTGATCAACTGTATTTAATAATACAGAACAATCATGTACTATATAGCTCACAATGAGTAAGTAAAATCATGTTTATTCTTGCTAAAGTATGTCCATAGTGGAATTGAATTGAATCAATCACTGGATGGAAATAGTGTAGCCTGCATACTGTACATTACTTATAACTACATTAAATCTCAAAGAATTCCATGTTGAACCACCAAGGTTGTCCCAGTTCATGTTGTCTTGATTGACATCGTGTTCTCACTAAATTGCTTGTATTTACAGGTTGTCTGTGCTTCTCTCAGATCAGCTTCATAGGATAATTGAGCAATGTCATAAAAACAACTGAAAATGCCTGATCTTTACAGGAAACCGCACCTCAAATATATAAAGTCAACACTGCTCTGTGACTGCATCAAGAGATGCTAAATTACTCTTATCTGTGCCTGGTGTCAGATTGATTCTGCATGAGATGCAGAGATGATGAGTCTGGTTTTTCCACCTCTGCACTGTGTGTGTGTGTGTGTGTGTGTGTGTGTGTGTGTGTGTGTGTGTGTGTGTGTGTGTGTGTGTGTGTGTGTGTGTGTGTGTGTTTAGGCAAGGTTACCCATGGAAACTTGTCAAGGAGACCATTCAGCGAGGTTGGAGTGGGTTAGAGGGGTAAGAAGAGCTGGACTGTTACTGTAGAGACCTGTTATTTATGTCCCCATCTATCTGATACCCAGGGACACAGCACCACCAGCCAATCTGGTTGGCCATAAACATCTAGGGACAACACTGGCTTATCTAATTGGCCGCATGACTCCCATCATTCACTTCTCCTTCTGGACTCATTATCTCCCCGCATACTTCGTCTATTTGTTAGAACAGTAGAACACTGACACTTACACAGCATTTAGTGTTGATGTTTACTGCTTCACTCCTGGCTCTCTGAGGTATCACTTCTCTGTTTCCAGTTATAACACCCGCACACACTCAAACTCTTAATAGGGTTGTGGGCCTAACTTCAGAAGTCTGGCTAAAATTCAAGGTAATTCTCTACAGAGTAAAGCAGGCTAACGCTTAAATGTCAAATGTCTACAGTAATCTACTTTAATGCTTAATAAGGCTTTGGGCTCTACCGTGGTCCCCCCCTTCCCCTCGAGTTTCAAGAAGGGGTGAAGACGGTCTCCAAAGCAAGACAGGAGTCATCCACAAACACAAGGTTTACTATTATTAGGGCAGGGTAAGGAAAACCTCATATTACACTTTTGGCCATTTACTTTCATTACAGTCATTCACAATGAGTGGAGAATAAACTATTAGCACCTCTGGTCAATGTCAACTAATACAATATTTATAATAACAGCTCTAATAGGTGCCTGTCTTCACAACATCAACATTGTGAGGGTCAGTAGTGCAATAGACAACCAATGACACCGTAAATACTCACAGAGACAGAGAGTCACGTTTTTTATTTACACATACACTCAAATGATATACAAATAACTACAGGAAAAAATGTTGTCACAGATAAACCATCTCTACTTGCAATCAACTCTTCTTTGTTCCTGTCACAGCATGTCAATGTCTTTAGGCTATTTCCTGCTGAATGGAATCAGTAGACGTATGGCGCGTCATCATTACTGCAATGTGAACTTTATTAAGGCACAGACAAAACAGCGACCTGAAACACCCAGGTTGTACTGTACTGCATGGTATACACTATAATTTGTCCTTATGCGCAATCAACAAACTTATAGTCAACATATCACCCGAAACCATCATCTGCATGAGCCGTTCAAGTACTTACCTCTGATTATTATTACAGTGTTATTATGAAGGTCAAACCAGAGACTTGTGCCACCTTGTGTATGTCACACAGAACACAGTCCAGTTGATCCATCCATCAGTGTTTGTGTTTTTTTCAAGTTCTCTTTAATGGTCGATTGTTCTATATCAGCGATCACTTTATTCAGTGTCTTAGTTTTGTCAGACAGACCCTGATGCTTCAGTCTAAACACCAGTGCTTTAGACAGGTGTATGGGCAGCTTGGGGGAACATGTCCATCCTGCATAGCATTGACAGGTGAACCTCCTGGAGAAGAGAGTCAGGTAAGCCAGACTGGGAGTCCCCAGGACCATATACGTGCCCCTGGCCCAGAGGATACGGAAGTTCCCTGAGGACAGGTGGAGGTAGTGGTCCGACTCGTAGTGCTTCCGGACGCAGCGCCCGTTCCCCTGGCACAGGAAGTTGGTGCACAGCTGGGCGGTGGCAGTCACATTGTTGACGTAGGGGTTGAGCGTGGTGGTGAGGTACGAGGAAAGAGCTTCACAAGACGCCTGTTGAGAGAGAGAAAGTTGGAGGAAATGATAACGCTTCATGTTTATGTGTAGTGCTGAGGTACGCCTAGTGAGCCTCACAGGATGCCTCTGGGAAGGGAGGGTGGAGGGAGGGAACAATACATCAAAGAAAGTTTGAGTGGATTCATATGTGCTGGAGTAGTATTCTATTTATGGTAATATTCTATTCATGGTGAGAATACTTTTTTTCTGCTTTTGAATAGTTTTGTTTCTTAAAACAATATTATGTGTCTCAAATGGCACCCTAAAAATGTCAGTGGTATTTTGCGTTCGATGTGATTGGGGAGTATCACCTTGAGTGTGTATGTGTGTCAGAAGCCTTGTTTATAGCTGACTCTAGCATGCGGCCTTTGTTCTGATCTTGTCTAAATTTTGATTTTGCCCACATTTTCAGAACTATGTGAGGCTTTGGTATTAACATGTATTAACATGTGACTCATATCCGTCCATTGTGTCCTCACTGTGAACAGATTTCCTGGTCTCTCCTGGTTTCCTGGTCCCTCCCTGTATGCATATTTATTTATTTTAAGATACATATTGATGCCATAAGTTAGTGATGCCACCTGTCAATGATTTTAGAAGGCAGGATAAGGATGATTTAAATGGTTTCACTGTCCAGATCCATGTACACTTGTAAGGAGGAGGTGAGGGCACTCGGAGTGTGGTGTCAGGAAAACAACCTCTCACTCAACGTCAACAAAACACAGGAGATGATTGTGGACTCCAGGAAACAGCAAAAGGCGCCCCCCCCCCCCCCCCCCCCCCCCCCCCCATACACATCGACGGAACAGCAGTGGAGAAGGTGGAAAGTTTTAAGTTCCTCGGCGTAGACATCACCGACCAACTGATAAAATGGTCCACCCACACAGACAGTGTGGTGAAGAAGGCGCAGCAGCGCCTCTTCAAACTCAGGAGGCTGAAGAAATTTGTCTTGTCACCTAAAATCCTCACAAACTTTTACAGATGCACAATTGAGAGCATCTTGTCGGGCTGTATCACCGCCTGGTACGGCAACTGAACCGCCCACAACCACAAGGCTCTCCAGAGGTTGGTGCGGTCTGCACAATGCATCACCGGGGGCAAACTACCTGCCCTCCAGGACACCTACAGCACCCGATGTCACAGGAAAGCCAAAAAGATCATCAAGGACAACAACCACCCGAGCCACTGCGTGTTCACCCCACTACAATCCAGAAGGCGAGGTCAGTATAGGTGCATCAAAGCTGGGATCGAGAAACTGAAAACAGCTTCTATCTCAAGGCCATCAAACTGTTAAACAGCCATCACTGACACAGAGAGGCTACTGCCTACATACAGACTCAAAATCATTGGCCACTTTAATAAATGGATCACTAGTCACTTTAATAATGCCACTTTAGTAATGTTTACATATCTTGCATTACTCCTCTCATATGTATATACTGTATTCTATACCATCTATTGCATTTTGCCTATGCCGCTCGGTCATCGCTCATCCATATATTTATATGTACATATTCTTATTCCATCCGTTTAGTTAGATTTGCGTGTATTCGGTAGTTGTTGTGGAATTGTTAGATATTACTGCACTGTTGGAACTAGAAGCCCAAGCATTTTGCTACACTCGCATTAACATCTGCTAACCATGTGTATGTGACCAATACAATTTAATTTGATTTGATTTGAGGTGGTGAGGAGGGGGTGAGGAAGATCTGATCACAGTCAGATCACAATGCATCTTTTGATTGTCTACATACAGTACACCTGTCTGAAAATGTGGGCACCATCAGGATGTGGACAAGATCAGGACAAAGGATCCATGTTAGAACCAGGTATAAACAGGGCTAGAGTATCACCTAACCTTGTCATCGTAGTTGGCACTGGCCCCCCACAGCATGGCTCCTGAGGCCCCCACAGCAGCACTCTCCCTGATGGTGCTGACAAGGTCCCCCTGGAGAACATCGCACAGAGTTTGAAGGTAGGCCTTGAAACATATCTACAGGTACACCTCCAATTGACTCAAATGATGTCAATTAGCCTATCAGAAGCTTCTAAAGCCATGACATCATTTTCTGGAATTTTCCAAGCTGTTTAAAGGCACAGTTAACTTAGTGAATGTAAACTTCTGACCCCCTGGAATTGTGATACAGTGAAATAATCTGTCTGTAAACAATTGTTGGAAAAATTACTTGTGTCATGCACAAAGTAGATGTCCTAACTGACTTGCCATAACTATAGTTTGTTAACAAAACATTTGTGGAGTGGTTGAAAAAAACGACTCCAACGTAAGTGTATGTAAAATTCCGACTTCAACTGTATATACTGTACACATTTACAGATGGCTGTTTGTCTTAGTCATTTGGAACTTGTAGTCATTTGGAACTTGTAGTCATTTAGAACTTGTAGTCATTTAGAACATACAGTCATTTGGAACTTGTAGTCATTTGGAACTTGTAGTCATTTAGAACTTGTAGTCATTTGGAACTTGTAGTCATTTGGAACTTGTAGTCATTTGGAACTTGTAGTCATTTGGAACTTGTAGTCATTTGGAACTTGTAGTCATTTAGAACGTGTAGTCATTTAGAACTTGTAGTCATTTGGAACTTGTAGTCATTTAGAACTTTCATTCTACATACATTTATTTGTTTCACGGAGAGATTTGTATCATCTCAACAATCTTCTTGCAAACAATTTTCAGTCCCTTTCCCCATATGCTTAAATGAACCTCCTTGTCTAAAGGTTGTTGCCATGTCAGAATGCTGGCTATAGCTGCTGAGTGCCAGCCTCAAAGATGCCCACAAAGATGGCTGGCGCTGAATGGAAGAACTGCCATGGAACTGCCATTTGGATAATCACTATCCCCTATCCCTAGCCTGCCAAGAATAACCCACAGATGGACATAACGACAAGGTAAAATACAGACGACTCGGTACCTGGACATCCCTTCACATCAGGTCTTCACCACAGCTCCTTGATCTGACGCCACTCTGGATCCAACGAAGACACGTTTGTTTTTGGAGAAATGGCTTTCGCACTTCATCGGACCAGACAAAGTAGGTACTGTAAAAACAACCTTCTGGTATCCTAAACAGAGGAGACTAGACCTATTTCCTACACAGACCAACCGGAGAGAGGAGAAAGCTGGGCCGAGCTGTGTATAAGGATACACCCTCCCACTGCATGTTTGTCTATCGAGAATAACTTGTTATAGTCTGCACCAGCCAAGTTGGTCTTGGAGCAAGAGAGGATGAGACACCTGGGTGTGAGGTTGTGGAGCGTGTACTGTTTTAACCTCTGTTATGTAGCAAGCAGACTGGGACCGGAGGCAGGGGCTTGGCCGGAGTAATTACGGATCAGTAAGAGGATGGGCTGGTGCAGCATATGGGGCTAGTGCTCGGTTAGGCTGGGGTATGGGGGTTCGGCAGGGGATGGGGATTGTGATCGATAAAGAGATTGGTAAGGGGATATTGAAGGGGATGAGCTGGGCCTGCATATGGGGTTGGGAGTGAGATTGGGACTGGACGGAGTATCACAAACAGATTATACCTTGTTTTTATAGCAGTATTTCCCAATGCCTTTCTCATTCTGATTTGATTGCCTTTACACTGCGCTGAATCAAAGCCACCGTAACATAGAGGTGTCATATGTCACAGCCAACCACACAGCGGTTCCGGAAATGAAACCGGGCTGGTTATCAAAGCAGTGTAGCTGTGTAGGACTCTAAATCAATGAGACTTCCTGAACCTGACAGTCTGAGGAAGAGCTTATAACAATTGTCATATTCTAGAATCTGGTTCAGAGCACATTGTTTTGGTCATCTCCAGTATGCAGCTCGATGGGAACACTGGTTATCTGTGCAGCGCTCCGCTCTGGCCAGACTAGTTGTCTACGCAGACCATCTCACACCTCAGTGACAGGAGAGAGGACTATTACGTAATAGATCCCACTGAATGTTGCTTAGATACTCACTAGCAGAAACACTACTGTAGTCAGGGGTGTCAAACGTGTTTGTGGAACAGACATGTTTTTCCTCCTAGGCCTCCAACACAACAATGTGATTCAGACACTGATGAATACATACTTCTTTCAGACATGGAAAGGGCAAGCTAGGAGAGGGTGGGAGGAATTGTAAAGTCTCTCTGCAGCTTACAGTACATTATTGTGAGGTCTAATACAAGGCAGACATACAGGCTGGAGAGTTCACATAGAGCTGAGAAACCATAATAAACCATAAATCATCAGACAAAATAGCCAGGGCTTGAATGCAGAGTCTTGAATGTAGTATAAGTATTTAATTTAGTTAGTACAATATGAAATTATAGCATAACAACAACACACTCATTTTATAATGATGACGGGCTGTATTTTATGAATCGCGATAGACTAAATTCCTATGAATCCATTGAGGACATAGCACTGGCAGCACACCTCATGTTCTCTCTTTTCACAAGATGAACTCTGTGACATGTGACCTCTGACCTGGTAATACTGGCTTAATATGGGATTACAGTCATGGTGCTGGGGGGTGGACGGTGGTGATGGTGATGGGGGACGATACAGGCCGGGGCCACAGGCACAGGGTGCTGATGGGGGAGGGGTGGTCAGAAATACAATTACATTGTATGACGTTAAAGAGCACGTGTCAAACCCATTCCATGGAGGGTCGAGTGTCTGCAGGTTTTCGTTCCTCCCTTGTACTTGATTGATGAATTAAGGTCAGTAGTTAGTAAAGAACTCCCCTCACCTGGTTGTCTAGGTCTTAACTGACAGGAAAAATAAAAAACCCACAGACACTAGGCCTTCCATGGAATGATTGTTGCACATATAGTATATTGTTGACATTGTCTTTTGAGAAGACAGTCTGGGAGAATTTGCACAACTGACATTCCAGTACATTTTCAAATCCAACCACAAGATAGTGCTCCTGATATTACATATGAATAGGGTTTTTAATTTTTTTTTAAATTGAACCTTTGTTTAACTAGGCAAGTCAGTTCAGAACAAATTCTTATTTACAATGACAGCCTAGGAACAGTGGGTTAACTGCCTTGTTCAGGGGCAGAACAACAGATTTTTTACCTTGTCAGCTCAGGGATTCAATCTAGCAACCTTTCGGTTACTGGCCCAATGCTCTAAACACTAGGCTACCTGCCACCTAGTGGTTAGCCCTCCGCACCTCTCTGATTCAGAGGGGTTGGGCTAAATGTGGCAGACACATCAGTTGTACAACTGACTAGATATCCCCCTTTCCTTTCCCCAATAGGCCTTGGAGCCTGTAGACATTTTAACTGTGTTCCCTTTCAGTAGAGGGGGGGTACACACACTTGAAGATTAGTGGCAATCACACATAAAAATATACAATATAAGCCAAGGATGAGAAACTGGCAGCTCGCCCCTTTTGTAGGCCCTCAGATCAATTTCCTAAACGTACTGTTTGGAGAAGGAATAGTAGAATACACAAGGTGCCATTTTGAAATGTGGTTGTGCATCAGCAGTTTTTCTCTTGTTATGTCAGTCACTGACAATCACTCAATTAGCCATGTCAGCTAACAATTTTTAGATTGGTAGTCTACCCAGCTATATAAACTTGTAATAATCATGGTCTAATTGCAGACTGGGGGACTCCATTGATTTTGTTAGTCACTCTCACTCATATATCATATTAAAAACTACAAACATTTCTCTCCACCCAATGGCAGAATGTGTAGAATTGCAGGAAAATTGTTATAAAATTGTAAAATGGGGGGGAGCATCAAAAATAATTCTTATGGCCCCCAAAAAGCTAGGGCTGGCTCTGACTGCATGTAGACCCAGTGAGCCCCTGCAACCCCTCAGGATGAGTTCTGATTTTTCTGTGACCCCCACCTCCATCAGAGTTGCCCAAGCTCTGACAAAGACGGAACCTTTTTCTTATTTTTTTCTTTCCAGTGCAGTGATATTTTCACAGGTTCATCTTTCAGCCTTTTCCTATAGATGTCCCTTTTATACATGTTAGTATTACTTTTTTTTGTAGTTTTATGACCCCATTTTCCAATTGGTAGTTACAGTCTTCTCCTATATCTGCAACTCCCGTACTGACTCAGGAGGGGCAAAGGTCGAGAGCCACGCGTCTTCCGAAACACGACCCTGCCACACTGGTGCCAGCCGCACCAATGTGTCCGGAGGAAAAACCATACAACTGACAAGCGTGTCATCGTGCATGTGCCCGGCCCGCCAAAGGAGTCGCTAGAGCGAGATGGGACAAGGACATCCCGGGCCTGCCAAACCCTCCCTTAACCCAGACGACGCTGGGCCAATTGTGCGTCGCCTCATGGAATTGAACCCGGATCTATAGTGACGCCTCAAGCTCTGCAGTGCCTTAGACCACTACGCCACTCTGGAGGCCTTTTAGTATTACCTTGTGCTGTTGAGTGAGTGAATGAGTGGAAAAGGGAAAAAATAAGGGATATATTGCATGATCTTTACTTCTGTCTAGTATATACTGCCCTCTTGTGGTACAGTTATATTTCCTCTCTCTGATCGCTCTGTCTCTCTCTCATCTCTCTCAATCTCCCCTCCCTCTGATATCTCTCTTCTCCCTGTCCCCCCCGCCTCTTTATTTATTAAGTTACATAATCTATTATTTCTGTTCTGACCGGGTTACTTCATTACTTCCCCCTCACTTCCCATCTCTCTGTGTGTGAGGAGAGCACTGGTATGGCAAGGGGAGTGTGTGTTTCAAGTTTTTTTTACTAGTCCTATATATGGGATACACATGGTATACACCGACCAACATAATGCTTACTTGCAGGTTCCTTAACGACAATGCAACGACAATAACAAATAATAAAAGAAAGGAATCCGAACTAAGTAAATTACGCAGTACAATATAATAAACATTTTATCATACATATAATACAGGAAGGCACAATTTAGGGATCATAAATTGTCTTTAATGTAGGGATCATAAAATGTCTTTAATGTATGGCTCATCAGGCTCATGTAGCATCAGGCTTGAATCTTCATGCCGATCAAAGCTCTAATCAAATCCAGACATATGTATATGCTTTAAATGCTTTAGAATGACACCTCAGATTTTGGCGGGAAATACCAGGTTACATGGCGAAAAAATATTTTATTCTCAGGATGGAACGTTTATAAAATACTGGGGAAATATTCAACCCTTTGTGTGTGTGTGTGGATGAGTGTACTGTGTGGGTGTGTGAATGAGTGTACTGTGTGGGTGTGTGCTTGAGTGAATGCATGTGTGGGGTCCTTGATGATGCTTCGGGCCTTCCTCAGGCACCGTTTCGAGTAGATGTCCTGGATGCGGTCATGGATGGATTAATTCCCATACCTGGCTGTGATGCAACCGGTCAGGACCCTCTCGATGGTGCAGTGGTAGTATTTGGAGAGGACCAGGGGTGGGATGCCGAATTTCTTCAGCCACCTTGGGAAGTAGAGACGCTGTTGCGCCCTCTTGACAAGAATGGTGTTGTTGTTGATTCATGTCAAGTCCTCGGTGATGTGGACGGCAAGGAACATAAAGCTGCTGACTCTTTCTGCTGCAGTCCCATTGATGTGGATCAGGGCATGTTCCCTCTGCTTCCTGAAGTCAACAATTAACTCCTTTGTTTTGCTGACGTTGAGGGAGAGGTTGTTATCCTGGAACCACAATGCCAGTTCACTTACCTCCTGCTTATAGGCTAGCTCGTCATTGACCTACAACCGTGGTGTCGTCAGCAAACTTGATGATGGAGTTGGTGACGTGCAAAGCCACGCAGTCGTGGTCAAAGAGGGACTACAGCAGAGGGTTGAGGACACACCCCGGTTATCTGGGGGGCTCTGAGGTACCGGAACGCATGAGAAAAAAGTAACAAACACCACATAGCTGCGCAGCAGACAGCGTAAAACAGCCACGTAGCCTACTATCTATGGTGGTGAAATGGACAGCACTCTCCAAGGTGCTGATTAATTCAAAGCATTTTAGACGTCACCGCAGAACACATACAGTAGTATTCCCACATACTCAAACAATTTCTTATAGCCTAATTTTCAAGACATCAATGTACAGCAACCTTTTTAGATTGCACTGCAGAACACCCACCATATAGATATGCACACATACCATTCATATCATTTTCAAGACATCAATGTAGCAGCTGAACAAATATCACAATAGCAGAATATAACTTCAAATACAATAGCAGAATATAACTTCAAATACAATAAATCAATGTAAGCTACAGCAGAACACACATATGAGAATATATAGGCCTCCTGCCTATGTGATAATATGAAGCGCATATTCAGATTAACTTCACAGTACAGAACAAGTTTGTAAAGGAAAAAGATGTTCCTACCTTAATTTTCAAAAACTCCCACAATGACTCACTTCATGTCAAGTCCATTTAACTCCTGAGAGTCAATTTCTTGCTCAAAGCCTTGAGCGGGCCTGTGGCTGTGATGTTTAGCCTCCTTGTGTAAGCAGTAGCGGTAAATGGGTAAAATCACTGGGGAAGCTAAAATGCTTGCTCGCTAGCCTAACTTCTAGCTAGTTAATATTAGCCTTCTACATCTAGCTACATATTGAACGTAATCCTTTCAGGCCAGGGGCACAACCATGTATGAATTAATCATTGGTCAGTAAGGCGTATTAAGTAAAAGTCTAAATCCCTATCTCCATCCATGGCTAATTTAGGAAAGGGTCAATTTTAGCAACTGGCTAGCTAGCCACCGGAGGACAACAACAATTCAAGTTTTTGGTGTCAATGAGGTATGCTCTCAATGGGATTTGATAGGAGTCACGCCAAATCCAAGCTGGCTTCCCTTGACACTTTTTTTTGGATGCCCCAGGATCATTCACAGTTGAGCTCGCTCAGTTTAGCTCAACGCTGATTGGCAGATTTGTTAGAATTTGTTTGGTCAAGGGAGGCCAGATGCTCGCTGGCTTCCCTTGCATTCAATGCTACGGGCCGCAACATTGTCATACTCATTTTGGACCAGACAGCATCAGATAGATGGCCTACACATAGAGAGACAGAGGGGGCGCTGTTTCGCTTGCTTGGACGCTTTCTCCTGTGAGATACATTCAGCCTCTTGCGAATTGAAGGAAAATTCTGAAAATAATTTTTTATTGGTTTACATTTTTGGGAAGCCTGGCTTTCCTTGGCATCCATGAATACATGTCACTGCTTGTAAGGATGTTCGGAAGAAGGGCTGTAGTGTCTATTTGTTTTTACATTTTGAGTGTTAACTATAACCTTGGTGTTCTCTTTAGCCTTGTCTACAATGCTTGCTGACACTAAACGTGCCTTGGTTCGGGCATGCTCTCTTTGTTGTTTTTTTACGTTGGAGGCAGAGGACATTACTCTTTTGCTAGTTTAATCCCTCCAGTCTAGACCAAAGCTCCCCGCCTTTTTGCATGTTGCACAGCCCAGCCTTAAATTTTGCATGACAAACCAGGGGTTATATGTTTGCCTGTTCTTAAACTGAGCCTCCATCCAAATTGCACCTGCTTCGAGGCACTTCGTCAGTGGATGCACTGTCCCCGTCCCCCTCTCCCGCCGAGTCTGATTCGCTAGTAGGCCTACTAGCTAGTGGAGGTGCCAGTGGTGATGCTGAACTGGCGGTATTAGCATTGCTGCTAGCTAAGGCATCACCATCAGGAGCAGTTTGCCCCTCGCTCCTCTCCTCCGGCACTGACTGTTCTTTGGATCGGTTTGGGTTTGATTCACCATCTTTCTCTGAATTTTTGGACTTGAAAAAACATCATCAAACTTTATTGCTTTTTTTTATACAGTGAACAAAAATATAAAGGTAAAATGCAACAATTTGAGATTTTACTGAGTTACAGTTCATATAAGGAAATCAGTCAATTGAAATAAATTCATTCGGCCCTAATCTATGGATTTCACATATGCATCTGTTGGTCACAGATACCTTAAAAAAAAAGGTAGGAGCGTGGATCAGAAAACCAGTCAGTATCTGGTGTGACCAACATTTTCCTCATACAACAAGAAACATCTCACTCGCATAGAGTTGCTCAGGCTGTTGATTGTGGCCTGTGGAATGTTGTCCCACTCCTTTTCTATGGCTGTGCAATGCCCACAGGACGCTATACATGCTGTCCGCCATCTAAAATGTATGTAAATTGTATTGTGTCTGTAATGTATTTTTCATTATGTGTCGGAACCCAGTAAGACGAGATGTTGCCATTGGCGTCGGCTAATGAAATCAAAAATCTGCCCAGTACAGTTGAAACCGGTATTCACCCATGAAGAGCACACTTCTCCAGCGTGCCAGTGGCAATTGAAGGTGAGTATTTTCCCATTGAGTTGCGACGCCGACCTGCAGTCAGGGCTTAGACCCTGGTGAGGATGATGAGCACGCAGATGAGCTTCCCTGAGACGGTTTCTGACAGTTTGTGCCAAAATTCTTTGGTTGTACAAAACCACAGTTTCATCAGCTGTCCGGGTCGCTGGTCTCAGACCATCCCGCAGGTGAAGAAGTTGGATGTGGAGGACCTGGGCTGGCCGTGGTTACACGTGGTCTGCGGTTGTGAGGCCGGTTGGATGTACTGCCAAATTCTCTAAAACGATGTTGGAGGTGGTTTATGGTAGAGAAATAGCATTCTCTGGCAACAGCTCCAGTGGACATTCCTGCAGTCAGCATGCCAATTGCACGCTCCCTAAATTTTAGACATCTGTGGCATTGTGTTGTATGACAACAATGCACATTTTAGAGTGGCCTTTTAGTGTCCCCAGCACAAGGTGTACCTGTGTAATGATCATGCTGTTTAATCAGCTTCTTGAAATGCCACACCTGTCAGGTGGATGGATTATCTTGGCAAAGGAGAAATGCTAGCTAACAGGGATGTAAACTAATTTGTGCACAAATTTGAGGGAAATAAGCTTTTTGTGCATGTGGAAAATTTCTGGGATCTTTTATTTCAGCTCATGAAACATGGGACCAACCCTTTACATGTTGCGTTTATATTTTTGTTCAGTATACATTTTTTATTTGGCTGTCCCAGGTTTCAAATTCAGTTGGGAGACGACTATCCTAGGCTACGTGACGTGATTACGTAGGGACCTCTTCACTACCACCAAGACCTGTGTCAAGATCAGTTACTTACCCCACCGGCCCTCCCCATAACCTATATGTACAAATAAGAGAGCAGGTCTGGAAGGATAGAATGATTACACAGCAGTATCCCCATGCTTTTACGTGACGATTTTTCTGTGGGGCGGGAGAAATAACAAGGAGGCAGGCAACTTGATTTAACTCTGATTGCTTTTATTGCAATGTTTACAGTGCAAACAGTGAAACATTTAATAAATCATGATGCGAGAGGTACCGTACCTAACAGAGTGAAATCTGTGAGGTGCCGGATCCTGTTAATTTAAGCACTGTTGCCAATCCTCACAGCCTGTGGTCTGCCTGTCAGGAAGTCCAGGATCCAGTTGCAGAGGGTGGTGTTCAGACCCATGGCTCTGAGCTTGGTGTCGAGCTTGGAGGGAACAATAGTGTTGAAGGTTGAACTGTAGTCAATGAATAGCATTCTCACATAGGTGTTTGTCTTGTCCAGATGTGTAAGGGTTGTGTGAATAGCGATGGAAATGGCATCTTCCGTGGATCTGTTGGAGCGGTAGGCAAATTGGAGTGGGTCCAGTGTGCCTGGCATGCTGGCCTTGATGTGGCCCATGACCAGCCTCTCAAAGTGCTTCCTGATGACCGGTGTGAGTGCGTCGGGGCGATAGTCATTTGGCCATGTCACCTTGTTTTTCTTGGGCACTGGGACGATGTTTGTGTGTTTGTGTGTGTGCTTGATCGCTGAGACCGGGGTTTGCATCGTAGCTGGGTCTGCTGGGGCTGCTTTCTCTCTGTGGGAGTTTTCTGTAACTCTTCTTGGGACATTAAGCTGTTACAGAACACTCTGTTAGGAGAACAAGGGGTTGTACTTCCATCAAGTGGAAGGATTGATGAGCTGCCCCTGAGCTACAAAGGTGGAGGGTCAAGTATAATGAACAGGTATGGAGTTTCAGGCATGGATGGGGCTCCATACCCGAAGTTTGAAAATTCACATCACTCTGTTACTGGCACAGCCTGGTCAGTTGTCGTTATAAATTTCACAAGATGCCTCAAGTTAATCGGGAGTGAACCTTGGAAGACCTCTTGTCCATCTGACTTCCCAGGACTTGTCTCCAACAGAGGGTGAATCCTTCAAATCATATGTCATCTAATCCTAGAGGTGAATTACAGAGTGAGTTTCCAAAGCACAGAAAACATTCTCAGTTCAGTAGCGTGGCCCCATCTGTATGCCCTGCTTTAGCCAACTATTCTGACAACAATGGCATGCATGACACCAATACAGATCTGGGATCAGGTAAATGGGCCACAGCCCTGTCTCATCAGTCATCATCAGATTTAGCATACTGTAGTTGATCATCGTCTACTCCCAAACAGTTTGTATGTCAACTCTCTCTCATTTGGTGACATGTTCTTAAGTTAAGATCCTCGTGATTCATACCAAACAATGGTGAGAATATACATACCAGATCATTTTCAACATTCTATGAATTCTATGATTTTATGGTAAAGAATGTACAGTTGAAGTCGGAAGTTTACATACACCTTAGCCAAATACATTTAAACTCAGTTTTTTCACAATTCCTAACACTTAATCCTAGTAAACATTCCCTGTCTTAGGTCAGTTAGGATCACCGCTATATTTTAAGAATGTAAAATGTCAGAATAATAGTAGAGAGAATTACTTATTTCAGCTTTTATTTCTTTCATCACATTTCCAGTGGGTCAGAAATTTACATACACTCAATTAGTATTTGGTAGCATTGCCTTTAAATTGTAAAACTTGGGTCAAACGTTTCGGGTAGCCTTCTACAAGCTTCCCACAATAAGTTGGGTGAATTTTGGCCCATTCCTCCTGACAGAGCTGGTGTAACTGAGTCAGGTTTGTAGGCCTCCTTGTTCGCACATGCTTTTTCAGTTCTTCCCACACATTTTCTACAGGATTGAGGTCAGGGCTTTGTGATGGCCACTCCAATACCTTGACTTTGTTGTCCTTAAGCCATTTTGCCACAACTTTGGAAGTATGCTTGGGGTTATTGTCCATTAGGAAGACCCATTTGCGACAAAGCTTTAACTTCCTGACTGATGTCTTGAGATGTTGCTTCAATAAATCCACATAATTTCCCTTCCTCATGACGCCATCTATTTTGTGAAGTGTACCAGTCCCTCCTGCAGCAAAGCACCCCCCACAACATGATGCTGCCACCCCAGTGATTCACGGTTGGGATGGTGTTCTTCGGCTTGCAAGCCTCCCTCTTTTTCCTCCAAACATAACGACAGTCATTATGGCGAAACAGTTCTGTTTTTGATTCATCAGACCAGAGGACATTTCTCCCAAAAGTATGATCTTTGTCCCCATGTGCAGTTGCAAACCGTAGTCTGGCTTTTTTATGGAGGTTTTGGAGCAGTAGCTTCTTCCTTGCTGAGCGGCCTTTCACGTTATGTCGATATAGGACTCGTTTTACTGTGGATATAGATACTTTTGTACCTGTTTCCTCCAGCATCTTCACAGGGTCCTTTGCTGTTGTTCTGGGATTGATTTGCACTTTTCGCACCAAAGTACGTTCGTCACTAGGAGACAGAATGCGTCTCCTTCCTGAGTCGTATGGCGGCTGCGTGGTCCCATGGTGTTTATACTTGCATACTATTGTTTGTACAGATGAACGTGGTACCTTCAAGCGTTTGGAAATTGCTCCCAAGGATGAACCAAACTTGTGGAGGTTTCTTTTGATTTTCCCATGATGTCAAGCAAAGAGGCACTGAGTTTGAAGGTAGGCCTTGCAATACATCCACAGGTACACCTCCAATTGACTCAAATGATGTCAATTAGCCTATCAGAAGCTTCCAAAGCCATGACATCATTTTCTGGAATTTCCAAAGCTGTTTAAAGGCACAGTCAACTTAGTGTATGCAAACTTCTGACCCACTGGAATTGTGATACAGTGAATTATAAGTGAAATAATCTGTCTGTAAACAATTGTTGGAAAAATTACTTGTGTCATGCACAAAATAGATGTCCTAACCGACTTGCCAAAACTATAGTTTGTTAACAAGAAATGTGTGGAGTGGTTGAAAAACGAGTTTTAATGTTTCCAACCTAAGTGTATGTAAACTTCCGACTTCAACTGTATATTTGCATACATACTCTATGTATGTGTATGCGTATATGTCTCCAAATCATAAAAACGTAAAACATCCAATGATTTAGAAAAAGCACAGGGCAGGCAGCATATCAGGAAGAGCAGTCATCAGCAGCAACGGTAGGCAGAAAGCACTAACACCTCAACACGTTACTGTGGAGAGAGAGCCTTTGTGCTCAGCTCAGTCCCAACAACAGGGAATCACACAAGTACTGTAGGCAGACCTCAGAACACTCAGGGATGTGAAACGGTGTAACTCTACTCAGAAAACCAAGGTTACATCAATGTTTCGTTGGCTTTACCACTACTGCCCTTTATTAGACAAAACAACAGAGCTATCATTGTATGTAAGTGAGCAGTCCTCTTCATCATGATCATTATTGTCATCATTATCATCGTCGTAATTTACTTTACACTCTAAAAGAGCATTGTGTACTACATTCTTCTCCTTGACAACATCCATTCTCTCTGTCGGCATGTTTACTGATAAAGACTTGTTTCCCTCTCTGTTTTTGACAGGCCCCCTGTGCTGGCATGCCGTGGGCATCTCTCCCTCTATCTCTCTCTCTTACTGACCCATATTGAACCCTCTGTTCTCAGTGAGGAGGGTCCTTATCTGCCTGCCTGTCTGGTTCCACAGGTTCTTCCAATCTGCTCCAGTGAGCCACTCAACAGAACCAGCCTATATATCATTTTTTCAGCAACTAACCATTTCTGATGGGAGTGGCCATCAGTGTCATGACGTAGACCCAGAAAACAATAAAGGCATATTGTCCTGATGCTCTCACCAGGTGTGTTTGCATGTGTGTATTAATCACTCTGTTAGAGGCTGGGGAGCCGAGGCTCTGCATCTCTACCCCCTCGTGCTCTATGATAAAATATGCAACAAGAAACGTGTATGCTGCTCTCGTAGGCCTACAAAATGCCTACAAAATGCAACTGTGAAAACTGAAAAAATATGTGTGTTGGGTACTGTACTGTCTGAGTTGAAAGAGTCAACAACAATTGCTGACACAATCGTTTAATGTGTGATTTATTCCAGCCCTGCCACGTGCACACTATTGCCCCCAAGGGAGAGAGAGGAAAGGCCGAGGTACTGCAGGTATTGTTTGCAGAAAACAGGATCCCCCATTATAGTAGATGGAAAATGTCAATCTTCCAGTAAGTGAAAAAGTGCTTTGAAGACAATCGTGTTACTAATAATTGCTTCTAATACACCAGATGTATGTCATTGAACTGATTATTTAAAAATCTCACACAGAAGAAATTATAAGGATCAACTTAAACAGGAAGCACACATGGTAAGGACTGTTCAATGTTGGTCTGACCAATCGGAATCTATGCTTTAAGATTGTTTTGATCATGCGGACTGGGAAATGTTCCGGGTCGCCTCTGAGAATAGTATTGACGTATACACTGACTCTGTGACTGGGTTCATCAGGAAGTGCATAGACGCTGTCGTTCCCACTGTGATGATTACAGTTTACCTAAACCAAAAACCGTAGATAGATGGCAGAGTTTGTGCAAAACTGAAAGTGCGAACCATCGAATTTAACAATGGAAAGGTGACTGGGAACATGGATGTGTACAAACAGACCAGCAATTACCTCTGTAAGGTAATCAAAGAGGGAAAATGACAGTACAGGGACAAATTGGAGTCGCAATTTAACGGCTCAGATATGAGACGTATGTGGAAGGGACTCCAGACAATCCCGGATTAAAAAGGGAAAGCCAGCTACGCCGCGGACACCATTTCCTCGTTCCAGGATAAGCTAAACACCTTCGCCCTGCTTCGAGGAAAACAACATCGAGCCACCAACGCGGGCCCCTTCCGCTCACGAGGACTGTGTGCTCTCGTTCTCCGTGTCCGACGTAGTAAGTCATTGATGTTAACCCTCACAAGGCTGCTGGCCCAGACAGCATCCCAAGCCGCATCCTCAGAGCATGTGCAAACCAGCTGGCTGGAGTGTTTACGGAAATATTACATCTGTCAGTCTGTCTCCCAGTCTGTTGTCCCCACTTGCTTCAAGATGTCCACAATTTCTCCAGTACCCAAGAAAGCAAAGGTAACTAACTAAATCGCCCTGTAAAACTCACATCTGTCATCATGAAGTGCTTTGAGAGGGTAGTTAAGGACCATATCACCTCCATCTTACCCCACAACCTGGACCCACTACAATTCGCACACCACCCCAACAGATCCACGGATGATGCAATCGACATTGCACTGCACACTGACATATCCCACCTGGACAAGAGAAATACCTATGTAATAATGCTGTTCATCGACAACAGCTCAGCCTTCAACACCATAGTGCCCTCCAAGCTAATCACTAAGCTCAGGGCCCTGGGTCTGAACCCCTCCCTGTGCAACTGGGTCCTGGACTTCCTGACGGGCCAACCCCAACTAGTGAAGGTAGGCAACAACACCTCAGCCACGCTGATCCTCAAAACCTCAGCCACGCCGATCCCCACAGAGGTGCGTGCTCAGCTCCCTCCTGTATTCCCTGTTCACCCATGACTGCATGACCAAGCGTGTCTCCAACTCAATCATCAAGTTTGCTGATGACACAACAGCGGTAAGCCTGATTACCAACAATGACAAGCCCTGCCGGAGTGGTATTAGGAAATGAACCCCTCCTTTAACGTCAACAAAACAATGGAGCTGATCGTGGACTGTAGGAGACAGCAGAGAGAACACTCCCAATCCATATCGATGGGGCCGCAGTGGAGAGGGTCAAAAGCTTTAAGTTCCTCTGTGTGCACATCACTGACAACCTGAAATTGGGGGCACACTGCCTGCCCTCCAAGACATCTAACAGCACCTGGTGTCACAAGAAAGCTAAGAATATAATCAAGAACCCCAACCACCCAAGTCACGGCCTGTTCACCCCGCCACCATCGATATAGAACAGGGGTTTCAAAGTAATTCCATGGAGGGCATAGTGTCTGCGGGTTGTTGGTTTTCACTTTCAGTTAAGAACTAGACAACCAGGTGAGGGGAGTTCTTTACTAACTGGTGACCTTAATTCATCAATCAAGCACAAGGGAGGAACGAAAATCCGCAGACACTCGACCCTCCATGGAATGAGTTTGACACATACAGTATTATGATCTAGAAGAAGCAGACATTACAGCTGGATCAAAGCTGAGACTGAGAGACTGATAAACAGCTTCTATCTCCAGGCCATCAGACTGTTAAACAGTCACCACTAGCCGGTCTCCACCCGGTACTCTACCCTAAACCGAGACTGCTTTTCCCTATCTACATAGTCATTGAACACTGGTCACTTTAATAATGTTTACATACCGTTTTACCCATTTTATATGTAAATACTGCATTCTAGTCATGGCTCATCCTATATAACTACTGCAGTAAAGAACTTTTCTATTCATATACTGTCTATACTGTCTGTACACACCATTATACAGTGCATTCGGGAAAGTATTCAGACCTCTTCACTTTTTCCACATTTTGTTACATTAAAGCCTTATTCAAAAATGGATTAAATAAACAATTTGCCTCATCAATCTACACACAATACCCCATAATGACAAAGCGAAAACAGCATTTTAGAAATGTTTGCAAATATATATAAACGAAACTGATACCTTATTTAGATAAGTATTCAGACCCTTTGCTATGAGACTCAAAATTGAGCTCAGGTGCATCCTGTTTCCATTGATCATCCTTGAGATGTTTCTACAGCTTGATTGGAGTCCACCTGTGGTAAATTCAATTGATTGGACATGATTTTGAAAGACACACACCTGTCTATATGTAACAGTATATCTTCCGTCCCTCTCCTCGCCCCTACTTGGGCTCAAACCAGGGACCCTCTGCACACATCGACAACAGCCACCCTCGAAGCATCGTTACCCATCGCTCCACAAAAGCCTTGCAGAGCAAGGGGAACAACTACTTCAAGGTCTCGGAGCGAGTGAGGTCATCGATTTAAAACGCAATTAGCGCACACACCGCTAGTAAGCTAACCATTTCACATCGGTTACATATATAAGGTCCCACAGATGACAGTGCATGTCAGAGCAAAAAGCAAGCCATGAGGTCGAAGGAATTGTCCTTAGAGCTTCGAGGCACAGATCTGGGGAAGGGTACCAAAAAATGTCTGCAGCATTGAAGGTCCCCAAGAACACAGTTGCCTCCATCATTCTTAAATGGAAGAAGTTTAGAACCACCAAGATACTTCAAAGTAGCCACCCTTTGCCGTGATGACGGCTTTGCACACTCTTGGCATTCTCTCAACCTGCTTCATGAGGTTGTCACCTGGAATGTATTTCAATTAACAGGTGTGCCTTCTTAAAAGTTAATTTGTCGAATTTCTGTCCTTCTTAATGCCTTTGAGCCAATCAGTTGTGTTGTGACAAGGTAGGGTTGGTACACAGAAGATAGCCCTATTTGTTAAAAGACCAAGTCCATATTATGGCAATTACAGCTCCAATAAGCAAAGAGAAACGACAGCCCATCATTACTTTAATAAGACATGAAGGTCAGTCAATATGGAACATTTCAAGAACTTTGAACATTTCTTTAAGTGCAGTCGCAAAAAACATTAAGCGCTATGATGATAATAGCCTCCACAATCACCCAACCTCAACCCAATTGAGATGGTTTGGGATGAGTTGGACCGCAGAGTGAAGAAAAAGAAGCCAACAAATGCTCAGCATATGTGGGAACTCTTTCAAGACTGTTTGAAAAGTATTCCTCATGGAGCTGGTTGAGAGAATGCCAGGAGTGTGCAAAGCTCTCTTCAATGCAAATGGTGGCTACTTTGAAGAAAATATAGATTTTGATTTGTTTAACACTTTTTTGGTTACTACATGATTCCATATGTGTTATTTCATAGTTTTGATGACTTCACAATGTAGAAAATAGTCAAAGTAAAGAAAACCCCTTGAATTAGTAGGGGTGTCCAAACTTTTGACTAGTACTGTATGTAAATGTGATATTTCAGTTTATGTTTAATACATTAGCAAAATGTTCTAAACACATGTTTTTGCTTTGTCATTATGGGATATTGTGTGCAGATTGATGAGGGGGATTCAACAATTCAATCAATTTTAGAATAAGGCTGTAACGTAACAAAGTGGAAAAAGTCAAGTGGCCTGAATACTTTCCAAATCCACGGTATACTCTGAGTACACAAAACATTAACAACACCTGCTCTTTCCTTGACATAGATTGACCAGGTGAAAGTTATGATCAGTTATTGATTTCACTTGTTAAATCCACTTCAGTGTAAATGAAGGGAAGAAGACAGGTTAGAAGGATTTGTAAGCAATCAATTGAGACATTGATTGTGTATATGTGCCATTCAGAGGGTGAATGGGGCAAGCAAAACGTTTTAAGTGCCTTTGAACTGGGTATGGTAGTAGATGCCAGGCACACCGGTTTGTGTCAAGATCTGCAACGCTGCTGGGTTTTTCACACTCAACAGTTTCCCATGTGTATCAAGAATGCTCTACCATCTGAAGGACATCCAGCCAACAAAACTATGGGAAGCATTAGAGTCAACATGGGCCAGCATCCTGGTGGAATTCTTTCGACACCTTGTGGAGTCCATGCCCCGACGATTGATGCTGTTCTAAGGGCAAAAGGGGTGGGTGCAACTCAATATTAGGTGTTCCCCTAATGTTTGGTATAGTCAGTATTCAGACCACTTGACTTTTTCCACATTTTGTTACATTACAACCTTATTGTAAAACTGATTTAAATCGGGGGGTTTTAGACACAATACCCCATAATGACAAAGCAAAAACAGGTTTCGATTTTTTAAAATAATTTATACAAGTATTCAGATCCTTTACTCAGTACTTTGTTGACACACCTTTCGACTGCGATTACAGCATCAATTCTTCTTGGGTATGACGCTACAAGCTTGGCACACCTGTATTTGGGAAGTTTCTCCCATTCTTCTCTGCAGATCCTCTCAATCTCTGTTAGGTTGGATGGGGAGCGTTGCTGCACAGCTATTATCAGGTCTCTCCAGAGATGCTCGATCGTGTTTAAGTCCAGACTCTGGCTGGGTCACTCAAAGACATCCAGAGACTTGTACCAAAGCCACCCCTGCATTGCCTTGGCTGTGTGGTTAGGGTCATTGTGCTGTTGGAAGGTGAACCTTCATTCCAGTCTGAGGTCCTGAGTGCTCTGGAGCATGTTTTTCATCAAGGATCTCTCTCTGTACTTTGCTAAGTTAATCTTTTCCCCGATCCCGACTAGTCTACCAGTCCCTGCCACTGAAAAATATCGACACAGCATTATGCTGCCACCACCATGCTTCACATTAGGGATGGTGCCAGGTTTCCTCCAGACGTGACGCTTGGCATTCAGGCCAAAGAGTTCAATCTTGGTTTCATCAAACCAGAGAATCTTGTTTCTCATTGTCTGAGAGTCTTTAGGTGCCTTTTGGCAAACTCCAAGTGGGCTGTCATGTGCCTTTTACTGAGGAGTGGCTTCCTCTGGCCACTACCATAAAGGCCTGATTGGTGGAGTGCTGCAGAGATGGTTGTCCTTCTGGAAAGTTCTCCCATCTCCACAGAGGAACTTTAGAGCTCTGTCAGAGTGATTATGAGGTTCTTGGTCACCTCCCTGACAAAGGCCTTTCTCCCCCGATTGCTCAGTTTTGCTGGGTGGCCAGTTCTAGAAAGAGTCTTGGTGGTTCCAAACATCTTCCATTTAGAATGATGGAGGCCACTGTGTTCTTGGAGACCTTCAATGCTGCAGAATGTTTTTGGTACCCTTCCCCAGATCTGTGCCTCGACACAATCCTGTCTTGGAGCTCTACGCACAATTCCTTCGTCCTCATGGCTTGGTTTTTGCTCTGACATGCACTGTCAACTGTGGGACCTTATATAGACAAGTGTGTGCCTTTCCAAATCATGTCCAATCAATTTCATTTATCAGGTGGACTTGTAGAAATATCTCAAGGATGATCAATGGAAACAGGATGCACCTGAGCTCAATTTCGAGTCTCGTAGCAAAGGGTCTGATTACTTATGTAAATTAGTTATTTGTGTTTTGTATTTTTTATAAATGAGCAAAAATGTATAAACACACGTTTTCGCTTTGGCATTATGGGGTATTGTGTGTAGATTGCTGAGTAAAATTGTTTATTTAATCAATTTTTGAATAAGGCTATAATATAATGTGGAAAAAGTGAAGAGGTCGGAATACTTTCCGAAGGCATATAGCCTATATATTTATATTCTGGAATCTGACATTGCTCATTCTGATATTTCTTAATTTCTGTTTTTACTTTTGGATTATGTGCAAATTGTTGTCTATGTATTATTACTGCCCTGTTAACCTAGAAACACACGCATTTCACTGTACCTGTGATAACATCATCTGCAAATTTGTGTCAATAAACATTGATTTGTCCAGTCATATATACAGTCATTGGATTTAGGCCTACTCCACCATAGCCTCATCTCATACTTATCCTCATGATAATGCTGTGTTCATTTGCTAGTCTGAACTAGGAAACTCGGACATTTCCGACTTAATAACTGGTTGAACGCAGCATGTGTACAACCAGTTAGCAAGTTGGAAATGTCCGGGTTTCCTAGTTCAGACTAGTAGAAGAATGCGGCATAAATACCATAGCATCAATTTGACAATCCGCGCGTTCTGTCTCTGCTCCGTTCTTTGCTGAATTATAGTATATACGAGATAGTATAAGCCAGATATTTCACCGGATGTATAAATGCGAAGCCTCTGGTTGGCGTTTCCACTCACTACCAAATATGGTGATGAGAGGAAGCCCAGTGACCGGAATTGGGAGAAGATAGAACGAGACGAATTTTGGTAAAATTCTGCAAATGTTGTCATCAATTAAACATTTGACCTCCATACAGTTTTCTGTTTTCAAAACCTCAATCTGTAGCAAACAGAGTGGACTGCGTTTTGCAGACTTTACCCTTTGCCAAGGTTTGAAAAAAAAATTGTTTAGAAGGAATGCAAGGGTCGAATAGCGTTATTGCACATGCGCACTTCACATAGTAGGCGTTCCCTAACGGAAATATGTAAATAAATGCTAGAACGCGCCAATAGGATTTCACTAGTTCGTGCCTGCTTCGCCCCACCTCTGCTCGTTTTGGCCAATATGATTATTTTGTTCCCATTTCAATCGACACGCTCTGGTCTAATTTGGGTTAGTTATAAGAATCTTTGGTATAAACATTGGCTGGATCGTACCATTCTCTCAAAAAATATTTTAATTTAACTTCTTTTGACATATTTGCATTAATTTGTTTTATAAAGATAATACATTGTTATGTCATAAATGTTGTGTAACATAACCGTTTAATGCTCTCAAAATGATCTAGTCGTGCATTTCAAAAGTGTGCACTCCCCCAGTTACGTTTTTGGTTTATTCCCATAGACTGCCATGTTGGATTGAGTCAAAAATCTGCCGCTACTTGCGCTGGAGTTCCGATGAAAGTTTAGTATCTACCATATGCAAGACGTTGCAGGAATGTTCTCATAATTTGGATTGAAGGAGGACCTTACGTTGTGTTTGGGACCAACGGAGATATTATCATACTAAAGCTGTTTCTATCGGGAAGTGAACGAAGGTGCATCGATGTGAGGGTCCAGTTGCAGGCCACGGGAGATCAATGACTGTTTGTTTGGGTTTCATACAACGTCGAATCGGAATCATAACACACCTTTTGGTTGATTGTCAATAATGAGTGGCCATCTGTCGCAACGGCGGCCCGCTAACAGTGCATCCAAACTGCTAACCCCACAAGAGAACGACTGTCTCTTCAATTACCTCGGCAGAAAATGCACCGTAAGTTTATCAATTGTTATACTTTCTTTACTAATTGCTCGTGAATGATGTTTACCCGTTTCAGGATTAATTGAAACCTCTAATTGATGCCTCAATATGTTTGATATAACATTCGAAGGAAAACAACTCTCGCCACAGGCACTGACGGTCCTTCCCTTGGCTTCGGCTAGACTGGTGGAATAGGGGTAGGGAAAAATACAACTTGATATCCCGGGACATAGTGACATTGGGCGGTAGAAAGTTTCAGTCAAGCCCCGAGGCCTCGGGTGTTCCCTGACACACCTGCATAGCATGGAAACACCGAGAAGAGCCAAACCACTGTTAACAAGAATGTGCTGCTCGGTTTTGTTGGCCTAGACCTGTGCCAGTGTTAGGATCTGCTAAACTCATCAATCTGGCTACGAATGTTTTTCGTACTGACGTTGCATAATGTCTTGGCTGATTTCGGAAGCAGCCTGTGTGTTCAGAACAATCTGTCTGGCATGCATTGTTCTGTTGTCCACACAATACTTTCTCATAGGCAATCACACAATTAAATTCAGTTGATTGCAGCAATCAGTGAAGAATGTGACCAGTGTAGCGTTAGTATATCACTGTAGCAAATTAGCTCTGATGGGCAGGGACTCTATTTAATGTGACAGCTTGAAAAATGATATTATATACCGCCTTTTGTTATCATTTGACCCAGCCAGGAAATTATATTTCAATAGAAACAATGTGTCCTCTTGAAACATGATCTGCATTGATTGCACCCTTTAACCTCGGGTATTTAAGTTGGTGTAATGTACAATAGCATTGTAAAGGCCTACACTTATGTCAACAAAATAGGTATACAGTATCTATTTGCTGGTTTTACACCCCAGTATGTCAACTTGATCTGTCAATAAACTACCTGGCTAGCCTTGGGTGGTAGGCTAATGTCATCCGATGTCAATTCAGAGAGCGAATGCACCCACCCCACTTATTTCACAGTACATGCAGGTATGAGCTACCTATAAACAGGTTGGTTGATACAATTGGATTTTTAAAATGTATTTTATTTCACCTTTATTTAACCAGGTAGGCTAGTTGAGGACAAGTTCTCATTTGCAACTGCAACCTGGCCAAGATAAAGCTGCCATTTTTAAGGCTGTTAATCAGTTCATCAGGAATGTGGTTTAATCAGATTTCCTCATGGATGTGGGTCTGTCTGTGTTGTGTAATGTTTGAAACTAAGTTGGTAGGTTTCTACCCAGTGTGAAGTCGGATACTGCTCGCACACTTTCCCTACAGTGGTTGAGCCTACAGTTTCTCCAGAGTAGATGAGTTGATCGTTTTGTCTCGGTAGTAACTTTCCCATGCCACCGTTACCACACCCTTTGCTACTTCCCCATATCATCTGGCTTTGAGTCATGTCACCTTTGTCATGTTCACAAAGATGGCTAAGATGGTGTTGAGGAAGTCGTCTTATCTTACTTCCTCGTTCTCACGTGGTGGGCCAGAAGAGTCCCGCCTCCTACCTGTCTGTCACAGTCATACCTGTCCCAGGTGTGTCTCTGCACCTGTGTTGTACACCTGCATACACAGCCAATAACATCATTCCACAGACATCCAGGCCATGTCACTCACCATGTTAGACAGCCCAGGCAGTTGCGTGAGCGACATTCCTGCCTCGCTCTCCGCATGAACACACTCCTGTTTAAAATCCGCGAGAAGTGAGCGATTGCTTGTTATGTAATGGTCTCGCGTAGCTAGAGAATGAAAATGTAGGAAGCTGCTGTCTTTTCTCTTCCTCCACAGAGAACTTAACACTGAACAGCCCCAGGCTTCTGTGTTTAACCTTTGGCTTATTCCAGTTGTTAAAGGCAAGTTATGCTAGCTGAGCCAGAAGCTCATGTCTAATACCTGTTGCCTGTTGAGACATGGATGTTATGTGCTAGTTGGAGACAGAGCTGTGTCAGTGAATTTCAGCTCAGGGCCTCGCTCTCTATCTTGGTCTCTATCGCTCTGTCACTCCCCTCTCTTTCAGTGATTCATACATACAAACAGTGAGCGGCACACTCTGAAACACAGGCCCTGCCAGATGATGAATCACATGTGAGAGGTCCAACCTGTGTTGCTGTGGCTTCACTGACATTCAACTCATTGGTATTCCTACTGCTTCACTTTTTACTATCAGCACCGGGCTAGAGGTGGAAGCTATCCAATTCGCGTTCTGTGTGAGTGAGACAGACACAGAGACTGCCTGGTCAGCAGTCCTCTCCAGCAGGAAGTGCAGTGGTCAACCTCCTTCAGTGTTTTGTGCTGGAGTGGCGAAAATGTGCCTTTTGATCTTTACCTCATACTTTCCTTCCCAACCTCTTCCCTGTTCCCTCTTTCCCCACCTCGGCCTCCCCTTACCACCCCTACTCTGGGCCTCTGCCTCCCAATACCAGTCTCTGTATTTCCTACTACTCTCCAGTCTCTACTCCTTCCCAACTCCACTTGGACTTTCCCCCCTCTCTTTCTGTCCTTCCCAACCCTAGCCATTCCTACCCAATCCCACTTTTTAGGCTACATGGGAAATACTGTCAGGACATGGATGAATGATGCACACTTACCGTACATTCAACATCCTGTTTGTTTGTTTTCCCTGTGAGCCCTCAACAGTCCTATTGGCTGTAGTGTGTAGTAGCACCAGCAGCCAGGAGAGTGGTGTCATGGCGAGCTTTGATGATGTCACTGGGACTGGTTGCTTCCTGTGGCCAGTGGGGCTCGTTCAGGCTGCCACTTGTGATCAGAGCTCGAGAGGCTGATAGATGAAACCGCTCAGCTCTCTGTGACCTCACTGCCTTAGTCCTGTTGTGGGCACAGCCAGCTAGATGAGCACAGACAAATATTGCTTTCTTTGAAATGTAGTCTAGGCTAGAAAGCTTCATGTCCCCAGACACTGCACAGCCCTTACCCATCTGTGTGTAGTTAGCTACTAGGCGTTCTCGTGAACTTGCTTTACCACTTTCCGCTCTGGCCCGCCTTTCATCTGCAGGGTAATGGGCCTGAACCCCTCTGCGAGGAGGCTAGTAAACTTGGGGAAGAACCTGGGTCCCGTTTCCCAAAAGCATTTTAAGGCTAAGTTTATCTTTAGAACCTTCGTAGGAGCTTCGGTAAATCTCTGTGCTGTTTCCCAAAACCATTGTTAGCTCAGTTGGTAGAGCATGGTGTTTGCAACGCCAGGGTTGTGGGTTCGATTCCCACGGGGGGCCAGCAAAAAAAAAAAAATGTATGAAATTGTATGAAATGTATGCATTCACTACTGTAAGTCGCTCTGGATAAGAGCGTCTGCTAAATGACTAAAATGTAAAAAAAAAAATGTAAAAAAATGTTTCACTTGAAAGCGCTTGTTGTTTACCGACTGCTTGTAAAACAGCTAAGTGTTTTGTGAGCTGCTTTTTTTACCCTTCTGCGTCACTTTATTCACCAAAGATCTCTGCTAATCATAGAATCAAGATGTTTCTGACTGACCAACAATAACTTCCGAACAAAGTTGTCTACAAATAGGCCTACAAAGTTGCCAAAATATTGGCAGTTGTTACAAACAAGTGAAGCATAAAAAGCTTAAAATGTAAGCCGAGATGACTGCATTTAAAATATACTTTTGCTCATGTAATGTATGTGGACACTTGCTCATCAAACATCTCATTCCAAAATCATGAGCATTTATGTGGCGGTGGTCATCCCTTTTGCTGCTATAACAGCCTCCTCTCTTCTAGTAAGCTTTGACTTAAGTCTACTTGAAAATCTATGGCAAGACCTGAAAATGGTTGTCTAATTTGACAGAGCTTGAAGAATTTTGAAAATAATAATGGGCAAATGGTGCACAATCCAGGTGTGGAAAGCTCTTAGAGACTTACCCAGAAAGACTCACAGCTGTCAAAGCTGCCAAAGGGGCTTCTACAAAGTATCCACAAAGTATCCATTTCTGTATTTAATTTTTAATACATTTGCTTTGTCATTATGGGGTATTGTGTGTAGATGGGTGAGAGAAATAATCTCTTTAGTCAACTTTGAATTCAGTCTGGCACACTGGTCGATCACGATCGACTGGTCGATCTCCAAGGCATATCTAGTCAGTCGCCAAACATTTCTGTTAAAAAACAAATAAACCCTTGTTCCTATTTTTTTTAAATTAGTCTCGGGCTGTTGGTGGTAGGTGAGGCCAATTCCGCTGCCCCGCGTGCCAGGTAGGCAAACTGTTGCCATTTCATGTGTCTGAAGGTACAAACTCTGCCTTCCCGGTGGGCCTGGAGAGGAAATCAAGTGCATTATGCCACTGCTGGCCAATCCGATTACTCAGATGATCGAGTCTGCTGTAATTTAGCAGGCTTAAAAAAAGCTACGGCAAAATTGATACTGTGAAATTTCAATACGCTTAAAACTATGACTAGAGAGAGACTGTCAACGAATACAGCAAAGAGCTGCTGTTTTTGAGTGAGTTCATGTTTAAGTTCTTACTCAGCACTGTCAACACTTTGTAGTCAACACTTTTTTTAACCCACAAAATGCGCGTTCTTCCTATTTCCACTCAGCGCTAGAACAAGCAGTGTAGCATTAATGAATGAGTAGGAAAGTGTGTGTGTATATAGGCATGCGTTGTTATTAGCGGCTTGGGTCATTTTTAATATCAAGGAATATTTCACTTTTCTCTGTTTATAGGAGTAACAACATTAATTTGTGCATGAGGCAAAAATAATGCGGTGCGACTCGAGTTTCGTCATCAGCTGGAAGACGGTGTCCCTGAGAGACGGACCCTCAGTCTGCTGCGCTCTCTCTCCGCTGAGACTGACCATCAGGTGCAGGCACCATCAGCCCAGGAAAGTAAAAAAGGCAAATGATTTAAATGTGCCTCACAAATAATACAACCATGAATCTATTACCAGTGTGATCATATAGCCTACCTCAAAATATGAAATATTTTTTTAAATTCCCGAACAACAATGCACTGGCAGGTAAATTCAAGCAAAGCTAACATGCGGTGATAATGTATTGGGCCTATAGCCTACTGCACAAACCTCATTGCTACAGTATTGTTTTAATAGGTTAATGTTGCCTAGGCTTACATTTTTTTTAAGTCATGTTAATAAAAAATCAGAGCGGTAGATCTCGGCATGCATGTTGACTCAAAGTGATCTTGACTCAGAGAAGGTTGGTGACCACTGGGCTTCTGTCTCTGTAATTTGTCTAACGATGCACTTAGCGAACATTCTCTCCGTGTGGTGTTTTTCGGCTTTCGGCCGTTGTAGGAACGACGCATCGTAAGCCTAAGTTCCATCGGTATCGGGAAACCGGGCCCTGATCTTGAGTCTGTGTAGTGGAGCCTGACATCCAGCCCTGCTGAGTCAGAGGGTTCTGCTGCAGGCCTGTCTGCCCCAGCAGGATCACACATAACGGGCATGGTAGAAAGGCCTGGCCACATCAGTCTAAGACCATGAGATACTTGGCAATAACACTCCAGTTAGCTCTGTTTGAGCTAGCCCTTTATCTTTATGACAAGTTATCTTCAAAGAGCTGAGGACATTATTTGCATCGCTGCAGCAGCTTCACTTGGTAACCACTGCTCCCTGAGACGGCCTCCTCCTAGTACAGGGCTGCCCAACCCTCTTCCTGGAGATCTACCGTCCTGTGGGTTTTCAGTCCAACCCTAATGTAACACACCTGATTCTACTCAGATATGCTCAATTAGGGTTGGACAGTAGATCTCCAGGAACAGGGTTGGGCTGCCCTGTTCTAGAGCTTCTAGGTCTAGATGCATTACGAACATGTCTGCTTTCGGAGTCAGTCAGCAGTGTGATAGCTCGGTCCTATAGAGAAAGGCGTAGAGGCTGTTACGGTGAGACACACTGCTGCCAACAATAAAGACACATTATGACAGGCCAGCCTTCCTGTCCTCCTCTCATTACTATAAGTAAGTGACAAGAGTATATTCACCACTTTATTGGCAGCCTGACAGGCTACTTTACCGTCCTGCGTGAGGAGACTGCTGAGATGTCAGTAAGCAATACAGAGGACAGTACTGGCACACAAGAGGACAGGGTGACTTTAGTCCTGCTGAGAAATGAACAGCTCTGCGGTAGTCTAAACTCTGCCAATGCTGTCACACCTTTGTAGTAGTGTTTCTGCGCATACATTATTTTCTAACCTTTTTATTTAATGTTCGACTTGGCGAGATGAGGTTGCCCTGAGCAGATCCGCAGATATTGAGATGAGTGCGATCAGGGGCGAAAATCTGATATCAACTTTGGAGGGGACAATTACATGAAATTTTCTCAAGAGCAATTCCTGAGGGGGACACCAAAAGTAGTGCTGTAACACAGCCTACATTGTAATATGGTAAATGTATATTGCGGAACCAAAGAAATAAGGCGTTTGCCGTACTCCTAACTACCGGTACCCAAAACTACACAACTAATCACAACAGCAATACCATTGCCTTACTGGTGACTGAACTAAGATTTGTTAAAGTTGAGAGTGGGGGTATCCATGGCATTTTCCAATTATGTTACTATTTTACAAGTTAAAAAAAATTAGAACCTTTCATAATGTTGCCAAACAAAGACTCAACAAACTTACCTGAGACTCCGTCTCTGCCAGTCTGTCCCTGCATATCTGTCCCCAACTCTGCTGTCTGTGTGCCATCTGTTGCCTGCTCTGCCTAATGACATCATTGTGAAACATTTCCATTAGAATTTCATTTCTTTCTTATGAACATTTTATCAACTAGTCTTCGAGATATTAGGCTACTAGGGTTCTTACTTTGCGTTTTGGTGTACTGAAAAATACTCTGATGTCCGTCTTTTATTTTTCTGCCATTTTTCTACCTGGCTGGCTGGCTACACACACACACAGTGTGTAGGTTATTTACAGTAGGAGATGGGCTTTTATCATCTTTTATCATTCTATTTGGGCTTCGATCTAGAAGGGAGCTAGCAAATGTGAAACGGATTAAAATGACAAGAGTTGACAGCTGTATGAGTTCACCATTTACACAACATATGCTGCAACCTTTTGTAATTTTAATAGTTTGTTTCATATTGGCTGGCTTCCAACAATAGCTGAATTTGCAAAGCTAGCGAGCACCAATTTTGTTTCAGTGGTGTTTGCTATAATCTTTGCTACCCGGGTTAAATAAAGGTGAAATAAAATAAATAAATAAAAGTTCCCTTGCGACAATTTAGCTTTTGCAACGAGACCATTAAATATATTTAAGACAATGGTAGAAGAGTGTAGTTCTGTTCAGTTTGGACTTCAGTTTATCGCTAACCTTATCACAGGGACTTTGAAGCACTAACTTACATCATCTGCATGCTGATCTTGGAATAAATTGACGATAGCAAAGATTCCATCTTTGACGAGGCCACATAAATGGAATAGGTACTAGCTAGCTTAATAGTTAATATTTGCGCGCTAGCTCTGCATATTCACCTAGTGTGTGTGCGCAATTGACTGGATTAACCTCACGTCAGTTACGTTCATTGAGTGCCTTTCAGACAGTGGATACGACCCCTCTGTTACCTTGCCAACTAAGGAACTGGCAGTGGATCAAACCATTGTGAGGCAAAGGGTGGGGGGGTCGCAATCTTTTGAAACTTAAAAACGCGCTATTAAGTGTCTATAATCAGCACAATTGCTTTCATTGCGTATTATTAATATTATTTAAATTACATAGTTTTGTTTCAGTGATATATTGGGGGGGACAAATCATATTTTTTCCCAGGATGGGGGGGTCGTGTCCCCCCCGGGATTTCCGCCCCTGAGCGCGATACAAAATGTTGCGCGGTCACAGAGTATCTGCGCACACGCTCGGGTGCGCTTCACACTGTTACAGCGTGATCTCTACGTGACCAAAACAGCAGAGATGTTTAGCCTCGCGCTTCAACGCTCTTAGTAGTTGAGGAAGTCGGCCTGATATTGTGTATACTTGGGGTCCTTGAGTCTACCTTTTTAAAGCAGGAAGTTAATTCCATTAGTCAAATACATATTTTTAAAGGGAGACCTGGCCAACACTGCTTCACTGTAAAACATAGACTGAGAGTCTGTGGGTCTCAGTTGAATCCCTATTACATCCATTTTACATTTTAGTCATTTAGGCGACTCTCTTATCCAGAGCGACTTACTGTTAGTGGGGGTTAGAGCGTTGGGCCAGTAACCGAAAGGTTGCTGGATCGAATCCCCGAGCTGACAAGGTAAAAATATGTTCTTCCCCTGAGCATGGCATTTAACCCACTGTTCCCCGGTGTCCGAAGACGTGGCTGTCAATTTTAAGGCAGCCCCCCACACCTCTCTGATTCATAGGGGTTGGTTTAAATACAGAAGACACATTTCAGTTGAATGGATTCGGGTGTATGAACCCCTTGTGCCTTTCTCCCCCCTGCAGTCGCTGTGTTCTGCGGTGGTGCAGGTATACTCAGCAGACAGGAACTCAGCCTGGACCAAGAAGTGCTGTGGTGTGGCCTGTCTGGTCAAAGACAACCCAGCACGATCCTACTTTATCAGGGTGTTCGACATGAAGGTGGGTTTAGTTCACACTGTAAAACAACACATTTTCACTACACCTATCTGATGTATGTGACAAAACCATAGATTAAAACAGATGATGATGATAATAATAATAATAATAATAATAATTATATCCACACATTCTCTCTCTCGCCACAGGAGGGTCGAAGCATGTTAGAGCAGGAGCTCTACAACAACTTCATAATCGCTTTCCCCAAATCTTACTTCTTCACATTCGCAGGAGATGTGAGTTATCCCTTTCTCTATGTACTTGATGTGCCTTGCTCCAGCCAAGTCCTTTCACATGTCATGGTCAATTTATTTATGGCAAAAACCTATGTGTGCTGTTTTTTTTTTAAGCTTGCAGTGTTGTTCGTTCTTATGACATTCCACTTCCTGCGTTTTGTTGGCGTGTGTGTGTGTGTAGTCGTGCCAGATGGGACTGAACTTCTCCAACGAGGAGGAGGCCAAGCTTTTCCGGGGCGCCTTCGAGGACCTGCATGGGAGACGACAGAGAAAATCTGGTGACTACTACCTACCGACGCCATCTTTTATTCTACTGACCTCTGATATTAAAAACCATCTCTCCTCTGACCTTAGCTTGGTCTGCTAATGAGTGGACAGATCCTCTCAATTTTAAGATACAGATCCTCTCAATTTTGAGATATGGATCTCTCCTTCTTTCTATGCCATCTCCTTTACGTCCTGATTGTTCAATTGACAGCTCTCGCTCTCTCTGGCCCACCGTTAAGGGCTCTAGCTCCAGTAGAAGGGGAGCAGATCTAGAATCAGCTTCACCCTCTCCTAAATCCTAACATCAACATGTGCCTGATCAGCTAAGATCAGTGTCCAGGGGCAACAGTGCTCTTCCGTGCCTCTTTTTGAAGTGCTCATGGAGATCAGCTTGCTATAATGACAAGGTCAGGACTGTTTGTCCTCTGTCCCAAACCAGCAAGCGTCGATGCAGTTTCTAATGGATGATCCTTTTTTTTTTAGATTTGAGCTCTGTTTTGTCAGTCTGTGATCGTTCTGGTAAATCACTAACTCGTACACGTACGCTTGACAATCAATCCCCCCCCACACACACGCATCCATGCTGCTTATAAACTAACTCCATCCGAACCCCCCCTGCTTACAGCAGAGTTCCTCTTTGGTCCATACACTTCAGTCACCTGTAAATCCATACCAATCCCTTACCTTTCACTAACACGCAGCACTATACAGGAGATTAATTCTATACATTTTGTTTTACAGAAAAAAGACGTGACCCTCCAGGTCAAAATGGTAGGTCCTTCATGAAAGTCTTTTTTTTTTAATATATATAATTTAGATTTTAACCAGAAATCGACATAGACACTAAGTTTTCAATCAAATAACCCAGAAATGATTTGACTTAAAATATACATACACGTAAACAAACACACTCGTCCCCACGTGGCTTTGATTGAGTGGTTCCAGTGTAAAGCCATTGGATAATCCACTGAATGCAGGTTGTTTCCGAGTGAACACCTCTCCCAAGCCCCTAACTAACACTACCTACCCTACCCCCCCAGTCTTAATCTTAACCATAAGGGGTATGGAAGTACTGTATATCTGACTGTGGCATCAGTGGTGAGAAGCAATTTCAATGTACATAAATCCGCCTTACAGGACATGCTTAGGTATTCTGCATACACATTCCAGAAAGCCAGTTCTACAGGAAGTTGAGCAGATCCCTCCCCTCAATCTTAAAATACCAAACCTGTGATACCACTCACTCCATCACACACTCCACACCAGGCCATATGAATAATCAGCTTACATTCACAGTAGATCACCTAGCTATAGATAAGATGCTACGGTTGAAGTCGGAAGTTAACATACACTTAGGTTGGAGTCAATATCGTTTTTCAACCACACCAAAACTATAGTTTCTTTACAAGAAATTTGTGGAAAGTCGGTAAGGACATTTGCTTTGTACGTGACGCAAGTAATTTTTCTTACAATTGTTTAGACAGATTATTTCACTTATTCACTGTATCACAATTCCAGTGTGCCAGAAGTTTACATACACTAAGTTGACTGTGCCTTTAAACAACTTGGAAAATTCAAAAAAATGATGTTATGGCTTTAGAAGCTTCCGATAGGCAAATTGATATCATTTGAGTCAATTGGAGGTGTACCTGTGGATGTGTTTCAAGGCCTACCATCAAACTCCGTGCCTCTTTGCTTAACATCATGGGAAAATTGTAGACCTCCACAAGTCTGGTTCATCCTTGGCAGCAATTTCCAAATGCCTGAAGGTACCACATTCATCTGTACAAACAATAGTACGCAAGTATAAACACCATGGGTCCACGCAGCCGCCATACCACTCAGGAAGGAGACGCCTTCTGTCTCCTAGAGATGAACGTACTTTGGTGCGAAAAGTGCAAATCAATCCCAGAACAACAGCGAAGGACCTTGTGAAGATGCTGGAGGAAACGGGTACAAAAGTATTTATATCCACAGTAAAACGAGTCCTATATTGACATAACCTGAAAGGCCGCTCAGCAAGGAAGAAGCCACTGCTCCAAAACCGCCATAAAAAAGCCAGACTACGGTTTGCAACTGCACATGGGGACAAAGATCGTACTTTTTGGAGAAATATTCTCTGGTCTGATGAAACGACAATAGAACTGTTTGGCCATAATGACCATCGTTATGTTTGGAAGGAAAAGGGGGAAGCTTGCAAGCCGAAGAACACCATCCCAACCGTGAAGCACTGGGGTGGCAGCATGATGTTGTGGGGGTGCTTTGCTGCAGGAGGGACTGGTGCACTTCACAAAATAGATGGTGTCATGAGGAAGGAAAATGATGTGGATATATTGAAGCAACATCTCAAGACATCAGTCAGGAAGTTAAAGCTTGGTCGCAAATAGGTCTTCCAAATGGACAATGACCCCAAGCATACTTCCAAAGTTGTGGCAAAATGGCTTAAGGACAACAAAGTCAAGGTATTGGACTGGCCATCACAAAGCCCTGACCTGAAACCTATAGAAAATGTGTTGGCAGAACTGAAAAGCGTGTGCGAGCAAGGAGGCCTACAAACCTGACTCAGTTACATCAGCTCTGTCAGGAGGAATGGGCCAAATGTGTTTGGCCAAGGTGTATGTAAACTTCCAACTTCAACTGTGTATATAAACTTGTAGAGTATAAGAGGTGCGTCCTTCTCAAATCCCCTCTCATCAGTACCCAGACAGGCTGTGGGTGATACGGTTCATTGGTGTTTTTCTTGAACTTAAGTCACTTAGTCCCAGCGCTTTCCTTACTGTACAGATACTATAGCAGTCAAAAGCTCTTTAGAGATGCTCTCGGGAACTGGTCATGTAGATTTGCTGTGGTGGAACAGTACAGTGTCACACTTTTCATAGCACTCCTTGGCTCTGTGCCTGGCTCCCCATAGTGTTGTACTGGTCTTTATGGGGGGGGGGGGGGGACAGACCGTGTCACCCCAATCAACTCCTGGTCTGCTTAATCAGGCTAAGAGGATTTAATTCAGCTGCTAACGTTAGTTACTTCACAGCACTCACACTACCCCAGTCTACTCACAGCACTGGCCATGGAAGTGTTGTAGGGGGGGGGGGCTGAATTGGTGACATTTTCTCCATTTGTGACCTGTAAACAGATTGCTGAGGGTGATGTTTTTACATGGCACGGCCCAGACCTATCCTGTCCTATGAAGGTTGATCAGACTGGTAACATACAACATTCTGGCCTAGCAGGCATGGTGTGTGCTGCCTGTGGACATACAGCGGTTTATCTGTGGTGTCCCAGTGTCTGCAGTCATGACAGGTGAGAAGGACCCTGCAGATAGGAAGAGCACACAGCCAGATCCAATGGTTGGACAGGTGGATGTGGTGCCGTGTTTGTTTGGGTCTGACTCACTAGAGTGTGTCTGGGGGAATTAACCGTGTTCACCCAGAATGTTACAGTTTCTGTTGCCTTATCGCTCTTTTTCTTACACTATCTATCCTTCTTTTCCCATGCTGTCTCAGAGTCCTGTCTCCCAGCCAGCCAGCCAGCCTCTCTCTCTCTGATGTAGATTCATCATGTTTAAGAGAATCTCGGGGATTATGGTGGATTAGCAGTGGGCATTAATGGTTATGTAAAATCCAGCAGCACTGTGATTTGCTGGGATTAGAGGTGGGCTGGAGTTGGGGGTGTGGTTTGGCCCGCTGGTGGAGAGGGGAGGAGGGGATGAGAGAATATGGGAAAGCGTCTGGCTCGTAGAGCTGGGACCTGGCAGTGCTCCCTGTTGCGAGGGCGAGGAGAGAGCACTCTGTTTGGAGGCGGGGCCAGCTGTAGCTGTGGCATTTGCCCAACCCCTAGGCACCTCACTCAGCCAGAGGGTCTTAGTCTGCCTTGCTCTGCCTGCTGTCCATCTGGTCATACCCTGCTCAGTCTCCTCTCACGATCTCTCTGGTTGCTCCTCCACCTGGTTCTCTGAATCTGTTTTTGGAAACGCCTGGAGTTGGTTATCTAGTTCTATGGCTCGGGATGTCTCTCTGATTCTCTAGATCTTTGGATCAGTGGATCTCTGAGCTATAGCCCAGGACTAAGCACCACGTAGTCTTGCCCGCCCCCCATGCTGCCGCCTTCGCTCTGAGATGATGTTCTGTACCACCTTCCTGTCCTCTCCCTCTGAGGACCTATCTGAGGGGGGAGGAGGAGGGGCGATGCTTCCGGGAGGGTGTCTCTCCACCCTCCACTGCCTGATCCTTCCCCAGGAGGAACTATATGCGCCCCCCTCGGACCTCGCTACCCGCCTCTCGCTACGCCACGGGGACCACGCTTGCGGCGTGGTGGGTAAGATGCTGCTGGACGTCAACATGGCGGCGGCCGGAGAGTGTAAAGGGGACAGAGGGGGGAGGAAGGGGGACGGAACTCCCTGTGACTGTAGTCCCTCAGTCTCGCCCTCGGTCAGAAAGAGCCCCCGTGGGGACTCCAGCCACAGAGGTAGGTGGCTAGGGAGTCAGGACACTCATGTCCATAGAACTCAGTTTGGATTGACCACTATGTGGGTGTCACAGAACGTGTGAGTCACAGGTAGTGGCAAATAGTATTCAGTGTGAGGATTCCACACGAATCTCATCCAGTCAGTGTTGTAGCGGTGGTTTTGTTTTTCTTGTTTGCTGTGCGTTGGTCTATCCCTGTGGTCCCACCAGCAGACATCTCTCTAACTGCCCTAAGCCTAATGGGAGGCATTAGAGAGGAGATGGGTTTTACACGAGGAGTGCTTACTGAGATTGTAATTTGATCACAGTAGCAGATAGTGTGTCGGGACATTGGCTAAACTCTCCAGGTGTTAAAAGTCAACCCACTGTCTCACCCTGTGTGCCCTCTCATTGAACTAATTGTGGGAGGACGCATCAATGATGGAAGTAGGCCTCATTAATGAAATGTACGTCAAAAGTCTTTTGTAATCAGTATGTTAAACTACCTAGTTCTGAGACTCTGGTCTCTCTCTCCCTCAGACCTAGAGTCTCCCGGACTGTTGCATTGTGTGTACTGCAGTTCTGACTCTTATGTTCCTCCTTAGGCCCTGCCCTGCCCATGGCCACGGTGGACATCAAGAATCCAGAGATCAGCAGTATGTCACGGTTCCACGGCCACAACTCTCAGCTCAACATGGTGAGCAGCAACGTCAACAACAACAAGAAAGAGAAGAAGGTGAAGGGAAAGAAGGGCAAGAAGCTGACCAAGGCAGACATCGGAACGCCCAGTAACTTCCAGTAAGTATTCTTTAATCTATTCTATTCTGTTTAGGTGTGTGTGTGTGTGTGTGTGTGTGTGTGTGTGTGTGTGTGTGTTTAATTCCGCTCTTATTTGTGACATCTGAGAAGTAAGGGTCTTTCACAAGACCTCAGTGTGGGTTGAATCCATCATGAGATTAGATTTGTGGCACTTCTAGTTACTCACTGTGATGTCAAGTTAGGATGTGGCCCGTTTGGGTCAACTGGGGGGTATTGCACGGCTAATGTATAGAGGAGTACCTCTAGCCGTACTGCAATGTGTTAATGTGCACGCTAAGAGTTGATGGGACTTTTTAATCCTGGACATATTTCTAATCACATGTAATATGTATCTGGCATGATTGATGGATGTGAGGATCATCTGTCCTGTGTTTTTATTAATTGGACACTGGTAGTCAATACTATGGTATTGGGTTACTGAAGTAGTGTAAACCTGGGGTATTTAACCGGGGGTCTGCACCCAGGTACTGCAGGGGATCCGCGGAAATAAATGCATTTATACAGTACCAGTCGAATGTTTGGACACCTAGTCATTCAAGGGTTTTTCTTTTTACTATTTTCTACATTGTAGAATAATAGTGAAGACATCAAAACTATGAAATAACACATATGGAATCATGTAGTAACCAAAAAGTGTTGAACAAATCCAAATATATTTGAGATTCTTCAAAGTAGCTACCCTTTGCCTTGATGACAGCTTTGCACACTCTTGGCATTCTCCCAACCAGCTTCATGAGGAATGCTTTTCCAACAGTCTTGAAGGAGTTCCCACAAATGGCTGTGCACTTGTTGGCTGCTTTTCCTTCTCTCTGTGGTCTAACTCATTACCAAACCATCTCAATTGGGTTGGGTGATTGTGGAGGCCAGGTCATCTGATGCAGCACTCCATCACTCTCCTTGGTCAATAGCCCTTACACAGCCTGAAGGTGTGTTTTAGGTCATTGTACTGTTGAAAAACAAATGATAGTCCCACTAAGTGCAAACCAGGTGGAATGATGTATCGCTGCAGAATGCTGTGGTAACCATGCTGGTTAAGTGTGCCTTGAATTCTAAATAAATCAGACCATGTCACCAGCAAAGCACCATCACACCACCTCCTCCATGCTTCACGATGGGAACCACACATGCTGAGATCATCTGTTCACCAACTCTGCGTCTCAAAGACACGGCGGTTGGAACCAAAAATCTCACATTTGGACTCATCAGACCAAAGGACAGATTTCCACCGGTCTAATATCCGTTGCTCGTGTTTCTTGGCCCACGCAAGTCTCTTATTGGTGTCCTTTAGTAGTGGTTTCTTTGCAGCAATTCGACCATGAAGGCCTGATTCATGCAGTCTCCACTGAACAGTTGATGTTGAGATGTCTGTTACTTGAACTCTGAAGCATTTATTTGGGCTGCAATCTGAGATCTAATGAACTTATCCTCTGCAGCAGAGGTAACTCTGGGTTTTCTTTGGCGGTCCTCATGAGAGACGGTTAAATCATAGCGCTTAATGTTTTTTGCGACTGCACTTGAAGAAGCTTTTTATTAAGTTCTTAACATTTTCCGGATTGACTGACCTTCATGTCTTAAAGTAATGATGGACTGTTTCTCTATGCTTATTTCCCCTCTTCTTGCCATAATATGGACTTGGTCTTTTACCAAATCGGGCTATCTCCTGTATACCACCCCTACCATGTCACAACACAACTGATTGGCTCAAAAAGACATTCCACAAATTAACTTTTTAGAAGGCACACCTGTTAATTGAAATGCATTCAAGTGATTGTCCTTATCAAGCTGGTTGAGAGAATGCCAAGAGTGTGCAAAGTTGTCATCAAGGCAAAGGGTGGCTACTTTGAAGAATCTCACATATAAAATATTTAGATATTTTTTTTTACACTTGTTTTCTACATGATTCCGTATGTGTTTCATAGTTTAGATGTCTTCACTGTTTTTCTACAATGTAGGCAATAGCAAAAATTAAAGAAAAAACCCTTGAGCGAGTAGGTATCCAAACTTTTGACTGGTACTGTATATATCATTGTTTTTTGTGTGGATATTTTATTTTCCAATGTTTTTATGAATATCACTAGCAAAAACAGAATAAATACATGTTGAATTAGGAGTGTCTTGTTTCTATTGATTTGTTTCTCAACTCCTAATATTGAGTAAATTACACTCTGGAGTATCGGTCATGGGCTTTGAAAAAGCACCTGCAAATAGGCTACCAGTGTGGTAGTGTCTTGACTTGGACATATATTTTTGCCAACACATGGCTCACCCTTGGTTAACCAGGTAAACAGCTGCTCTTAGCGAACATTTGCTTGGAGTTACCTTTTCTAGTTAGGCTACTTTAGAGTTTACACTTCCTCAGTGTGTCCTCTCATCCCCTGAGTGTAGGGTTAGGCTACCTACTATATACTGATCTGATCATTCCCTCAGGCTCTGTACTCCTCTCTCTCTGATCATGTGTTTCCTTCTAGGCACGTCGGCCATGTCGGCTGGGACCCCAACACAGGCTTCGATGTGAGTATGACTGACTGACTGACTGGGTTTTGACTGAGGAAGAGATATTGTCGTCTATACTGTAGCCTCTGGCTAGTAGAATCATCCCCTACTTCTAATGGTATGGGAAGATCCTATCTGACCTGTGATCTGCCTCTTCTCACGCGGTGGTCTACCTAGCCTCTGTCATAACGTATGGGACGTTTCAAGTTTTAATGTCACATGAACAAGTACAGTGAAATGCCTTTCTTGCTAACTCAAACCAGAAGGCCTGGACAGTGGGATGGTTTCTCTCTGAGGATGTGTATTACTGGGAGAAAGAGGGGAGGGTGGGAAGGAAGGAAGGAAGGAGAGTGGAGAGGGGGGTTGTTGTGTTTTCGTCCCCCTTACCAGTGCTCAGGCTCAGAACTTGTTTATTTCTAAGATAGTGTTCGTCAGACACGATTCTCCTCAGAACTAAATATGTCGTAATATTTCATATCTCTGCCCACTGCAGAAGTCACTGCCAGCCCAGGGTTACACAAGGAGATTTCACATTATAAACCTGTTTCTGCATAATCCATCCATTCATTTCCAGAAAAGGATAAGTAATTATTGCGTGGTGTTCTACACGCACATCGAACATAGCAGACGGGAACCGGAGGATTTGTTGAAGTTTCTGAGCTTTAATACTTTCAAGGACTTAAGTTGAGAGAGAGAGAGAGATGCGCGAATTTAAGAGAAAGAGAGGATCTTTTAACATGTTTCGACAGAAACAGGAAAGAACCCTGCAGGTTTAAAATGTTTTATTTACAGCTGTAATTCATTACATAAAAGAACACAACCTGAATTACATAGAGGTGAACAAACTAACTAAGCTGTTTGTGTCTCTGCCCAGAGAGCTAGAGTAGTGGTTTAAAGTAGATATGATATAAACCTGTGTAATCTAGTTCTGTGGGAATATAATCTCACAGCCTTCAATCCACTCTACCGGATGGGCAGTGCCAACCTGGCACAGTTCCCCTCAGCCACCAGGTGGTGATGCAGGGGCTGTTTTACAACAGGGGTGCCAACATCAGAACAGTTTATCTGAGACCGCCAGCTCTGACATAATGTGGTTCTAACTAATGTTTTATCCCAGTGAGGTTCTACCTAGGGATGCACAGATGCCATTTTTGACCAATATCCAATATTTTCCTTGCCCAGAAACCCGTTACCGATAACGGATATTTAAAGTTTTAGCAGCTTTTTAAGCATTCCAGTACACTTAAATAGTTGAAACACACACATACACACACACCAAAAAGTTATTTTGTTGGCATTTACGCATGTCCCCATTACCAGTAAAACATCATCAAACCCATTTCTTTCACTTACTTGCTGTGCTGTTTTGTCGTTCAGTCATTTAACTCTCAACCAGGATTTCATTATACATGTCGAGCAGTGAAGTTTCAGCTCGGTCTGTCCTTGGCCTCTTCTGACGTGGGTCCTCTTCCTCCGTGCGTACTGTCACTGTGTCCGTTTCCATCTTGTCCAGCTGTCTAACATTTCACGTAAAAACCCTGTTCCTTTTCTGCATCGAAGTAGCGGTCCTTGTACATAGCATCGAGCTCGGTGGCGACACAGTAAAGAGGCTCAGAGAGAATGCCACGAATCCCTTATTCCCAGCCTCTAGTAGAGTACTTTTGCAAGTTTTAACCCCACAGTCTGTGTGGGCAGTTTCATTGAGCAGGCGTTTCAACTCCATGACGGAGGGTATCACGTCTGCTGCAGACGCAGTCGATGAGCTTATTTCTCCAGTCAGTGGTTCGAATGGCGCTAGGAAGTGTGTTCATGTTTTCAGTGAGAGTCCACTGGTTTGTACTGATTGTTGCAGGTAACACAGTCGGCTGCGTACACGCCAAGCACTCATTTTTGTTCCAGCAGGCTCTCCATCATGTAAAAAGTGCTGTTCCATCTGGTGGAAACGTCTTGCTTAAGCCTTTTCGTTTTCACTCCAAGCTGTTCCCGAATTGCTTGCAGGTGGCTGTATGCTAGCAGTGAGTGTTTTAAAATGACCCCGCTATCTTCCTACCTGTTGCCACTGTGTCAGATATGCATGGAAAACTGTCGACTCCGCATTCTTCCA
Source organism: Salmo salar (assembly GCF_965601325.2). Taxonomy (NCBI): domain Eukaryota; kingdom Metazoa; phylum Chordata; class Actinopteri; order Salmoniformes; family Salmonidae; genus Salmo; species Salmo salar. Next base: position 44,207,740 of record NC_138297.1, read on the forward strand.
AAGCCTTTGTCATGTTACGTGTGTTATCACGTAGCACAGCGTGTACTTTGTTCTTGGGGATTTTCCAAGTTTCAAACATGTTCTCCAATGCCATTGAAATGGCAGCAGTGGTATGACAACCAGCACATTCTTGAGCATGCAATACGGCTTTCCTCAGTACGAAATCCTCGTCGACCCACTGCTGTCAGACTCAACATGCTCATGGGGCTGACGTCGCTGGTCCTGTCGTCAGTTGTGAAGTTAATAGCAGTGACGCCCATAGCAAGTAGCTCATGGATGTGCATTTTCAAAGTTTCTGTGCAACTCCGGTAGGGCATCATCTGAAAAATAGCGCCTACTTGGTAGTGTGTACCGGGGCTCGAGGTGCTCGACCAGCCGGCGAAAGCCAACATCGTCCACAACAGAGAACGGTTGATTGTCAAGGGCAATGAATTCTATCTTGGCGTTAATGAATTTCGCCTTTGAGTTGTCTCGCTGAAATGTTCTTTAACTTGTTCAGTTGTGCACTTAGTCACTGAGCGTCTGGGGGTGATGCACTTTCAAATGAGTAATTAGGTTTGTGGTATTGAAAGATTTCACTTTTTCCCCTCGGGGAAATAATGGCAGCAGAAATGTTGCATTATGGCCTTTTTGTTATCCATCTTTGAAACTTAAATAGATCCACACAGCAGACATTGGGCTAGGTTAGTAATGCTGTGTTGCACGTGGTGTCATTACGTCACCTACCTACGTTATACAGGTATGCACGTCGGCGTTAAACTATACATAAAGCCGATATTGGCATTTTTAGCAAATATCTGCCAATTCAGATATGCTTACCGATTTTTTTAAATTTATTTTTATTAATTTTTTTAATGTATACATCTCTCATGCATCCCTAGTTCCTAACTCATTGAGGTTCAAACTAAGTGAAGTTCTGAGTGAAGTTCTAACTGATAGAAGTTCTAACCCAGCATGGTTTTATTTCCTGTAATCCAGTGTTCTCTTCTCTCCTCCAGGTGAACAACCTAGACCCGGAGCTAAAGAACCTTTTTGACATGTGTGGCATCTCTGAGGCCCAGCTGAAGGACAAGGAGACCTCCAAGGTCATCTATGACTTCATCGAGAAGAAGGGAGGAGTGGAGGCAGTCAAGATAGAGCTCCGCAGACAAGGTGCGTGTGTGTGGGGAACTAAGGGCTTTGGGTTGTGTGTTTTGTCAGAAGAGTATTGATAGGTCAGTGACTTACAAAAACAAGTTATCTTGTAACCTATGTAGTGTCCATATAGATTGTTTAGTGCTCTAGAGTCTAATGTTCAGTGTGTGTTCCTCAGGTCCTCCACCTCCAAGGTGGTGTGGTAGGTTGGTTTATCTCTGCATGGTGCTGCTGTGGCATTAGTCTGACTGGGAGCTGTCTGATAGACTAACTCTGACCTCTGCAGGACAAAAGAGTCTAACACAGGGTTTCCCAAACTCATTCCTTGGTGCACGTCTTTTTGTCGTTGCCCAAGCTGATTCAATCACCAACTCATCAAGCTGTGTAGTGCTAGGGCAAGAACCGAAAAGGTGCAACCAGGGGGGCCCCAGGACTGAGTTTGGGAATCCCTGGTCTATCACAGGGGTGCACAACTCAGGCCCTCGAGTTCCTCAGGACTGAGGCCCTTGAAGACCAGGGTCTGTATCCACAAAGCATCTGAGTGAGAATGCTGATCTAGGCTCTGTTTTGTCTTATAGATCATAATGAATAAATTACATGGAAAGATCCTAGATCAGCACTTCTACTCGCAGATGCTTTGTGGATATGAGCCCAGAGCTGTGCGCCCCTGGGCATGATCTAACATTGACAGGCCAGACCAGGAGTCCGATTGCAGTGTGCTGAAGAGACATTTTCCTTTTCTTGACTGTAGAATGACATGTTAGTCAATGCTAAACTCTTTTATAAAACCACAAAGCTTTTGTCTGAGTTTCTGGGTTAGTTGAGAAGAATTACATGAAGCATAGCTGTCCCTAGTGGCTACAGTCATTACTGCATGGTGTCATAGAAGCAATTGAGCTGTATTTATTTGCTGCCTTTCCTCTGAGGTTCTTCTAGAATCTAAAGCATGTTGTGAAGTGTGTGTGTACAATAGTAGAAGCCATGCTAAAATTATTTCTCTGCCTGCTCCAGCCCCTCCACCCCCTCCTTCCAGAGGCGGACCTCCACCTCCTCCCCCACACCAGACCTCCAGCCCCCCACCCCCGCCCCCACCGGTCAGGGGCAGGGGTGCACCTCCCCCTCCTCCCCCTTCCAGAGCACCCACCTCAGCACCACCACCTCCTCCCCCCTCCAGACCAGGCATGGGAGCTCCACCCCCACCCCCACCCCCAACTAGAGGCCTTCTGCCCCCTCCTCCCCTAGCTCCCCATGCCCCACCTCCTCCCCCACCTCCCTCCTTCACCCCAGCAGGTATTGGTTCCGGAGCACCCCCTCCTCCTCCCCCGCCTCCCGGCCCTCCTCCCCCACCCATGCTTCCGGATTCTGATGGAGGGGTTGGAGCTGCTGGTAAGCCCTCAGCCCTGTTGAGCCAGATCAGGGAGGGGGCTCCGCTGAAGAAGGTGGAGCCCGTTTCCACCAGCACCGGACGAAACGGTCTCCTCGAACAGATACGACAAGGCAAACAGCTAAAGGCTGTGAGTGAACATTACCTCTTTATACATTACTCCCTAACCCAGCGTTTCCCAACTGCCGGCCCGTGGGCCAAATCTGTCCCATCAGCAATATGATTTGTCACCCCAAAGCCCCCCAAATTAACCTAGTCAACAGCCAGTGGAATCGCGTGGCGCAAAATACAAATACCTCAAATGCTATAACTTCAATTTCTCAAACATATGACTATTTTACATCATTTTAAAGACAAGACTCTCGTTAATCTAACCACATTGTCCGATTTCAAAAAGGCTTTACAGCGAAAGCAAAACATTAGATTATGTCAGGAGAGTACCCTGCCAAAACTAATCACAGCCATTTTCAAAGCAAGCATATATGTCACAAAAACCAAAACCACAGCTAAATGCAGCACTAACCTTTGATTTTCATCAGATGACACTCCTAGGACATTGTTATACAATACATGCATGTTTTGTTCAATCAAGTTCATATTTATATCAAAAACCAGCTTTTTACATTATCATGTGATGTTCAGAACTAGCATACCAACCGAAAACTTCCGGTGAATTTACTAAATTACTCATGATAAACGTTGACAAAATACATAATTATTTTAAGAATTATAGATACAGAACTCCTTTATGCAATCACGGTGTCCGATTTTAAAATTGCTTTTCGGCGAAAGCACATTTTGCAATATTCTGAGTACATAGCTCGGCCATCACGGCTAGCTATTTTGACACCCACCAAGTTTGGGGCTCACTAAACTCAGAATTACTATTAGAAGAATTGGATTACCTTTGCTGTTCTTTGTCAGAATGCACTCCCAGGACTTCTACTTCAACAACAAATGTTGTTTTGGTTCCAAATAATCCATAGTTATATTCAAATAGCTCTGTTTTTGTTTGTGCGTTCAGGTCACTATCCGAAGGGTGACGCGCGAGCGCATTTCGTGACAAAAAATGTCTAAATATTCCATTACCGTACTCAGAAGCATGTCAAACGCTGTTTAAAATCACTTTTTATGCTATTTTTCTCAGCGATAATATTCCAACCGGGCAACGTTGTATTCATTCAAAGGCTGAAAGAAAAAAATGGAGTAGTCTCGTGAACGCGCATCTCAGTCTCACTGTCCCCAGGCTGACCACTTACAAACTCTCCTGCTGTTCTTTGCCCAGAGACAGCAGACACCCCATTCCACTTTCTGGCGGCTTTAGAGAGCCAATGGAAGCCTTAGAAAATGTCACGTTACAGCACAGATGCTGTATTTTCGATAGAGATGCAACAGAAGGACAACAAATTGTCAGACAGGGCACTTCCTGTATGGAATCTTCTCAGGTTTTGGCCTGCCATATGAGTTATGTTATACTCACAGACACCATTCAAACAGTTTTAGAAACTTTAGAGTGTTTTCTATCCAAATCTACTAATTATATGCATATTCTCGTTTCTGGGCAAGAGTAGTAACCAGTTTAAATTGGGTACGTTTTTTTATCCTGCCGTGCAAATACTGCCCCCTAGCCCCAACAGGTTAATTATGAATATTTGTTTTGTTTAAAAATGTCGGCCCCGAGATGCAAAAACTCCCAAATGCAATGTCCCAAGAAGGCAGTTAACCTGCCTAAATAATGCAAAAGTTACTTTTTAACTTCATTCTTGAGGTGAGAGAATGCAGGAGACATTCAAATAATAATAAAGCATGCAGTGGACTATATTGTGGTGCTGAAATGTAAAGCTGCAACCGCAGTGCAATCAATAGGAGATGAACAGCACCTGGTGCTGGAAATATAGCTAACTTGTTATGCAAGTGTTGCACAGCAACAGATGGATAAAAACTACACCAGTCGAGTAATTCATTTCAACAATGAACTTCATTTTAATTTTTTACTTTACAAACAACAAGCGGGTTTAATTAGAGTCTATTTTTGAAGAGCCTAGGCCTATATAAAATAACTTAACTGGCTGTGGTAGTCTGAGACTCAAGAGCATTTTCCCAATCATTTTTTTTTATTGCCTAATAGAAGTGGGATGTTTTTAATTAGGCCTACTTACAATTGCAGCTGTCCAAAAATGTAGCGTCCTACATAAGACAATAATTTAAAGAAAAAAAGGCTGTGTCTGAATGTCGGTATAGGGGTAGCCAGCTCCTGTAACGACAGAACAATTAGAAAATACTGTCAGCTTGACCTAAATATCCCTGAATAAGCACTCACAATGTTAGTATTTATTAAATACAGTCATATAGGCCACTAAGTTGTTTAATCAATAGGAAAAGTTGCATTTCCCCCCGGACACGATCTTGTGGATGTCGGGTGAGATGGATGCGATTTTGATGCGCAGGCGGTCCTCAATCGACTTATGTGAAAGCCGGTTCCTGGCGTGAGTCTATTCCGCGTTCATAGAGGAAAATGAGGACATTGTTAGCACACAAAATGCGAGTTTCTTTATTGTGCTGTTTTCCTCTGAGAATGCCACCCAGTTAACGCTTCAAAGTTTCTGCGTCGGGCCTCTGTCTGGGGCGGGAAGGCCACTTTGAAAGTTCTATGCTTAGATTCATAATGTCTGAGATTGAATTATTTGCAGACAGCGACATTTTCATTGCAAAGAAGACACACTACGTAGACGTGTTTTTCTCCACCAGTCAACGCACAGAGAAATAGACAAAAATAATAATTTAATAGAGACATGGTGATTTTTTATGAGCGTAATCAGATCTAAATGATTATTTTATAGTCACTGAATTTATTATGTACTAATCAGATGTGTTAATAAACGTTGCTCAAATTGTAGTGTAGGCCAATTAACTGTGTTAATATTATGTACTAGTTCTGTTCTGGCTTGCCGACTATTGGCTCAGAAAAAACTTGTCCCAAGGCCAAACCTGGTTCAAGAACCCTGCCCTAACCCCTTTGCCCCTATACCCTAGCACCTACCTCAACACCTAAAAGCCAATTTATGATTGCTCTGGCATTGCTATCCGGAGGCTCCGTACTGAGGGTGTGATGCAATTGTGGATCCTCCAGAGTCTTGTAGAGGCCAAACCGAGCTCCGTACCGCATCGCCGTGCGCCTCCCAAATTTTGTAACAATGCAGAGGGCTCCGTATAGTTCCACATTGACATGATTGACAACTTCCTTCATAACAGAGCTGCTCCCCTAAGCGCAAGGAGTATGAATGCACTGGCTTCTACAGAGGCCGTATCGCAGTAACTGCTGTACAGCCTATGCAGACGTTGGCTTGACCATGCAGCGACTTTAAGGCTAGCTCTTCACACTTCCCCTATCCTCTAAATTTACTAGACGCACATTCCCCTATACTGGAGAGTGTTCACTGGTGTGTGTTCCTGTGTGTGTTCCAGGTGACTGACGAACCAGGGTCAGGAGGACCCGCCACACCTTCAGCCGGCATCGTAGGAGCTCTGATGGAGGTGATGCAGAAGAGGAGCAAAGCCATCCACTCTTCAGGTACACGCGCGCATGCGCACGCGCGCGCACACACACACTAGATAAGTGGTTGCTGTTATATTCATACCAATGTATTTTGTTTGTCTTTCTCTCCCTAGATGATGATGACGATGATGACGAGGAAGAGGACTTTGAGGAGGATGATGAGTGGGATGACTAACGACCCTCCCCCTCGCGGATGATTGACAACACTACATTGTTCCTAAATTGTCTTTCTAAATCTTATTCAAATTATAATGTAAATGTTTTATCAATTTGCTGTATATTTTTGTTGCCTTTATGCTCTTTTTTTTTCTTTTTTTTTGTTATTCTGTGCAATACCTCATTTAATCTGTAAAGGTTTGTCATGTCATCTTTCTGTAAAGTTTTTCTTCTCTCTCTCCTGGATTTAACTTTTTTTTTGTCAAGTTTCTCTTGATCTGGAAGAGGTCGGTCAGTGACTGGAGGGAGAACAAATGAACAAACTGTCAGAGCCCTTAATAATATAGTTGTTAAAAATCGAGAACACTATTTTCATACCCTTCTCTTACTTTATTTTTACTTAGTCAAAAATCCTAGTTTAACTTTCTTATGAAATCAGCTCTGTTGGAATATTTAGCCCCATTCGCTGTCAATTGTAAATCTCCTCAGAGTTTGTATTTTTGCACGAATTGAAAGAAGAGGCTCAGTACGTGAATACAGAGCAGTATCATGGCTGTATCTGCAACGTTATGCTTTAAAGGCTATCACTTCAATTATCCAACACTGTCAACCCGTACACTACAGTAGTACACACAGCTGTCTGCTGTCTTTTGGTTTGTTTCATCATACACTACATAATTGAGTACAAACAGTTATCATCAATGTTTTTAGTTTTTTTATAGTAGCAATCAGTCTCCTACGGTTATTTGTTTGAATCAGGTCGGTGCCGATGCAAAGCTTGAGGATGAATTAGTTTGTCAACTTAATATGACAACTGATCTTGCAGCCGAGTGTCCCATGATGAGCTGTTTCACTAACAAACTGTCCTTCAGAACCAGTGAACTACACTAACGCTCATCTACTGTCGACACTAACCCGACTCTACACAGGGGGATGCTGCTTTCTCCTTGGAAGGGAACCAATGCTGTTTTTTTTTCAGTATCGCTCTGTCTGTTTTCACGGTTAGTGAAACGGCGTTCAGGAGCCAGGATATATGGACATCAAACCTTCAGAAATTAGGTTGGAAGAATAATGGACTATTAAATTGTACACAAATAAATGTTAATATTTACAGAGATGCTCTCCTGTTTTCTTTGGGATGGATGTATGTTAAATATGAACAGCCTTTGTACAGTAGGATATGCACATTTTACAATAAGTGCTTGTTTGGGCCTAAGATTGAGGGAGAGCAACTTCTGAGTGTTTACCTATTTTCATGTGCGAGCACGTTCAAGGCCTGGACATGGATATGTGCGTGCGTGCCCACTGGCATCCCTTCCATCAGTAGTGAGTGATGACCAGAGCTCTCATCACCAGCAGCTTAGCATGACTGATTAGATGAGCGGGCAATCTTCACATGGGGTCTTTGAACGGTACATATCGAAATGAATGCGTATGGAAGACATCTCTATATGCTACTGATATAGAGTCTGATCTACATTTAATATTTCTGACTGTCCAGTGATGTTCCACGGCATGTCTGAATACCTGAATATCCCCCTGGTTTGTCTGCTCACAAACTGAAATAAGATTACCTGCGTTAATATTTAGATTTAAGTGTAGTTGGTTATTGCAATCTGTTCCAGGTGAGTGTAGCTATGCAATCTGTTCCAGTGTAGCTATGCTGAAGATGGAGGGGGTGCAGCAGGCTAGAGTGTGTTCTGTGTCCACGCTCCTTTGTGCACTTGGTAAGCCTGTGGGACCAGCGTCCCCTATGAAGGGTTTTACAAAAGGGATTATAGCAGGCATGTCACAGTTCCAGGCCCCCAGCATTGTATGGGAATTACTCATGAGCAGTGAGCTGGGCACCCTTGGTGACAATACACTGGGAACAGAGCAAGGACATATACCAACAAGGGGATTTACTGTAGCACAGGTGACATGGGAACAACACTGCTTAATGGGAACACGTGGGCATATGCCACAAGTCTACCACAGCCACTAAATCTGAGTACATTGTTTGCTGGAGGCCTGTAGAAGCGTGATGGGAGGGTTGGACCAAGTAGGAAAATACAGAATTAACAGCTGTTAACTTGGTTTCAGTGTGGCCTATGGCCCCATTTGTCTCTCAGTTCCCAGTACTCATCCTGTTGGCTAAACCCACACGTGAAACTGCGAGGTCGGACTGCGTCCACATCACATAACTCTTGGATTATTTGTAGTGTGTATGTAATAGAGATTAAGCTGGAATGATTGGATAGAAGGATGGAAAGAGTGAATGATTTTTTAGTTTTAAATTAATGAAAATACAGTTTGCCAGGCAGTGGGATTAGAAAAATAACTCCAATGAGCTTTCAGTAGACACTTTATTAAGTTATTTTACACCCTGTTATTGGCTGTGTTTACACAATCTGTATACATCTTTTTTTTTTCTGACTGTCCATGTCAGATTTGCACATTCACACTGATGTCAAAGCCTCTGAAGTAGCATACAGATGCAGTGCTCATTTCCTGGCACTAGCTAGGTTTCCATCCAATTGGCGAGAGATTTTCATGCGAATATTCTAAAATCCGCGTAAACAAAAATGACGAATTTTCCATCAAATAGACTTGTTCGCTGATAAAAAATCATCGCGTCATGTCATTGTGCACACAAAATGTACTTTTTCGCGTAAATGTTTATGAACCGAATAATCTCTAGCCAACAGCTCGCAGATAGTGCGTGTAGACTAGTCTTCATTATGGATTATAGTTAAAAACGAGAATATTTGTAAAACGGAAGTCATGCATAAATCATCATGTCACCAGAATAAGACCCTCGATTTTTATTTGAAGGGAGCATCAAGATCACCGTACGTGCACTTTTTCCACCCTGTGAATTTTATCCTTAATTATTTCATCTGTAGCCTATAACCTGCATGGTTTTGCAAATCGTAGTGGGAGGACCACACACCATATCATCGCTTGACTCCAAGTTTACCTCGATATGATGGTTATTATATCAATATTTTTGCGCATATAGGCTTTTCCACCGCCATTAAAACAAATATCTGCATTTTATACAATTTTACCAAAACGTCATGTTTTGTGATCACCTGTTGTGATTTTTTTTTTACATGGTATGACTTTACTCTCACAAAAACTGTGGATGGAAACAAGTGTTCCTGGGTAGTTTTGTGGTAACGGCTGGTCATGTAATTAAACAAAAACACTTCCGAGGTCCAAACCATAGAGATCCTATTAAATGATTATAATTCCACGGTCCAGACTGAGGTCGCATATGGAGCACTAAAATTTTATCAGGATTGAGATCCACATATGGATGTAGTTCATATCTGAACTCAAAATATCAGATTCCATGGGGTTTTTTTCTGTTTACACATTAGGGAAAGATCAGATATACAGTACCTGATGATAATACCTGATAATACCGAAAACTGTGAATATTGTTTCCCTCCAAGTCAGTTCTTTAGTAGAACTGAGGTAAACCGTGTTTTTGCGGAGTTTGATGTCCTTTCCAATTCCATGTGGGAAGCTAGGATGGTTAGTCAAGGACAGTTGTTGCTGCTGCCAAAAGCATTTCAGTGTTGTGTTTACTTTTAACAGATGTGGGGTGGATTTAGGACCATACCAGAGAACTCTTCCAAGACACACAAATGCACAGGGGAAGTATTAAGTGTTCCTCTGCTACATACACTGAGTATAAAAAAAAACATTAAGGACACCTGCTCTTTCCATGACATAGACTGACCAGCTGAAAGCTTTGATCCCTTATTGATGTCACTTGTTAAATCCACTTCAGTCAGTGTAGATGAAAGGTTAAAGGTGGATTTTTGAGTCTTGAGACAATTGAGACGGCTTGTGTATGTGTGCCACTCAGAGGGTGAATGAGCAAGACAAAAGATTTAAGTGCCTTTCAACGGGTTTAGGTAGTAGATGCCAGGCACAGCGGTTTGTGTCAAGAAATGCAACACTGCTGGGTTTTTCAAGCTCAACAGTTTCCTGTGTGTATCACAAATGGTCTACCACCCAAAGGACATCCAGCCAACTTGACACAACTGTGGGAAGCATTGGGGTCAACATGGGCCAGCATCCCTGTGGAACACTTTCGACCTTGTAGAGTCCGTCCCAACGAATTGAGGCTGTTCTGAGGGCAAAGGGAGGTCCTCAGAACCTTTTATACAAAAGCCTTAGGACAGTAACTTTTTAACATTACATTTTGAAGAGAATCTTTTGGACAGTCTCAATACCTTTTGGACAGTAACATGGTTTAAGCCGTAATAAAACACCATAAAACTTCATTGTGTTGTTACTTTTATCTTCATGTTCAATTCATACAGTATATTCCTCACACACCAAATACAATATTTACAATTATACAAAAAAAGGTTACCTCAGTAAACAATTTAGACAACAATTTATACATTAATCATCACAAAAATGTAGACAACCAAATGCCTTTCTGCAAGGCATACACCGTAAATACATTTAAAATAACATGAATTTCAGATTTTTTTTTCTCCAAAAGTACAGGTGCTATTACAGTGTTAATTTCCAGTATCCTCTCTGAGGAAATTCCAGTTCAATCTGAATGTATTGTTTATGTGTCCTGAGTAGTCTCAGGGTGTTCCCTGTGTCTTCAGATCAGCTAGTCTCTTCATCAGGGACAAAGACAAACTTCCTCTGTGGAACTTCCACCTGCAATTAAAAAAAACAACAACGATTTCTGTTAAATAAAACAGGAATGTTCTTATGCTAGGTTCCTCGAAAACAAAAGATTCCATTTTGTGATTCTGCGATTGCAACATTGTTTGCAAAATCAACAATTCCCTACATATTATGCAAGGGCTTGCAAATTTGATCAATCACCGCACTATTACCGCATATATATGTCAAATCACCGTAATATTACTGCATAAAACTGTCTGATAACCACACTACAAAAAAGGGCTCACAAAAAATTCAACCAATCACCACACTTTTACAGCATAAAGTTAAGCCACATGTCAACAAATGTTTTCCCCGCCAGCGCATTTTCGCGATAAATTGTGCAAAACTCATCATAAAATGTCAGAAATGCAGTAGCAGTATTGAACATTTTTGACCACAAATATTACAAAAATTACTTTGCACTTTCCCTATTTACTCTTTGTTGTCAGAGTTCGTTCTGGCACTGTGAGGCAACACTCCCGTTTCCTTTATCGTAGCAGCCGTCCAACAGTCCTATTTATAACTCCAGTTAAGTGGCAGGCATTCACAGACTCTAGACCCTAGCCTTCTGAGGGCAACCAGGATTTGCCACAGTAACAACATAACAAGCAGTTACCACACATTAATGGGCCCACAGAAACATTAGAGACTAGACTACTCCACTGCTCCTTTCTCCTTCTTTCTCTCAATCTCTTTCTTTTTATCCCCCTCTCTCCATATCTCTCTCTCCTCTATCTCGCTCTCTCTCACACACACACACAGCCTGTGTTAGGGACTTCAACCATGACTTGTGTTGTGTTTGGCTTTGTTCAGACGTAACACAGCGCTTGACGATGGAAAGGTGTCATATGATCAGCGTCCATCGTAATATAACATGTCAACCACAGGAGATGACTCAGATAGCGATGTTCCTCTGTCACCTGTCTAAATCAGACTGACCTCGGAGGTATGTGTTCCCTTTGACTGTAAGAACGCACCCTAAGGTTCTCAAAGCACAACCTTATTTATCTTAGACTGTTTAGACCAGATTCTTTCTCTCAGACATTTTATATGAGTTGTCTTTGACATTTTCCATGATGACATAATGTCTCAGTCTGCTGGCTATGTCACACAAAGAGACATTTTTCCAGATGGAAACATGTTAATTAGTTTCCAGGGCTATTAGGCCGGTGGTGAAGAATTGGGGCATATAGTGTCTGTCCAGGAATACCCAGCCCAGGATACAGCTGGAATAGACTCCACGTTGGTAAGGGCCAATTGTTTTTCCTAGCCATGGGACCAGACCACAAAAGAACTCTGGGCCCTAATGATGATGTATGTGACTATGAACACTCATAGGTGGTGTCTCACCAGCTGACCATCTTTAACCCTTAAACTCTTGTTAACTCTCATTGGCTGTGCATGTACATGCACGCACATGCACGCACACACACACACACACAATCTCACCTTTCTGAGGGAGCGAACACTAGCTTTGCGGATGGAGTCCATGAGCTGGTCGTGTGAGGAGCGCAGTGGAGTGGATGGCCTGCTGTACTCCTGTTCTCTGTTCTCTGCCACTGGCCGCAGAGCATTCTTCAGCTCCTTCAAGATACTGTTGGTATCTTTCAAACCTTTCTTCCCCTTCTTCCCCTTCCCTTTCCCTTGCTTCTTAACGACCTCCTCGTGGAGCCTGATCACCTCCGCTATCTTCCTAGTCGGCTTCTTCTTCTCTGCCGGGGGCTGGCAGGGCAGTGGAGGGGGTGGGGGAGGAGGTGGAGGAGGCGGCGGCGGGGGAGCAGGAGGGGTCTGTTTCTTGGGGAGTTTGGGGGATTGCCAAGGAGACACCCGCGGGGAACCATAGGGCGAAGAACCCGGAGTGCCCTTCAACAGAGCGGTCGTACGGGGGTTAACGGCCCCCTCTGGCCCCGCCTGCTGGTTCTGTCTCTGCTCCTGCAGGCGTTTCTGTCTCTGACGGTCCATGTTACGGGTCAGGATGCCTGTCATGCTCATCCGGGGGCCTGGCAGGTGGAACTGGTAACCCAGCTTGATCAGGGTGTGGTTCTCCCTCAGAACCTTCACCATCTCCATCTCCACCTGACAGACAGACAGACAGACAGACAGACAGACAGACAGACAGACAGAAAGGGAGAGAGAGAGAGAGAAAGGGAGAGAGAGGGGGTGGGTGGGGGTGGGGGGGGGGGGGGGGGATCGTGAGATTGTGCTTTTACCATTGCCTGAAAATGTGTGTTGAGCAGCAGCATCAAGATTGAATACCAAGTCCAGACTGACTGACCTGTCCCCCACACATGTGTCTCTGGTTATGGAAGCGTAGCTCGGTCAGGGTGCTATTGCTAGGCAGAGCCTGGACCATGGCCAGAACCCCTTTCCCTGTCACATAGTTGGACTCGATGTTCAGGCTGATGATGGAGGTGTTTTCGCACAGCGTCTTGGCAATGGCCAGCGCAACGGGGTCGTCAGCATGCGTGTTGGCCAGGCTAAAGACACGCACGTGTGTGTTGGAGCGCAGTGCCTCAGCGAACTGGATTAGAATGTCCTGTGAGATGTCCTCGATGTTGTTGAGGTTGATCTCTTTGAGCTCAGGGTCGTTATTAAGGACTCTTTCCAGGGCCTCGTCGACAACTATTGGGTTACCGTCGGTGTTGGGGTCAAGTGGAGGTGGGGGCGGGGTTTGTCTCATAGGCTCCACCCTTGGGGGTCTCAGGAGGCTAGGGGAGGAGATGACAACTGACAGCGGTGATGGAGGACCAGAATCCTTTGGGGTCGCTGATTTAGGCCTCTTCTCTTCTGGCTCCTCTTCATCCTCCTCTTCATCCTCCTCATCCTCTGTTTCAGCTTCCTCTTCCTCACTCTCCTCCTCCTCTTCTTCTTCCTTCTCCTCTTCCTCTTCATAATCTTTATTTTCTTTCTTGTTCTCGTTATCCTTCTCCTCTGCTTCGCTGTTGCTTTCTGTCACGCATTCTTCCTCACTCTTTTCGGCATCATCATCGTCATCCTGTTTAGACATAAGGTGTAAATCTCTCATTAATCTGACTCAGACACATGGCCATGTTCTCTTTTAACTGTATTATGTCTAAAGTTAGACCTAAACGGGATGTAAGATTAGCATTTTTTTTGTGTGAAGGTCCTAACTGGTTCTCCATTTTACCAGAAAGTGATCATTATTGAATAATGAAGCTTCTTAATTGGTCAAACGTAATTTAAGGTTATCCATAAAGATCTGAGAGTAGCAAGCTAGCTGAGTTCAGACTCTCTCCTGATCACTGACCTGTTTGGGGCTGCTGGCTTCCCCTCTCTCATCCTCCAGTATCCTCTTGGTCTCCTTCTCCCAGTACTTCAACAGAGAGTCTCTACTGAAGGTGCCAGTGGGGGTCTTCTCCGTCTGGTCTCTCTGTCTCAGGCCGATGGGCACGTTGGCATCAGGGTCTATGTCTGCCAGCTCCATCTCCAGCTCTGCTAGCTCCTCTGGGCTGAGAGAAGCCAGTAGTTCATCCTCATCCACATCCTCATACTTACTCAACTCCCGACGGTACCCAAAACTGTTCATTGCTGAAGAGGTTGGCCTCTGGGCTGGACTCCAGGTAGATGGGCTATGCGTGCCGTACGGGTCCGATCAGGGTGGGATCTTTCTGGGATAGGTTTCCGGTCAGAGTGGAGTCTTTCTGGAGATGTGGGTCCAGTCAAGTTCAGTCTCAGCCTGATCTGTTTGTCCTCTACTGCTTCAGTGAGAACAGTACCAGTGGTGTGTGTGCAAGGGGCCTAGCTGGGGTGTCTGTGTCGGTGGTGTGTGTGTTGAGTGTGTGTGTGAGTGTGTGTCCTGTTCTCCTCTCTTCTAATCTCTCCAGCTGCTGCAGAGGCCTTAAGAGAGGGATCAGTGGAGTGCAACAAAGCGTTGGACCATGATGCACAGTGCTTTTTTGGGAGGCGCTGCTCAGAGAGATAGACTAGAGCCACAAAAAGCATGTGAGCTCAGAGAGCAGAGCGGCCCTGGTCAGGCCTGTCAGCGGATCCCAGCAGCAGCCACATTGTTGGTGGCCAAAAAAAGCCCAACCGGACCCAAGAGAGACAGAGAGAGAGTCATGGAGGCACATAACAACAAGCAGAAACACAGCGGCCAACATACAGAGACACATAGCAACATTAAACATCACACACAGAGAAACCTCACAGACATAGAAAGACATTCAGACTCAGAGACACACAGAGACACACACCATGGCATAAACGTTGTCTCAAATAGTACACTTTACCCTAGGCGGCTCTGTTCAAATGTAGTGTACTGCAGAAGGAATAGGGTGTAATTTCAGATATGCCTCTAGTAAGGACCAGAGTGGTTGTTGATCTGATAGGCAACAGAGTGAAGTAGGCCATATTGAAATTGTCACTTTTCAAGTGTCCACTCAACATTGCTGTGTGACACCACTGGCCATCCCGTGGGATTAAGTACTAAAGGTAACATGGTTTCTAAGGTAACATGTTTCTATGGAGCAGACTACTATGGCAATAACGTGGAAGTAGAGCTGTATCTTTTAGTGGGCTTTCATTTAGAACAATGGTTCCTGAAATACTGGGAATAACAATAGACGTTGCGTCAGTGGGCTTATTTAAAAGAGGGTTATGTTATCATTTTAGGCTTGTCAGAGTAGAGTGGAGGAGCTTTTCTGAGAGCTGGCAGACAAGGCAGTGGGATGTTCTCTATCTCTCTCTGCTATTCACTGCTGGCTTTGGGTTTTTAATCAGACCTCTTTGTACATCACCACTCTGTCTGACTGAATGAAAAATTGTATTTAGTTGGAGAACAAAAAAACGGTCTGTTTATCTATGGAGCTTTGTAGAAGCTCTTCCGTTCTGTCAGTCTAAATCTTCTAATGACCCCGAGTGATAATAGTCTGGCTAACACCTAACTCTCAAAGTCCTCCTGACTTCAAAGTCAGGAATGGCTCTTTGAAGTTGTGGGCACAATGCGTTGATAATGAAGGGGGCTGTGCTTTTACTGGTTGTTTCACCTCTGTGTCTTTCTCACTCAAACACCCATATGCACAGCCAGACACAGGCCCAGAGCGCCGTCCCCCTCCCATTACAACGGTTGGATTTTCCAATCCAAACAAAGAGGTCTCAATCCCAGAGGGAAAAAAAACACATTTGAGTGAACCAATCAAACCCGTCGCTCAATTTCTGAGCGAATACTGCATTAACAAACGGCCTCCTTTGCAGACTAGTGTGTCACAGCTCTCCCTGCTCTGGGTCACGTGGGTTGCGTCAGCCAGGCTAGGGTGATAACTCTCTTTGGGTCAAGGGCTTGTTGTTGTAGGTGGCTAATTCCAGATATTCAAAATAGGTTTGACGTGTGTAGATGCATGATGTGTGCATACTGTTTCAGGCAATGGGAAATGATGTGGAGCCTATGATACCTTTCTGTACATCTATTTCTACCGTAAATTCCGGACTATAAGCTGCAACTTTTTTCCTAGGCTTTGAACCTCGCGGCTTAAACAATGACGGGGCTAATATATGGATTTTTCCGCTTTCAATTTTTCTTTCTTAAAAAAAAAGACATTCTGTGACGTGTTCAGTTTTTTGGCGGCATGAAGCTTTCATTAGACCAATGAAATTGCCGAACGGGTTAAGGTCAAACAACTTTTTTGTTTACTGTTTAGATTAAATCGAGCGCTCGCAAACTTCCCATCATTCTGATTACGGTAGTCATTTTGTCACCCTCATCATGGCAAAGACACGGAGAAATGCATATGATGCAGCTTTCAAGTTGAAGGTGATTGATCTGGCTGTTGGAAAAGGAAATAGAGCTGCTGCACGGGACCTTGGTCTTAATGAGTCGATGATAAGACGTTGGAAACAGCAGCGTGAGGAATTGACTCAGTGCAAAAAGACAACTAAAGCTTACTGCTAATTTTTGTTGTTGTTGTTGTTACAAGCCGTGTTTCGTTAAAGCCTATTTATTTTTGTTACAAGCCGTGTTTCGTTAAAGCCTATTTATTTTTGTTTATTTTTGTTACAAGCCGTGTTTCGTTAAAGCCTATTTATTTTTGTTACAAGCCGTGTTTCGTTAAAGCCTATTTATTTTTGTTACAAGCCGTGTTTCGTTAAAGCCTATTTATTTTTGTTTATTTTTGTTACAAGCCGTGTTTCGTTAAAGCCTATTTATTTTTGTTACAAGCCGTGTTTCGTTAAAGCCTGTTTATTTTTGTTACAAGCCGTGTTTCGTTAAAGCCTATTTATTTTTGTTACAAGCCGTGTTTCGTTAAAGCCTATTTATTTTTGTTACAAGCCGTGTTTCGTTAAAGCCTATTTATTTTTGTTACAAGCCGTGTTTCGTTAAAGCCTGTGTAAAGTTAATTTGTTTCAATGTACCGGTAGGCACCTGCGGCTTATAGACATGTGCGGTTTATTTATGTTCAAAATATATTTATTTTTTTAATTCAGTGGGTGCGGCTTATATTCAGGTGCGCTTAATAGTCCGGAAATTACGGTATGTACAGCAGAATTGTGTGTCCAATACATTTTTCCCTTGGGGATAATAAAGTTTATTGAATTGTGTAATGACACACAGAGAGGGGCTACTGTGAGTGAGGAGGATGGAGGATGGGCTTTAGGTCAACGTGGTGTCAGGGAAATTCATATTATTCCGTATGTAAATCTGTGACACTCCATTTAGTGTGACGTGTTACGTAACATTAGGTTACAGACCCATTATGAATGGAATAGCGGTCGTACAAATCTTACAAATTAGAGGATGTATAGTGTCATCCCACTGGGCACACAATGTCATTTCAACGTGGATAATTGGGTAATATTTGGTTGAGACGTTGATCAATGAGATTACAATTTATATTCACCCAATCAAAAGGACCGCAAAAGTCTCCTGAGTGGTGCAGTGGTCTAAGGCGCTGCATTTCAGTGCTAGCTGTGCCACTAGAGATCCTGGTACGAGTCCAGGCTCTGCCGGCTGCGACCGGGAGACCCATGGGGCGACGCAGGGAACGACGCAGGGAACACTTAAACAACACAATGTAACTCCAAGTCAATCACACTTCTGTGAAATCAAACTGTCCACTTAGGAAGCAACACTGATTGACAATAAATTTCGCATGCTGTTGTGCAAATGGAATAGACAACAGGTGGAAATTATAGGCAACTAGCAAGACACCCCCAATAAAGGAGTGGTTCTGCAGGTGGGGACCACAGAGCACTTCTCAGTTCCTATGCTTCCTGGCTGATGTTTTGGTCACTTTTGAATGCTGGCGGTGCTTTCACTCTAGTGGTAGCATGAGACGGAGTCTACAACCCACACAAGTGGCTCAGGTAGTGCAGCTCATCCAGGATGGCATATCAATGCGAGCTGTGGCAAGAAGGTTTGCTGTGTCTGTCAGCGTAGTGTCCAGAGCATGGAGGCGCTACCAGGAGACAGGCCAGTACATCAGGAGACGTGGAGGAGGCCGTAGGAGGGCAACAACCCAGCAGTAGGACCGCTACCTCCGCCTTTGTGCAAGGAGGAGCAGGAGAAGCACTGCCAGAGCCCTGCAAAATGTCCTCCAGCAGGCCACAAATGTGCATGTGTCTGCTCAAACGGTCAGAAACAGACTCCATGAGGGTGGTATGAGGGCCCGACGTCCACAGGTGGGGGTTGTGCTTACAGCCCAACACCGTGCAGGACGTTGGAATTTGCCGAGAACACCAAGAATGGCAAATTCGCCACTGGCGCCCTGTGCTCTTCACAGATGAAGCAGGTTCACACTGAGCACGTGACAGACGTGACAGAGTCTGGAGACGCCGTGGAGAACGTTCTGCTGCCTGCAACATCCTCCAGCATGACCGGTTTGGCGGTGGGTCGGTCATGGTGTGGGGTGGCATTTCTTTGGGGGGCCGCACAGCCCTCCATGTGCTCGCCAGAGGTAGCCTGACTGCCATTAGGTACCGAGATGAGATCCTCAGACCCCTTGTGAGACCATATGCTGGTGCGGTTGGCCCTGGGTTCCTCCTAATGCAAGACAATGCTAGACCTCATGTGGCTGGAGGGTGTCAGCAGTTCCTGCAAGAGGTAGGCATTGATGCTATGGACTGGCCCGCCCGTTCCCCAGACCTGAATCCAATTGAGCACATCTGGGACATCATGTCTCGCTCCATCGACCAACGCCACGTTGCACCACAGACTGTCCAGGAGTTGGCGGATGCTTTAGTCCAGGTCTGGGAGGAGATCCCTCAGGAGATCATCTGCCACCTCATCAGGAGCATGCCCAGGCGTTGTAGGGAGGTCATACAGGCACGTGGAGGCCACACACACTACTGAGCCTCATTTTGACTTGTTTTAAGGACATTACATCAAAGTTAGATCAGCCTGTAGTGTGGTGTTTCACTTTAATTTTGAGTATGACTCCAAATCCAGACCTCCATGGGTTGATAAATTGGATTTCCATTGATTATTTTTGTGTGGTTTTGTTGTCAGCACATTCAACTATGTAAAGGAAAAAGAATTTAATAAGATTATTTCTTTCATTCAGATCTAGGATGTGTTGTTTAACTGTTCCCTTTATTTTTTTGAGCAGTATATTATCACTGTGCAACATCTAATAGCAGAACCAAATTACCTGGATTGCAGTTGAAATTACATTAAAAGTGCATGGTGCATGTGATAAATGCCGTTCGAGATTCTGCACCGGTTATTACAGCAATTTTGAAGATCTTCACAGTCCTGCGACAACCTATTCATGCTACTGTATCTTGAACATGCATGCTCTTTATGATTACATAAGTAGACATTTATAGTAACAGTAACCTTAAAATGTGGCCATGGATGTGTTACTCATTTTAAGGTTGAATGTTACATTAGTTTGTAAGATAGTCTGAACTTTAGGCTATTTACTGTATTAAAAGTAATATTGAATTGTGTTTGGTTTGCAACGCAACCAAATATCAACATTTGAAAGAGATGTTTCTGCTTGGATAGTTCCATCTGTACAACTGAAACACTGTATCAAAATGGCGCCGGAGAAGAAGGCAGACATTTTACGTGCCCCCAACCGACTGTGTTTTTAGTTGGTTTATTTGCGTTGTTTGTAACTTATTTTTTTACTTATTTTGTTCATAATGTTGCTGCTACCATCTCTTATTTCTGAAAATAACTTCTGGACCTCAGGACTGCGATTACTCACCACGGACTAGCAGAATCCTTTTTTTTCTTTAACGAGTCTGATGAGCCCGACATGAACGATATACTGCTTTCGTGGGAACAGGCCCAGATCCCCGTGATTTGCATGAAGAGGAGGCAGGGAAAAAGGGGCCGGAGGGCGGGCTGCCTTCTGAGAATTCGTAGGCGATCGAATAAACCCCCACTTCCTTCCATTCTCCTAGCAAACGTGCAATCTTTGGACAATAAAACAGAGGACCTACGCGGAAGATTAAACTTCCGACGAGACATTCAAAACTGTAATGCTTCACAGAGTCATGGCTGAACGACGACACTATCAATGTACAGTTGGCCGGTTATACACTTCACCGGCAGGCTAGAACAGCGGCGTTTGGTAAGACAAGGTGCAGCGGACTATGTATTTTTGTAAATAACAGCAGGTGCACGATATCTAAGGAAGTCTCAAGCTATTTCTCGCCTGAGGTAGAGTATCTCATGATAAACTGCAGACCACACTGTCTACCAAGAGAGTTTTAATCTGTATTTTTCGTAGCTGTTTACATACCACCACAGTCAGAGGTTGGCACTAAGACAGCATTGAATGAGCTGTATTCCGCCATAAGCAAACAAGAAAACACTCACCCAGAGGTGACCTTTAAACAGGGCAAAATTCATAAGGCTGCAGGGCCAGACAGATTACCAGGACGTGCACTGCGAGCATGCGCTGACCAACTGGCAAGTGTTTTCACTGACATTTTCAACCTCTCCCTGTCTGAGTCTGTAATACCAACATGTTTCAAGCAGACCACCATAGTGCCTGTGCCCAAGAACACTAAGGTAACCTGACTAAATGACAACCGAACTGTAGCACTCACGTCTGTAGCCATGAAGTGCTTTGAAAGGCTGGTCATGGCTCACATCAACACCATTATCCCAGAAACCCTAGACCCACTCCAATTTGCATACCACCCCAACAGATGCACAGATGATGCGATCTCTATTGCACTATACACTGCCCTTTCCCACCTGGACAAAAGGAACACCTATGTGAGAATGCTATTCATTGACTACAGCTCAGCTTTCAACACCATAGTGCCCTCAAAGCTCATCAATAAGCTAAGGACCCTGGGACTCAGCACCTCCCTCTGCAACTGAATCCTGAACTTCCTGACGGGCCGCCCCCAGGTGGTAAGGGTAGGTAACAACACATCCGCCATGCTGATCCTCAACACAGGGGCATTGCACCTGTTGTATTCGGCGCATGTGACTAATAACATTTGATTTGATTTGACTCTGGCCTTAATTCCAGTTTGTCTACAAATGAATAAGATACATTTTGGATTCACGTCTCCATCTCAACCAAAAATCACACTTAAAGAATAGGACTAAATCAAATCATATCATACTTTAAATGCACTTTAAATATGGATTTAGTGCTATTGCTTTTACTTAGATTTTTTGGTTGAGATGGAGACGTGAGTCCAACATATCAATTATTCATTTGTAGACAAACTGGAATTAAAGCCTGACTAATTCAGTGGCACAGATGAAACTATCCAAGCAAAATATACATCTCCTTCAAATATTGATATTTGGTTGCGTTGACAGCCAAACACATTTCAATACCACTACATTTCAAATCAACCAGAGCTTGAAATGCTAGGCCTATTGAATTGTCTATTTTTTGTTTAATTCTGGGTTGAATTGAAACAATAGCAGTTGATGACTGCAAATGCTATATAGGCCTAAATAGCTACTAGCTACCATTTTGTATTTGTTATTTTTAAGTAACACTGCATAATCCATAACCCCCGAGGGGACATTGAGTGACATTGTGACAAAGATCTTGAAAGAAAAGGAGGGGAGAAAAACAGAATGGACTGTCAAGTTATCCTACTGTTTTGACCGAACAAATGTCAATGAAAAGCATCACTAATGATCTATGAGTGATAAAGTATGGTTACATTTCCTTTGCTCTGTTAAACCCTTTGGAATGACTTCGATAGCAACAGTGAATCTACAGTATTTCATTTTTAAGTGGCGATCGTTCAACAATCCCTCTCACGATAGCACATTGGTAATAGTTAGTGACAAATAGCTAAGCAGGGATCAGCTTTGTTAAAACCCTGGATGGGAGACCAAAAGGTAGCTGTAGATAGATCTATTCTCCAGTAGGTGGTGCTACCCAGCATGTTTTTTTTCTTTCTGATAGTGGATATTACATTGAAGATCTGACGTTGTTATAAAGGTACAAATCAAATTCAACATATTTTATAAAAGGCTTGTCTATGTTGAAATTTGGTTACCATGATGGCATAATCCTGTGGTTGAAATTTCAACCCTCAAAACACCAATTGATGTTGATTACTCTTTTCAAACTCAATGTATTGTCCAGGACATTCCACGTCACAATACGTCTACTATTACATTGAAACAACATTGAGTAAACCAGTTTGTGCCAAGTGGGATATGTCTTACCCAGTCGTACAATAATATATGAACTGGATGATAATCATTCAAGTATTATACTTTTTTTCTCTGAGACCACATTTCACATTTACATTTTAGTCATTTAGCAGACGCTCTTATCCAGAGCGACTTACAGTAGTGAATACATACATTTCATGCATTTTTTTTTTTTTTTTGTACTGGCCCCCCGTGGGAATCAAACCCACAACCCTGGCGTTGCACACACCATGCTGGCATTGCACACACCATGCTGGCATTGCACACACCATGCTCTACCAACTGAGCCACAGGGGGGCCGGGTTGCTTGTTGCATCTTGTCAACAGAGGAGAATTATGGGGAGAATTTAAGTTGGTGGTTAGGTGAATTAATGACAAAGGTTATGCAAATGTAAGTAGAAGGTTAGGTGAATTGGGTTAAGTTTAGGATAAGGGTGAGGGGAATAATTAGCTAAAATCCTACAGTTGTCTCCGCCATTAGCTCAAACGCTCAACCTTTGGAATGCTAGATGGTTACAGATTACTCTCACCCATCCTCCTTGAACAAATTCCCTACTTTTGTTTCTGTCTCAAGTAACTAGACCATTAGTAGGTATCATACGTCTTGGAGGTGCTAAAAAATGCGTAAGTATGTTTCATATGGTTCTGAGGCCAGGCTGTTTAGGTAGATGACCAAAGACTTGTAGTACTCATAGTACTCGTAGTATTCTCTTTGGTGTGACCAGAGAGAATTTCTATGGCAGGGTTCTCCAACCCTGTTCCTGGAGAGCTACCGTCCTGTAGGTTTTCACTTCAACCCTGATCTAGATGGCTTATTCATCACAAAACCATTTGATGTTGACAACTATTTTAATGAGTACTTTATTGGCAAAGTGGGAAAACTTTGGCAGGAAATGCCAACAACAAACAGTTGTGAAACATCATATTCATGCATCAAATAACGAAAGAAAATTGTAAATTTGAATTTTGTAAAGTTAGTGTGGGAGAGGTGGAAAATGTTTTGTTTTCGATCAATAATGACAAACCTCTTGGCATTGAAAACTTAGATGGAAAGCTACTGAGGATGGTAGCTGACTCTATTGCTACTCCTATCTGTCATATCTTTAATATGAGTCTAGAGGAAGGTGTTTGTCCTCAGGACTGGAGGGAAGCCAAGTTCATTCCTCTACCCAAGAGTGGTAAATCAGCCTTTACTGGTTCTAACAGCAGACCTATCAGCTTGATGCCAGCTCTTAGCAAACAGTTGGAAAAAATGGTGTTTGACCAAATACAAGGCAATTTCTTAGTAAACAAATTGACAACAGACTTTCAGCATATAGAGAAGGGCACTCAACATGTACTGCACTGACACAAATGACTGATGAATGGTTGAAAGGAATTAAGAAGAAGATTGTGGGAGCTGTACTGTTAGATTTCAGTGCAGCCTTTGATATTATTGACCATGACCTGTTGTTGACAAAACTGATGTTTTATGACTTTTCAACCCCTGACATATATTTTATTCAGAGCTATCTATCTAATAGAACTCAGAGGGTTTTATTTAATGGAAATCTCTCTAATGTCAAACATGTAAGGTGTGGTGTACTGCAGGGCAGCTCTCTAGGCCCTCTACTGTTTTCTATTTTTACCCATGACCTGCCACTGGCATTAAACAAAGCCTGTGTGTCCATATATGCTGATGATTCAACCAAACATGTGTCAGCAACCACAGCTAATGAAGTCACTTAAACCCTTAACAAGGAGTTGCCGTCAGTTTTGGAATGGGTGGCCAGTAAAACTAAGAGCATTGTATTTGGTACAAATCATTCCCTAAGCTCTAGACCTCAGCTGGATCTGGTAATGAATTGTGTGGCTGTTGAACAAGTTGAGGAGACTAAATTACTTGGTGTTAACTTAGATTGTAAACTGTCATGGTCAAAACATATAGATATATAGATATAACTCCTTTCTATCTCATATTGCTCAAATAAACAGCAAACCTGGTTTCAAAAAACAGATAAAGCAACACCTCACGGCACAACGCCTCTCCCCTATTTGACGTAGATATTTTGTGTGTATGTATTGATATCTAGGCTTCAGTATGTGTGCCATTTTTTAAATGTATGTAGTCCTGTCCTTGAGCTGTTTATTAATGTTCTGTATTATGTCATGTTTCATGTTTTGTGTGGACCCCAGGAGGAGTAGCTGCTGCTTTCGCAACAGATAATGGGGATCCTAACAAAATACCAAATAACAAATCTAGCTCACATGATTCTAATAATTAGCTGGTTGATAAGCTGAATCAGGTTAGATAAAACTGGGATTAGAGCAAAAGCCTACAAGAGGTCAGCTCTCCAGCAACAGAGTTGGAGATCCCTGGTCTATGGTATGACTAGTGGGTAGGAACAGTTTCCACTCCACTGTGTCTCTCTGAGCGGCAGGCTGGTGTTGACAGGGCAGGAATGCTGCTGTTCAGATAACAACAACAGTCTGGCAACGCTAGAACTCTCTCAACATAATTCTACATTGGACCATGCTACTCTAGTCTACTCTCTGCTAGCTGTGCCTTCACAACAACAGAACCCACGTTTGGTTCAGTCAGTTACCTGGGGTGTTCTTCGTTTTAAATATTTCACTGCGGCGGCAGATAGCCTAGTGGTTAGAGCGTTGGACTAGTAACTGCAAGGTTGGAAGATCAAATCCTTGAGCTGACAAAGTAAAAAATATGTAATTCTGCCCCAGAACAAGGCAGTTAACCCACTGTTCCTAGGCCATCATTGAAAATAAGAATTTGTCTTTAACTGAGTTGCCTAGTTAAATAAAGGTAAAATAACTATTTGATTTCTGAATACAGCAATTGTTCAGCTACTGTAAAGGCCCAAGGCTTGGTTGGAGTGGAGGATACCAGGCACTGCATAGGACTATAGTCATATGTGTGGATGCTGGTGGTAACATTACCACCAAATGGTATTTTAGGGTTACTCGACTTTGCTTTGGGAAAACGGCCAAAATCCTAACATGTATTTGGGGAATGTTACGAGATCTGGCTCATACCCTCTCTGTGTGCCAGGGAGAGTTGAGCTGAGGGTTGCACTACAAAGCAGGATCATTGAGTTAGCCAGCCAACTCCTAAATATTCTGAAATAACTTGTTATTTGTTTTAGATAGATACGCTTGGAATGGTCTAATTGATTCAACTTCCAAAAACACACACAGTATCTAAGTTAAGCTTTCATAATTAACCAGAAAATGTATAGTTATTTCTGGTTGTTTATCAAAGTTAGCTGGCTAACTCATTGATTCTGCTTTGTAGTATACCCAACAGGTCTCAGTAGCCTTGTTTATACCTGGTGCAAACATGCATCCTGTCCTGATCTTGTCAACATTCACATTTTCAGACATTCTTTCAAAATAATATGTATTTACTTATTTTAAGACTCACATTGATGCCATAAGTCACTTGTCAAGGATTTTAGACGGCTGGATAATGATGATTTAAATGGTTTCACTGTCCAGATCGGTCTACACTTGAACGCCTGACTACCTCCGGAGGTTGTCAGGGAAATCTGATCACAAACAGATCACAATGAGTCTTTTAATCGTCTACACCTGTCTAAAAATGTGGGCACAATCAGAATGTGGACAAGATCAGGACAAAGAATCCATGTTAGCACCAGGTATAAACAGGGCTAGTGACAACACAGTCTCAGATCCAGAGCTCCAACTCACAGAACCTTAAGGGTATAATATGGATGTCTAGATCTCTCTAGATTTAAGCCCTGGTCTAATGAGTCAGGTAGGTGTCAGGGTCACTGTAAAAGTCAACAGTCCATTGCAGCAGAGTCATTCAGACCAGTGTCCAGTGAGTGTTTAGCTCTATGTATAAACTGAATGAGCTCTCAGAGAGTTATTTTTAGTCCTGACCTGCTTTTCCCATGGGGAGATCTTGAGGAGCAGATCACACTACATGTACTGAACCATGCTGCACAGCTGCGCTGTCTAATGTATGCAGTCTAGTAGAAGTAGTAGTACTATGGTAAGGACTATTCAGACTATTCAGAGAGCATAAATCAGTGTGAAAAGAATTGTAGTTATTACAAACATTACATCACCAGTGCACTTGCCATACTTCATATAAGCATAAGTATATGAGCTAAAGCATTATGTGATAGTTATGTACAGAACAGGATAATTTTTTTCTTCTAAATATGTTTTCATTGATATAGTCCAGTTATGAGTGTGTGGCTGCCAACCCACCATACTCGTCGTACTCCCTGTAGGTGAGGTAGTGTTTGAGTGACGGGGGGAATGGTACGGCAGCCATGACCTGAGGGTCATTCAGTCTTCTAGGGGTCATCTGTCTCCTAATGACCAAACGACACTGGTGCTGCAGGGACCGCGGGTTGTCTGGGGGTACACACACATGGACGGGCACACACACACACACACACACACACACACACACACACACACACACACACACACACACACACACACACACACACACAAAAAGTCTGTTTATTATGTTCATGATGATGGCGAGTTGATCTGTAAGATATTTCAGTATTTGCATTCCCACAGTGTTTTGTCCACTATTATTGTATTTGTGATTATAAGAGGACGTGGATTATGCTTATTAGCAATGATGCTGCCTTACCCAGAATGTCACAGATGTCTGGCCACTCTTTCTGTTTTTCCAGGACCCGTAGAAGGTTGGGGCAGATACGTGGGTGTCTGATGTAGTCCAGAAGCATCTGTACCACACTCCCCGCCAGGTTGACCACCGACGACAGGGAGATGATTTCACAGAACTGGAGCAGAGAGCGAACAGGACAGCGAGACTGACATCAGAAGGACAAACACTGGAACTGGACTTGCTGTTATGTTCTTAGTTAGACCAACACATTCTACATCATGCGCTGCCAACCCTGGTCATAGAGGACCACACTGTGTGCAGGCTTTTGTTCCAGCCCAGAACAAAAATACAGAACCTGCCTCCCTCCAGAACCAGGACTTGTCTACTTCCTGTATTCTAAATCAAAGATTGGGGGCCTACTCCTGTTGTACTGGAATAGACCAGGAATAGGCCTACAGGACTTACCGAGGCTCTGCAGTTCTCGTTATAAAATAAAGTTCTTCTATGGTTATTTTGGTAGTCGACCCAGGAGTCGCAGTCCATATCCTGTCCGTTGCCGTGGTTACACATGAAGCACTTGTCTACGTCGTAGCCGTTGTTGAGCAGCAGGCGCAGAATCATGTGATCTCTGAGACAGTACTGCAACGCGGTGGGAAACAGTGTGTCACTGATCATTCTGAAGTAGCAGTTGACCTCGGCACCCCTGGACAATAGCAGACGCACCAGCTCATACCTGGGGTCGGATGGGTTAGGGTTAGAAAGGTGATGTCATAGAAGAGAGACCAGGAAGTAGGCAATACATGAGAGCTAGGTTGAAGATAAAAGGTTAAGACAACGTCATAATTACAAGCGGAAGCGGGAAGGAAAAAAAATCATGGGACCTAGCAAACTGTTCCAATAGATAGAAGTTGGTGACGTCACTGCTGTGTTCCATTCAGTTTCATTTAAACAGTGCATTCGGAAAGTATTCAGACTCCTTGACTTTTTCCACATTTTGATATGGATTAAAATAGATTTTTTTTTTTAAATCCTCATCAATCTACATACAATACCCCATAAAGACAAAGCAAAAACTGATTTTTTAAAATGTTTGCAAATTTATATAAAAATTCAAAAACAGAAATACCTTATTTACATAAGTTTCGAAATTGAGCTCAGGTGCATCCTGTTCCGATTGATCATCCGTGAGCTGTTTCTACAACTTGATTGGAGTCCACCTGTGGTAAATGCAATTGATTGGACATGATCTGGAAAGGCAAACACCTGTCAATATAAGGTCCTACAGTTGACGGTGCATGTCAGAGACAAAACCAAGCCATTAGGTCAAAAGAATTGTCCGTAGAGTTCCGAGACAGGATTATGTCGACGCACAGAAGGGTACCAAAATATTTCTGCAGCATTGAAGGTCCCCAAGACCACAGTGGCCTTAATCATTATTAAATGGAAGAAATTGGGATCCACCGAGAATCTTCCGAGAGCTGGCCGCCCAGCCAAACTGAGCAATCGGGGGAGAAGGGCTGTGGTCAGGGTGGTGACAAAGAACCCAATGGTCACTCTGACAGAGCTCCAGAGTTTCTCTGTAGAGATGGGAGAACCTTCCAGAAAGACAACCATCTCTGCAGCACTACACCAATCAGGCCTTTATGGCCAGATGGAAGCCACTCCTCAGTAAAAGTCACATGACAGCCCACTTGGAATTTGCCAAAAGGCACCTAAAGGACTCTCAGACCATGAGCAACAACATTTTCTGGTCTGATGAAACCAAGATTAAACTCTTTGGCCTGAATGCCAAGCGTCACGTCTGGAGGAAATATGGTACCATTCCTACGGTGAAGCATGGTGGTGGTAGCTTCATGCTATGGGAATGTTTTTCAGCGGCAGGGACTAGGAGACCGGTCAGGATCGAGGGAAAGATGAATAAAGCAAAGGACAGAGAGATTCTTGATGAAAATCTGCTCCAGAATGCTCAGGACCTCAGACTGGGGCGAAGTTCACCTTCCAACAGGACAACGGCCCTAAGCACACAGCCAAGACAATGCAGGAGTGGCTTCAGGACAAGTCTCTGAATGTCCTTGAGTGGTCCAGCCAGAGCCCGGACTTGAACCCAATCTAACATCTCTGGAGAGACCTGAAAATAGTTGTGCAGCGACGCTCCCCATTCAACCCGACAGAGCTTGAGAGGATCTGCAGAGAAGAATGGGAGAAACTCCCCAAATACAGGTGTGCCAAGCTTGCAGCGTCATACCCAAGAAGACCCGAGGCTGTAATTCGGTGCCAAAGGTGCTTCAACAAAGTACTGAGGAAAGGGTCTGAATACTTATGTAAATGTGATATCAGTTTTTTATTTTTTGCAAAAATGTCTAAAAACAGGTTTTTGCTTTGTCATTATTTGGTATTGTGTGTAGATTGAGGGGGAAAAAACAATTTAATCAATTTTAGAATAAGGCTGTAACATAACAAAATGTTGAAAAAGTCAAGGGGTCTGAATACTTTCCAAATGCACTGTAGCTACAGTGCCTTGCAAAAGTATTCATCCCCCTTGGTGTTTTTCCTATTTTGAAGCATTACAGACGGTAATTTAAATAGATTTTTATTTGGATTTAATGTAATGGACATACACAAAATAGTTTAAATTGGTGAAGTGAAATGGGAAAAATAACTTGTTTCAAAGAATTCGGAAAAAATAAAAACGGAAAAGTGGTGCGTGCATATGTATTCACCCCCTTTGCTATGAATCTCCTAAACAAGATCTGGTGCAACCAATTACCTTCAGAAGTCACATAATTAGTTAAATAAAGTCCACCTGTGTGCAATCTAATTGTCACATGATCTGTCACATGATCTCAGTATATATACACCTGTTCTGAAAGGTCCCAGAGTCTGCAACACCACTAAGCAAGGGGCACCACCAAGCAAGCGGCACTATGAAGACCAAGGAGCTCTCCAAACAGGCTAGGGACAACATTTTGGAGAAGTACAGATCAGGGTTGGGTTATAAAAAAAATATCTGAAACTTGAATGGCTCCCTGCTTGTGCCATTAAACCCCTACAACTCATCCAGAACGCCGCAGTCCGTCTGGTGTTCAACCTTCCCAAGTTCTCTCACGTCACCCCGCTCCTCCGCTCTCTCCACTGGCTTCCAGTCGAAGCTCGCATCCGCTACAAGACCATGGTGCTTGCCTATGGAGCTGTGAGGGGAACGGCACCTCCGTACCTTCAGGCTCTGATCAGGCCCTACACCCAAACAAGGGCACTGCGTTCATCCACCTCTGGCCTGCTCGCCTCCCTACCTCTGATGAAGCACAGTTCCCTCTCAGCCCAGTCAAAACTGTTCGCTGCTCTGGCACCCCAATGGTGGAACAAGCTCCCTCACGACGCCAGGACAGCGGAGTCAATCACCACCTTCCGGAGACACCTGAAACCCCACCTCTTTAAGGAATACCTGGGATAGGATAAAGTAATCCTTCTAACCCCCCCTTAAAAGATTTAGATGCACTATTGTAAAGTGGTTGTTCCACTGGATATTATAAGGTGAATGCACCAATTTGTAAGTCGCTCTGGATAAGAGCGTCTGCTAAATGACTTAAATGTAATGTAAATGTTTGAACATCCCACGGCGCACCATTAAATCCATTATAAAAAAATTGAAGAGAGAGGGCCGCCCACCAAAACTCACTGACCAGGCAAGGAGGGCATTAATCAGAGAGGCAACAAAGAGACCAAAAATAACCCTGAAGGAGCAGCAAAGCTCCACAGCGTAGATTGGAGTATCTGTCCATAGGACCACTTTAAGCCGTACACTCCACAGAGCTGGGCTTTACAGAAGAGTGGCCAGAAAAAAGCCATTGCTTAAAGAAAAAAATATGGTGTTTGCCAAAAGGCATGTGGGAGACTACCCAAACATATAGAAGAAGGTACTCTGGACAGATGAGACTAAAATGTAGCTTTTTGGCCATCAAGGAAAACGCTCTTTCTGGTGAAAACCCAACACCTCTCATCACCCCGAGAACACCATCCCCACAGTGAAGCATGATGGTGGCAGCATCATGCTGTGGGGATGTTTTTCATCGGCAGGGTCTGGGAAACTGGTCAGAATTGAAGGAATGATGGATGGCACTAAATACAGGGAAATTATTGAGGGGAAACCTGTTTCAGTTTTCCAGAGATTTGAGACTGGGACGGAGGTTCATCTTCCAGCAGGACAATGACCCTAAGCATACTGCTAAAGCAACACTTGAATAGTTTAAGGGAAAACATTTAAATGTCTTGGAATTGCCTAGTCAAAGCCCAGACCTCAATCCAATTGAGAATCTGTGGTATGACTTAATAAAGATTGCTGTTCCCCCATGGAACCCATCCAACTCGAAGGAGCTGGAGCAGTTCTGCCTTGAAAAATGGGCAAAAATCCCAGTGGCTAGATGTGCCAAGCTTATAGAGACATACCCCAAGAGACTTGCAGCTGTAATTGCTACAAAAGGTGGCTCTACAAAGTATTGACTCTGGGGGGGGTGAATAGTTATGCACGCTCAAGTTTTCAGTTTTTTGGTCTTATTTCTTGTTTGTTTCACAATAAAAAATATTTTGCATCTTCAAAGTGGTAGGCATGTTGTGCAAATAAAATGATACGAACAGGCAACAAAATAGGAAAAATGCCCAAGGGGGGTGAATACTTCCGCAAGCCACTGTATTGCAGAGGTCGTTTGTGAAACATCTCAAGTAAGGAATAACTCTCAAGTAAGGAATAACTTTTCCTAAGGGAGACATGAAGACTTGCGTTATCCCAAAGTTAACACCTGCTGTAGGCTTAGTTCTAACACAGTCTTGAGGTCTTAACACGGTCTTGAGTTACCCATACAGATACGGTCTCATACCTCCCAGCGCGTACAGCCACCAGGAAGCAGCGTAGCGGGTCCAGGTCAGTTTTGGCGCCGGCAGCCAGCAGCATCTCTGTGCAGGTGAGATCACTGTTGGATACGGCGAAGTAGAGCGGACTCCGCCTCATGTCCCCGTAGTTCTCTGGTAACACAGTAATAACAACATGCTCAATTTATCCATTTTATTTCATTCTTATCCAAAACATCTTACAGTTAAAACGTTTATAATCAGAAGCCTATATGCAGGGTTGGCCTCAGGCATGAGCGACATAAGCGGTTTCTTAGGGCCCCCTGCCACTAGGAACTCAGTCGGGGGTTGAGAGTTAGAATAGTGCCATTTTGAAATGTGGTTGTGCATCGGCAGTTTTTCTCTTGTTATGTCAGTCATTCAATTAGCCCATGTCAGCTAAAATGTTTTAGATTGGTAAGTTAGTCTAGACAGCATGAAGGGAACATACCCAGGGGCCTTGACCTCCAGGGGGCCCCCATTGGCCCACACAGGAATCAACCTCACAACTCTGGAGTTACAAGCACCTTCCTCTTGGACAGGTCTCCTTTATAAACGAGATTGTGTGTCCATGTGTGTGCCCAATTGTACAACCTGGTTTGTGTGTGTCCATGGATTGTACCTGAGATGTGTTTGTCCAGCTGAGCGTTGACATCGAAGCCTTTCTCTATGAGCAGCTCCAGACAGTCAACATGGCCGCCATCTGCTGCAGAGTGGACTGGGCTCTGGCCAGACAGACGGATGGCTCTCTTAGTTGTGATTGGGATGAAGGTCCTCAGAGCACTGGGACAAACAAAACATCATAGTTCAGATTGTTGATTATACCAGCACTGTTGATTATGTTGTTGAAATTAGATGTGGACTATGAACTGAACAACTGCTTCTAGACCCAGGGATGGATCATTCCTCAGGGACAACACTTTCTAAGAACTGGATAATCAGATAACTCTCTAGCCAAATACATATGTTGATCAATTGATTTCCACAAAGACCGGCGTGCTTTCCAGTAGTTGTTCTAGACATCCTTGTTCTAGACTGTTAGTAATATATGCCATTTAGCAGACACTTTCATACAAAGCAATTTACAGTCATATGTGCATACATTTTACATATGGGATAGTTTACATCCTGGGAATCGAAACCCACATGCTCTGTCAGCTGAGCTACTGAGGACCACGTAGTAAGAGTGAGCCACTCACAGGATGTGTCCCTCATAGGCAGCTCTGTGTATGGGCAGCTGGCAGGCCAGACTGGCTATGTTAGGGTTGGCTCCAGCTTGCAGGAGGAGGGATATGCAGTCCATGTTCCCTGAGCCGGCTGCATCGTACAGAACAGTGTCTCCGTTATATGCCTGCGCGTTCACGTCGCCACCTGGTGGGAAAGGTGGACGATTAACCCTACTCTAGTCCTGTGTCGACTTCTGTTCAAGCCAAACATTTATGAATAACGGATATTTACATGAAACTATTTTTCAGTTCCTTGTAATTGTATTTTTGGTTATTCCATCGAGAATGTTTATTTGCCTGTCGGTATGACAATAAATGTAAAATGTTTACATTATTCATCAAGGATAATCTAAGGCCTCTGATTGGCTCGTACCGTTCTTTATGAGTATATCCAGGACCTCGGCATGGGCGTACTCTGCTGCGATGCCCAGCGGGGTGACATTGTGCCCATCTACAGCTGTCACCTTGGCCCCATGTCTCAGCAGAAGCACCAGGATGGCTCTGCAGCCCACCTGGCAAGATAACGCCCACTTTTTAAGGGGAAGGGAATTACAATAAAATATAGTTTTTTTTAATGGCATTCCAGCACCTTGATGATAGGGGAGATGGTTGAAGAAAAAATATAAACAAGACGACAGGTGTAACTCGATCTCACCTTGGCTGCCTCGTGAATGGCCATCCACTTCTTCAGACACACCTGTTCCACGAAGGCCCCACAAATGATCAGAGTGGACACCATGTCATATGATCCCTGTCTCACCGCTAACACACATCAACACATAACAAAACAGCACATGCATGCTTGATTGACAACATAGAACACTGCTTGAATACAGTATAGTGCAGTGCCTGTGTGTGTGTGTGTGTGTGTGTGTGTGCGTGCGTGCGTGCGTGCGTGTGTGTGTGCGTGCGTGCGTGTGTGTGTGTGTGTGTGTGTGTGTGTGTGTGTGTGTGTGTGTGTGCATGTGTGTGCGCGTGTGTGTGTGTGTTACCGAGCAGCAGTGGGGACTCATTCAGGCTGTTGGTTTTGTGTGGAGACGCTCCATGCTGCAGTAGAGTCCTGACATTCTCCAGCAGACCCTCCTGAGCAGCCAGAATCAACGCTGTGTCACCGTCTGAAGTCACATCGTCCACAGTCACATCACAGGAAGCTGCACACACACAAAAGTAATGGGAATGAAACACATGTCTTAGGTGCTTCATTAGTATATCCCAGTAGCAGAGTGTTATAGAAGCAGTACTGTAAGTGGCTACTGATATTTAAGGTACTAGTTGTGAGGTACTGCTGGTGGTATGTGGGCCTCTCACCCTGCAGGACCTGATCCAAGACCTGTTCCTGGGACAGCACAGCGGCTCTGTGTAGGGGAAGCCACCCTCTGCTGTCCCTCTCTGTGAAAGCCTGCAACCCAGACAGCTCCTGCAGGGTACACACATCACCTAGGGAGAGACACCACACAGAACCCTACATTAGGGTTATGGCAAGTGTTATGGCTAGGGTTAGGTTTGAACCCTGATGTGGACTTAAAGCTCAGGTTAGGGTTAATGGCTTAAGAGCAAGGGTTGGGCTAGGGCAGTTTGAAAGGCACGGTCGGTGAGGGGTAGTCCTACCTTGCTCGATGGCAGTCACTATCCTCAGATAGTCACCACTGACTGTTGGTATGCTGTTGAGATATGGGTAAACTAAGTCAGGGAGAGGTGACAAACTTTTTGCGGGATGTGCGAATAATACTTTCATATAATCCTCTCCATTTTCTGAATACCTGTCTATTGATACATCTCGAATACTCTCTCGAATGGCATACTCAATAAGCTCCTCCTCACATCTATCGACGTCTTCCATTCCTACAGAGAAATAAAAAAGAAACACCATGAACCTCAATACTCATGTTACTGCAGTCTGTATAGATCAACAGACACATCCTAAACTATAGGCATACAGACAGGAATGACATTGCAATGACAAATTGAAAGGTTTTAAAGCACCTTCGTCACTATCAAATATCCCAGTGAATGGGCAACTCCAGTCTTATCTGTAAAATCTTCAGTGAAAGTTCCAGTCTCCGAAGGTTTGTTGGTGTTTGCAGGAGTAATGGGATATTTTTAGACCTGCTTGTAATATCAGCCCCACACGCTCTGAGAATGCCTGTCACGCGGTCACATGCAGTGCTTCACTATCACACTAAACACAGTTTATCATAATAAGATTGAATTTACTATAGGAGGCATACAGTAAAGACAGGCTGTCTGACTTATAGCATTATTTTTGATATTGCTAGTATGTGTAGTGTACCCACTTGG
Source organism: Salmo salar (assembly GCF_965601325.2). NCBI lineage: Eukaryota > Metazoa > Chordata > Actinopteri > Salmoniformes > Salmonidae > Salmo > Salmo salar. Next base: position 44,243,287 of record NC_138297.1, read on the forward strand.
AATGATTTTAAATTTCCATTTGTAATACTTATTTTTCCAATCTAATCATTGAACATGTATTGTAGGAGCCGTTAGTTAATAACATGTATTTAGGCTACTGAATAAGAGGACTCATGTCCACTTAACGCACAATCACACATAGTGAGCTTTTATTTTGAAAAAACGAGGACGTGTTGACGTCATTTTTATTCGACTGAAGTGACCCAGCATCCATTGCGCCCGAAATCATGGCTGGTGTTCTGAAAAAGGTACGAGTGGAGGTCATGTTATGATTTTGTGAAAATGTAATGTGCTTTTGTTAATTCAGTTAGTGTCCTTTGACTTTACAATTGATATGAGCTTTGTCGCTTTCTATTGACAAGCAATTTACATGGCTGACACGATGCGAACGCAAAGCTACATGGCGTTGTATCCATACGTTCTGTAATGTTCCACCTTCCTTCTGAATGCCGTATGACTATTTTTACCCAGGAGATTACTAGCTAACGTTAGCTATGTCGTCTCGCGTGCTAACTCATTGTGTGTAATATTTTCCCCAGACAACAGGCTTGGTGGGACTGGCCGTGTCTCACAACCCTCATGAGGTGAGTCCCCAGTAAAGACCATAATATACAGCTTTAGTAGTTGTGTAGCTGCCGTAATGATCATAAACGGCAGTAGTACACCACAACTACTTTTGTCTTTAAATGTAAATGTGTGTGTGTGTGTGTGTGTGTGTGTGTGTGTGTGTGTGTGTGTGTGTGTGTGTGTGTGTGTGTGTGTGTCCCCTCAGCGCCTGAGGATCCTGTACAGTAAGATCCTGGCGTCTCTCCAAGTCATACCTCAGGACGCAGCCTACAGAAAGTACACAGAACAGCTTGTCAACGACCGCTTTGACCTTATCAAAGCTGTAAGTTACACTCCAACCACGGTCACGTTCAGGGCTAGACCAGGGTCAGGTTAAGTTTAACACCGTAGAAAACCCTTCCTACCAGCCCGCATTGTGACTGATTTCATGTATTAGCTTGAACTTATGTGAACCTCTGAGGTTATCCCCTCATGTTATGAGACATTGTTTGAGATGGCGTCTGTGTGTTTAAATCCATATAGATCATTTAATTTTCTGTCTTCATTTCAATGGAAAGGAGCCTGATGTGGAGAAACTAGAGAAGAAAATCAACTGTGGTCAGATCGAGGAGGTCATTCACCAGGTACAGAGAGGAGCCTCACACTCTTTTCTTTGCTTTATATCTTCCTCCTAGAGTTGCTTTCTTTAGCCCTGTTTATACCTGGTTTCAACATGCGTCCGTTGTCCTGATCGTGTCCAAATTCGGGTTGTGCCCACATTTGTTGACAGGTGTGGACAATCAAAAGACACATTGTGATCTGATTGTGATCATTTCTTCCTGACCACCTCTGGAGGTAGTCGATGACACGTATTGTGCGGATATCCTTGAAGTGGATCACTAAAAATGGTCATTAAAGATCGCATTGAACTTATCGTAAGAGTAGGGGTGTTAACCCCCGGTGTCCTGGCTAAATTCCCAGTCTGTCCCTCGGGTACCTAATCATCCCCAGTTTACAATTGTCCCATTCATCCCTCCTCCTCTCCTCTGTAACTATTCCCCAGGTCGTTGCTGTAAATGAGACTGTGTTCTCGGTCAACTTACCTGGTCAAATAAAAAGTGTAAACAAATCCGGACAACGAAAGCGTATAAATTTGGCTAACGTCACGGTTGTCCCGGCCTCTGAAAAAAATAAAGCAACCCGGCCAGTTGAATTAAGATCATGGTCTTAGAAACCTGTGCATCCAGCGCTGAGTAAAATTGGAATATAGAAAAATATGTTTGAGATTTTGTTCCGAATGGGGGGGGGGAAAAAGGGTTCTCCCGTTCTCACATCCAATGCCAGCGCAGGCAATGCAAATAGTCTGGGTAGCCATTTCATTAGGTGTTCAGGAGTCTTATGGCTTGGGGGTAGACGCTGTTTAGAAGCCTCTTAGACCTAGACTTGGCGCTCCGGTACCGCTTGCTGTGCGGTAGCAGAGAGAACCGTCTATGACTAGGGTGGCTGAAGTCTTGGGCAATTTTCAGGGCCTTCCTTTGACACCGCCTGGTATAAAGGTCCTGGATGGCAGGGATCTTGGTCCCAGTGATGTAATGGGTCGTTCGCACTACCCTCTGTAGTGCCTTGCGGTCGGAGGCCAAGCAGTTGCCATACCAGGCAGTGATGCAACCAGTCAGGATGGTGCAGCTGTAGAAACTTTTCAGGATCTGAGGACCCATGCCAAATCTTTTCAGTCTCCTGAGGGGGAATAGGTTATGTCATGCCCTCTTCACGACTGTCTTGGTGTGCTTGGACCATGTTAGTGTGTTGGTGATGTGGACACCAAGGAACTTGAAGCTTTCAACCTGCTCCACTGCAGCCACGTCGATGAGAATGGGGGGGTGCTCAGTCCTCTTTTTCATGTAGTCCACAATCATCTCCTTTGTCGTGATCACGTTGAGGGAGAGGTTGTTGTCCTGGCACCACACGGCCAGATCTCTGACCACCTCCCCATAGGCTGTTTCGTCGTTGTCGGTGATCAAGCCTACCACTGTTGTGTCATCGGCAAACTTAATGATGGTGTTGGAGTCATGCCTGGCCGTGCAGTCATGAGTGAACAGGGAGTACAGGAGGGGACTGAACTCGCACCCCTGAGGGGCCCCTGTGTTGAGGATCAGCGTGGCGGATGTGTTGCTACCTACCCTTACCATCTAGGGGCGGCCTGTCAGGAAGTCCAGGATCCAGTTGCAGAGGGAGGTGTTTAGTCCCAGGGTCCTTAGCTTATTGATGAGCTTTGAGGGCACTATGGTGCTGAATGCTGAGCTGTAGTCAATGAATAGCATTCTCACATAGGTGTTCCTTTTGTCCAGGTGGGAAAGGGCAGTGTGGAGTGCAATAGAGATTGCATCAGCTGTGGATCTGTTGGTGCGGTATGCAAATTAGAGTGGGTCTAGGGTTTCTGGGATAATGGTGTTGATGTGAGCCATGACCAGCCTTTCAAAGCACTTCATGGCTGCAGACGTGAGTGCTACGGGTCGGTGTTAATTTAGGCAGGTTACCTGAGTGTTCTTGGGCACAGGCACTATGGTGGTCTGCTTGAAATAAACTCGGACAGGGAAGTTGAAAAAAAAATGTCGGTGAAGACACTTGCCAGTTGGTCAGCGCATGCTCACAGTACACGTCCTGGTAATCTGTCTGGCCCTGCGGCCTTGTGAATGTTGACCTGTGTTAAAGGTCTTACTTGCATCGGCTGCGTAGAGTGTGATCACACATTCTACCCGGAACATGATGAGGTACCGTTAGTGAATTATCAATGATTTGGAGGAAACTAAACCATGGTAATTCTCCCAGCATGTCACGTTTTTTATTTATTCCTTTGGTACTGTTTAGGCCTATACTAAAGGTTATTTACAATAATATAAAGATAATGTATGTAAACAATGATGCGTAAAGAACAAACCTATCCAGACCTGTTTGGATAATGCATTGCGCCATTCAGAGATGGACTTTGTAGCCTACTCTGTAACTTAACCTTTTTCTGTTTTTACGATGTGCATTAGGGCTTAGTGATATTTGGATTTATACTGTGCAATAATTGTATTTTGTATACGCATCCAGATTGTTTGTGGGGGTGACGCTTTTAGGGATGGGAGAGATTCTCTGAATATTTATTCGTATGGCTGCTGGACAAGTCGAGGTTATCGGCACAGTAGTCCGTTATGCCCAGTCTTAAATCGTTGGATAACAAAAGTAGGCTCTAATGATGAGTATAAAACTATTGATTATAAAAGCGTGCTGTTTTCTGTCTTTTATACAGCTTGTGTCATAGCGGGAGGTCGGATTAATATGCATACAGGGAGGGACCAGGGAATCTGGTCACAATCAGGACGAAGTGGGCAGATATGAATCACATTTTATTGCCGTGTGTAGACGCATCTCGATCTGATCACGACAGCCATGTTAATGCAAGGTGTAACCACGGCTACGGAGACATTGTTTTGTTTCTCAAACTATTTTGAAGCATTCAGAAACCTCCCGCATACTGTGTCTCTCTCTTCCCCATTTATCCTACATCCCTTGCCTTATCTGACCCACTAGTTTCCTCTTCCCTCCAGGCGGAGTGTGAGTTGGCACTATCCAGGAAGATGGCAGAATGGAAACCATGGGAACCACTGATTGAAGAGCCTCCTGTCAACCAATGGAAGTGGCCTGTTTAAAGACTACTTCCTGTATTTATCATATGTCTGTGTCAATGTGTAAGTACTTCATGCTCCATTCACAATGAAGCATGTACAAATAAAGCTGTGGAAATATTTTCCCTATCCTTGTAAAACTAATCTTTGACATTTTGCTTGTGGGTACTGGGTGATACATAATAAAAAATAAATTCAGACAGTTTACATAAGTACAGTAGCCAAATGAATGGAAGATACTATTTATTGAAAAACATTCCAGTCCTGATCGTGCTCATTTGTTGCAAAACGATTAGCTACTGTTTGCACTAACGAATTGACCCCATGTGTAAACCTGATGATCAGATCACAAAAAAAAACAGTTAGAATGTACCTCTTTTGAGAAAGGGTGTCGTTCTATCCTAATGTACCCCACATATTTAAAGCTGTTCAGTCAAAGTTAACTTAGAAATAAGATTGGACAACAGTTTGAATCCCAGTTGTGACTGACACCCATGTGGGTCGTAACCTGCGTGTAATGCCCCTCATCCACAACCAACCTGCCAACTGTAAGGCAATTATTTTATTTGACTCTCACCTGTAAACTCCATTTACATTTTAGTCATTTAGCAGACACTCTTATCCAGAGCGACTTACAGTAGTGAATGCATACATTTTGTTGTTCTGGCCCCCCGTGGGAATCGAACCCACAACCCTGGCGTTGCAAACACCATGCTCCACCAACTGAGCCACAGGGAAGGCCACACACACCTTTCATCCAACCAATCAATTTGTCCGGGACTACCTCTGGAGGTGGGCAAGAAGATCACATCAGTCATTTTAATCATCTACAAACACAATTATTTGGACAAGATCAGGACACATACTGCATATTACGAGGTATAAACAGGGCTCAAGATACAAGCCTTCCTCAGGGAACCCTGTTATCAGACACAACAACTTGTTTTACTTCTCGTTTTATTATAACCACAACCTTAGCGCTTTAGACCCACAGTACATCATTAAAAACAGAACATATGAACAGTTGTATAGGCCAGACAGGAGAAAAGAGCTTGTCTGTTTAATAGACCGGGCTCTATTCAATCCATATCGCTGAAGCGTTACATTTAGCTCGCTATTAATCTAAAAGTAATTTCCCAATGAGCCGACATCTGCAGCGTTTAGCGCAAACGCGGCGGGAACATTGCATTTATATAAAGATTACGCTGAATTTCCACCATATAGATTAAATAGAGCCCTTAGATTAGGTTATTAAAGTCCTGCTATCAATCATTCCTTATAATGATAATTATTGTTCACAAAGCATTTAACAGAACAAAATTTGGTTAACCAGTAAATCCCCTACCAATAACTAGCAAGCATTTATTTCCCCGTTCACTAGTATGAAGCACAGGTAACTTCCCCCTTGTGTTGCCCTCTGTGGCATAGTTATAGAATTAGCAGAACAGAAATGTGCATACAACATGGTGTGTGGCGTTCCATTTGGAATGTTTGAATTGCTCCCCATCACATCCATAGAAATGGAGTAACCCTTAAGTCATATCAATAATGGAAACTCCTGTTGGGTGGACCATTAAAAAGGCTTAAGGATGTTCATAGCCATGTCTGTTCTACAAATTCTAATTCTATAGTCATAACATTCATAACATCTGGATGTGTTCTTCACGGAGCCGTTCTCCATGCCCGTGTGAAGCGCAGACAGTTGCATCATGGGAGCGGTAGTTCCCTCAGGTCCTGGAGTCCTGGGCTCCGCTGGTGGCCCTCTGCAGCAGCTGAACCATGATGGGGTAGACCGGGGCGAACTCCTTCCCCTGACGAGCCTTCACACTCTGCATGTAGGCCTCCAGAGCACCCCTAGCACACACAGAAGGAGATGGCGTTTCTAAAGACACACTACCCCAATAGAATTGATGGGAATTTCATCATTTTACCACAAGAGGGTGCTCACTCCCTCTGAGTGATACCAAACAACCCACCAGCGGTCTCAAAGGTTGTAAGACTTTTGTCGTTCTCCTGCAGTTACCTAATGAGTGTGAGGCGGTCTCTCTCTGAAGGGTGGTCATCCAGCCACTGGGAGTAGCGAGCGATGGACCACTCTGCTCTCTGTGGAAGAGGGAGAATTAGTACAAAGTTAAGATAAAGATGACGGTTGGAATCAGTATAGATAAGTGTGTATAGAAGTATTTGTAGGTACACTATAAGACCAAAAGTATGTGGACACCTGCCAGTCGAACATCTCATTCCAAAATCATGGGCATTAATATGGAGTTGGTCCCCCCTTTGCCGCTATAACAGCCTACAGTCTTCTGAGAAGGCTTTCCACTAGATGTTGGAACATTTCTGCGAGGACTTGCTTCCATTCAGCCACAAGAGCATTAGTGAGGTCGAGCACTGATGTTGGGTGATTAGGCCTGGTTCGTGTTCCAATTCATCCTAAACGTGTTCGATGGGGTTGAGGTCACGGCTCTGTGCAGGCCATTCAAGTTCTTCCACACCGATCTTGACAAACCATTTCTGTATGGACCTCGCTTTGTGCACAGGGGCATTGTCATGCTGAAACAGGAAAGGGCCTTCCCCAAACTGTTTCTACAAAGTTGGAAGCACAGAATCATCTAGAATGTCATTGTATGCTGTAGCGTTAAGATTTCCCTTCACTGGAACTAAGGGGCCTAGCCTGAACCATGAAAAACAGCCTCAGACCATTATTCCTCCTCCACCAAACTTTCTCCTGGCATTCGCCAAACCCAGATTCGTCCGTCGGATTGCCAGATGGTGAAGCGTGATTCATCACTCCAGAGAACGTGTTTCCACTGCTCCAGAGTCCAACGGCGGCGAGCTTTACACCACTCCAGCCGACGCTTGGCATTGCGCATGGTGATCTTAGGCTTGTGTGCGGCTGCTCGGCCATGGAAACCCATTTCATGCAGCTTCCGGCGAACAGGTCTTGTGCTTCAGCACTCAGTGGTCCCGTTCTGTGAGCTTGTGTGGTCTACCACTTAGCGGCTGAGCCGTTGTTGCTCCTAGACATTTCCACTTCACAATAACAGCACTTAGTTGACCGGGACAGCTCTAGCAGGGCAGAAATTTGACAAACTGACTTGTTGGAAAGGTGGCATCCTTTGATGGTGCAACGTTGAAAGTTACTGAGCTCTTCAGTAAAGCCATTCTACTGTAAATGTTTGTCTATGGAGATTGCATGGCTGTTTGCTCGATTTTATACACTTGTCAGCAACGGGTGTGGCTGAAATGGCCGAATCCACTAATTTGAAGGGGTGTCCACATACTTTTGTATATATAGTGTGTGTCTGTGTGTGTGTGTACCTGGTGAGGTGATTTGAGCTCAGACGGTGCTCTGGTGAACAGGAAGTGTAGCAGGGTGCTGTATGGAATCAGATCCCCCACGGCTGGACTGCTGGCTATCAGCTCACTGTTCTGGAACAGCAGGGGCCTAACAACACACACACACAAAATGTCGGCTACATTGAGGTGTCTAGCCTAAATAACGTGTTCATTATGTTACACCATTACCCTTTACCCATTATCTTTAAACCATTACCCTAGCGTCTAAGCAGAGGCAGACGGCAGGGAGACCGAGAGAATTACAGCTCCCTAACCCTCCAATAATGACTAACATCTTCATTAAGATCCACTCTCACTCTGGAAACTACCGCTGCTATTGAGGCGTTCCCCATCTCATCAAAGGTTTAACAGGAATAGGCTGTGCATAATAACTGATGTAATAACTATGTGTAACTAATGCGTCATGCATGTGTAAGAAGCAGAGATGTAATAACATACCTGAAAGATCTCAGCAGGCGGTAGGGTTTCCCCAGCTCAGACACTCTCCTACAGAGAGGAGCTACGGCCAGCTCCATCTAAAAATACAGGGAAGAAATAGCACCGTGAGAACATGAATACAGAGTTACTTGATGAACTTCAAAATGCACAGAAACACCCAAGAGACAGGCAGATACGGAGAGAGATACCGATAATACCCTCACATAGAGCCCTTCTCACCTGAGCGAAGTCAGCCGCCAATCTCATCTTGCCTCCCTCCCCTAGGGGGCGCAGCAGGCTGGCGTGGCGGATGAACAGTGTGATGCAGCGCTGGGCGATGCTCTCCGTGTTGTCGTATATGAAGTCGACACACTGGAAGTGGCGGAAGTAGTCCGCCATCACACGGCCCACGAAGCCCTGTAGCTCCCGCATGTACAGAGAGCAGGGCACGTCCGGCTTCCCCGGGGTGGACATAGTCCTGGACACACACACACACACACACACACACACACACACACCACACACACACACACACACACACACACACACACACACACACACACACACACACACACACACACACACACACACACACACACACAATGGTTAGTATAGGTCAGGGTCTGACTCATAACCATGAACCTCAGGCCATTAAGTGACTACACACTATACCTATGTGTGTGTGTGTGTGTCTGTGTTACTGAGTGTATGCAAATGTGTGTATGTGTGTGCTGTGAGTCGGCTAACTCCCAGCAGGGCCTTGTCTGTGTAAGATCAGAGAGCGTAAAGCAGTCTAGTCTGTATTCAGAGTGCTGAATGTCAATCTGAGCTCTCGGCCTCTGTATGTATGGCCGTGACAGAATAACCAGCGTGTGCCAGGGGCCGATAACATTTAGTCAGCGGCAGGAGGCTACAGTACTGACGCAGGGACCCTTTGTGTGGCTCTGTCTAATGGGACCCTGCTAGCGGGGTGTGTGTGTGTGTGTGTGTGTGTGTGTGTGTGTGTGTGTGTGTGTGTGTGTGTGTGTGTGTCGTGACCGCAAAGCCCCAAGACTAACTGAGTCTACAGGTCCATTGGGAGCCTCTCAATTGTACAGAGACGAGTCTGGGTAATATGAATGGACCACGGCATGAATGGAGGGAGAATATCTGAATGCAACTGTAGAGGGTCTAGAGACGAAGGGTTCCTAAACTTTTTCACTCAGGCCCCCCTTCCAGCATTGGGAAACATCCCTCATCCCCCCCTGCTGCGCGCACCACAAACTGTTCACATCCCTCTTGTTGGCGAAGAGAACACTTTGCAGGTTTAAAGCTTATTTTCCTACAATTCTACACATTTTGTCATGGGGTGCAGAGAAAATGTTGCAATTTTAAAGCGCATTTTCTTGCTATCCTATACATTTTGCCATGTCTAATGTGTATTCATGCGATATTTGAGTGACTCGAACATCACTACAAAATCTATGGGCTAAAAAACCTAGCTAGAAAACTAGCTGACATGGGCTAGTTGATCTGGGCACTTCTGACCAAGTTGTAAATAGCTCTCTAAGGTATGACTGACATGCCGTATAATGATGATGCACTACCCAATGTAGAAATGTCACGTTGTGCACCTAGAGGGTTGCGCCCCACAGTTTGGGAACCACTGGTCTAGACCATAAAGATCCTATTAAATGCATTCCTAATTCTATGGTCTAGGCTGGTTCTACCTGTGTGTGCACAGATTGACAAGTGAGCTGCTGGTCTCACAGCTAGGTTCCACAGGGCTATGGCCTTGGCTGGCATCCATGGATGCTTGCTGATTCAGACTTGACCTTTTTACAAAATGAACCCCCCCACAGTTTTTTTTAACACGTCAATATCGCCGCTGCGACTAGAATCCTGCAACAGCTACTCTGCCACTGTGTCCCTATGGCTTATATCTGGGAGACGGTCAGTGGGGTCAATGGCTCAAGGAGACTCGGATGGTAGCGTGACTAAGAGTTCACTCAGAGGATGTGTGTGTGTGTGTGTGTGTGTGTGAGGAACAGGGTGTGTCACTGCAAGGAGCTCCCTCTGCGCAACACAAGAGCAAGTGTGTGTGTGTGTGTGTGTGTGTGCAAGTGCATTTGTTGGGGAGAAAGGGGGCAGGGGTGAGTTCAGTCACTCAGCCACATTGTGTTTATCTGACCATGAAAAGGTCATTTGGACAGGGGGCTGAAGAGACAAAACACACACACACGATTCTATACGAGAGCAGAGCAGTGTGTGTAAAACAGTAGATAGCCTGAGGATGTGTGTATGAGTGCGTAAATGTCAAGCTCAAGGGAAAGAGAGAAACATTTTGTAAATGTAAATTAGCAATGGATGCTGTTTAGAGACAATCAGATAATAGTATCACAGATAACGTATTATCAGACATAAAGCTCTGTAGCACTATGTCACCAAGCCCACCTGTAAACATTGCCCTTTAAACAACTTAAACCTCAACCTTACTCCTAGAACGGGGGCAACTAGCTTGAGGAGTGTGATGTCTTAAAGTGTGTGTATACTAACCCAGAGAAGTCTTCCTGATGCATAGTGATGATGATGGCTTCTATGGAGTCACTGACCGACAGCAGGAGAGGCTGTACTGCACTGGCCATCAGAGCCTGTACTCCCTACACGCACGCACGCACACGCAAGGGAGGGCATAATTAAACAAGGCATAAAAAGGGTTGTGTGTCATAACTCTGAAACAACTCCGTCAGACAATGACATCTCAAATATCAGTGGACGCACAATGATGAACTGAACAAAAATGACCATAACTTCTTGCATCTGCAGGCCAGGTACATAGCTGAAGGACACAGCCCCCACAGGGACACACCTGATTCACTTAAGTCTGCCATTGCCTAGCAACCCAAACAGACTGGTCGTCTTGGCAGCATGAATGCGATTTGCTGATAAGCGGACGTTTGCAGTGAGCTTTAGGATAGGAGCTCTGTGCACGTGACATGTCAGACGAGAGAGGAAGAGCGCGCGTGTGGGTGTACGTATTTGTGTGTGTGGGCATGTGTGTGTGTCGGTCGCGGGGTTCGGAGTGGGGCCGCCAGTTTATCGTTCGCTCCATCTTTAGATCAATCTAAACTCAATAGACCTGACCCACTGTGTGTGTGTGTGTGTGTGCGTGTTTGTGTTTGTTCCCATCAGCTAAGCCCCTGCCAATGATAGATAACCAGATCTCTGTTCAGATCTCTTCTCTAAACTCCTTCACAACAAAGTTAACAATGTCCCCCCCCCTCCCCCCCGTTGTGTGTGGCGTGGGGGATTGGCGGAACGCAGAGAGAAACAAGCCTCCGACCATCTTCCCAGTTACAACAAAATACCTTGGTGAGGAAAAAGCGAGTGATTGCCAAAGAAGAGTCTACACACTCCACTCAGTGTTTACCGTTTTATCTCCCAGAGTGAGATGCATCAGAAATAGCAATGTTTTGTTTGGTTTCCATAACTCAGTTCCAAGTTCCAAAATTGCCCATTCAAACCCCATAATGAAAAACCAGCAGCATAATCCACCACCATCTGCACATCAGAGAGAATGGAGAGAAAAAGAAGAGGGGAAGACTAGAGAGGAGTAGAGATGAGAGGAGGAGGAAATCAGTAGAGAAGAACGATAGAGGAGGAGGAGTAGAGAGGAGAAAACAGTAGAGCAGTATAGGAGGAGACGAGTGTCTGTCTTACCTCTAGTGAAGCAGTGAGAGCATGTTCAGCAGCCGGAGGACATGACCCCAATCCTGATATCACCTGAGAACACACACACAGAGAGCACACACACACAGAGACACACACACAGAGACACACACACAGAGACACACACACACACACGCACAGAGACGCACACGCACAGAGACACACACACACACAGAGACACACACACACACAGAGACACACACACACACACAGAGACACACACACACACAGAGACACACACACACAAAAAGGACAAAGGTTAGGTTACAGTGAAACCTGACAAACACTATTCGTCTTTTTCCCCACATATCCCTCCCGTATTCTTCTAACGGTTATTACAGCATTTATCCTCCCTCCTTGCTCTCCAATCCTCCACGTCCCTCCTTCCATCCCATCCTTCTCCCCCCCCCCCCCCCCTCCCTCCTAAAATAACCAGCCATTCTTGCTGAAACGGCTTCACTGCTTTCAAATGGGAAAATTTTGACAACCTCCCAGGCAACTAAATATTTGATGGCAGAGTAATCTCCTTTTATGCCACTATTAATCACACAGGCCCCAGCACCAGGACACATCATACATCTTTAATGGGCCATATTAAGGAATAATTTTCCCCATTTCTCCCTCTAACTCTCTCTCTGGATCCCACTTCCTTGCACTCTCTTTCTCTGCCTCTCTACATCTCTCCCTTCCTTGTCATCCTTCTCTCTTTTTACTCCTCTCTCCGCTCCTCTCGTCCTCTCTTCTCTCCCCGCTCCTCTCTCCCTCAACACTCTCTCGCCGCTCCTCTCTTCCCCTCTCGCCGCTCCTCTCTCCCCCGCCACTCTCTCGCCGCTCCTCTCTTCCCCTCTCGCCGCTCCTCTCTCCCCCTCACTTACTGCATCTCTCCCTCTCTCACTGCATCTCTCTCTCTCTCCCTCCCATGCAGCTAGTTTACTTTGGGTGATGAGATACATTAACTCTACAAATAATTGGTTGTCAGCATTTTCCCATCAAACCATTGTGACATCAGATGACCAGCACACACACACACACTCTTCTGCGTGAACTCTTAGTCACGCTACCATCCCAGTCTCCCTATAATATGTAATATAACACACGTGTCAATGTCTGATAAAGATATCATGTAAAACATAATGTAGCCGTGTAAAACATAATGTAGCCGTGTAAAACATAATGTAGCCGGGTTAAACATAATGTAGCCGTGTAAAACATAATGTAGCCGTGTTAAACATAATGTAGCCGGGTAAAACATAATGTAGCCGGGTAAAACATAATGTAGCCGGGTTAAACATAATGTAGCCGTGTAAAACATAATGTAGCCGTGTAAAACATAATGTAGCCGTGTAAAACATAATGTAGCCGTGTAAAACATAATGTAGCCGTGTAAAACATAATGTAGCCGTGTTAAACATAATGTAGCCGGGTTAAACATAATGTAGCCGGGTTAAACATAATGTAGCCGGGTTAAACATAATGTAGCCGGGTTAAACATAATGTAGCCGTGTAAAACATAATGTAGCCGTGTAAAACATAATGTAGCCGTGTAAAACATAATGTAGCCGTGTTAAACATAATGTAGACGTGTTAAACATAATGTAGCCGTGTAAAACAGAATGTAGCCGGGTTAAACATAATGTAGCCGTGTAAAACATAATGTAGACGTGTAAAACATAATGTAGACATGTTAAACATAATGTAGCCGTGTAAAACATAATGATAATGTAGCCGTGTAAAACATAATGTAGACATGGAAAAAGAACACAAGTGTAATGTGGTGTGTGTATACGTGTGTGTGTTACTTTAGCAACAGCCTGGTGTAGTCTGTAGAGGGAGTTGACCACCGCCATGTTCCTCCTCTGGCCTTCCGTTAGAGGCCCTATCACCTGACTGGCATCCCCCTGGGTAGATAGCTGGAGAGAAACACAGAGTGAGAGAAGAAGGGAAGGATGGAGGGAGAGAAATAAGAGGAAGAGAGAGAGAGAGAGAGAGAAATAGGTGGAGAGAAGAGAGAGAAAAAAAAGTCAGGACACCTGTAGTTCTCAGCAGACACAGCAGCAGTGAGAGCAAGGGCACACCAGAGCCAGACTCCAGATCCCACTGCTATAGCAGAGCACGGAGGGGCCAGGGAACAACACATACAAATGGGACAGGATCCAGCTGTAGTAGCAGTTTGTGCTGCTGTCTCCAGGCCATGTTCCACAGGCAGACAGGGACACCTCACCACCACTCATCTCAGAGGTGATAACATGCAGGTCACACACACACCTGGGGAAATTAGAGGCTCCCTATCTGAGATGGCCATCTCAGGAAGATGAAGAGAGAGAAATTGGGGCCATCTCAGGAAGACAGAGAGAGAGGAATTGGGGCCATCTCAGGAAGACAGAGAGAGAGGAATTGGGGCCATCTCAGGAAGACAGAGAGAGAGGAATTGGGGCCATCTCAGGAAGACAGAGAGAGAGGAATTGGGGCCATCTCAGGAAGACAGAGAGAGAGGAATTGGGGCCATCTCAGGAAGACAGAGAGAGAGGAATTGGGGCCATCTCAGGAAGACAGAGAGAGAGGAATTGGGGCCATCTCAGGAAGACAGAGAGAGAGGAATTGGGGCCATCTCAGGAAGACAGAGAGAGAGGAATTGGGGCCATCTCAGGAAGACAGAGAGAGAGGAATTGGGGCCATCTCAGGAAGACAGAGAGAGAGGAATTGGGGCCATCTCAGGAAGACAGAGAGAGAGGAATTGGGGCCATCTCAGGAAGACAGAGAGAGAGGAATTGGGGCCATCTCAGGAAGACAGAGAGATAGGAATTGGGGCCATCTCAGGAAGACAGAGAGAGAGGAATTGGGGCCATCTCAGGAAGACAGAGAGAGAGGAATTGGGGCCATCTCAGGAAGACAGAGAGAGAGAAAAAGCGAGAGGCAACATGTGCAAAGTGGTGCCATAGCAACGGTCTAAAAATGGCACAGCAACAGTTAACTATAGCCTTAGAGTGTAGTTGTGTGGATGGCAAACACGCACACACAGAGGCCCACACACAAACTGACATTCATGACACATGCACGTGCCCACACACACGCACAGAAAGGTGTCAGGATACCAGCACTGAAGTAGCTTCCAGTTCACACCTGAGTATGTCTGTGTTTGTGTGAGAGTAACTGTAGATCAGGCCTGTGTGTGTCGCATCTCAGTGTGTGTGTCAGAGTGTATATTTAAAGCTTGGGGTGTCTGTGGAGGAGGCTCCAACCTACTAATAAAACTTCTAAGTTAGTCACTGTTAACTTAGAAGCATGTTTTTGTACCCTTCTCATTGATGAGCAATTTTTTTTATTTAATACATTTAGAATAAAGCTGTCACGTAACAAAATGTGGAAAAGGGGAAGGGGTCTGAATACTTTCCGAATGCACTGTAATTAGAGGGTTGTAGGCATAAAACAAATAATAATAATATTAAAGTAAAACAAAATAAGTAACCAATTCAGACCTTTACAATTAAGTTAGCAGACTTCATGAGTAAGGGTGGGTAATGAAGAAAAATAAAGAAAATTAAAACAAAGATGATATGATCGCTGTAGGACCAATAGCACTTAATCCATTTTCTTAATTCATTATTAGCAATATACTTTAAAAGACCTTAAACCAAAATGTGCCATCCTTTAAGTGCTCTATACTATTTACCAAAAAACAAGAGGGCATGAGCAAGAAGAGCGCGATGAGCCAAGTAAAGCCCCCCCCGGCCAAATCTTCCCCTAACCTGGACAAAGCTGGGCCAATTGTGCGCCGCCTTATGGGACTCCAGGTCACGGCCAGTTGTGACACAGCCTGGGATCGAACCCGGGTCTGTAGTAACGCCTCAAGCACTGCGATGCAGTGCCTTAGATCGCTGCACCACTCAGGAGGCCCCTCGCAAGGTGCATTTTTTATCTGTTTTTTAAATCAAATTTTACTGCTTACATCAGTTGATGTGGAGTAGAGTTCCGTGTAGTTATGGCTCTATGTAGTACTGTGTGCCTCCCATAGTATGTTCTGGACTTGGGGACTGTGAAGAGACCTCGTGGCATGTCTTTTGGGGTATGCATGGGTGTCCGCCAGTAGTTCAAACTGACAGCTCTGGGGCATTCAACATGTCAATAGCTCTCACAAATACAAGTAGTGATGAAGTCAATCTCTCCTCCACTTTGAGCCAGGAGAGATTGACATGCATATTATTAATGTTAGCTCTCTGTGTACATCCAAGGGCCAGCCGTGCTGCCCTGTTCTGAGACAAAACTAGGGCCTGTGAGACCTGCCTTGATGATTGCGCTATTAAGAAAGTTGAGCTGCGCTTTACTATGGACATTTTAGCTACTGTTGTAGAAATATGTTTTCACCATGGCAGTTTACAATCCAGGGTTACTCCAAGCAGCTCAATTTACACATTATTTATTACAAGATTTAAGTGAGGTTTAGGGTTTAGTGAATGACTTGTCCCAAATACAATGTTTTTAGTAAAAAAAAGAAACGTATTCCTTGCCACCCACTCTGAAACTAACTGCAGATCTTTGTTAAGTGTTGCAGTCATTTCAGTCGCTGTAGTACAGTTGCTGACTTGTATGGTGTTGAGTCATCCGCATACATAGACATCTTTGTTTGGATCTGGATACTGCTTTCAAGCTAATTTCTGCAGCATTAGTAAAGATGTGAACAATAAATGTTGCTGATTTCATTCCTGTGCTGTTTGTAACTACCCTGGTAGGTTGACTGATAACCTGAACCAGGTTGCAGGCACTGGTTACAGTTTGAAGTTTTTTCTTAAGTGGGCAGTTTGATGAAAGCCAGTCAATATTTAAAAATCACCCAGAAAATATACCTCTGTTGATATCACATACATTATCAAGCATTTCACACGTTATCCAGATACTGACTGTTAGCACTTGGTGGTCTATAGCAGCTTCCCTCAAGAATGGGCTTTAGGTGAGGCAGATGAACCTGTAGCCAACTACAAATACCTAGGTGTCTGGTTAGACTGTAAACTCTCCTTCCAGACTCACATTAAGCATCGCCAATCCAAAATTAAATCTAGATCGGCTTCCTATTTCGCAACAAAGCCTCCTTCACTCATGCTGCCAAACATACCCTCGTAAAACTGACTATCCTACTGATCCTTGACTTCGACGATGTCATTTACAAAATAGCCTCTAACACTCTACTCAGCAAACTGGATGTAGTCTATCACAGTGACATCTGTTTTGTCACCAAAGCCCCACATACTACCCACCACTGCGACCTGTATGCTCTCGTTGGCTGGCCCTCACTACATATTCGTCGCCAAACCCACTGGCTCCAGGTCATCTATAAGTCTTTGCTAGGTAAAGCCCCGCCTTATCACAACTCACTGGTCACCATAGCAACACCCACCCGTAGCACGCACTCCAGCAGGTATATTTCACTGGGTCATCCCCAAAGCCAACACTTCCTTTGGCCGCCTTTCCTTCCAGTTCTCTGCTGCCAATGACTGGAACGAATTGCAAAAATCTCTGAAGCTGGAGTCTTATATCTCCCTCTCTAACTTTAAGCATCAGCTGTCAGAGCAGCTTACCGATCACTGTACCAGTACACAGCCAATCTGTAAATAGCACACCCAACTACCTCATCCCCATATTGTTATTTATCCTCTTGCTCTTTTGCACCCCAGTATCTCTACTTGCACATCATCATCTGCACATCTATCACTCCAGTGTTAATGATAAATTATAATTATTTCGCCTCTTCATTGCCTTAGCTCCCTACTCTTCTACATTTGCACACACTGTACATAGATCTTTCTATTGTGTTATTGACTGTACGTTTGTTTATGTGTAACTCTGTGTTGTTGTTTTTGTCGCACTGCTTTGCTTTATCTTGGCCAGGTCGCAGTTGTAAATGAGAACTTGTTCTCAACTGGCTAGGTTAAATAAAGGTGAAAATTAAATTAAAAAAAACTTGTTTCTTAAACTACATATGTTACGTGGGCTATTTTGAGAAGTTTTCTTCTGGGATGCTTACCTGTTTTCATTGCTTTAATGGGAAGGCTAGCAGAAGTAGATATGCTTATGTTATTTATGTTAGTGCAGGGTGAGCTGCTAGGGCACACCGGCTCAGTGCTAATAGTATAAATCTGGTTCATAGGCATATGATTACTGCATACAATAGCTGTAGGATCAGCAGAGGCATTTAGGGCAGTTAAAGGGACATATATTAGTATACTTACATTGTGTCTACCAATGCTGGCATAATGTACATTTGCTGAAGCTTTATGACAACTCAGCGTCACAATGGCAGGGATTAACTGAGCTGGGCTTGGGTCATTGATAAGTCATTGTCTCAACGCAGCCTTTTAATGCTGTGAAAGGATCCAGGAACCCAAATGATGTGGGTGGATCCGTGTTGTTTTCAAAAGGTATAGAAATAGTCAACAAAAGTTACCCCCATTGAGAGGCAACAATCACGTAGCAGGTTGTGAAGAGAAAGAATCCTGCTAAAGCTTTCAATGCCAATATTCAGAGTGGGCACAGGGCCAGATATGATGGGTATTTTATTATTGTCTAGCAGAGAGTCAATCAGCTCTTTAAAATCCAGTTTCAACTGTTCAATGCTGCTCTTCATAATGTCATTAAAACCCACATGATAGATTTGTTTTCCATGTCCTGACGTAGTACATTCGGGAGCAGCTTAGTCATGACATTTACTCCAGCTCCAGGACAGGACATTGCTTTTGCACCAGGAACGGTCAAATGTATTACCATGGAGCTGCCCAAAATCACGGCTGGCGAGAAGGACAAGGAAATCCACCCACACCCACGCTTCACAGGATTTGGAGAACCCTTTATGGACGGGCGAGAGGCAGGATAACTTGAGCGTGTTGCTCCCGGCGCAGGCCTCTGACAGATGGAGAAGCCCTACTTTTGACCAGAGCCCTATGGGTCACTAACCCAGCCACTAGCCTCTTCAGTAACCCTCCTCATCGGACTATCCAAGCAACCCACTGATGATGACCATTGATTCATAGCAGGGAAATTCTGAATGAACACTGATGACTATGGGCTGAGAGAGACATGCTCTGACCGGTCTGTACTATTCTACCTCCCTCTATTGTCTTCTGTTCTCTCCTCCTCCTCCCCTCTCATCAAATCAAGTCAAATCAAACTTTATTTGTGACATGCGCCAAACACAAGCGTAGACCTTACCGGGAAATGCTTATTTACAAGCCCTTAACCAACAGTGCAGTTCAAGAAGAGTTTAGAAAATATTTACCAAATAAACTAAAGTAAAAAAATTATAAAATCTCCCCTCATATCCTCTCTTTGCGCCCACTGACACTCACTGCCATACAGGGCTGCCACTTAGCCACAGAACAGGGTTTGACTGATGGACAATTGGTTGTTGTGGTGACCTACCAGCTGCTCAGACTTGACACAGAAGAGCTGGACGGTCTTGGCAGCGTTCTTGGCCACCGCCAGAGTGAGACTGGTGTCTACCGACGCCACGTTCAGCTCACTGTGGAGGACACACACATAATAATATAACATGTAGGACATTGGAAAGAACAGGATCAGGGCAGGATCAGCAAAAAAAAAGTGAGATGACCAACAGATGTAAGAAATAATATTTCTGCTTTTATCCTGAGAATTTTGTCTGAGTAGGGAACAGTGTTTGTGTAGGTGTGTACCTGGTGATGGTCTTTATGATGCTGTCCAGTTCGTCGTGGGAGGGGGGGTTGCGTCCCCCCATGGGGAACACCAGGTTGATGGGGTCAAACAGACGAGACAGAGACTTGGAGAGGTACGCTGCCTCGTAGGGCTGCAGAGAGTCCTTCAAAGCCTTCTCTGGACTACACACAGACATATTATTTATCTCATGAATGTGTTTACATACTATATACATTGATGGTTAATTATTTTCCTGGTTTCAACAAAGTTCTACATTTCGGAACATGCCTAGAGGCCAGATTCTCTGTCTATTTACACATCTCACACACGCTGATCTAGACCCACAGTGAGTGCACAGTGGACTGGTCTGTGCCGCTGGAGCGAGATGAAGACATCAGCAGTGACAGGCTCTGGCAGGCCTACCCCTCTCTTCCAACTCTCTCTCTCCCTTGCTCTCTCTCTTTTCTCTCACACTGATGAAATGGGGAAGAGGTAGAGAAACCCAAGCTAACAACAGCCTGTAGGGGCATCAAGGGACAAGGTTGGATATGGGGTTGCGCATGATTACACACACACACACACACACACACACACACACACACACACACACACACACACACACACACACACACACACACACACACACACACAGTGTTGTATGCACTTCTGCAGCAGCGCTCCAATCTTTGGTTCATCTGGCCAGTCATTTTATGCACCATAATTCATCAGACAGGGCGCCTATTGATTAATGGTGCTCTCTCGTTAACTGAAATGTAGCTAAATGAGAATAATGACAATGTGCACACGAGCAAATGTGCATTCAATGTTTGTTCTCCATCTCATCACTCTCTCCTCTGAATTATTTTGCTCCCTTATCCCTCCCGTGTCAACCAGCCGATTCATCCATCTCTTCCCACCCCGTCACTTCTCCGTCTGGGCTTTTTCACACTACCTCCTTTCATCCTATTCCCTCACTTTATCCGTTCGTGCAGTTCTCTATCAGCTTGTTAGTGTACCCTCTTTCCTCTATTCATGCACCCCTCCCCCCTCCCTCCCTCCCCTCTCTTCAGCCCCCTCTCTCTTCAGTGCCCAACCACAGCAACAGACACCTTGAGTAACAGAGGTAATTTGGCCCACAGCAGCGCCCGTAATTACAAGTTTAAACATTGAGACGGCACACAACACACAGGCTGACAGCTCTACATCAGAGAGCAAACAGAGAGACGAAGCGAGAAAGAGGGTATGGGGTAGAGCGAGACAGGCAGAGCAAGGAAATGAAAGACCGGTAGAGAGCGGGATGGAGAGAGGGACCCAAGAGAGAAGAGAGTAATAGAAAGAGGGAGAGAAAGAGAATGAATAGAGTCAGGGAGATAACCTGGGTCTGCTCCCAGTGGCTCTCATGTACCCATGGTTAATCAACACTGACTCAACTTGACTGAGTGCCAGGGGGATAACCAGCAGGGCCAGGCGCTGTAGCCTGAGTACCCTGGCACAGGATCTCCTACTGGGAAACTGGGAGCAGCAAGGGCCCCTGGCTGGGCC
The DNA here is from genome assembly GCF_965601325.2 of Salmo salar. Classification (NCBI taxonomy): domain Eukaryota; kingdom Metazoa; phylum Chordata; class Actinopteri; order Salmoniformes; family Salmonidae; genus Salmo; species Salmo salar. The sequence continues at coordinate 44,264,190 of NC_138297.1, forward strand.
TGGAGCTCCACACCATTAGGTTAATGTGTGACTCATATCAGGCTCCAGCAGTTACAGACATACGCTATAGTGTACAGGAGCCATTTCCACCTGTCTGCTCACATAGCCATCACAACGCAATTTAAACACTCAAGTTGTTGCATCTGTCACAAATATAGTTGCTTATTCCAGACATCTACAGGCAGGATAGGGATATGATAGGGATATGTCAGGCCTGAAGTTCACCCAGTAGAGGGGGTCTACGTCCCAAATAGCACCCTATTCTACGGCTGTCCCTAACAAAAAAAGATATCTTGGTCGACGAGAGTAGTCTGTTCTTTAGAACCAATCGATTGTTTGAAATTTGAAAATGTGTATTTTTCCATATATAAAAATCGAATCAAATGTTATGTCACATGCGGCGAATACGAAACAGGTGTAGACCTTACCATGAAATGCTTACTTACAAGCCGTTAACCAACCATGCAGTGAAGAAAATATTTACTAAATAAACTAGAGTAAAAAAAATGTATAAAAAGTAACACAATAGGGCCTCCCAAATGGTGCAGTGGTCTAAGGCACTACATTGCAGTTGCTAGCTGTGCCACTAGAGATCCTGGTTCGAGTCCAGGCTCTGTCGCAGCCGGCACAATTGGCCCAGCGTCATCCGGGTTAGGGGAGGGTTTGGCCGGCAGGGATGTCCTTGTCCCATCACGCTCTAGCGACTCCTGTGATGGGCCGGACGCATGCACACTGACACGGTCGCCAAGTGTACTGTGTTTCCTCCAACACATTGGTGCGGCTTCTGTGTTAAGCGGGCATTGTGTCAAGAAGCAGTGCAGCTTGGTTGGGTCGTGTTTCGGAGGACGCATGGCTCTCAACCTTTGCCTCTCCCGAGTCCGTACGGGAGTTGCAGCGATTAGACAAGACTGTAACTACTACCAATTGGATTCTACGAAATTGGAGAGAAAAAGGGGTAAAAGTAAAAAAATATATTAAAAAAGTAACACAATAAAATATTGAGGCTATATACAGGGGGCACCGGTACCAACTCAATGTGTGGGGGTATAGGTTAGTCACGGTAAATTGTACATGTAGGTAGGGGTAAAGTTACTATGCATGGATAATAAACAACGAGTAGCAGCAGTGTAAAAACAAAGGAGGGGGGGGGGTGTCAATGCAAATAGTCCGGGTGGCCATTTGATTAATTGTTCAGCAGTCTTATGGCTTAGGGGTAGAAGCTGTTGAGGAGCCTTTTGGACTTAGACTTGGCACTCCGGTACCACTTGCCGTGCGGTAGCAGAGAGAACAGTATATGACTTGGGTGACTGGAGTCTTTAACAATTTCTTTGGCCTTCCTCTGACACCACCTAGAATATTGGTCATGGATGGCAGGAAGCATGGCCCCAGTAATGTACAGGGCGGTATGCACTACCCTTTGTAACGCCTTACGGCGGAAGCCGAGCAGTTGGTGATGCAACCAGACGGTGATGCAACCGGTCAGGATGCTCTCGATGGTGCAGCTGTAGAACGTTTTGAGGATCACGGCACCCATGCAAACTCTTCTCAGTCTCCTGAGGGGGAAAAGACATTGTCGTGCCCTCTTCACAACTTTCTTAGTGTGTTTGGACCATGATAGTTCGTTGGTGGACACCAAGGAATTTGAAACTCTCGACCCGCTCCACACAGCCCGTCAATGTGAATGGGGGTGTGTTCGGCCCTCCTTTTCTGTAGTCCACGATAATCTCCTTTGTCTTGCTCACGTTGACAGAGAGGTTGTTGTCCTGGCACCACACTGCCAGGTCTCTGACCTCCTCCCTATAGGTGGTCTCATAGTTGTCGGTGATCAGGCCTACCACCGTTGTGTCGTCAGCAAACGTAATGATGGCGCTGGAGTCATGCTTGGCCACGCAGTCGTGAGTGAACAGGGAGTACAGGAGGGGACTAAGCATGCACCCCTGAGGGGCCCCTGTGTTGAGGATCAGCGTGGAGGTTGTGTTGTTGCCTACCTGTCAAGAAGTCCAGGATCCAGTTGCAGAGGGAGGTGTTTGGTCCTAGGGTCCTTAGCGATGAGCTTTGTGGGTACTATGGTGTTGAACACTGAGCTGTAGTCAATTAACAGCATTTTCACATACAGTTCCAGTCAAAAATTTGGACACCTACTCATTCAAGGGTTTTTGTTAATTTTTACTATTTTCTACATTGTAGAATAATAGTGAAGACATCAAAACCAAAAAATATATTTTAGATTCTTCAAAGTAGCCATCCTTTGCCATGATGACAGCTTTGGACACTCATGGCATTCTCTCAATCAGCTTCACCTGGAATGCTTTTCCAACAGTCTTGAAGTTCCCACATATGCTGAGCACTGCTTTTACTTCACTCTGTGGTCCAACCTATGCCAAACCATCTCAATTAGGTTGAGGTCGGGTGATTGTGGAGCCCAGGTCATCTGATGCAGCACTCTATCACTCTCCTTCTTGGTCAAATAGCCCTTCCACAGCCTGGAGGTGTATTAGGTCATTGTCTTGTTGGAAGAATAAAAATGATAGTCCCACTAAGCGCAAACTACATGGGATGGCGTATCGCTGCAGAATGCATTGGTTAAGTGTGCCTTGAATTCTAAATAAATCACAGACAGGGTCACCAGCAAAGCATCCCCACACCTCCTCCTCCATGCTTCACGGTGGGAACCACACATGCGGAGATCATCCGTTCACCTTCTCTACATCTCACAAAGACATGGCGGTTGGAACCAAAAATCTCAAATTTGGACTCGGACCAAAGGACAGATTTTCGCCGGTCTAATGTCCATTGCTCGTGTTTCTTGGCCCAAGCAAGTCCTTTCTTTTTATTGGTGTTCTTTAGTAGTGGTTTCTTTGCAGAAATTCAACCATGAAGGCTTGATTCATGCAGTCTTCTCTGAACAGTTGATGTTGAGATGTGTCTGTTACTTGAACTCTGTGAAGCATTAATTTGGGCTGCAATCTGAGGCTGGTAACTAGTGAATTTATCCTCTTCAGCAGAGGTAACTCTGGGTCTTCCTTTCCTGTGGCGGTCCTCATGAGAGCCAGTTTCATCATTGCGCTTAATGGTTTTTGCAACTGCACTTGAAGAAACGTTCAAAGTTCTTGAAGGTCAGTCAATCTGGAAGATTTCATGTCTTAAAGTAATGATGGACTGTTTTTCTTTGCTTATTTGAGCTGTTCTTTCCATAATATGGACTTGGTATTTTACCAAATAGGGCTATCTTCTGTATAGCACACCTACCTCGTCACAACAACTGATTGGCTCAAATGCATTAAGGAAAGAAATCCCAAACAAACAAACTTATAACAAGGCACACCTGTTAATTGAAATCCATTCCAGGCGACTACCTCATGAAGCTGATTGAGAGAATGCCAAGAGTGTGCAAAGCTGTCATCAAGGCAAAGGGTGGCTACTTTTAAGAATCTAAAATCTATTTTGATTTGTTTAACACTTTTTTGATTACTACTTGACTCCTTATGTGTTATTTCATAGTTTTGATGTCTTCACTATTATTGTACAATGTAGAAAATAGTAAATATAAAGAAAAACACTTGAATGAGTAGGTGTGTCCAAACCTTTGACTGGTACTGTAGGTGTAATATAGACACCCTATGTTTGAATAAAATCAACTATACTGTATGTAGGCACTGAAATGAAAAATAAAGACACACAAATGACTAAAGAGGGAACAAGAGATCAATATAGCCTAACCAGAAGAAAAAAACCTGTTCCCAACCCGGCCCTCTTCCTCCAGCTGGCCTTCTCAGATTCTGCCATTATGCTCCTGAAGTTGCTGGTAATAAGCTACACCAGTGGTCGGCAAGTTATCGTACCATTTCTACTGATCTGCGTGCCAGTTCTGATTTTCATATGCACATTTTTGTGGAACAGTTAGATTTAATTCATAATAAAGTCTTCACATCTCAAAATCAATGTCATGTGGTTAATCAAAATTATATCTAAATGAAAATTATACAAATTCAACTTCTATTGCCATTGCCAATATGTGAAAATAGCCTACATAAAGTCAACAAATGAAAACACTGTAGCCTGCAGGTAGAAAATATCCTGATAAAAATAAATATCCTATAAACCACATTTGCTATTGCATGGCCTGTCTGCAAGGAACTTGAAACATGGTATCAACTTAACTTAGGTCCAGACTGAAGCTCACACTAGCAAACTTGTAACAATGTATAAAATACAGTTCAAGTCAGAAGTTTACATACACCTTAGCCAAATACATTTAAAAAAAAAAATCCCTGTCTTAGGTCATTTAGGATCCTTTTGAGAATGTGAAATGTCAGAATAATAGTAGAGAGAAGGATTTATTTCAGCTTTTATTTCTTTCATCACATTCCCAGTGGGTCAGAAGTTTACATACACTCAATTAGTATTTGGTAGCATTGCCTTTAAATTGTTTAACTTGGGTCAAATGTTGTTTCAGGTAGCCTTCCACAAGCTTCCCACAATAAGTTGGGTGAATTTTGTCCCATTCCTCCTGACAGAGCTGGTGTAACTGAGTCAGGTTTGTAGGCCTCCTTACTCGCACACACCTTTTCAGTTCTGTCCACAAATTTTCTATGGGATTGAGGTCAGGGCTTTGTGATGGCCCCTCCAATACCTTGACTTTGTTGTCTTTAAGCCATTTATCACAACTTTGGAAGTATGCTTGGGGATATTGTCCATTTGGAAGACCCATCTGCAACCAAGCTTTAACTTCCTGACTGATGTCTTGAGATGTTGCTACTATATATCCACATAATTTTCTTTCCTCATGATGCCATCTATTTTGTGAAGTGCACCAGTCCCTCCTGCAGCAAAGTACTTTTGTACCCTTTTCCTCCAGCATCTTCACAAGGTCCTTTGCTGTTGTTCTGGGATTGAGTTGCACTTTTCGCAATGAAGTACGTTCATCTCTAGGAGACAGAACGCCTCTCCTTCCTGAGTGGTATGATGGCTGCGTGGTCCCATGGTGTTTATACTTGCGTACTATTGTTTGTACAGATGAGCGTGGTCCCTTCAGGCATTTGGAAATTGCTCCTAATGATGAACCAGACTTGTGGAGGTCTACAATTTTTTTCTGAGGTCTTGACTGATTTCTTTTGATTTTCCCATGATGTCAAGCAAAGAGGCACTGAGTTTGAAGGTAGGCTTTGAAATACATCCACAGGTACACCTCCAATTGACTCAAATGGTGTCAATTAGTCTATCAGAAGCTTCTAAAGCCATGACATCATTTCCTGGAATTTCCCAAGCTGTTTAAAGGCACAGTCAACTTAGTGTATGTAAACTTCTGACCCACTGGAATTGTGATACAGTGGCGTATAAGTGAAATAAACTGTCTGTAAATAATTATTGGAAAAATTACTTGTGTCATGCACAAAGTAGATGGCCTAACCGACTTGCCAAAACTATAGTTTGTTAACAAGTAATTTGTGGAGTGGTTGAAAAACGAGTTTTAATGATTCCAACCTAAGTGTATGTAAACTTCCGACTTCAACTATTTGTGAGCTCTGGACAGACAGACAGAGCTGTAGGATATTTGCGCAAGGGATAAGAAGTAATCAGGTAGGTCTTTTTTACACATTTCCACCAGATCAGAGCATGAGATTCTTTTCCCTTTTCATGCTGAGTGGTTATCGAAAGAGAGAGAGCTGGAAAGATTTTTCAAATAGGCTACGCTGAGGAACTATTGTCATTCACAACGGATGTAAACACAGACTTTGTTTACTTGCGAAAAAGAGACGAAGAAAAAATGACTTTCGGAAGCTCCACAGTGATGATGAGTTAAGACAATTGGAAATAGTACATTTGCGCGCAGGCCAGGTAGCCTAGTTCTATGCGTAATCAGGTGCGTGTCCTTACTCAAGGTTGACAGGAGCACTCCAAACAAAAGACAATGAATAAATTGACAACTCGTAAATGGAAAGAAATAAACCCACATTTTTCCTCACAAGTGTAGCCTAGACTGTGCACTCCTAAAAAGACAACGGTGAGACTAATATTAATAATATATTGAATCCATTAACAGAAATGACCGTAACAAAACAAACATTGTAGATTAGAAATGATGGGAATTAACTGTAAATGTACTACTGGTGTGCCATCCCCGCGGCCTCTGTAATGGATTAGTCCAATCAGACAGGCGTGAATCAGACCAGTGTCTCGTGTGCCATTGTTTGTACATATTTGCCAATGCTCAACCCCCAAAAAATATATCGGCTGACCAACAGCCTATCGACCAAACAATCAACTAAATGGGATCAGCCCTACCCTATCCATATTTAGTGCACTACTTTTGACCAGGACGATGGGAGGGTGAGTCCGGTCTAGCAGGATTCTATAAAACTCTGATGTTGACGTTTCTTTATCAATCATTTTCTTCAACTGTCCTTCGATCGTTGTCTGTTCTCTCCACTACAAAGCCCCGTCTCTCCTCAGAGAGGTGCCATATAGCTTGCTCCCGTCAGATAGCTACTGCCCTCCATGTCTTCATTCAACTACTTCTTATACGCTCACACTGGAGGCCTCTGGAAAAGCTTTATCTCTCTCCCTTCTTTCACTCTTTCTGGCACTCTGCCCACACACATACACACTTTATCTCTAACTCGCGCTCTCTCTCCCCCATCACTCTCCTCTGAGCACTCTAAAATATAGTAGGTTTAATGGACGTTTACTTTCTGCTCCATCCATGCGTACCAATCAGTGTGCTGGCTGTGACCGGTTCTGTGGTTTGTTTTAATTGCTAGTGGTCTCCCATATTTAAACTCTCCTACAGCTTTAGTACTGTATATAAAGAGACTTTACATTCTGAGATTCACCACGTATCACAGAATGTGTGTGCGTGTGTTTTGTGAGAGAGAATCTTCATACTGAAATTATTTCTCTCAATCACAGCAAGCTGGGTCAAATCCCACACTGGTCTGTCTGTCTGTCTGTCTGTCTGTCTGTCTGTCTGTCTGTCTGTCTGTCTGTCTGTGTCTGTCTGTGTCTGTCTGTGTCTGTCTGTGTCTGTCTGTGTCTGTCTGTGTCTGTCTGTGTCTGTCTGTGTCTGTCTGTGTCTGTCTGTCTGTCTGTCTGTCTGTCTGTCTGTCTGTCTGTGTGTGTGTGTGTGTGTGTGAGACTCATCCAGAACCGTTCGATCACTGAGTAGGATGTGAAGAGGCAGACTGCATACTGTAACAAGTTAGCACACAGAGAGAGAGAGAGAGAGAGACAGACACAGAGAGAGAGAGAGAGAGAGAGAGACAGAGAGAGAGAGACAGAGACATTGTGTGTGTGTGTGTATGTGTGTGTGTGTATATGTTCACTTCAGACTCACTCGTAGTCGTGTTTGGTTTGTGTGAAGAGGTCCTGGTTGTCTATCTCTGTGGTGGGCAGGTCCATGGCGGTGTCCAGCCCTGCGCTGCTCGATATCACCCCCTGGATGCTGGAGCTGTACTGCTGCAGCCGACGCCACAGGTCGTTATAGAGACGGAGAAGCTTAGGGTACTCTCCCTCTAATGCCTGCTTGAGGAAGGATGAGGCTGGAGAGGGAGAGAGAGAACGAGAGTGAGAGAGAGTGAGAGAGAGGGGGTAGGGGTGAGAAGGTCACAAAAAGAGGATGGGAAGGAGGACGAGCAGAAGAGTGGAGCCGTAAAATGTCACCTTCTGTGTTTTAATGACTAGAAAGGTAAACATCTGCTTTGATGCACACTAATAGTCTTTCTGCTCCCGTGAACTAAAAACATCACATTATCCCTGATTACCAGACTTGAACATGGATGAAGGGATGAGACTGAAACAGAAAGACTATCCTGATAAAAAATAAAATAAAATAAATGGTGACATTTTCCCGCTCATTATTATGTTAATTACCTGACTTTGCGAGTGATTAGTTGCTCGTTAAGGGATGATATGCAGATTGTTTTAATGTAAATTGATTTGGTGAATGCATAATATAGTGTTTTATAATTATTCATACAGGTTTGAACTGAAGTACTTTCAGGCTCTTGTATATTTCCATATGCTAATAGAACCAAAAGGTTATTTCACCATAACAGAAAGAATAAGAGAAAAAAAATTAAAAATATTTGGAGGGGTGGGGGGCACTGGCACAGAGACAGACGGATAGAGAGAGAGAGAGCCAGGGAGACAAAGAGAGAGGGAGGAAAGAGAGATATACTGGGCCTGTGCGGATGAACTCCGTATTGACCAGTGAGAGTGAATGAGGAGTGTCATTAACAGGTGGTAACACTGTACTGTGTTAGAGCAGGGATCAATAGACACCGATTCGTCCAAGGCAGGCTGCTGTCGGCTTCACGACATGGTAAAGACACACGTAATGATTCGTGTGCTGGTGACTGGATCATAGCATGACTTCTCTCTTTCTTTACCCTGCCAAGAGAACACTTTGTATAGGTTGTGTTGGAGACATGTTCCTTTAGTATCCTTTTCATGTCATCCGCTATCAGTCAATGTTCTCGAGTCTGTCTCACCACCAGGGCATTAGATACAGATCTCGGCAGGAGAAACGGCAACGGCGTCTGGAAGAGTTTTTAGAAACAGTTCCACACGCAGTCAACAGATCCTGTAGGTAGGCAGCCCACAGATCGCTGTGTGAAAATAGAGTTAACAGCACCACAGGAACCAAACGCGCCTCTCTTTTACTCACCTCTAAATCTACTGACATTTATCCCTTCTGCTGAAATGGCACACTTACTCTAAGATAAGGAGGGGGCGGAAACTTTTCTCCGCGGTGTGCGTGGATGGATGCTGTTGGGTTGTCTCTCCACCTTTTATAGGGCCTGTCCCATGGCGGGGTATAAATTAAAGAAGGGGTGTGCGAGTGTGTCTGTATGTGTTTATAGACCCTGTCCCGTCTGAAAAAGGGGCTATATATCACCAGAGAGGTGTAATCATACCCCGCAGTGGTTGGGACGGCACAGGGAGGGGCGTTTAGGGTTTATAGGCGAAGGGAAGAGTGATGGCCCACTGTTTGTGCTGTACCGCTGACACACACACACACACACACACACAAATGCAGGGAAACGCAGGTACAGCATTATTTGCAGGTGGCATAACGCTATGGCTGACAGAGAGAAAATGAAGAGAAATGTAAGAGGGCGAGAGAGACGCAGAGAGAGAGAGTAAGCGCGCACACACACACACACACACACACACACACACACACACACACACACACACACACACACACACACACACACACACACACACACACAGCTACTAGGGTGCATCAGCGTTACTCTGTGAAACAGACATTGCTATGCAGCCTCACCAGCCGTAGCTCTCTGGAACTCCACCGAGAGAGTGTGTGTGACATCACTCCAAAACGTGTAGAGGATATCAGGCTGGCCGTCCTGCCGAGAGAAGAGAGAAACAACTGAACAGAGGGTCACACAAGGAGACACACACAGGGCTGTGATGAGTGCAGTCTGCGCCCAACAGGCAGAAGGGCAGTATGACTTCCATTATCATCATTATCTACCAGTGTGATCCTCAGCCACACCAGATGCTGCTATCGCCGCACACATTTATCACACTGCAAATCAGCTAGAAACACACACACACACACACACACACACACACACACCATAACCATCACCGTGGACAACAATGACAGCTCATCACCATAATGACAAGTCATAGCAGGGCGTCTTAAGATGGGCTGAGGAGGTTTGTCCACTAATGAGGGTCCACTCCTCTGAAGCATGCAGAGCTAGTGCACACATCTGACTCAAATAAGAGTCTTGTAACACAGGGAATACACAGTGACTAGATAGGTTGGTGAGGACAGAGGAGTGCCATTTTTAACACACACACACACACACACACACACACACACACACACACACACACACACACACACACACGTAAATGCAAACACTGACACACACACACACACACACACACACACACACACACACACACACGTAAATGCAAACACTGACACACACACACACACACACAGTTTAATGAACACACACACACACACACGACGGAAGTTAAAGTAGAGAGGGATGGGAAAGTCTAATCAAAACAAAGACATAAGAAGGAGGAGTGTGTGTGTCACCCGGCCCTCCATCAACGTGGCCCTCCTCGCCTCCTAATATAATCACTGCTAATCAGTGGAGAAGGAACACACACACACACACACACACACACACACACACACACACACACACACACACACACACACACACACACACACACACACACACACACACACACACACACACACACACACAGATGCTAGATCTATGTGTGTCTTCGATGGGTGTGTCTTCGATGGGTGAAGCAGATTAGTGTGTGTCTTCGATGGGTGAATTTCAATGATTTAATGGCCATGTCTCACAGAAACTAAAGTAAACTAGGCCTACTTCGCTTCATGTTCTGCACCAGGGGTGGGCAAACTTTTTGGCTTGAGGGCCACATTGGGATTTTAAAATTCAACGGAGGGCCGCATTTTTTGGGGGACCAGTTGTTTGTTAAAATCAATTTGCGGGGGCCTCCTGAGTGGCACAGCGGTCTAAGGTACTGCGTCGCAGTGCTTGAGGCGTCACTACAGACCCGGGTTTGTTCCCAGGCTGTGTCACAGTTGGCCGTGACTGGGAGACCCATGAGGCGGTGCACAATTGGCCCAGCGTCGTCTGGGTTCGGAAAGGGTTTGGCTTGCCGAGATTTCCTTGTTCCATCGCGCTCTAGCGACTACTGTGGCGGGCCGGGCACAGTGCACGCTGACACGGTCGCCAGGTGTACGGTGTTTCCTCCGACACATTGGTGCGGCTGGGTTCCGGGTTAAGCGGGCATTGTGTCAAGAAGCAGTGCAGCTTGGCTGGGTTGTGTTTCGGAGGATACACGGCTCTCGACCTTCGCCTCTCCTGAGTCCGTACGGGAGTTGCAGTGATGGGACAAGACTGTAACTACCAATTGGATACAACAAAATTGGGTTGAAAAACAAAAGTGTAAAAATGTTTGGGTGTAAAAATAAATTATTATTCGTATTTAAAAAATAATGTTATGTCTCGCGGGCCGGATTGAAGTGCCTGGCGGGCCGTACTTTGCACCCCCCCTTGTTTTACATTGTCCTGTGGGCCAACACAGAAAGGACACACACAGTCCATCAATGCTAACCTGCTAATGTTAAACCAACACAAAACAGACCATGTGTATGTCCTCCTTCTAAACATACGCACACAGGCAGGCAGGCACGCAGGCACGCACGCACACACGCACACACGCACGCACGCACGCACGCACGCACGCACGCACGCACGCACGCACGCACGCACGCACGCACGCACACAGCACTAGATCTTAATTGGAGCAAGCTGATAATAGGTCCACTGCTCTCCTGAATATAAAAGGACAATTATAGGACTGTGGACTTTCATAGAGGATAAAGAGAGATGGAGAGACAGATGGAGAGAGATAGAGAGAGCGTGACAACGGAGGGAACGAGAGGGTGGGGGAATATAAGGAGAGATAGAGGGAGGAAGGGAGAGAAAGAGATGAGCGGGAGCAAATTAAGAGGTCTATGCTCCTCTAAGAAAGAAAATTGGCACAGCTGAATCTCTTTCAGCTTGTATTAGATAACTCAAGTCCCTCCAAGCTGTTCTGCTTAACAGCCCAGCATTCTGCAGATGCAAGCAGAGTCAATAAAGCCTGGGTAGATCTGGTTCAGGACAGGCCCAAGTAACGGACCGATCAGTATGGAGAGAGGGGAATGGGAGAGGGAGAGGGGAGGGGAAAGAGGTAGGCAGGGGAAGGCCAAAGAGAAGAGAATGATACTGCCAAGAGTAGAGGAATAGATGTTGTGGAAGAGTGTGCTGATGACAGTCCAGGGGCAAGGACACACGGGCCTTATATGAGGACATGGCGTCTCACCTTAATGATCTCACTGATGAAGCAGACGTGAGTGACAGGGTCTCTCTTCTTCGTCAGGACCTTCTGGAGGTGTTGCACCTAAACACAGAGAGATTACAGGTTAACTCCGTACTCCCTGACTAGGTACATTACTCTACTTCAGCAGGTAAAAAAGTGCACACTTACTTTTACTCAGGTAAAACTAAAATATCTGTAAAGGTAAAAGAATACCTGTCCGCAAGCGGCACAGATCTGGTCCATGAGTTTCTCAAGGTTGGTCCATAGAGCAGCTCGGAACGCTGCTGTGTTACCTGGGGTTGGCATCACCGCTCTGCCTGGCGCACCTGACACACACACACACACACACACACACACATGAAATGACACAGGTTAAAAAGTTACACAAGACAAGAGTACCAAAACTGAAACACCATTTTCCTCACCCTCTAACTCTCACCCCCACCTACCTCTGTTGCCAGTGGGCTGGGTGAGTCCCTTGATGTCCAGGGCGGTGGTGACGTTGTCCTGTATGGTGGTCCGGTAGCCCTCCACCACCCCACTGATGGTCTCCCTCAGACTGCCCAGGTTATAGAACACCTGGAGGGCCGTGCCCACCTGGGTCGGGTTCTACATGAGGACACAGAGGAGAGGAGACAGTTGGTGTGTGTCAGGTTCAGTCAGTCAACCCCAACCCCATCTAGTCTGAGACAGTCAGTCATGGAGCACAGTGAAGTCCAATCAACCAACTAAATACACATCAGACATACTTCTACTAACTGGACAGACACACAGAATGAAGTGTACATCACACTCTGGAATAGCACACATAGAAACACACGTACAAATTGACACACACACACACACACACACACACACACACACACACACACACACACACACACACACACACACACACCTCACACACCTCCACACACCTCCACACACCTCCACACACCTCCACACACCTCCAAGCTCAGACGATTGACGTCACTATACGCAAGGGAGGGGCTGGTCTAAAAATGGGTCATATTCAACAATTCTCCTTAGCTAACGAAAAAAATAATAAAAAATAAATAAAAATCAGGATACGCAAGTACTCTGACATTTCTCGGTGTGAGTGTGAATGTGTGTGCGTGCATGGTTGTGTGTGAGTAATTACTAGTAGGGTCTGATAGCAGCTCTCATTAAAGAACCAGCTCTCAGTACTAATAGGAGCTTTGTTCACCATCATCCAGAAACCGCTCACACCCTCCCCATCTCTCCCTCCCCTCTCTCCTCGCTGTTGCACACATGAAACAGAGATTGAGGTCAGAACCCAGTCTCTTAGCTCCCTCCCTCTCCATCTCATTTCTCTGGCCTAACGAGTTCTTGGAAACACAGTTTCAACTCTCTCCATTCCTAACTCAAGGCCATTTAGGAAACTGCCCCTAAAGTCAGCTCCAGCTGGGTCCTAATCAGGAAGTCAGAGCCAGAGCTCACGGCCCAGTGAGGTGTCAGCTGGTGGATGTGATAATGTCAAGACCCTGTCATGGAGCCTCGACCCCAGCCGTCTGGAAGACGTGACACTATACGTCTCATGTCTGCAGTCCATGGATCAGTCAATGGGGTGACACAGGTGTTGAGTAAACCATGCTGTTATGATGTCCAGAGCCATGACGCAGTACTTCTAATGCCAAAGAGTTTGCTGTGGATAAAAAGGGCACGTCCGTACATGACACACACACACACAGAAATACACTAACTGACGAGGGGCGATATTTGATCAGTTCTTTGCGAGCTTGAGCTCTGCAGCATCCATCCGGGTCAGGTGTGTGTGTGTGTGTGTGTGTGTGTGTGTGTGTGTGTGTGTGTGTGTGTGTGTGTGTGTGTGTGTGTGTATACACATACACTACATGACCAAAAGTATGTGGACACCTGCTCGTCGACTTGCTTCCATTCAGCCAAAAGACATTAGTGAGGTCAGGCACTGATGTTGGGCGATTAGGCCTGGCTCGTAGTCGGCGTTCCAATTCATCCCAAAGGTGTCCGATGAGGTTGAGATCAGGGCTCTGTGCAGGCCAGTCAAGTTCTTCCACACCGATCTCGACAAACCATTTCTGTATGGACCTCGCTTTGTGCATGGGGGCATTGTCATGCTGAAACAGGAAAGGGTCTTCTCAAAACTATTGGAAGTTGGAAGCGCAGAAATGTCTAGAATGTGAAGGGAAATCTTAAGGGGACTAGCCCGAAACATGAAAAACAGCCCCAGGCCATTATTCCTCCTCCACCAAACTTCACAGTTTGCACTATGCATTGAGGCAGGTAGCGTTCTCCTGGCATCCACCAAAGCCAGATTCGTCCATCGGACTGCCAGAAGGTGAAGCGTGATTCATCACTCCAGAGAACGCGTTTTCACTGCTCCAAAGTCCAACGGCGGCGAGCTTTACACCACTCCAGCTAATGCTTGGCATTGCGCATGGTGATCTTAGGCTTGTGTGCGGCTGCTCGGCCATGGAAACCCATTTCATGAAGCTCCCCTCAAACAGTTATTGTGCTGACGTTGCTTACAGAGGCAGTTTGGAACTCAGTAGTGAGTATTGCAACCAAGGACAGACGATTTTTACGCGCTGCCGTTCTGTGAGCTTGTGTAGCCTGCCACTGAGCGGCTGAGCTGTTGATGCTCTGAGACGTTTCCACTTCACAATAACAGCAGCTCTAGCATGGCAGAAATTTGACAAACTGACTTGTTGGAAGGGTGGCATCATATGATGGTGCCATGTTTAAAGTCAGAGATTATATACGCCTGTCAGCAAACGGGTGTGGCTGAAATAGCTGTCATCCAATGGACTCAAATGATGTCAATTAGCCTATCAGAAGCTTCTAAAGCCATGATATCATTTTCTGGAATTTTCCAAGCTGTTTAAAGTCACAGTCAACTTAGTGTACGTCAACATCTGACTCACTGGAATTGTGATACAGTGAATTATAAGTAAAATAATCTGTCTGTAACAATTTTTGGAAAAATTACTTGTGTCATGCACAAAGTAGATGTCGTAACAGACTTGCCAAAACTATAGTTTGTTAACAAGACCTTTGTGGAGTGGTTGAAAAACAAGTTTTGATGACTCCAACCAAAGTGTATGTAAACTTCCGACTTCAACTGTACACACATAGACACACAGACACACACCAGTCAAACTTTTGTACATCCCTACTCATTCAAGGGTTTTACTTTATTTTTACTATTTTCTACATTGTAGAATGATATTGAAGACATCAAAAACTATGAAATAACACACATGGAATCACGTAGTAACTAAAAAAAGTGTTAAACAAATCCAAATAGATTTGAGATTTTTCAAAGTAGCAACCCTTTGCCATGATGACAGCTTTGCACACTCTTGGCATTCTCTCAACCAGCTTCATGAGGTCGTCACCTGGAATGCATTTCAGGTGAGCCTTATTAAAAGTGAATTTGTGGAATTTATGTCCTTCTTAATGCGTTAGGGGTGGTATACAGAAGATAGCCCTATTTGGTAAAAGACCAAGCCCTATTTGGTAAAAGACCAAACCCATATTATGGCAAGAACAGCTCAAATAAGCAAAGAGAAATGACAGTCCATCATTCTATCATTCAGTCAGTCAATCCGGAAAATGTCAAGAACATTGAAAGTTTCTTCAAGTGCAGTTGCAAAAACCATCAAGCGCTATGATGAAACTGGCTCTCATGAGGACCGCCACAGGAAAGGAAGACCCAGAGTTACCTCTGCTGCAGAGGATAAGCTCATTAGAGTTAACTGCACCTCAGATTGCAGCCTAAATAAATGCTTCACAGAGTTCAAGTAACAGACACATCTCAACATCAACTGTTTAGAGGAGACTGCGTGAATCAGGCATTTGTGGGCGAATTGCTGCAAAGAAACCACTACTAAAGGACACCAATAAGAAGATGAGACGTGCTTGGGACAAGAAGCACGAGCAATGGACATTAGACCGGTGGAAATCTGTCCTTTGGTCTGATGAGTCCAATTTTGAGATTTTTGGTTCCAAGCGCCATGTCTTTGTGACACGGATGATCTCTGCATGTGTGGTTCCCACCGTGAAGCAAGGAGGAGGAGGTGTGATGGTGCTTTGCTGGTGACACTGTTGGTGATTTATTTAGAATTCAAGGCACACTTAACCAACACGGCTACCACAGCATTCTGCAGCGATGCGCCATCCCATCTGGTTTGCGCTTTTGGGACTATCATTTGTTATTTTTTAAAGGACAATGACCCAAAACACACCTCCAGGCTGTGTAAGGGCTATTTGACCAAAAAGGAGAGTGATGGTACTGCATCAGATGACCTGGCCTCCATAATCACCCAACCTCAACCCAATTGAGATGGTTTGGGTTAAGTTGGACCGCAGATTGAAGGAAAAATCTGCCAACAAATGCTCAGCATATGTGGGAACTCCTTCAAGACTGTTGGAAAAGCATTCCTCGTGAAGCTGGTTGAGAGAATGCCAAAATATATTTTGATTTGTATAACACTTTTTGGATTACTATATGATTCCATTTGTTATTTTACAGTTTTGATGTCTTCACTGAAATTCTACAATGTAGAAAATAGTAAATAATGTAGAAAAAACATTGACTGAGTATATATATATATATATATATATATATATATATATATATAAAAAACACACAGTATAGGCCCTGTTGGGGCTCTGTGGCAGCTCAGTGCCAGTGTGAGTTGTTTTCACGTTGCCTCGCCCCAGGGTAAAACACAAACACCTTTTGTTCCCAGTGTAGCAGGTGCCAAGCAGGATCTTTCTCTTTCGGCGAGACAAAAATCAGGTTAATTGGTTTGGCTTGATTGGGCACACACACACACACACACACACACACACACACACACACACACACACACGAGTAGTGAGACGTTCTCTGTCGACGGGGAGGTGAGAGGAGCAGTCTAAAAATAGCCCCACTCCGTCTTAAATGAGCATGTGGCAGTATACACAGGCTGCTTCCCAAATGGCATCTTATTTTCTACATAGTGCACTACGGGCCCTGGTCAAAAGTAGTGATCCATGTTTTTTTTTGTTTTTTTTAGGGTGCCATTTTTGGTATTTATATTGACACCCCCCCCATCCATTTGGTTTGCACACTGCTGCTACTCACTGTTTATTATCTATGCATAGTCACTTCACCCCTACCTACATGTACAAATGACCTCGACTAACCTGTACCCCCGCACATTGACTCGGTACTGGTACCCCCTGTATATAGTCTCGTTATTGTTATTGTGTTACTTTTTACTTTTGTTTATTTGGTAAATATTTTCTTAACTCTCTTGGCTGCACTGTTGGTTAAGGGCTTGTAATTAAGCATTTCACGGTAAGGTCTACACTTGTATTCATCGCATGTGACAAATAAAGTTTGGGGAAGAACAAATACAGTACAGGGGAAAAAAACCACCCTTCACAAACCATTACTGTATTGTTGTTGTCAGGCAGGCAGCTGCATCCTTATGGACACCATGTCAGATAACCTCATTAAACCAGGCAGGGAATGTAATATTCACAGTGCTGTGTAACACAAACAGCTGGCTAGGTTCTTGGCTTCCTTCACTGCTAGGCCTATTCCTTGACATGAAAGTGATGCACTGACCGCAAGGCTGCTGTCATGGTTTCGGCATTTCTCATTTCAAGAGACGTCCCGGTAAAAGAAAAATCATTCTTAACATATGAACGTAGCCAAGGTCAGTTAAATTCACTCACAGTGTTACATATTCAGCTGGCAGCGCCTGCCTCTTTACAGATGGCCTGGGTCCGCAGTGTTAAAATATATATCTCTATGGCCGGGCCTGCTGCTAGTACAAGGTTGGTGTGAACTGGATCCCACACACTCAGGGAAGACATCCAAGAAGGTACATCATCACACAGAAAACAACCATTTCTCATTAGAAGTGAGGAGGATAGCAGGCCATATGTGCAGGCATATTCACATTCACAGGAGTGAGAAAGGCTTATTTTGGTGGTTACAAGATTAGATCCGTTTCTCTAGAGGAAGGTGGGTAACCATGGAGAAGAAGCTTTGCATGCTGTGTCTCTATTTTGTTTCGGAGAGAGGCATGTTTCAATGTTCGTGGTTTTGTTCTTTCTAAAACATTACAGGCAGGTTTAATGTTTGTTTTTTGGTGTGCACGCATGTGTGTGTGTAGGTAGGTTTATTTGAACAGTGAGAGACAGAATAACAACAACAAAAAAATCCAGAAAAACGCATGTCAAAAATGTTATAAAATGATTTGCATTTTAATGAGGGAAATAAGTATTTGACCCCTCTGCAAAACATGACTTCGTACTTGGTGGCAAAACCCTTGTTGGCAAACACAGAGGTCAGACGTTTCTTGTAGTTGGCCACCAGGTTTGCACACATCTCAGGAGGGATTTTGTCCCACTCCTCTTTGCAGATCTTCTCCAAGTCATTAAGGTTTCGAGGCTGATGTTTGGCAACTCGAACCTTCAGCTCCCTCCACAGATTTTCTATGGGATTAAGGTCTGGAGACTGGCTAGGCCACTCCAGGACCTTAATGTGCTTCTTCTTGAGCCACTCCTTTGTTGCCTTGGCCGTGTGTTTTGGGTCATTGTCATGCTGGAATACCCATTCACGACCCATTTTCAATGCCCTGGCTGATGGAAGGAGGTTCTCACCAAAGATTTGAAGGTACATGGCCCCGTCCATCATCCCTTTGATGCGGTGAAGTTGTCCTGTCCCCTTAGCAGAAAAACACCCCCAAAGCATAATGTTTCCACCTCCATGTTTGACGGTGGGGATGGTGTTCTTGGGGTCATAGGCAGCATTCCTCCTCCTCCAAAAACGGCGAGTTGAGTTGATGCCAAAAAGCTCCATTTTGGTCTCCTCTGACCACAACACTTTCACCCAGTTGTCCTCTGAATCATTCAGATGTTCATTCAGATGTCAGTGGTTTAAGGCACTTCTGGGAGCAGTTACAGCAGCTTCCAGGTAACTTCCCCTGTCAGAGAGACTGAGGCAGCGACGCAAATGACAACCCTCTGCTTTCCACTTCCCTCCTACAGACACCTGTTGGCCTGAACCATTACCCACTGTCCATACGCCCTGTTAGCTTTACCACTGAGTGGACATTTACTCACACACACACACACACACACACACGGTATGACAAGAAATTGTTCAAACAAACCTATCGCTGATAAGAGGATGGGTGAGATGGTTTACACACATGCTGGTGGGTTATGTCCCATCTGACGTTTGCTTTCCTGTAAGTGTGTCTGTGTGTGTGTGTCTCAGTTTTATGACAAATATCTGTTTTGAGGTAACAGTATCAAACAACACCTATGACATATAGGTATGCCATGACTGGGCTTTTGTCTGTCTGGGGTAGATGTCTGTCCGTCCTGAATGGGGTTCATGACTGGGCATATGTCTGTTTTAGGGTCATCTATAAAAATGCTGGGCAGGCCCAGTTGCCCATTATTTTGCCTGCCATGACTATGTCCCCATAGAATGACAATGCCTTCATTCAAAGGACACGAGTGGTCACTGAATGGTTTGATGAGCATTAAAACGATGTAAACCATATGCCATGGCCGTCTCAGTCACCAGAACTCAAACCAATTTAACGCTTATGGGAGGTTCTGGAGCGGCGACTGAGACAGCGTTTTCCACCACCATCAACAAAACACCAAATGATGGAATTTCTTGTGGAAGAACGATGTCACATCCCTCCAATAGAGTTACAGTCATTTGTAGAATATATGCCAAGGTGCATTGAAGCTGTTTGGCTTGTGGTGGCCCAACGCCCTATTAAGAAACTTTATATTGGTGTTTCCTTTATTTTGGCAATTGCCTGTATGTTGGTGGGTTAGGCACACTCTGACATTTGCTTTCCTGTAACTGTGTGTGTGTATATATATATATATATATATGTGCGTGTGTATGCGGGTGTGTTTGTGTGTGTTCTGGGAGTAGTTACAGCAGCTTCCAGGTAACGTCACCTGTCAGAGAGACTGAGGCAGCGATGCAAATGACAACCCTCTGCTTTCCACTTCATTGGTTCCTTCCTACAGACACCTGTTGGCCTGAACCATTACCCACTGTCCATAGCTTTTACCACGGAGTGGACATTCACACACACACACACACACACACACACACACACACACACACACACACACACACACACACACACACACACACACACACACACACACACACACACACAGTATTTGTCAAACAAACCAATCGCTGATAAGAGGATGGGTGAGAATGTCCAAACACATGTTGGTGGGTTATGTACACTCTGACATTTGCTTTCCTGTGTGTGTGTGTGTGTGTGTGTGTGTGTGTGTGTGTGTGTGTGTGTGTCTGTTTGATGACAAAGGTCCAATCTGCTTTGATGTAACAATATCAAACAACACAATAACGAGCTTATGCTTTTACTTGACTTAATCTACAGCTGTCTGAGTTCCTCACAAAATTGTATTCCTAAATTGCTGAGAGTGACGTTAGTTAAAACAGAGGTTAACATGAGGGTTAAATGCACTAAATCATTCAGGAGGAAAGGAGATGAAAAAAGGTATGAAAGTGCAGCTTTTAAAAGAGATAAAGAAAATAGAGGGTGTGTTAAGCAGAAGAGCCAGAAATAAGTGAGCAATAACATCTGCAGCGTAACCAAGGCAACCCCATAACAAACATCTGAAAGGCCTACTCAAGTCTTTTAGGGCTGGTTGTGTAAAAATTAAGACAGACACAAAATACACATACGACAAACGACCAGGAGAAAGAATGCACTTTTTAGGAGAGGAGGATGGGAAGAAGACAGAGGGTGGGAAAATGACAGAGGAGTGAAAAGGTGACAAACAAGTGCATGTAGAGTGGCCTCACAAGTGAGTCAATGAGTGAGGAAACGTTGGAGAAGTGTAAGAAACAAAAATCCCTTGACAAACAACCCATTTATTATCTATTTGGACATCACAGCACAGGATCAAACTCTACTCAGAAGACTTAGATAATTGGCTCATTTCTTCAAGGCTGGGGGGGGGGAGACGAGATGTCGTCAAATATGAATATAAAATGAGGACTTCATCAATGTGCATGAAGCACACGCACACACACACACACACACACACACACCTGCTGGAGTCATTAATATCAAATAAATAGACTAATGAATATGAGGAGATGATAGCTCAGTACTGTCATTTTCATGGTAGCTTGAGCTGCTTCTGTTGTTGTTCGATGACAAACCTCTTGCCCTCTGCTAATGACTTGAGCATGAGGTGACTTATGTTCCCCCAACATCACTGGCATTTAGTTTCCCTTGATTTGATATTCAAACTAAAAAAGGTCAACGTTTCAATAGATGCTAAAATGCTTTTCAATATTCAAGACGTGTACAATAGCAAATTATGCCCATTAATTATCATACAATAACCACCAAACAGACAGTGTCTTTCTGCTAGATGAACCAGAACCAATATAACAGGAAGTGGTCCTGTGCTGCTCAGTCGGTAGAGCATGGTGCTTGCAACACCAAGATCGTGAGTCGATTCCCACTGTGGCCACCCACATGAAAATGAACACACATATGACTAAGTTGCTTTGGATAAAAGCACCTGCTATATAGCATATATCATATTCTGTGTCATAGGAGGAAGAAGTGTCCGACTCAGTACATCTTCCACAAAACAAGTGTAAAGTGGTAGAAAAAGCCCACATTTTCTTGTGGACCAGTATTTTTCTCCATAAAGAAATCACCAGGTAAGCACAATGGCTTATTCTGCTCTCTTTCCACCCAGAGCTCTAACTATAACACATTTTAACTAGTGGGCCTGGTAATGTAAACAGCGAGGGAAAGTGTTTTTCCAGCACAGGACACTTGTCTCCCCGCTGGTACACAGAAGAAACACATCCTGGTCCTCACAGAACACTGAGCTACACTGAGGAAACAATATCACTTTGTTAAAGCCAACTTGGCCCACTGCCAGATAAAGCCTGTAGCTGACAGAGTGTGTATGTGGGGTTGTGTACGAGCATTCGAGTGTGTGTGTATGTGTGTGTGTGTGTGTGTGTGTGTGTGTGTGTGTGTGTGTGTGTGTGTGTGTGTGTGTGTGTGTGTGTGTGTGTTGTGTGTGTGTGTGCTCCGTCGTATGTGCATGCCAGTTATGTACGCGTGGAGACAGTGAGCTAAAGAGCTCGTTCTGGGATGCTCTCTCCTCATTTACTGACAGGAGCTTTGAACAGCTCTGCTCTGTCTCTGTATGTATGAGGAACAATCCCAAAGTCTCAACAATTAAATAATGAAGGGACTGTAGCATGCTGGTAGGAGGACGGACTCCTCAACTTTCTGAACACTAGCAAAGAGACTACAGGATGTAGTAATACCTTGGCAACATGTTCCATCAGAAAAAACAGACCCTTCCCAATCAGTCCTGCTGGGGCAATCGTTATTAACACATACACCGCCAGTCTCTCCTTTGTGGTCCCTCAAAGGTCAGCTCACAATAATAATAATGAAACCGTCACTACCATGCCATAAATCATCTGTCAAATTAAGTGTTAAAGATTATTCCCATCCATACACGATTATCGTCATTCACGTTTTTATTGTTGTCGTTTCGGTCAGCGGCCTTTTTTGAAAGACAAGGCTATACTTTTGACCAGAACTTCCTCTCGTGTGTTCTTTGTGCCTTCAAACAATACAAGTAGGCCTAATACAGATGTGTGAGTGCATTCTCTCTAGTCCTGTCTCTACTTAACCAATCAGCTTGGTGTAGCACCCAATCACACTGAGCAACAATTCACTTTTTCTATTTTATGCTCTCTACTTGTCAGTGTTCCAAAAGGACACTATTTGTTTTTTTTACCTAAACATGCAAACACCATCAGATAGAATTCATAGCAAGCAGTGTACTGGAATGACATTCACTCTCATTGGATGCGAGGTAAAAAAGAACTCACTGAAAGCCACACCTCCATTATTACCACATTGAGGCATATGTCACTGTGCTTCTTTGGCCACACACACACACACACACACACACACACACACACACACACACACACACACACACACACACACACACACACACACACACACACACACACACACACACACACACACACACACACACACACACACACACACACACACACACACACACACACACACACACACACACACACACACACCACTGCCTACTTTGTTTGTTCATTTAGCAAACAAGACGGCTCATAATCCAGTGCCATTATCACAGTCAACACACCTATATTTGAGCTTTAACTAGCTTTAAAAATGAAAACATCTCTCCCAGTATCATGGCAAAATATGTTGAATAGCATCAGATTAGCTATAAAACTGGTAATTTTGCTCTTTGGCCCATGGCAAAATGTGTAGAATTGCAGGTAATTAGCTTTAACAACACCAACATTTTCTCTCAACCTCATGGCAAAATCTGTAGAACAGCATGAGATTAGCTATAAAACTGCAAATGTTTCTCTTTGCCCCATGGCAAACTGTGTAGAGTTGCAAGAAGTTAGTTAGCTGTTTTCCGAAATGTCCCACATTTTGGCAGACCCACCCACCAATGAATTTCTGGCTCCGCTACTGCCGTGTCGGCTAATGATTTCCTAGAAAATGTCACTGAAGGCTAATTTTGCTGTTTAAGGGAGATGATAAAGCACACAGTATATGCATGGTGACAAGACTTTCAGCCAAGTGACAGATGGTCACTTGTCAACTGGTGAAGGATAGAGAACACAAAGTTATGCAAAGGTTGTGTGTGTGTGTTTATGGGGGGGGGGGGGGGGGGGGGTTGAAAGCCAATACAGTGCTCCACTTCTGATATAGTGAATACAGTCATTTGGTATTTGCACATAGTCTTCTGTATGACACAACAGAGAATGCTGATTGGCTGACAGCTGTGGTATATCAGACCGTATACCATGTGGGTATGACAAAACATGTATTTTTTGAGAGAGATATGAGAGAGAGAGAGAAAGGTGAGAAAGACAGTTGCAAAAGAAGGAGAGAATTATGCAGAGTGAGTGAGGGAAGGAACAAGAGAGATTTTGTGAAAATAAGAGAGAGAGAGAAAGATACAGAGTAGTGACAGCTGCTGTCACTACAGACAGCGTGCACTGTAGAAAACCACCTTTTCACACATTCTGTCTGTTCCTCTCACCTTTTCCATCCCTCCCTCCCCGCCTTGCTCCCTCATTCTCTTTCTCTGCATGTCCTCATGTCTCCTGTGGTTCTCATGACACACGCAGACACAGGTGGTCAGACAGACTCACACAGACACACAGACTGACACACAGACACACACTCACTCCCAGGCTGAGGGGCCATCTGCTCCTGAGTCACCTCTGATCACGTCTATCCCACTCTCCATCCTTTCATTTCTCCATCTATTCCCTTCTCATCTTCCCTCCATCCTCCTCTCGTGTCTCCAGATCCTCTCATCTGCTCCTCTCTCTCTCTCTCTCTCTCTCTCTCTCAGAGTTCAGATCAGTCAGAGACAGGTCTAGGAATGATGCTAGTAATGGCTGGCTGACATTTCATGACTTTGATTCTAGACCACTAATAGGCTCTGGGTTTGGATATAAGCTCATTAATTGACAATTTCTTGATTGTGTTAATGAACTCCGATGAAGATACAAACTGTATCTACAGGGACAACGGAAGAGGGCTGCAAGCACATTTCCTCCTGATGTGCTGACAGTGTGCTTGTTTATGCCTTTTAATACAGAGACAAGGTGCAGTCAGCATGAAACTAGCTTTCATCTTCTCCAATCTTCTCGGTTTCTGGTGGTAATACAACAACTATAAATAAGTCTAGTGTGCGGAGACACGGGCAATTAAATAGGCTCATAATAATAAATGTGTTTCTGAGGGAGAGAAATGGAAGGATGACTGAAAATAAACAGTTCTTCCAACCTATTTCCCTCCATCTTTACCCACGGCAACAGAGGCAGAATAGCACTTTCTTAGCATTTTCTGAGTAAGAGATTAGTGAGAAAAACAAGTTGACACTGATTTCCTTCTGTTTAGCTGGAGGGATACACAGTCAAAGCCCATTTGTAGCAGCAGACACAACACTTTAAGTAACATCAGAATCGATTTAGATTAGGGCTATTCTCTGCTGTTTTTCAACTGGCCCCTGTAATCAGGGACTGATTCAGACCTGGGACACCAGGTGAGTTGGCCTCTCTGGGCAATCAATGATAACACATCTATGGGGATTTAACAATAATACATCTATATAATAGCATGTAGAATGATTAGGGTAGACAATACACTACTAAATGCGTAGGTAGGTAATCGTGTGCGGGAGTTATCTTTCATAAGGAATTGAACTCTGGGTCCTGTATTTCCCCGTTCCTCAAATGAGACTCAGCGTGGTGGTGTTCATGCCAGGAGTCATGCACACAGCCACACACACAGCCACACACACAGCCACACACACACACACCACTAATCAAGGGGAATTACAACCTACACAGATGCATGTTAACATGGAAAACATGCATGACCTGGAATGTGCACATTAGTAGCCTAGGGCAGACAAGCTCTAATGAAGGAGAGGTGGTTACTCATCTATACAGATTAGCCTTTATAGAGACCTGAGATAATGTGTATAGCCTCAACCTACACACACATCTACCTTTATCAGCACAGTGAGCTGAACAGAACGTGGCCCATTACAGACTACGGAGAACAGACACAGGCCCAGATTATCCTGTTCTGTTCTCACCAGAGTTCTTTTTATGGTCAAAATCATTCCATTATCTTCCCAGGGTGAGACTGAGCAGACTGCGTGTATGCATCCCTCCTAATCTCTTCTCTCCTGACCTCCTCTCATCCCTCCCCCCAGAGTCTCTGAAACAGGACACTGTCCCCCTGAGAATACAGCTTTCTGGGTCACGATGACAACAGCCAGGGTTTACACACTCTCCTCTGTGTGTGTGTGTGTGTGTGTGTGTGTGTGTGTGTGTGTGTGTGTGTGTGTGTGTGTGTGTGTGTGTGTGAGTGAGAGAGAGAGAGGGGAAGAGAGAGTGAGCGAGAGAATGAGGTAGTGAGACACACTAATGTTCAGAGAAAGAGCAGTTTGTAATGAATAAGAAACACTTCAGATTAAAGATGAGGAGATTAAGCATACAACTCTCTCTCTATCTCTCCCCCTCCATCCCTCCCACACTTTCGCCATCTCTGTATCTGTCTCTCCTCCTCTCCCTTTCGGTCTCTTTCTCTCTGCCCGTCTCCCTCTCTTGTCTGAGTTGCAGTTTTGAGAAGTCTGTCCGTCTGCCTGTCTGTCCGTCTGCTGTGCTGCATAAGTGAATATCTCACGGAGGGAGAAAGGGAGGCATGCTGCTTGCCTGATAGCAATCTGACCTTGACACGTTCACCTTGAATCCCCCTCTCAAAACATCCCTCCGCCCTCCCGTGAGCTACTCTTCCCTCTCTTCTGGTGCATAACAAGTAGAGAACCTCACTACGTTCCCAACATCAAACCACAATAATGCTTGATGATTTAAACAAATCACCATGTGCAGGGAATGTAACAGCGGGGGGGAAGAAACTGGAAGAAGAGTGACTGTTTCAAGGGCACCCACACACTGCACGGCACACACGCACGTTCCTAACTTCCTACTCCTTCAGAATAATACCTCTGTAGATGTATATCGGACGCCGACACACAGGTACAGGTACTCAAGCAGTAGACAATTGGAGGGGGCGGTTCTCCATTCCTGTCAGCATCGGTCTACTGTAACCGCTATATAGTGCACTACTTTTGACCATATATAGGGAATAGAGTGACATTTGGGTCGCAGACTTAGTCTTTTATCTGAGCTGCCTGATAAGAACCAGGGACTACACACTATGGCGTGCCACAGTGATGCTCTGACCAAGCCCTGAGTATACAGACACACATCTGTGTGCATCACTCTCCAATTGCCAAGCCAGGCCTGAAATTGCAGAAGTCAATAAAAAAAATATGAGATGATTTATTAAGCAATAAAAACAAAAAAGACAAACATTAAGTCCTTGAGGGTTTGACTATTCTCCAGAAGAGTTTTCATCTCTAGTACAGGCAGGAGGGAAGGAGGGCTGGATGGATGGGTGGAGGAACAGGGTCAACATTTAATCAGGCAAAAAGCTGTGTCCTCTTCGGGAGGTATAGTGGAATAAAAATGAAAAGAACAAGAGAATAGTGTTTTTATGGGAAGGACGAAACAAAAGAGGGCAGTAATTGGAGGACTATAAATAAATGTCTCATGAAATGTTCCCACACACACACACACACACACACACACACACACACACACACACACACACACACACACACACACACACACACACACACCAGGTGAGAGGGGCCACGAGGAATCGTGATAGGACTAGAACAGTAGCCACCTCAATTTCCCTGGATTTCAGAGCATCCGGTAACAGGAGTCAGTTTATTTGGCCTTGCAACACGATCACATTCCAGGTCACTGGTTTACCGGACACCCCCGCAGCTCTCAAGCTCTGGGGGCCGTTGCGTCTGTCATCGATGTCAATTATATATATTTTTTTTTACATAATAAATCATTGAGAGCAACCCTCCAAAAAGTCCTCTTGGGGCTAGGTGGGACGCTAGCGTGCCACCTGTGGTGCACTCCATCAACAGCAGGTGCATTTCAAGAGCGGCAAATTTGAATCCAAATAAATGTCAAAATTCAAATTTTTCAAAAATACAACTATGTTACACCATTTGAAAGATAAACATCTCCTTAATCTAACCACGTTTTACGATTTCAAAAAGGTTTTACGGCGAAAGCATAAATTTAGAGTATGTTAGGACAGTACATTTACAAGAGTTGTGTGTAATGTTTTGTCAAGTCAAAGACAGGGTCACCAAAACCATAAAACCAGCTAAAATGATACACTAACCTTTTACAATCTCCATCAGATGACACTCCTAGGACATTATGTTAGACAATGCATGCATTTTTAGTTCTATCAAGTTCATATTTATATACAAAAACAGCGTTTTACTATGGCATTGATGTTGAGGAAATCGTTTCCCTCCAATAACCGGCAGTCAAGTCAGCGTCATAAATTAAATAATTAAAATTAGAAAACATTGTTAAAATATTATATTGTCATTTAAAGAATTATAGATTTACATCTTTTGAACGCAATCAACTTGCCAGATTTAAAAATAACCTTACTGGGAAATCACACTTTGCAATAATCTGAGCACTGTGCCCAGAAAAATACGCGTTGCGATACAGACTAGACGTCATGTTGGGGAGATCTAAAATCGAAAATACTATGTAAATAATCCATTACCTTTGATTCTCTTCATCAGATGTCACTTCCAGGTATCACAGGTCCATAACGAATGTAGTTTTGTTCAAAAAAGCTCATCATTTATGTCCAAAAATCTCCGTCTCGTTAGCACATGATGTAAGCCAGCCGGACTTCTCGTCATGAACGAGGGGAAAAAATATATTTCCGTTCGTTCAAACATGTCAAACGTTGTATAGCATAAATCATTAGGGCCTTTTTTAACCAGAACATGAATAATATTCAAGGTGGACGAATGCATAGCCTTTTATAACGTATTGGAACGAGGGTACCCAACATGAAGTAGCGCGCCAGGTGTCTAATGGGACATCACCGTTCCATGGCTCTTGTTCGGTCAGATCTCCCTCCAGAAGACTCAAAACACTTTGTAAAGGCTGGTGACATCTAGTGGAAGCAATAGGAAGTGCCAAAATATTCCTAAACCCCTGTGTCTTTCAATGGGATAGCTTTAAAGTCAATACAACACATCAGGTATCCACTTCCTGTCAGAAAATGTCTCAGGGTTTTGCCTGCCAAATGAGTTCTGTTATACTCACAGACACCATTCAAACAGTTTTGGAAACTTTAGAGTGTTTTCTATCCATATATAATAAGTATATGCATATTCTAGTTACTGGGTAGGATTAGTAACCAGATTAAATCGGGTACATTTTTTTTATCCAGACGTGCAAATGCTGCCCCCTAGACCCAACAGGTTAATTCATAAACCTTTTTAAATTTCCATATGTACTAGGAAGCTAAGTGTTTGTTTCTCGGGCTTCAGGAATGTGACTGAAAAAGTGCCACAGGTCTTAATATATATATTTTTTTACTGATAGAAAGTATAAGGGGGACAAGGAACAAATGCCATGGTCAAGGCTACGGTGGTGCCAGTGCAATGAGTAGAGCTTCCTCAGGTGTTCAAAAGCTCATGTAGTTCTTTATGAGTTTTAGTTTAGAAAACGATCTCTTTGCAGAAGTGACAGTTACAGGGATGGTAAAAACAGCTTGATTTCCGTAGCAACGTCAGGGAAACTGGGCAGAAGAGAGGAGTGCTTCAAATACAGCAGTTCTGTAACATCTTTAATTTAGCCTCTCATTCTCCTTAATTGCCGGCCTCAACACGTTACGGAAAGAGATGAACTGTATAGGAAACTCTGGGGACAGGTCGTCTGGATACTGGACAGACAATAAATTGGCAGCTGAAAACAGATGATCATATTTAGCAGACAACAGTTCTTGAGGGCTTGAACAGAAAACAAAGTGGTTAGCGATTTTCGTTCATACTGGTGAACCGGTGTTTGAGTTGCGTGGTTGCAATATCAACAGTCCCTGATCGCTGGTATATCTTGGCATGCATCAGAAATGAGTTTAAATTGTGTGAAGCGCAATGGACATATAAAGCACAATGTCTCAAGAAAGACTGTCTGAGTTGGCAACTCGGTAATAGTATGGACCAACAGGCCGCGGTGAAAACATTTACACACAAAATAGGAGGACTTCAGGAGACCAGGGGAGTCTCTCAAGTTGGATTTCACTTGATTTAGGCCTAAATTAATTTACCTTCAATATTACAGCACATTTGTGTAGGGTATTAGCCAGACAAAACCCGCTGGGTTCAACAATACCGGCTGAATTTATCCTCAAGCCAACTACTTTTTTCTTCATTGTTAGGCTATCTGATGTGTCATTTTCATAAAAAGGTTTATAAATAGCACCTAAATCGCAGAAAAAAATGGTATATAGCTATAGATAGTACACTACATAATGAAACAATCTCTAGTGAGTTAGCGTTGAGGGTGGCTTGACTATTATTGGCATAAATGCAGAAAAACTGCGTTATGCCAGTGTTCCAGGTATGATATAAATACAGGGCTGAGGCCAATCGAGGTCGGACCAGGCGAGGACAGTGTTATTTTAGCTGCCGAGCGGTGCAGTGAGGGTCAGTATCAGAGATGTATTACATTCAGAGCCTTGACCGACTGCAGGGCGTGTTTCCCCGATAGCCGTACAGGGGGGTGGACCCTGGCCTCCAACTCAAGGCTTCCTCTCTAATATAATGTGAGTTTCCTGCAAATCAGTTCTTATTAATAGTACTGTGGCCAACCTGCTCGCTGGGGTATGGGCTGATAAATTATACACTTAACCTTGGAGAACTCCTAACATTTCCAGTAAACATTTTCAATAGAAGGTTAATATTGATTCGACTCTATTTAAAAAGCATTCTCTCCAGTATCCGTTCAGTGAATCTAAAAGTAGATGTTAAATCTGAAACTGTACACTGACCAATGGAATGAGAGAAGTACAGATACAGAGAGAGGTAGAGGTAGAGGTAGAGGTAGAGAGAGAGAAGGGGTAGAGAGAGAGTGGGGGTAGAGAGAGAGGGAAGAGAGATTGAGAGAGAGAGAGAGAGAGAGAGAGGGGAGAAGAGAGAGAGGTAGAGACAGATCAGTGATGACCATCTGGTCCTCACAGTGAGGTGTGCTGTAGGCAAAGCCATCTCAGTGGGCGTCGGCGCTGGAACTCAGCGCCAGCTGGGCCCCACCGGGTCATATATTACCTAACTGACACCCATCTTTGGCCTGCTTGTTTGAGCCTACAGTGAATTCTCGTTTTGGCCAAACGGCAAAAAAAAATATGTGAGTCACCTTTCAGGAAATGTGTACGAGTGATAACTAGGAACGAAGTTATCCACATTATCTTTGTAGACTGTGTGTGTGTCCTACCTGTATCTCCATGCCCTGCTCCAGCAGTCTCTTGGCTTGGTTCTCCACCTCCAGTCTGGCTCTGCTGATCAGCAGCAAGTCATTCTCTATCACGTCTATACCAGACAGATCCACCCCCTGGGACAGGTAGTCTGGAGAGAGGGAGAAGAGGGTGTTAGAGGGGGTGTGTGTGTGTGTGTGTGTGTGTGTGTGTGTGTGTGTGTGTGTGTGTGTGTGTGTGTGTGTGTGTGCGCGCATGCATATGTACACCTTCAGACATTTGCCTGAGATCTAGAAAAACACCCTTCGACATTTGACAATATAACATTTGGCATTCAGTGTGATTTATTTTCATTTCGACAGAAAACCAGCCTCCCACTACAGCCTCCCACAATACAGCCTCCCACAATACAGCCTCCCACAATACAGCCTCCCACAATACAGCCTCCCACAATACAGCCTCCCACAATACAGCCTCCTACAGTATTGGAGAGTGAAGGTCAAAGGGAAAAGGTGACAGGCACACAGCTGTTGACATAGAAAACAGGTGGAACTGCAGTCAATAGGAAAGGTAGCAGTACATGTTGACTTTTAAACATGCGTGTGTATATTAGTGTGTGTGTGTGTGTCAGCCAGATGTTCTATGCAGATGGGTTGATCCAATTAACCCCTTTAACCCCTTGCTAACATTCATTAAGACCTTCCCATGGCTGACACAAACACACACATCTTCAGTCCCTTCTACAACCTATTGTGTTAAAAACAATATACAGTTGTATCTTTAAAAACTCTGTCACAAAAAGAAATGTGAACCAGCGACACAGGTGGGGAAAGCTAAGCTACCATTTCAGTGCAATCCAAAGGAGAGTGCAGGCAGCCAGATAAAAAATCTGAAATAGCTTTTATGTCTGTTTGTCTAGACTCCCTGCTCTGCGCTGAGCGCTGTGCTCCCCAGTGAGAGCAGTCAGTCAGCAGACTGGCCAGGGAGAAGAGCTTGGACAGCAGAATATCTAATCCAAAGAAAATCCACTCACAGACAACTAAAATTCACATCCCTAGTATGCTGGGCCCTGTGTGTGTGTGCGCGCGTCAGGCATGGAGTGCGTGTGGGGCAGCCCCCAGGGACGGCCCTGGGCATTAGCGACATAGGCGGTCGATCCCCCCCGCAACAAAAACAAGTATATATTAGTATATTTTTTTTGGGGGGGGGGGGGGACGACTAAGTCAAGGTTTCAATTTACTGTTGAGCATTAGAATAATAGAATACACAAGGTGCAATTTCGAAATGTAGTTGTGCATCAGCGATTTTGCTCCTGTTATGTCAGTCACTCAATTATCTGGGTAGACTAACTTACCAACGGAGTCATTTATTTTGGTACTGTCCATATGTAGCTTGTTTTTGGTCACAGGTCCAGGAATTACTGAAGAATTGCAACATTTACCTGGAGCTAACTCTACTGATAACACTGCTGGGTGATTTGAAAAATCTTAGTAAATTGATCAGTAATATAATAATACTTTCAGCAACAACAAAGCATTTCACAATCTGTAGAAACTATGAGAATAGAAAGGTTCAGAACTGTTGTGAAACATCACACACAGAACAGTTGAAAAATATATGGCAAATAGAAATCCAATATGGATGGTGTTAAGCGATAGATGAGATGGGGTTGAATGGAGCTGAAGGGTGGGACCAATAACAACAAGATAACTCATGTAAAATATCCTGAGTCCGTAAAATGTATATAGGTTCAGAACTTTTGTGAAACATCACAAATAAAAATATATGGCAAATGAAATAAAACTGGATGGAATAGAGGGGAAAGGTTGAAGGTAGTAGAAGGACAGGACCAAAAACAAACAAAATATAACTATTGTAAAATATACTGTGTCCGTAAAATGTATATAGTATGTATAATCTGGAAGTAGAAGCCTACGTGTTGTTGTCCTTTAGTTTACTCCAATTAGGGGCTAGTAGAAAATACATTTTTTAAAGAGTATGTATGTATGTATGTATGTATGTATGTATGTATGTATGCATGTATGCATGTATGTATGTATGTATGTATGCATGTATGTATGGACACCTAGTCATTCAAGGGTTTTTCCTTATTTTTCGTATTTTCTACATTGTAGAATAATTGTGAAGACATCAAAACTATGAAATAACACATATGGAATCATGTAGTAACCAAAAAAGTGTTAAACAAATCAAAATATATTTTGTATTTGAGGTTCTTCAAAGTAGCTACCCTTTGCCTTGATGACAGTTTTGCACACTCTTGGCATTCTCTCAACAGCTCAAATAAGCAAAGAGAAATGACAGTCCATCATTACTTTAAGACATGAAGGTCAGTCAATCCGGAAAATGTAAAGAACTTTGAAAGTTTCTTCAAGTGCGGTTGCAAAACCATCAAGCGCTATGATGAAGCTGGCTCTCATGTGGACCGCCACAGAAAGGAAGGGCGGGGGGGAAACCTCACGGGCAAAACATTTTCGTACGCCAACCCCCCACCCTACAACCAAATATCGCCTAGGGCCCCCAAAAGGCTAGGGCCGGCCCAGGCAGCCCCTCAGATAACCATACCCTTCTGAGGGGCTAAGGGTATGGTTAAGAATTCTCATTTGTTGAGAAAGGCTGGTCAGAAAATGCTGTACTTCCATCCTTTCTAGCTTGGCCACTGGCCAGGTAGTGACGGCTAGCAAGGTCCTCTTTGGCAGTGGCATGGCACTGCTTGCACCATGATGTGCATGTTGTTGGCTTCTTGTGGTGCCTCTACACTGGGCCCTCGGTCTGTGTTGTGCCATTGCACTGGAAATCGGTTACCTCAGAGGAAGTGGAGGCTACTGATTCAACATCAAATCAGCCTGTCTCATCGTCGGCCATATTTATCTGCACTGAGCAGACCCGTCTAAACCACAGCATTACACTAAAAACAACTCCAACTGTGACCTTGGAAACACAATTTAGTCATTACAAGGTACAAGGGGAGAAAGGGACTTCTGATAAGAAACATTAGCTATGACTCAATATGGCCGACTGGAAGCTCTCTAGGACGGGAGAGGAACGCTGAAATGATTTCACAAAACATGTAATTCACTTCACAGCTGATAAGGAGGAGGAGGCGACAAATAGAGAGAGCGATTGTTATTGTCCAGAGAGCCAAGCCTCCATTTTAAAATTAGAAAGGAGGGATGAGAAAGAGAGAAAGCGAGAGAGAGAGAGAGAGAGAGAGAGGGGGATGGACAATTTCTTGGGATAGCCTTCCAAATAAGCTTTGTAAATTCCCTTCTGCTATATATGCCTCAGCTCTCTGGCTCCATCAATATGTGAACCTCTTAAAAGGTCTTCACAAGAACACAATACAGCAAGAGCAATGGTGAATCCTCTTGTTTCACTTTCAAAAGGGAATGGAGAAAGCCTGCAAGTAACATCCAACGCAACGACGGCGAATTCTGCAGATATTGTGTGAAATGACATTTGAACGGTCCACATTTCCAGAGTAAATGCAACCATGCAGGACACCATAGTGTGACAGTGAACGTATAGGCTACTACTAAAATAATACAGGTTTGAAAGCCATTTAGAGAGTCAATGTTGCGGTAAAGCATGCAGTAAATGTTAGTTTGGATGGCTGGTATAGACAATCACAGCACACGGTTTTAAGTGCGTGCATAAAGCTGAAGAGAACAGCTCTAACCCTGGCGCAGTCAGAGTCATTATTGTGACAATGACATACTCACTCAGACAGGAGCACTATTGAATAAAAATAATTTTCCCTTATGTAACCCAGAGACGGGGTTAAAACTGGTGCACTGTTTAGGGACTAGAGACGTATTATCATTGTTGTCTCTGCCTGTGATTGTACAGACTGTAACAACTGTACCATGAGTTCTCATTGGTTCCATACACTGAGCATTTCCCTTCTATTGTCTGTCTGTCAGATGGACGAGAGGATAGAGAATGTGTTTGTAAGTCATTGGGCCGGGAACGCCAAAAATCCACACACAAGGGGACACGAGGATTAGAGGAGAGAATGGGCAGAGAGAGACTAGACAGGGACTGGGTACAGTAGGAGTCAGCCTCTCTCCTAATGTTTATTTTTTAAACCAGGTTTCTGAGAACCAGTTTCAGAGTGGAGGGCTAAAATAGCTCTGCAGTCATTATATCTGGACACCAGGGACACAGGGGCTACATAGAACCCGTTTCCACACTTGTTTGAGTGTAACTGCTAGCATAAACCTCAGTGTGAATTTGCTGCCAAAGCCGAGATGTGAAATAGACAAAGAGGAATCAGATAAGATAGAGAGATGTTTAAATGTTTATTTGCCAAGCAGAGCATGTGTTTGTTTGTGTGTGAGTGTGTGTGTGTGTGTACAGTATGTGTGTGCGTGTGACCTCCGCGCTGCTTGAAGGTCACCCCCAGTGTTTATTGGCACTCAGTCCTTTCCCAGGACTTCCCAACGCCTCTCAGACAGCAACACATAAGCACATGCTCCCTCCACAGCAACAGGAAGAGTGTGTGTGTGTGTGTGTGTGAGAGAGAGAGGGGTGGCTTGCACACCCTCCCAGTGGGACAGTGAACAACAGGAAGAGACAAGCTCCAGCTCCATGGTCCACAGAGGGGCCTAGTGAACAAAATACAACCCCAGGAGAGAACACTGTGTGGGGGAGACAGGGCTGACCTTCCTCCCTAGAGACTAGATGGATGGAGGGTGTGATTACCACACAACACGAAGGACAGTGAGTGTTTACGGTTTACACCAATGATGGCTCTGGAATTATCATCAGATCACACCAGCCAGTTTATCACACTATCCCCATGTTTTATTAAGAGGGAAACACACAACTATGTTTCATAGGTCTTTCAGTGAAGAGATTTCAACGGTGTTCACCTTGGCCAAATATATGCACGTACGGAGACATACGGAGACATAGCCAGCCTGCTACAGGATGACCCCTGAACTCAGATGACCACTGACCACTGACCGCACACAGAATACACTAAAATCATCTCTCTCAGTATAGGGCTATGAGTGAGGGGGAGAAGAGAGGGATGAAATGGAGGAGAGAAAAGACACTCAAGAGGTGAAAGGGACATGAGGTACTGTGATTAACACATAGTGACATAATCTAAGAACACTCTGCTATCCTGTCCGTCATCACTAAAACGGGCAGACTGGGTGAGTTCATCAAAGATGGTCAGTCAATGAGGTCATCACAGAGAGCCCAGGTCATCCGTGTTGTTATCAGTGGTGTGACATCAGTGAGGTTTAATGATTCAGAATGGAGTAACGCTGGTGTGTGTGTGTGTGTGTGTGTGTGTGTGTGTGTGTGTGTGTGCACGCATTTGTGTGTGTGTCTGTCAAAAAGGAAGGCGTAGCAGGTGGCGTGGTGGTAATGGGGTGGTTTTTAAGCCAATTTCCTGCAATTCCACAAATTTCTCCATGGAGCTGAGAGACATTTTTGCAGTTTCAGAGGAAATTTCCTGCAATTCTACACATTTTGTCATGGCGCTGAGATAAAATCTTGCAGTTTTAAAGCACATTTTCTGCAATTCTATATATTCTGCAATGGAGCTGAGAGAAAATGTTGCCATTTAAAAAAAAAATCCTACAATTCTATGCATTTTGCCATGGCTAATGTGTTATTTTTCTCAAACATAATAACAAAATCAATACTGCTGAATTCATTGTTTTTGGCATTTTAAATTATTCCAGACTGTCTAGCCTAGCTTGTATTTTGGTGATTGTTAGTTCTCAATGATCATATTATTAAAAAAAGATAGGTCCATTATCTTTTCTACATACTTTATATCTGCTTTTAGTTGTTGAAGTTTACACAAAGGATTTTGATTATTATAATTGTTTCACCGTTTGGTCCCGCCCAAGCATTTTCTATGCAGAAAAATCCCTGACTGTCTGAATTCTTATGTCATTTACTGGAGTTTGATCAGGTTCCAGTCACTGTCTGCTCAGTCACCTCATCCCTCGCTCGTTCTCTCTTTCTCCTCCAGTTGCAGACTACACAATGAGCCCAGACAGGCTGTTTCTGCCCCATTAGCTCTTGCCATGGTGCACTGATCTACAGCCTCAACACAGATAGTCAATATGGCTGGAGCTGGGCAGACACACACTGATCTAGACCCACAGCGAGTGCACAGTGGACTCGTCAGCAGTGACAGGCTCTGGCACGGCTACTCTTTCATCCCACTCTCTCTCTCTCTTCCCTCTCGCTCTTTGCACACATACACACACAAAAGTTGAAATGGGGAAAAGGTAGAGAAACCCAAGCAAACAGCAACCTGTAGGGGCATCAGGAGACAGGGTTGGATATGGGATTGCAATATTAATACCAGCATCAAACATTTATGGGCATTCTCTCCTCCAAGCAGAGAAGTTGAAAATTATTTGTGTGTGCGCGCGTGTGTGTGTGTGTGTGTGTGTTAGGGCTGCACAATTAATAGAATTCACATAAAAACCGCAAGAGATCCATGATGCATGTTATATTTTGAAACGTCACTCAGAACACTCATGTAACGTCCGCTTTTATAGTTTACTCCGTTTGTCAGTTTACATGCTGCTCTGTTAGGACAAATGCAGTCAACAGATTGTACCAAACAGGAACGATGCTGCTTTTCACTTTGTTTCTTAATATACACTACCGTTCAAAAGTTTGGGGTCACTTAGAAATGTCCTTGTTTTTTAAAGAAAAGCACATTTTTTGTCCATTAAAATAACATCAAATTGATCAGAAATACAGTGTAGACATTGTTAATGCCACTCCTGTGTTCCAATGATCATTTAGCCTTTTAAAATGATAAAAACTTGGATTAGCTAACACAACGTGCCATTGGAACACAGGAGTGATGGTTGCTTATAATGGGCCTCTGTATGCCCATGTAGATATTCCATTAAAAATCAGCCGTTTCCAGCTACAATAGTCATTTACAACATTAACAATGTGTACACTGTATTTCTGATCAATTTTATTTTATTTTAATGAAGAAAAAAAAAGTGCTTTTCTTTAAAAAAAACAAAAAAACATTTCTAAATGACCCCAAACTTTTGAACGGTAGTGTAAATCATTTTATTTTTTATGATTCCAACAGTTGTCCAAGTGTTTTGATCTATATCGCAAACGCAATATTTGGCCAAAAACAATTTGCAATGACATTTTTTGTGCATATCGTGCAGCTCTAGCGTGTGTGTGTTTGCATTGTACAGTTCACCACTTCTAATTTTTGTAGGTTACTAATGATGGTCATTAGTAACCTACAAAACTTGCTAAGTGCCTGGTACTCAACACTCTATTGTCCCTCTAATCACTCTGACATCAATGCAAATGTGATCAGAAATCTAATCAAACACTTCCTGAGAGCCCATGAGCTCATATTGCTAGTGGTTGTATTAATTTGGGATCTATCCCATCCCACAACTGTCCCAGACTATGTTTGGAATATTTCCTTCTCGCACAGAATATAATAGGTCGACTTTTATACTATGGGGGATAGTAGATTGACATAGGCTAGTGCTTTTGCTGTTCGTTAGGCCAACACATCTTGTTGGCTGATGAAAAGTAAAATGTGGACAGTTCTTCCAATATGCACCTCGGAATTGGATAAGGCGCGCGCAGTTGCATCCCCGATGTGTCCGTCTTCACTTGTAGCCTGTAAGAAAGACCAGATCACGTGACGGAGAGCCATTTGAGTGAGAGGTGTCATGTCTTTGGCTATGCCGGATTAAGTGATATGACATGCTATTCTATAAAATCATTTCTCTGTAAGTAATATTACCTGATTAAGCTAATCAGGTAAATGTAATTAACAAGAAAGTCGGGGAACCACAAAATAATGTTTATAGAGCTGTTATCTTCCGAATAAACAGCTGGTTACACAAAGAAAGGGGGTTGGGTTTTGAATGAAAGAGCAGGAAGACTGAGGAACAAAAAGATTTTGTGTCTCTATCGGGCCGTAGTCAGCTATGCTATCGTAAATACAGTATCTTATGCATTCTAAATAGCTGCCCATTTGAAAAAAGAAAATGCAATAAATATTTACTCTGAGTTGCGCTTCGGTAGAATGGTCGTAGAAAGAAGGCGGGGTGGTCCAGCATGGATCTCTGGTCCTCTGAAGAATGTCTAGTGGTGAACTGGAGCATGGTAGAATGGATACTCCGTCCGTCC
The DNA here is from genome assembly GCF_965601325.2 of Salmo salar. NCBI lineage: Eukaryota > Metazoa > Chordata > Actinopteri > Salmoniformes > Salmonidae > Salmo > Salmo salar. The sequence goes on from NC_138297.1 coordinate 44,303,303, forward strand.
TTTCCTAGCCCACGTTTAACGGGCGGAGAGGGTATCACTTATTTAGTGAATAAAAGTTAAAAGTTCATACCAAGTTGCCATACTTTTATGCTCATGCTATATTCTGGCTGGTATAGTCGAAATTCATCCTTCCGGCGTGTAGGTCATCACCTTCACGTTGAGATTTGATGCAAATTTCGTTAGGTTCCTGTCGTTCAACCAGAGCTCACGCTGAGGTTGGCTTAGTTATGTAGGTAATCGGACCGCAAGTCCGCACGTCCTTGGAACAGAAAGTTGCATTTTCGTCAACGGGTTTATATAGTGGTGAAAGAAGGGCGTGTTTCATAGTTTACAACCAATGTCTGTTCACTTGGGCGGGGCCTCTGAGTGAGCGGAGTTCCTCTATGACAAACCGTTCTCTCATTTAAGAAGCTAAAATTACATTTCATCTTTTCACAAATAGTTTCATATTTAAACACGTAAAATTGCACAACAATTCCATGTGAATCTGATAACTACAATGTGTCGACTTTCCAAGATACAGTTTGTCATCCTGTCATTAGTAGTAATGTCTCAGACAACAACTGATCTGAGATCATTTTCATTAAGTACCAACGCATATTTTCAACTGGTTGGATTACCGAAATATGGTTCCGTTTCCCACCTTTCGATGTTACCAGGCTCTATGTTACAAAGGCTTTACAAGAGTCAACTCTATAAAGTAGAGAGAGAGAAAAGAGGAAAGGTATTTATGGGGGTCATAAACCTCCCCCAACAGGCCAACATCATGACAGTGGTGCTTTGGAGCATGCAGCCGGGAGAGTAGAATAATAATGATAATATTCAGCCCAAGGGCACAACGGCCACTGGCCACAAAAGGCATGTTTTTTCAGGGGGCATTACGGCCACACAAAGAGACGCCGCAGGGAAATTGGAAGCATTATCAAGTGCTTGTCAAATTGTGAATGAGAAACTAATGCAGTGTGTACAGCCTGTGCAAAAAAACAAAGCAGAGCTCATGCCTTTCATGCAACTTTTTTCAAATCATCATTAGAGTCTCATCATGCAGCCTTACAATGTATTAAAAATCAAAACATATATCCAACTTTTTTAGAACTAAAGTTACATTAATAACTCTAAATTAAGCATATAGGAATACCTATTTCTTTGTTAACCGCTCAACACAGAATAGCCGCATGTGCGCACTCCCTCAAATCGCTGGGAGAAAATATCCTTCCTATTTTATTCAGCTATGTTCAATTATATTCTTCATACTATAAAATAATGCCATGAAAAAGTTAAGCAAATCTTGTCTGCAAAATGAATTGGTGTAGCCCACAGCCATATCAGGGCTTAACATAATGACAACTCAGAGTATGTTATTCTGTTCTTCTGAAATACACTACATTTTCTTCAAATAATGTTTCCTTAGACCTGTCTAAAATAAATAATGGATTTATTGTGATGGTGTAAGCTATACTAGAGTTGTGGTTGTCATGAAATTTAGTCAGCCGGTGATTGTCAAGCAAATAACTGTCATGGTAATTGACTGTTAATTAGCATAAACACATTTAGCATCTCCTGTCTTCCACGCATAGCCTCCAAGCCACTGATGCAGACCTTTAGTAACATCTACATTTTAAAAAGTCTGTATTAGACTTGGAAGACAGGAGATGCTAAATGTGTTTATGCTAATTAACAGTCAATTACCATGACAGTTATTTGCTTGACAATTACCGGCTGACTAAATTTCATGACCACCACAGCCCTAGATGTGACACTTGGCATTCAGGCCAAATAGTTTAATCTTGGTTTCATCATACCGGAGAATCTTGTTTCTCATGGTCTGAGAGTCCTTTAGGAAGCCTTTTGGCAAACTCGGTCATGTGCCTTGTGGCTTCCCTCTGGCCACTCTACCATAAAGGCCTCTGGCCACTCTACCATAAAGGGTTCTCCCATCTCCACAGAGGAACTCTGGAGCTCTGTCAGAGTGACCATCGGGTTCTTGGTCACCTCCCTGACCAAGGCTCTTCTGCCCCGATCGCTCAGTTTTTTTATTTCATACATTTTAGAATAAGGCTGTAACGTGACAAAATGTGGAAAAAGTCAAGGGGTCTGAATACTTTGTGAATGCACTATATATTCCCTACAGGCTGCATCTAATCTAACCTGGTCATGTTGCCTGATATTCTTCATAAATTAGCGAACTCCTTTGTCATTCAAAGTGTCATTTGGCATTAAAATCAACAAAAGAGTAAGATAAAACAAGCAAATCTGACAACCAGGCTAGTGTGACTAATGGATTGGGGGCAATTATGTGTGTCCTATCAGACAGGTGTATAATACCTGATGATTGGCCAAAATCCCCTAGGGTTCACCTACCTTTACCATCGGCACAGTTGCCGAGCCCGGTCTTCAAGAGAGTGCAAACACACAGACTGGCATGGCGACAAAGAGAGGGAGAAAGACACAAAAAGGGAGTGTGTGTGTGTGTGTGTGTGTGTGTGTGTGTGTGTGTGTGTGTGTGTGTGTGTGTGAGAGAGAGAGAGAGAGAGAGGAGGGGGGAGAAAGAGAGCGACAGAGAGAATTTTGAATTTAAAAATCGACCTTTGGCACAATTCCGAGATGTAGTGACACCAGCACCAGCGGAAAACCAGCGGAAAACACCCTCCGAAGAACCATATGTGCTCTGATGCCTCGGAGTTGAGAGAGACAGACAGCTCCTCTTTCATTTTGCCATTTCCTGGCAAAATATGACATCATTATCCTCTGCCTGACATTGACATCCCAATTTCAGTTCTGAAACCTAGCCAATCTGTGGAATGTGAATCCTAATGACAGTGTTCCAGAGCTTATGTGGAGAAAATAGCCATTACTGAACACAGGCTTGAAAGCTGCATCTTGATGGGTGTCATGTCTATCTGTGGAGCTAGTGCTCCTCTCCACCCTCTCCGAGTTGGGCATCTCCGGCGCGGCCCACGCTTGGATTGCGTCCTACCTGACAGGTCGCTCCTACCAGGTGGCGTGGCGAGAATCTGTCTCCGCACCATGCGCTCTCACCACTGGTGTCCCCCAGGGCTCTGTTCTAGGCCCTCTCCTATTCTCGCTATACACCAAGTCACTTGGCTCTGTCATATCCTCACATGGTCTCTCCTATCATTGCTATGCAGACGACACACAATTAATCTTCTCCTTTCCCCCTTCTGATAACCAGGCGGCGAATCGCATCTCTGCATGTCTGTCAGACATATCAGTGTGGATGACGGATCACCAGCTCAAGCTGAACCTCGGCAAGACGGAGCTGCTCTTCCTCCCGGGGAAGGACTGCCCGTTCCATGATCTCGCCATCACGGTTGACAACTCCCTTGTGTCCTCCTCCCAGAGTGCTAAGAACCTTGGCGTGATCCTGGACAACACCCTGTCGTTCTCCACTAACATCAAGGCGGTGACCCGATCCTGTAGGTTCATGCTCTACAACATTCGCAGAGTACGACCCTGCCTCACACAGGAAGCGGCGCAGGTCGAGTCAATCACCACCTTCCGGAGACACCTGAAACCCCACCTCTTTAAGGAATACCTAGGATAGGATAAAGTAATCCTTCTAACCCCCCCCCCCCCCCTTAAAATATTTAGATGCACTATTGTAAAGTGGTTGTTCCACTGGATATCATAAGGTGAATGCACCATTTTGTAAGTCGCTCTGGATAAGAGCGTCTGCTAAATGACTTAAATGTAAATGTAAATGTAGTGCCACTGAGGCTACAGACACACTAGAGTAGTGGGCTACAGGCCTACCAAAACTGGCCAGCGAGTGATAACAATACTGCAAAATCATTAGGAATTCAGCTAAAATAAATAATACTATTTAGGAAATCTGTTTGCAAGTATTCCCAGAAATAAAGAAAGAGACGTGATCGTGCCTCAATGTAATCAAAGAATGAAATTGTCATTTTGAAATACAAATTTAAATTTCTTGGGCTTAGTTATGTCAATTTGCAATGAACATTAGAATTGCAGTGTACATTATAATACATGATTATAATTATGTTCCGGCCCCCCAGGCTGAATCTACCTGCCTACCCCTGCACTAGAGAGACAATACTACACTGAATTAAACACTGCACAAAGCTAACGAAAGGATGAAATGAGGGACCTGTTACACGAGACCCATCAGAGGAAGGAGAAGTAAAGAGAGAAAGGGAGAATAGGGAAAGAGAGTAGAGGTCGACCAATTAATCGGAATGGCCGATTAATTAGGGCCGATTTCAAGTTTTCCTAACAATCGGTAATCTGCATTTTTGGACACCAATCATGGCCGATTACATTTCACTCCACGAGGAGACTGCGTGGTAGGCTGACTACCTGTTATGCGAGTGCAGCAAGGAGCCAAGGTAAGGTGCTAGCTAGCATTAAACGCATCTTATAAAAAACAATCAATCAATCTTAACATAGTCACTAGTTAACTACACATGGTTGATGATATTACTAGTTTATCTAGATTGTCCTGCGTTGCATATAATCGATGCGGTGCCTGTTACTTTATCATTGAATCACAGCCTACTTTGCAGCCTACTTCACAGCCTAAAAAAGCACTGTCGTTGCACCAATGTGTACCTAACCATAAACATCAACGCCTTTCTTAAAATCAATACACAAGTCAATATTTTTAAACCTGCATATTTAGTTAATATTGCCTGCTAACATGAATTTCTTTTAACTAGGGAAATTGTGTCACTTCTCTTGCGTTCTGTGCAACAGAGTCAGGGTATTTGCAGCAGTTTGGGCCACCTGGCTCGTTGCAAACTTTGTGAAGACTATTTCTTCCTAACAAAGACAGCCAACTTTGCCAAATGGGGGATGATTTAACAAAAGCACAATCGCTGCACGAATGTACCTAACCATAAACATCAATGCCTATACACAGAAGTATATATTTTTTAAACCTCTATATTTAGTTAAAAGAAATTCATGTTAGCAGGCAATATTAAACTAGGGAAATTGTTTCACTTCTTTTGCGTTAATTGCATGCAGAGTCAGGGTATATGCAACAGTTTGGGCCGCCTGGCTCGCTGCGAACTAATTTGCCAGAATGTTACGTAAGTATGACTTAACATTGAAGGTTGTGCAATGTAACAGCAATATTTAGACTTATGGATGCCACCCGTTAGATAAAATACGGAACGGTTCCGTATTTCACTGAAAGAATAAACGTTTTGTTTTCGAAATTATAGTTTAAAAATTTTACCATATTAATGACCTAAGGCTTGTATTTCTGTGTGTTATTATATTATAATTAAGTCTATGATTTGATAGAGCAGTCTGACTGAGCGGTGGTAGGCAGCAGCAAGCTCGTAAGCATTCATTCAAACAGCACTTTACTGCGTTTGCCAGCAGCTCTTCTGTTTGACTTCAAGCCTATCAACTCCCGAGATTAGGCTGGTAATACTATAGTACCTATTAGAACATCTAATAGTCAAAGGTATATGAAATACAAATGGTATAGAGAGAAATAGTCCTAAAATAACTATAACCTAAAACTTCTTACCTGGGAATATTGAAGACTCATGTTAGCAAGGAACCTAAACGTTAGCTTTTTTACATGGCACATATTGCACTTTTACTTTCTTCTCCAACACTTTGTTTTTGCATTATTTAAACCAAATTGAACATGTTTCATTATTTGATCATATTACTCCAGTGCTAGCCTCCCTACACTGGCTTCCTGTTAAGGCAAGGGCTGATTTCAAGGTTTTACTGCTAACCTACAAAGCATTACATGGGCTTGCTCCTACTTATCTTTCCGATTTGGTCCTGCCGTACATACCTACACGTACGCTACGGTCACAAGACGCAGGCCTCCTAATTGTCCCTAGAATTTCTAAGCAAACAGCTGGAGGCAGGGCTTTCTCCTATAGAGCTCCATTTTTATGGAATGGTCTGCCTACCCATGTGAGAGACCTCTCAACCTTTAAGTCTTTACTGAAGACTCATCTGTTCAGTAGGTCCTATGATTGAGTGTAGTCTGGCCCAGGAGTGTGAAGGTGAACGGAAAGGCTCTGGAGCAACAAACCGCCCTTGCTGTTTCTGCCTGGCCGGTTCCCCTCTCTCCACTGGGATTCTCTGCCTCTAACCCTATTACAGGGGCTGAGTCACTGGCTTACTGGTGTTCTTCCATGCCGTCCCTAGGAGGGGTGCGTCACTTGAGTGGGTTGTCACTGATGTGGTCTTCCTGTCTGGGTTGGCGCCCCACCTTGGGTTGTGCCGTGGCGGAGATCTTTGTGGGCTATACTCGGCCTTGTCTCAGGATGGTAAATTGGTGGTTGAAGATATCCCTCTAGTGGTGTGGGGGCTGTTCTTTGGCAAAGCGGGTGGGGTTATATCCTACCTGTTTGGCCCTGTCCGGGGGGGATCATCGGATGGGGCCACAGTGTCTCAGCCTCCAGTATTTATGCTGCAGTAGTTTATGTGTCGGGGGGTTAGGGTTAGTCTGTTATATCTGGAGTATTTCTCCTGCCTTATCCGGTGTCCTGTGTGAATTTAAGTATGCTCTCTCTAATTCTCTCTTTCTTTCTCGCTCTCGGAGGACCTGAGCCCTAGGACCATGCCTCAGGACTACCTGGCTTGATGACTCCTTGCTGTCCCCAGTCCACCTGGCCGTGCTGCTGCTCCAGTTTCAACTGTTCTGCCTGCGGCTATGGAACCCTGACCTGTTCACCGGACGTGCTACCTGTCCCAGACCTGCTGTTTTCAACTCTCTAGAGACAGCAGGAGCAGTAGAGATACTCTCAATGATCGGCTATGAAAAGCCAACTGACATTTACTCTTGAGGTGCTGACTTGTTGCACCCTCGACAACTACTGTGATTATTATTATTTGACCATGCTGGTAATTTATGAACATTTGAACATCTTGGCCATGTTCTGTTATAATCTCCACCCGGCACAGCCAGAAGAGGACTGGCCACCCCTCATAGCCTGGTTCCTCTCTAGGTTTTGGCCTTTCTAGGGAGTTTTTCCTAGCCACCGTGCTTCTACACTTGCATTACTTGCTGTTTGGGGTTTTAGGCTGGGTTTCTGTATAGCACTGAGATATCAGCTGATGTAAGAAGGGCTATATAAATACATTTGATTTGAGACTAAATTGATTTTATTGATGTATTATATTAAGTTAAAATAAAAGTGTTCATTGTTCATTCAGTATTGTTGCAATTGTCATTATTACAAATATATATATATAAAAAAATCAATTAAAATTGGCCGATTAATTGGTATCGGCTCTTTTGGTCCTCCAATAATTGGTATCGGTATCGGCGTTGGAAAATCATAATCGGTCGACCTCTAAAAGAGAGGGGTTGATAGAGAGAGAGAATGTTGAGAGCGAAAAGGTTGATACAGAGAGAAATAGAAAGTGTTAGAGACATGCAGCCAGAGAAGAGGAGGGAGGGTGGGTGGGCGAGATGAGTAGGAAGGGCTGTTAGTGCTCTGAGACGGAGCGAGTGAGAGTGGGAGAGGGAAAGAGGGGAGAGCGCAGCACAGCCAGAGAGCAGAACATTGATCTCTCTACTCCAGCCTGGATCCTTCCACACTTCTCATTGAGACCAGTCCCGGGAAACAGACCCTGAGGACTTAACTACACCATCTTACCCGTCACACACAGCCAGAAACCGCCTCAGCAGCTTCTGGTCCTTTCCTCTATCTCTTCCTCCTTCACTCTACCTGGGAGAGAGTGTTCCACCTGGCTATCTATGCTGACAGTGCTGTGAGGTAGAGGACGGACACACGACTACTTCAGAGGACAAGGTAAACATCTATCACTGCACTGATTTCTCTATTCTCTGTTACAATTGCGCGCTTGATAATGAATGTCAGTTTGTACACTGAAGCAAATAAATGCATTTCAGATGCGTTCAAAAACGAACTCAAAATGACAACAGTAATGACTTCAGTTCTTGACAAAAGCACTCTCATTTTCTATCTCTGCTGAACTGTGAGGAACGGTTGTCAAAACGCCACCATACTGTACAGTATGTGCACACTAATCAGCAGAGTTCAAAAGAACTGGAGCAAAAAGCCTGCAGACTTCTCACTTGTATTGTACCAACAGACAAAGAACCACCAGCCGTGTGCGCTCACTGCATGTACAGTACCATAGCGTTCTAGCACAGTCTCTGCCTGTCTGCTCCACCAGCCTACAGTCACACAGTAGAGAGAACTTGACCAATACAGCACACAGTCTCATCCAAAGGGATTATATTTCCGCTCCCTCTCCTGCCTGCCCACTTACTCAACACTCTGATGCTAATGTTAAGCATCACTTATGAGCGCGGTGTCTCTGAAGCCTTGCTCTTAGCGCGGTGCAAACACACCGCTCTCATAACAGCCTGAGCCTTCCACTCATCTCACACACGTAGAGAGACACACACACACACACCAAATACACCTTCTCAGAGTGCTCTGTGAGCTGTCATGCGTGCAAGTGAATAACTGAAAGCCAGTGGCTTAACCTCTGTGTGCAGTGCCACTGTGTGAAATAACAGAAACCAAACCACATGCTCTGTGTCATACGGATCCCAAACTGTCATGTTCCGTGTCATACGGATCCTACGGATCATACAGTGTTATATGCTCTGCGTCATACACTGTCATATGTTCCGTGTCATACGGATCATACCCCGTCGTATGTTCCGTGTCATACGGATCATACCCCGTCATATGTTCCGTGTCATACCCCGTCATATGTTCCGTGTCATACGGATCATACCCCGTCATATGTTACCTTGTCATACGGATCATACCCCGTCATATGTTCCGAGTCATACCCTGTCACATGTTATCTTGTCATACGGATCATACCCCGTCATATGTTCCGTGTCATACGGATCATACCCCGTCATATGTTACCGTGTCATACGTATCATACCCCGTCGTGTGTTCCGTGTCATACGGATCATACCCCGTCATGTGTTCCGTGTCATAAGGATCATACCCCGTCGTGTGTTCCGGGTCATACCCCGTCAGTGTTCCGTGTCATATAGATCATACCCCGTCATGTGTTCCGTGTCATACGGATCATACCCCGTCATATGTTCCGTGTCATACGGATCATACACTGTCATGTTCCGTGTCATACGGATCATACCCCGTCAGGTGTTCCGTGTCATACGGATCATACCCCGTCAGGTGTTCCGTGTCATACGGATCATACTCTCATATGCTCTTTGTCATGAGTTTCTCTCTTCGCCCAGTAGCACTACCACTCTCTGGCCCTCTTGAGCTTCTGTTCACACACAGCCAAACAGCCACAGCAAGAGATGAAGACAGCGAGAGAGAGACAGAGACACAGAGAGCAAGAGAGAGAGAGCAAGAGAGCGAGCAAGTGAGCGAGATGACAGAGGGAGGGAGCCTGCACAAAGGACCAGTTCAAAGACTGAGGGCTCATTTGTCAAACAAACGCATGACAGAGACTACAGTATCAAGAACAGCAGAAGGCCTTGAATAGCCAACAGTATAATAAGTAAGACATCCACTATGAATCAAACAAGAGACAGAACACCTCTCTCTTTGTGTCTCTCCATCCCATTTTCTTGGGGGGGAGGATAATTAATTCAATACAAACCCGATTAGAGGTTATTAACAAAACACACTATAACAGACAGGCAGTTCTATCACTGGGTTAACTTAACGTACAGTAAGTAGGCTGTTACTGATACAGCTCAACAGACTGTCTGGATAATGATAATTTGGGTCTGATATGTCATGACACACTTTCTTCTCATTCATTATCCTCCTTTCATTTACGTCTCTTCCTCTCTCCATCTTTTTGTTCTCCAGGGCGACGATTGAGGGAGGAAAAATAAACAGAAGGATGATGACGTCATCCCCTGATTGGTCCCCCTCTCCTACTCTATGATAGATAGAAAGAGAGGGAGAACGCGAGAGAGCGCACCAAACGCCACATAGCTAGCGGCCCAGTGTTCTAATATATTCTCCTCTCGCCGAAGTAGCTAACGACCTTCCTCCCAGCCTGGTCTGAATTTGTATAAGGTGCCACAGCACTGAGGTGATCCTGCCTCACTCCAGTGGAATTACAAGGTGGGAGGAGACGGAAAGGCCATTGACCTTTGCTCTGCTCTCTGGAAGGTGATGAAGGGGTGTTTCTGAAGGGTGTCGGGGGGGGGGGGGGATACGTACAGAAGGAAGAGAGGAGGACAGTTAAGTATCAGCCAGGCACTGCTCTGGCTCTGTTAAGATCCAAGGAGGACTACAGATCAAATAACAAAGAACAACAAGCAGCTGCCTAAAAGAAACCATTCATTTAGTAAACCACGTGGCTGGATGCTACAATGCACATCCTCTCCCTGCCCACTGCAGACGATGAGTGAATGTGTTTCTGCATTTAATGAATCCTCAGTGCTTCTCCCTAATCGGAATACGGTGTTTTTATTGGATGTACGAGAGCACAGACCAGTCCTCTGTGATCCATCACTGTTGTTTGCAGCCTCTGGGTGAAATAAAATCGAGAAATGTTTTGAAGGTGGACTGTTTTTTCTCTCATGGTGGAGCTGAATTTGAAATAGAAAAGGAAGGATCCAAGAAATACAGTTTCAGCTTGCTCCAACTGCACTCATCGGCATAATAATCTTCCCATTATTTCGACAAAGGGCTGCACCACTTGGATTAAACGTGTGCCAAGTGGAGATTTCTTCTACTACTACATACAGAACTATGGTTGAATCTTATGATTTCCTATTGAGGCCTCAGCAAGTCAGCTCTGGCTGGTTCATGGACTCTTGAAGGGGAGACAGCACACAAGGGAGGGGTGAGTACAAAAGGACTGTCTGGTTCTGGACAGTTTCTCTGGACAGGACAAGCCTCTGGACAGATCACACGGGGAAAAAAACGGTTATATCTAGACATCAAAGCAAAGCAAGGACATGAATTACTGAAATACCTAAGAACATGGACACATTGATCAAAGTAGCCGAAAAACACAACTCTAAACCTAATGTAACAAACACTGACATAAGTGAAGCACTATTAGTTCTAGTCAGCTAACAACAACTTAACACTTGATAAAGCTGTCAGCAATGAAGGAATAAAAGGGAGAGTACTCATTTCTCTCTTTCCACAAAGAGAAAAAGTTATCATGCACAGCAGAACACCATTTTTCAAAAGCACAGCGGAAAACTGCGGAAATTGGCTTTTTGATTTATAATTGACACCTTTTGAAAGATTCCATCAAGATGACATCACAAATTGAGAAAGGTTCACACATCGGCCACATTTCACACTAAATGGAATCCCAGTGAGGTAAAAATACACTCAGACAAAGTCCCAGACACAAAAACAGACAGACAGATTGACAGTTAAAAGGAACAGAAATAGCCTATTCTACACTGTTGTATGCTCGCATATGAACTAGTTTCAACTTTTTGAAGGTACAGGAGATGACAATGAGACACATAAAACCTAGATGAGGGGAAGTCAATAGTCATGTATACTATACACTGTTGTGGTGAAACACAACACCTTTATCTCCCCCATATATGTTAATGCAATCAGTCCCGGTTCTGATCTCTCTCCTTTCCCTCCTCTCCCTCTGTCACCACGTCTCTCTAGGATAATGCATACCCCTCCTGTGCTGATCTCAGAAGCCGCCATGAGCAACGTGACTGTCCTCGACACCTCGGAACCCTCTGACCTTGATATGACCCAGTCTGCCGCCCCCTACCCCGTCAGCTTCCAGGTACACGCTTACATCACTTCTACTTTTCCTTAAAACTTTGTTCCACGTCAGTTATTGTGATTAAAGCAGTTATCACAGAAAATCTATTTTCGCGATTAAAAGCAGATTGCACGATTAAAGCTTACAGTTGAAGTCAGAAGTTTACATACACCTTAGCCAAATACATTTAAACTCAGTTTTTCACAATTCCTGACATTTAATCCTAGTAAAGATTCCCTGTCTTAGGTCAGTTAGGATCACCACTATATTTTAAGAATGTGAAATGTCAGAATAATAGTTGAGAGAATTATTTGTTTCAGCTTTTATTTCTTTCATCACATTCCCAGTGGGTCAGAAGTTTACATACACTCAATTAGTATTTGGTAGCATTGCCTTTAAATTGTTTAACTTGGGTCAAACATTCCGGGTAGCCTTCCACAAGCTTCCCACAATAAGTTGGGTGAATTTTGGCCCATTCCTTCTGACAGAGCTGGTGTAACTGAGTCAGGTTTGTAGGCCTCCTTGCTCGCACACACTTTTTCAGTTCTGCCCACAGATTTTCTATGGGATTGAGGTCAAGGCTTTGTGATGGCCACCCCAATACCTTGACTTTGTTGTCCGTAAGCCATTTTGCCACAACTTTGGAAGTATGCTTGGGGTCATTGTTCATTTGGAAGACCCATTTGCGACCAAGCTTTAACTTCCTGACTGATGTCTTGAGATGTTGCTTCAATATATCCACATCATTTTCCTCCCTCATGATGCCATCTATTTTGTGAAGTGTTCCAGTCCCTCCTGCAGCAAAGTACCCCCACAACATGATGCCGCCACCCCCGTGCTTCACGGTTGGGATGGTGTTCTTCGGCTTGCAAGCCTTCCCCTTTTTCCTCCAAACATAACGATGGTCATTATGGCCAAACAGTTCTATTTTTGTTTCATCAGACCAGAGGACATTTCTCCAAAAAGTACAATCTTTGTCACCATGTGCAGTTGCAAACCGTAGTCTGGCTTTTTTATGGCGGTTTTGGAGCAGTGGCTTCTTCCTTACTGAGCGGCCTTTCAGGTTATGTCGATATAGGACTTGTTTTACTGTGGATATAGATACTTTTGTACCCCTTTCCTCCAGCATCTTCACAAGGTCCTTTGCTGTTGTTCTGGGATTAAGTTGCACTTTTCGCACCAAAGTAAGTTCATCTCTAGAAGACAGAACACTTCTCCTTCCTGAACGGTATGACAGCTGCGTGGTCCCATGGTGTTATACTTGCGTAATATTGTTTGTACAGATGAACGTGGTACCTTCAGGTGTTTGGAAATTGCTCCCAAGGATGAACCAGACTTGTGGAGGTCTACAATTTTTTTTCTGAGGTCTTGGCCTATTTCTTTGGATTTTCCCATGATGTCAAGCAAAGAGGCACTGAGTTTGAAGGTAAGCCTTGAAATACATCCACAGGTACACCTCCAATTGACTCAAATGATGTCAATAAGCCTATCAGAAGCTTCTAAAGCCATGACATCATTTTCTGGAATTTTCCAAGCTGTTTAAAGGCACAGTCAACTTAGTGTATGTAAACTTCTGACCCACTGGAATTGTGATACACTTAATTATAAGTGAAATAATCTGTCTGTAAACAATTGTTGGAAAAATGACTTGTGTCATTCACAAAGTCGATGTCCTAACCAACTTGCCAAAACTATAGTTTGTTAACAAGAAATTTGTGGAGTGGTTGAAAAACGAGTTTTAATGACTCCAACCTAAGTGTATGTAAACTTCCGACTTCAACTGTATATCGCAATGAAAGCAGTTATCACAATGAAATTGGTTATCACGATACAAGCAGATATTACAATACTATTATTGTGATAGCATTTAGTTTTACGATAATGATACTATTATCCTCCAGGTGTCGCTGACAGGGTTCCTGCTGCTGGAGATTGTGCTGGGCTTAAGCAGTAACCTGACAGTGCTGGTCCTCTACTGCATGAAGCAGAACCTCATCACCTCCGTGTCCAACATCGTCACCATGAATCTGCACGTCCTAGACGTACTAGTGAGTGTCAGTATTTGATGTTTCCATTAGGCACAGGCCTCGGATCAGTGAAAATACAAACTTTAACCATTGGGAGGGAGAACACAAAACTGACCTTACACCAATGTGTGGGGAAAATTCCAGTGAGTGTCTAGGATGAGATGATTGCAGTGCAATTGGTCTGTTACAAATCTCAAGATTCTTCAGGAAGCAGGCCACTATATCTGCTGTAGGAGAAGACAAATTTAACTAATAATAATCGTAATCTTTATTTATCTCTCTGGTTCCAGGTGTGTGTGTCTTGCATCCCTCTGACTGCCGTGGTAATACTCCTCCCCCTAGAGGCTGATACAGCGCTGGTCTGCTGCTTCCACGAGGCCTGTGTCTCCTTCGCTAGCGTAGCCACTGCCTCGAACGTGCTAGCCATCACTGTCGACCGCTACGACATCTCAGTGCGTCCAGCCAACCGCATGCTAACCATGGGCCGCGTTGTGGCTCTGCTGGGCTTAATTTGGGCTATGTCCTTTTTCAGTTTCCTGGTCCCCTTCATGGAGGTGGGCTTCTTCAGTGATTTTGGCTCAGAGTTCGTCAACCAGACTGCAGTTGCCTCTGTGGTCCATACTAATGAGTACTACACAGAGCTGGGGCTGTACTACCACCTCTTGGCTCAGATCCCCATCTTCTTCTTCACGGCCGTAGTCATGCTGGTGACCTACTACAAGATACTCCAGGCACTGAACATCCGCATCGGGACGCGCTTCCAACACAACCAGCCCAAGAAGAAGCCCCGCAAGAAGAAGACCATCTCCTTGACTACTGCAACGCAGGTGGAATCTACAGATGCGTCCCAGGGCAGCGGGGCAGTCCGAGGGGGCGGAAACCCACCTGCGGTCCTGTCCATGCGGACCTCCGTCTCCGTCCTCATGGCTCTGCGCAGGGCCGTTAAACGCCACCGGGAACGGCGGGAGAGGCAGAAACGCGTCTTCAGGATGTCCCTACTCATCATCTCCACCTTCCTGCTCTGCTGGACGCCCATCACAGTCCTCAACACGGTCATCCTCAGCGCAGGGCCCTCAGACTTCACGGTCAAGTTGAGGTTGGGTTTCCTAGTCATGGCCTACGGGACGACCATCTTCCACCCGCTGCTCTATGCCTTCACCAGGCAGAAGTTCCAAAAGGTGTTGAAGAGCAAGATGAAGAGGGTGGTGTCCGTGGTGGAGGCTGAGCCCACGCCCAACAATGTGGTCATTCACAACTCCTGGATCGACCCCAAGAGGAACAACAAGAAAGTCACCTTCGAGGAGACGGAGGTCAGGCAGAAGTGTCTATCTTCCCAGGATCCGGAATCAAACAACATCGTCTGTCATCCATGATAAGGCTATAGGGCATCGTGAAGATTGGCGCGGCTTGGGGGCAGTTGTTAAGTCGAAAGACATACCTCTCAACAGAGGTGGCAGAGTGGGATAACTTGGAATAAGCTATGTCCATCTTCAGAGAAAGTGAAATAAAGAGATAATTTCTGAGAAGCCATTGAATATCTGCATGGCTAGAGGGAGTTGGTAGACATGAGTCTGAGCCAAGGTCAAGATAGAAAAGCTTCGGTTCAGAAGATGCAGAATAAGACAATGTGGATTATGAGGACGTGAAATAAGAATAAAATGGAATAAGCAACGGACACATACAGGGTGACAAAACATTATCAGGAACCAAGTCATTTAAAAAAGGGAAACCACTTATCCAAAGCAGTAATGTAAATGAAAGTGTTTTACCTGTACAGTTACCCTAAAGGGGATAATTTATTACTATTTATTGTAAGAGGTTGATGTGGTGTCAAGGACAATTTAAACAAAGTACTGTACCTACTGCATGGTGTTGTTATAGCCCGTAACATAATTATTGTGTATAGTCATGTACAGTGTATAGAATAAATATATGTTTACAACACAAAGGAAAGATTCACCCATTTTGAATGTTATATCGTATAGTGCATCTCTGAGCTATGAGCAATGATGCAAAATGTGTCATACCGGCTGTATTTCTGCCTGCTTGAATAGCCTTTTATCTCAGATACACATGAAAACAAATGACCCCTGGAATCGATAGAACATAGCTCAGAGATAGACAAATATGATGTAACATTTAAAATAGGTGACTTTTTCCTTAAGCACTAAGTATTTGTCCTTTTATAATAAATAATGTGAAAAAAGTTTAGAGGCCATTCTGTTGGGTATTCTGGTTAAAGGGTCTTCTGTCACATATTCCCCAGTTTATTACGCTTTTGTAAACTTGGCCACTAAGGCACAGATGACATCAAGTCAGTGTTGCGCCACAAATATTTACAGGTGAAATTCCACTTCCCCCTTTCCTGTCCTCTGAGAGTCTCTTTCCATGTGCCTGTTATATGTGTGATTTAGTGTAAGATGGAGGGATAGAAACAGAGGCAAGCAGCACTTTACAACCTAAGCGAGAGGCTGCAATCTGAAAACTAATCACAGCATTACTAAGACATGACCTTATGATTTCAACACATAATCAGCGCCTGTAGTCTAACTATCCTGAGATGACTCCAGCTCCTCTACCGGCCGTAAAGCAGCTGTTATGCTACTTCTCTTGTTATCTAGCCACAGGCCGGGGTGAAGAGAACAACATGGCTGCCAAAACTGGAGCCTGCTTCCTTTCATAATCACACAGAGGCCAACTGGCAAATCATTCTGTATTTTCTGGTTGGAGTTGGAGGACACAGAGTGAGCGAGTGACTGAGGACTCGGATCTACTGCAGTCCATAGCGCTTAGCAAGGCTGGGGCAAGTGGGAGGAGAATTGTGAAGTGGTCTGGTCACGGGCTTATGTGGTGTTGATACAACACTCGCCACAACACTTGCCCTTGCCGAGCTCCCCTTTCTCCCACTTGATGCCTTGTGATTACCAAGGCTAGCACTGCTAGCTAGATCATAAAGGCTGACTGTGGCAGGCGATGCATCACAATCACTCTCCCTCCCCGCCGCCATCATGACACGGCAAGGTCAAGGTGGTTTTCCCTATTCTGTGTCAGAGATGCGGTCACCGACACACACACACACACACACACACAGACACACAGACACACACACACAGACACACAGCACTGTACCTAGCAATCTGTGCAGCTGAGAGAGGGCATCTAGATGCTAGGAAGGGGAGGGGATGTGAGCGAGGGGAGAAATGTCTGGACACTTAAAGAATGACTCATATTCTGTAATGCCATTCAAGGCTAAACACATTTTGTCTAAACTGCCATTCAAGATGTCCTTGCAATGTTTGTATTGGGCAAGTGTGTGTAAAATGTACATCCCTCTCATATCTCTCGGCCGATGAGATAATAGGGTACATTTCCTTTGAGAAATTATTTTTTGAGAAGGGGATGTAAACAACTTGACCTACAGTGTGTGGGGTGTGGTCATATGAAATATCAGTTGAGGCACTATGTGAGGTCAGGAAGAGAACGGCGTAAAAAAAAAAAAAGAAAAGGTTTGGAACAGATTGGCTGGGCGTCATACAGCCACTCTGTAGAGGTCATAGGTATGGTATGCAGCCAAGCTTTCTGTTTTAGAACCCTCATCGAATGGCCCTCTGAGTCTCCTAAAAATCACTCCCTCTCCATGAGCATTTTAAGAGCTGGGGTACTTGGCTGGCTGTTTGCCAGCAAGCAGCACTAAAGGCAGGTTGGCGAAGTTGATTGAAGATCCATCTAACTGTTCACTACAGGTTGGCTCGCTCCTCAAGTGCCATTACCAAATGAAGGCAAGAACCACTTGTCTATATGAAGTAGATGAGTAATGCATAGACAAACCAACACTGTACCACAATCTTCACAACTTGACTGATTTTCTATGCCTACATGGAGGATGTGCACACTGCACAGGTTCACAAAGGTTAGATTCCAGGCTACATTTCATGGGTCGAAAACATCAAGCCTATTCTTTATATAGGCCTCGGCTATCGGTCTACATGAGTAGAGTGCCGAGGAGGATACATTGAACCGCTCTCCTCTCTGAAGTAGCAGAGTAATCTCGTCTGTCTAAGCGATCAGTCTCACAGAACTCTGAGTCATCAGACCGGAGAGGAGCAGAATTCTGTTCTAGAATGAGATGAAGAAAGATGAGCCTAGACAGAGATGTCAAAACCACCAAATGTTCTTCAGGAAATATAGACCTATCAGCATTGCCAGCTGGGGAGCCAAATGGAACTTACTGATAAGATTGGAACAGTTGGTTCAACTTCTCATGAATACTTCCTCGGTGTTTGGTGACATCATCTTAATCCTGCATGTCATCCCGGGCGCTACCTGGAAAACTACTCAGAGTAGGCCCATCTGACTGAAATATCCGCCTCTGGTCCACACCATTTCCCACCCTCTTAGCTCACTTACTGCACACCAGGCCCCCCTCTCTCTCTTCCATTCTCTCTATCCATCTCTCACTCTCTCTCTCCTTACCTTTCCATCTATACAGTATCTCTCTCCTCTGTTCCCTCTAACAACACTCAGCCCAGGGTCGCACGTGGCCGATAAGAGGAGTGCTTTTGATTCCGGAGGCCCTGCGTGTTCTAGTGTTCTGGAGTGTTCTGTGTGCCAGGGTTGTTATGTAAAAGGTTGTTGTGCATTTGTTATGTATGACCAAAAAAGGTCTAGCTCATATGAGGGGAGGTGTTTTGTGGTGCTGGGCCTCTCAATGGCTTAGCCAACTGCCACCTATACTTTGCCAATAAATTGAACACAATGAATTGCCTTTCCATTCCCATCCTTGTCCCACATCTTACTTCAATCTTCCCTCTCTTCTCGGTCTCCTTCCTTTCCTCCACTCCCATGTGAGTAGCCTGTATGACTGACAGTCAGGACCATTGTGTCATTATAGCTGGTCTCTGGGGCTGGCTGCTGTGATTGACTGACATTCAGTACCATTGGGTCATTATAGCTGGTCACTGAGGCCGGCTGCTGTGACTGACGGTTAGCACTGACTGACACTTCATCCGCTCTGACTGACAGCCAGGGCTGTGGTCCCACAGCAGCGGAAACCAATAAAGCCGAGATATGAGAGGAAGACGACATAGACACAAGTGGATTAAAATATGCCAAAGATATTGAGTCAAATGAGACATTGCAATACCACCAAGTTATTGCTCGATAACATCATATGCTGTCACATTGAAAATACAATGAAGAAAAATATAAACACAACATGTAAAGTGTTGGCCCCATGTTTCATGTGCTGAAATAAAAGATCCCTGAAATGTTCCATACGCACAAAAAGCTTTTCTCTCAAATTTTGTGCACACATTTGTTTACATCCCTGTTGGTGAGCATTTCTCCTTTGCTAAGATAATCCATCCACCTGACAGGTGTGGCATATCAAGAAGCTGACTAAACAGCATGATCACTACACATGTGCACCTTGTGCTGGGGACAATAAAAGGCCACTCTAAAATGGTCAGTTTTGTCACACAACACAATGCTACAGATGTCTTAAGTTTTGAGGGAGCGTGCAATAGGCATGCTGACAGCAGGAATGTCCACCAGAGCTGTTGCCAGAGAATGTAATGTTAATTTCTCTACCATAAGCCACCTCAAACTTTGTTTTTAGAATTTGGCAGTACGTCCAACCGGCCTCACTAACGCAGACTACATGTATAACGTCGCGTGGGCCAGCAGTTTGCTGATGTCAACGTTGTGAACAGAGTGCCCCATGGTGGCGGTGGGGTTATGGTAAAGGCAGGCATAAGCTACGGACAACAAACACAACTGCATTTTATCGATGGCAATTTGAATGCACAGAGATACCTTGACAAAAACCTTGAGGTCCATTCATCTGCCACCATCACCTAATGCTTCAGCATGATAATGCACAGCCAAATGTCGCAAGGATCTGTACACAATTCCTTGAAGCTAAAAATGTCCCAGTTCTTCCATGGCCTGCATACTCACCAGACATGTCACCCATTGAGCTTGTTTGGGATGCTCTGGATCGACATGTACGACAGAGTGTCCAGTTCCTGCCAATATCCAGCAACGTCACACAGCCGTTGTAGAGGAGTGAGACAACATTCCACAGGCCACAATCAACAGCCTGATCAACTCGAAGCGAAGGAGATGTGTCGCACTGCATGAGGCAAATGGTGGTCACACCAGATACTGACTGGTTGTCTGATCCACACCCTTACTTAAAAAAAAAAAAAAAAAAAGGTATCTGTGACTAATAGATGCATATCTGTATTCCCAGTCGTGAAATCCATAGACTTGGCGCTAATTCATTTATTTCAATTTATTGATTTCCTGCCTTATAGGATCTGTAACTCAGTCAAATCTTTGAAATTGTTGCATGTTGCATTTACATTTTTGTTCAGTATAGTTTGTTTTCTATTATAAGTAGCAGATTCACGTAGCAGATATCGAACGTTGTAGTAAATTTGATCTAAGCCAAAGCCAATCCTACAACAGACGGCTACGCTACACAGTCCAACATCAGTGCAAATAAAGGGAATAGGGATGTGGCTTTTGATTCCCTCCTCAACAACAGCAGGCTGCTCTCTCTCTGTGTCCCCTCCACCCTGCCACTGCATCCACTTCAATCACTTTATTACATTCGGCAGGTGGCTCTCCCCCCAGTCACCCCCCTCCTGCAGCCATCCATCCATCCCTTGTTTACTCACTCTTGTTCTTTCTCCATCCCCCATCTGATCCCTTCTCCCTCTTCTTCTCCTCCTATTCAGTCTCCCTCTCCTCCCTCTCTACTACCTGTTCAGTGTTCTCATCCCTGCCCAATGCTACAGGCTGACAGAAGAAAGCACTCCAAATCACATTAGGCTGGCTGTGCTGTGTGATTGTATTAGGCCAGAAGCAGTATCAGGCCTGTAATTCAGGCCTATTATAATGTCCTGGCAGTTGAAGAAAGGGGGCTGAGAGTGGATTGAAGACCGACCGGCCGGTGCGGAAAATTACTGGCTGGAGATTGATTTCTGGCTCCGTTGAAAAGCTTGCTAAAAACAGGGAAAACAACCAGGGATGTGTCTTGAGAGTCAAGAAAGAGGGAGAGGAGGAGGTTGAGAGGAGGAGAGACCGCATGATGCCAACGAGAGAACAGTGACTCAATCAGCTTTCGTCTACCATTCAGGCAGCAGTTCGAGCCGAGGTGGCCATTCGTTGTGCTTTGCCAGCCTCATTGTAACTACAGTAGATCATTGGCTAGTTCAACAGGTAGGCCTAAAGTTAGCCTCTCACCCTTAAACAATTGTATAGTTGTAACCAGATTGGACAGGATTGGTCCTGAAACTCTACACAATAACAATTTCTGGTTGGGTGGTTGAGTTGGGAAATTCCCACCAACATGATCACGTGAAACCCCACATGAAGTGAACTCAACACTGAACACACTCATATCACCTCTACGGGACCAGAAGTCACAACTGAGTCAACAACCAAACTAATCTTATTTAGTGTGATAGAGAGAACTGTGTATTGTACTGTGAGAGAGAAGTTTGACAACATGACTCCAATGTGGTGGAGAGTGTGTGTGTGTGTGTGTGTGTGTGTGTGTGTGTGTGTGTGTGTGTGTTAGGGCTGGCACAATTACCGTATAATCGACGGTTATGGATGAAGACCGTCATGAAAAGAAAAAAACCTGTAATAACCGTAAAAATAACTACAAATCATTTGGAACGAACAGCTGACTGAAGACAGGACAGCCGTGCATTCGTAACATGACAAAACTTTGTTGCTCCTTGCTGAAAAAAGCAACGTGTTGTAGCAAACGAGGCAACACCCCTGACAATGCAGCAGTAGCACCTCTAACCTTGGCAATTTGACTGGTAAACTCACGGGTACACTCGCAATGGCTGCCTGTTATTGTGACGCCATCATTTCCACGGTAATGTAGAATGCTAATGCAAATGATGTTAACTGATGTGGTTCATACAATGGAATGTATATTTTGTGTGTCAATTGAGTCAACAAAAAACAAAACAAAAATCACAACACATATTGATGGTTAGACTTCTTGCTTTTGCTTCCTGCTTCGCTCCTAAGGGTACACTCGCAATGTTGTTGTTTTGTTGTTGCTGTCATTTAGCAGACACTCTTATCCAGAATGACTTACAGTTGTGAGCGCATACTTTTTCATATTTTTTTCTCTCCTCATTTTGGTCCCCCCGTCGTAATCAAACTCACAATCCTGGCGTTTCAAGCGCCATTCTCTATCAACTGAGTCCCCTGGGATCCTGTGGGCAGCCAATCCACCTATTATGCCATCATTGATTTGAATGGGGATGCCTGTTTTATTCATTCTATTTCTATGGCAGCACATGCAGTCATGGGCATAATGTATTTTTTATTTCTTTTTGCTATTCAAACAGTTTTACAGAGACCGCGGTCATTTGGCAGACCAATTACCGTCATCCAAAATTCCATGACCGTCACAGCCCTAGTGTGTGTGTGTGTGTGTGTGTGTGTGTGTGTGTGTACTAGCTCTTATAAAAGCCACATGATCCACATGCATGGAGAAACAGGAGTAGAACTAATAAATATGTACAATGTAATTTCTGAAAAGGACATTGATTTTCTCTACCAGCTCTCTTTCCCTGCATTGGTTAAATGCAATGAGACTCTTTCTGAGAAATTCACTGGAATCCCTGTCAGGGTGCTGCAGTATAATGAAAACTACTGTTAATGTTAAAAGTCCCTCCAACCACAGCATAAAAATACATTTGCATAGTACTTTGCTCTGCACTTGGCAGACAGAGTACTAGATTCAGCGTTGAGTCACCAGCACAGAGTGTAGAAAACAGGGACCGAATGCATCATTGTTCTCTGTTAGCCTACTTGGCTTGCGTTTGGTACAATCTGTGAGGAATGATAATGGCGGTTACGTTCCAAATGGCACCCTATTCCCTATGTAGTGCACTACTTTTGACCAGGGCCCATAGGGAGCCTACCATACACAATCTCTTATCCATACATTGAATGGTAAATTGCATCCCTGAATGACTTTATAGCTCACTAGCTAAATGTAGAATATTGAGCACAAGCACAACAACTCCAAGCTTTCGAAAACCCTTCTTCTCCGTATGTAAGGTTTTCAGCCATTACATTCGTCCACATTTGGCTCCGTGTAAACTACAATTCTGACCGTGTGTTTTAACGTTTAGGAACTTGAATAACAATCGCTTTCGCAACGGTTTCCGAAACGTATGCTAATATACCCCTTATCTTTCATGTCAGTGAGAAAGAATCTTTCAAATAATAAAAGATACACTTCCTGTAGCAGTTTTGCACAGATCCATACACTGTGTGCCTCCAGTTGACCAACTACACTTCCTCGCCAGTTAGCTTACACAAATTCAGAGCATGCTAGACAGCTAATTTGCACAGATGGCGACCTGTCTTCTGTGAACAAGCGCTGTAACATGGAGATATGGCCGTGCGGAAACACTAACCCTAAACCCAATAAAAAGGTGTGTATTCATTTGCTTTTTGAAAATGACTTCTTGCTGACATGAAAGATGCGTTCCTTGTTTCCAAAACAGTACCACAAGTGATGTATATTTAAGCAATAAGGCCCAAGGGGGTGTGGTATATGACCAATATATCACGGCTAAGGGCTTTCTTTTGCACGATGCAACACAGAGTGCCTTATTGCTATTATAAACTGGTTACCAACTTAATTAGAACAGTAAAAAGAAATGCTTGTCATACCCATGGTATACGGACTGATATACCACGGCTGTCAGCCAAATCAGCATTCAGGCCTTGAACCACCCAGTTTATAATAATGTTTAGAGTAAGCGTTGGGGCTCTTAACAAAACTCCCCCGGTCAGAAGATACTATCGTCAATAGGCGCTAAAGTAGTTAGCGTCTATGAATGGGGTAATCAACCACATGAATACCTGAAACAGGGCTCCAGACTGCAACCATTTAGTCACATTTTGCGATGTTGGCTGTGCGAGTAAGATTTTTATTAACTGGTCGCATCGGTGCGACGTTCTACATTGTCACTCAAAAGCGTCATATTTTTAGGATGCTAAAACCACGGTTTGGTCAAACAGTAAAGTGCATTATCCTCATGATTCCTGTAATGAAAGTGACTGCCTGCCCTTGTGACTGTTTCGCTGGGGCCTGCTGCTGTGTCCAGTGAGACCCTCCTTTCCCAGGGGAAGAAAAGACTCCAGGAGAAAAATAAAGAAAATCAGATTGTATAACATTTTAAAATCAAATTGCGGGGAAAACACAGCTATCTTGTTGTCACAGATAAAGAGAGAAGGGTAATATATTTACAGAATATTGCCTGGCCTATAGGTCAGGTATTAATCAAGTGCTGTGCATTGCTTAGCCAACACTGCACTCCAAAAATACCTTAAAGTAAATACCAGGACATCCGCACTGTGGGAAAATATAATCTTGTTCCTGTGCTGCAGAAATTAAATATATTAAAAATATTTATCAAACTATTAATTCTATCCTCCTGATTCCTGCTTATAAGCAAAAATTAAAGCAGAAAGCACCAGTGACTAGATGAATAAAAAAGTGGTCAGATGAAGCAGATACTAAGCTACAGTACTGTTTTGCTAGCACAGACTGGAATATGCTCTGGGATACCTGTAATTGCATTAAGGAGTACACCACATCAGTCATTGGCTTCATCAATAAGTGCATCGATGACGTCGTCCCCACAGTGACCATACGTACATACCCCAACCAGAAGACTAACCCGGAAGTTTATCCTGTTTGGGCTAGGGGGCAGTATTGAGAATTTTGGAAAAAATATGTGCCCATTTTTAACTGCCTCCTACACCAACTCAGAAGCTAGAATATGCATATTATTGTTCAGGTTTGGATAGAAAACACCCTAAAGTTTCTAAAACTGTTTGAATGGTGTCTGTGAGTATAACAGAACTCCTATGGCAGGCAAAAATGGCAGGACCATTGAATGAGGCGCGTGCACGATTCGCCCCCGCGGAGAAATTTCATTCGGCTGTTTAGCTTATTGCAGATTCCCGGTCGGAATATTATCGCTTTTCTACGAGATAAATGGCATAAAAATTGGTTTTAAACAGCGGTTGACATGCTTCGAAGTAAGGTAATGGAATATTTAGACATTTTTTGTCACGCCATGCGCCATGCGCACGACCGTTATTTACCATTCGTATAGTGTCTAGAACGCACGAACAAAACAGAGGATATTTGGATATAACGATGGATTATTTGGGACCAAACCTACATTTGTTATTGAAGTAGAAGTCCTGGGAGTGCATTCTGACGAAGAACAGGAAAGGTAAGAACATTTTTCTTATAGGAAATAGGATTTTGGTGAAGGCTAATCTTGCCGGGTGTCTAAATAGCTAGCCGTGATGGCTGGGCTATGTACTTAGAATATTGCAAAATGTGCTTCATCCGAAAAGCTATTTTAAAATCGGACATATCGAGTGCATAGAGGAGTAATGTATCTATAATTCTTAAAATAATTGTTATGCTTTTTGTGAACGTTTATCGTGAGTAATTTAGCAAACTGTTAGTAAATTCCCCGGAAGTTTGCGGGGGGTATGCTTTTTCTGAACGTCACATGCTAATGTAAAAAGCTGTTTTTTGATATAAATATGAACTTGATTGAACAGACATGCATGTATTGTATAACATAATGTCCTAGGTGTGTCATCTGATGAAGATCATAAAAGGTTAGTGCTGCATTTAGCTGTGGTTTGGGTTTTTGTGACATTATATGCTAGCTTGAAAAATGGGTGTCTGATTATTTCTGGCTGGGCACTCTCCTGACATAATCTAATGTTTTGCTTTCGTTGTAAAGCCTTTTTGAAATCGGACAGTGTGGTTAGATTAAGGAGAGTCTTGTCTTTAAATAGCTGTAAAATAGTCATATGTTTGAGAAATTGAAGTAATAGTATTTCAAACGATTCAAAAATCGCGCCACTGAATTCAGGTGGCTGTTACGTAGGTGGGACGAATTCGTCCCGCCTTGCCCATAGAGGTTATAAGAAATCCCGCTATGCCCTCCGAAGAACCTTCAAAACAGGCAAAGCGTCAATAGAGAACTAAGATCTAATCGTACTACACCGGCTCTGACGCTCGTCGGATGTAGCAGGGCTTGCAATCCCATACAGACTACAAAAGGAAGCACAGCCGAGAGCTGCCCAGTGACACAAGCCTACCAGACAAGCTAAACTATTTATATGCTCATTTCGAGGCAAATGGCACAGAAACATGTATGAGAGCACCAGCTGTTCCGGAAGACTGTGTGATCACGCTCTCTGCAGCCGATGTGAGTAAGAACTTTAACACAGGTCAACATTCACAAGGCCGCAGGGCCAGATGGATTACCAGGACGTGTACTGCGAGCATGCACTGACCAACTGGCAAGTGTCTTCACTGACATTTTCAACATCTCCCTGTCCGAGTCTGTAATACCAACATGTTTTAAGCAGACCACCATAGTGCATGTGCCCAAGAACACTAAGGTAACCTACCTAAATGACTACCGACCCGTAGCACTCACGTCTGTAGCCATGAAGTGCTTTGAAAGGCTGGTTATGGCTGACATCAACATCATTATCCCAGACACACTAGACCCACTCCAAATTTGCATACCGCCCCAACAGATCCACAGATGATGCAATCTCTATTGCACTCCACACTGCCCTTTCCCACCTGGACAAAAGGAACACATATGTGAGAATGCTATTCATTGACTACAGCTCAGCGTTCAACACCATAGTGCCCTCAAAGCTCATCAATAAGCTAAGGATCCTGGGACAAAACACCCCTCTCTGCTACTGGATCCTGGACTTCCTGACGGGCCGCCCCCAGGTGGTAAGGGTAGGTAACAACACATCCGCCACGCTGATGCTCAACACAGGGGCCCCTCAGGGGTGCGTGCTCAGCCCCCTCCTGTACTCCCTGTTCACTCATGACTGCACGGCCAGGCACGACTCCAACACCATCATTAAGTTTGCCGATGACACAACATTGGTAGGTCTGATCACAGACAATGACGAGACAGCCTATAGGGAGGAGGGCAGAGACCTGGCCGTGTGGTGCCAGGACAACAACCTCTCCCTCAACGTGATCAAGACAAAGGAGATGATTGTGGACTACAGGAAAAAGAGGACCGAGCATGCCCCCATTCTCATCGATGTGGCTGCAGTGGAGCAGGTTGAGAGCTTCAAGTTCCTTGGTGTCCACATCACCAACAAACTTACATGGTCCAAGCACACCAAGACAGTCGTGAAGAGGGCACGACATAACCTATTCCCCCTCAGGAGACTGAAAGGATTTGGCATGGGTCCTCAGATCCTCAAAAGGTTCTACACCTGCATCATCGAGAGCATCCTGACTGGTTGCATCACTGCCTGGTACGGCAACTGCTCGGCATCCGACCGCAAAGCACTACAGAGGGTAGTGCGAACGACCCAGTACATCACTGGGGCCAAGCTCCCTACCATCCAGGACCTCTATACCACGCGGTGTAAGAGGGCCCTAAAAATTGTCAAAGACTCCAGCCACCCTAGTCATAGACTGTTCTCTCTGCTACCGCACGGCAAGCAATACCGGAGCGCCAAGTCTATGTCCAAGATGCTTCTAAACAGCTTCTACCCCCAAGCCATAAGACTTCTGAACACCTAATAACTTTTATTTCTTATCCATATTTCTTTTATGCAAATGTTTAACTGCATTGTTGGTTAGGGGCTCGTAAGTAAGCATTTCACTGTAATCGGCGCATGTGACTAATACAATTTGATTAGATTATTAGTAGTTAAAAAGTGCTGTTTCTTTATATAATCAAGGACATTTTATTTGAACTTTGTGTCTGTCTGTCTGTCAATCATTGGTTTGTTTGAAGCCAAATCCAACCTGAGTGACCTTACATTCAAGTGACTACACCAATCAGTGAAGAGTGCGTCAGCATTTACCAACCTAGCGTGTTAGCAGAGGCTATAGTGAGACGTAAGCAGTGTCCGAGTCAAATCAGACAGTTCTCAAAAAACAAGGAGGACCCAGGCACTATTCATATAATTAAAATGCCTTTATCATAAAACAGCATGTTCAATAGAACAAAATCTTTCCAAAAATATCAAGATAAAGGCAATTTAATTATATGAAGACACTCATTTTTTGATTACCCTTAACCAAAGAGCACCTTCCACCTCCAGAACAAACATCTAGTAACTAGTGTGTCCTTGCAGCACTTCCTATCCTCCATTTTCTTCTATAAGTCACTCACCCAGCTCTTTGAGGCTCTGAGTAGCTTTGGTGATCTCAGCACCACCTACACCTTCTACAGTCGGCCTAAATGAGGGGAGTTTCACCTTAGTGTCAGTAGAATTATAGTGAATGAGCAGGGTCACTCACCCAGTTTGTTGAGGCTGATCTGGACAGCCTTGGGGGATCTCATCACCATCTACACCAGGGGTAGGCAACCCTGTTCCTGGAGTGCCGCCCGTACTGGAGGATTTTGTTCCAACTACACCTGATCAACTGATCAGTTCAATGATTGCCTAAATTCAAACACACCTGGCCTTCCAAGTCAGTTAAATCAAAAACACGAAGTGCCTGCGGCACTCCAGGACCAGCATTGCCTATCCCTGATCTACACTCTCTTTACAGTAGTCCCAAATGAGGTGAGTTAACCATGTCAGTATTACAGTTCCCAGTTCATTGAGGCTTTGAGCAGCCTTGTCAGTAGTACAGTGCAGTGTATCAGAGGTGAACAGGCAGTGGTCGCTCACCCAGTTCGTTGAGGCTCTGGGCAGCCTTGGTGATCTCCCTGCTTCCCCCCTGGAGCTGGCCCTGCAGACGCTTGGACAGGTACAGGATCCTGATGATCCTTCGCAGCAGATCACACGCCACCTGGGGAAAATAGGAAAATATATAACCAAACAAAATGGAACCCAATCTGAACCAGTCTTTCTGAATCTCTATGAGAAGATGTGAGCGAACGTCAAAACTAATATGGAACGACCCTCTTTTTTCGTCATAATTGATTGAAAATCACTTATTGTAAATGATCTCGATTTCAATCAATGTCGACATTTCCAAGTATTTATTTTCCTATTGTAGCCTATATAGTAACAATAACACCGACCATGGGCATATCATTAGTGGTAATAATAACCGTGTGTCTAGCAGCATTGTGGAGCTGTGTCTGGGGCTGAAGGACACAGAGGTCAGCAGTGTGTTTGGACTTAGTAGTGTGTTCAGAGGAATAGATGCAGCTGAGAACTGAGGGTCTGTCCCTTGAGCCTCTGTGAAGTCTATGTGTCCGTCCCAAGTGTCTGTGTGTGTGTCAGACTGATTGCTTTATCTGTGGGTGGCCGAGAAGCTTCCATTTTGTGAGCGAACACTAGACTAAAAGATAAACAAAGCACTCTCCTATTCCCCCTGGATTTATAGTCTGACCATTACCGGTCTCCTTCAGACCCACCTCACCCCAGTCCCACAGAGACAGACAGACAGACAGACAGAATACAAACACACACACACCCTAACACCAAGGACATGACAGTCCCTGGGAGTGAAAAAAGAGGGGTCTCAGATATTGGTCCCACAACTCCACTGTCTGTCTGTATAAAATAATATAAAAACGTTGTAACCATTCTATTCAGAAACCACAGCACCCTCTCCTTTCACAAACCAGGCCCGTCTTCATCCTAAGATCTTACCAGCCTGGTATGCCTGCCTGCTACTAGTATCTTCTCTGCAGGACGCATGTCTGAGGTGTAGATAACAACAATAACACTCCACACACACACGACAAAGCTGAGACAGAGAGAGCATCAGAACACAGACAGTGCTAACACAGAGACAGAGCCATGTTTGAGGAAAGAGCCAGTTAGAATCACAGTAACCTTTCTGACTGAAGCCATAGTCCATCAATATTTAATAAGACTTCCCCTCGACTCCACAGACGACGGAGCTGCAGTGTGTGGGCAGTGTGCGTAAGTTGACAGAGCCTGTAAACCCAGAGAGTCTCTATTTCGCTCTCTATCTGGCCGCGGCTATCCAGCCTCGGACAGGACAGGGTCAGGTTGATCACAAGAACAGGTCTTATTTTAACAGGGGTACAAATTCAACCTTTAAAATCACCCGATTGCTTCTAAACGGGGGGCCACTGATAGCGAGGTGGATTAAAAACCACAACAGTGATGTCACAGGTTAAGATTGCAGATGCTATCTGAGAACAGGATCAAAGTAATTCTGTTTGAAAGGTTGAGATAACGTTGTAAACCTTTAACATGGCCTTTATGTATTATATAGTCGAGGACTTACCAAGAAAAACAGATGCATTTTACATAACAGCTAGGATTCCTGGTATGAAGATCGCTCAGCCTCCAAAAGCACAGTTCTATAAATCATCTTTATAAATATACCCTTCTGCAAAGTGGTGGCGAGTGATTCCATAATGGCAGGCATGTGCAACAAGAGTAAAAGGGGTCATATACAGTGCCTTGCAAAAGTATTCACCCCCTTGGTGTTTTTCCTATTTTGTTTGTTGCATTACAACATGTAATGGACGTGCACAAAATAGTCAAAATTGGTGAAGTGAAAAAAATAAAATAAACTTGTTTCAAATAATTCGAAAAGATTTAAAACTGAAAAGTGGTGCATGCAAATGTATTCACCCACTTTGCTATGAAGCCCCTAAATAAGATCTGGTGCAACCAATTACCTTCAGAAGTCACATAATTACTTAAATAAAGTCCAACTGTGTGCAATCTAAGTGTCACATGATCTCAGTATGTATGTATGTATGTATGTATGTATGTATGTATGTATGTATGTATGTATGTATATATATATATTACACACACCTGTTCTGAAAGGCCCCAGAGTCTGCAACACCACTAAACAAGGGGCACCAACAAGCAAGCGGCACTAACAAGCAAGCGGCACTATGAAGACCAAGGAGCTCTCCAAACAGGTCAGGGACAAAGTTGTGGAGAAGTACAGATCAGGGTTGAGTTATAAAAAAAATAACCGAAACTTTGAACATCCCACGGAGCACCATTAAACCTGCCAAGAGAGGGCCGCCCACCAAAACTCACAGACCAGGCAAGGAGGGCATTAATCAGAGAGGCAACAAAGAGACCAAAGATAACCCTGAAGGAGCTGCAAAGCTCCACAGTGGAGATTGGTGTATCTGTCCATAGGACCACTTAGTCGTACACTCCACAGAGCTTCCATCCTGTCCTCTTCCCTCAGAAAGGGAAGAGGACAGGATGGAACATTGTCTTCATATGTGAATGTTAAACCATGTGAAGGGATGGCGTGATTAATGGGGAACCAATTACTTGTCTCCACAATGTCTGTGCGCAAGTCACTCCCTCCATTGGCATTGGGGGAAGGTGTATGGCAGTGTCTGGAACCATTGTATGTCCTCTCTGATGTTGCACTTATCCTGGGATAGTGTATGACGTAGAGGCTCACTCCCCTCAGTGAGCTTGTCCAGAAGTGGGGTCAAGGGGGTGGTTTACATGAGATGGGAGTATCTAGAGTTGACAATTGATTTATGCCATTGGATGAGATGGTGTTTTTGTGCTATGAAGTAACAAGAACGGGATTAGAACCTCGTCTTAGGGACCAAACTGAACAATAATTTATAGCGAATGCTATCTGGCTATGGGATACTCCTCTCTCAAGTAAAATTCTTTCTTTGTGAACTGTTCCTAAGATCTGCTGTTCGTCATGTAGGTTGAGAGGGGTGTATCTTGCCAATAAAAGATCTTCGTACTTTTGTGTTGTCACTTTCAATGGTTCATTAGAAATGGCGCATCATTGAAAGTCAAGTGCTAATATAAAGCTCTTATTATTAAAGATGTAGTTTAAGCATAACTCTGACTGGTGGTGTGAAGTTTGTAACTCTCCTCATTTGGTAATGGAGAAATTAGCCACCACAAGTTTCACCATCCAGCAGGACAATGACCCTAAGCATACTGCGAAAGCAACACTCGAGTGGTTTAAGGGGAAACATTTAAATGTCTTGGAATGGCCTAGTCAAAGCCCAGACCTCAATCCAATTGAGAATCTGTGGTATGACTTAAAGATTGCTGTAAACCAGCAGAACCCATTCAACTTGAATAAGCTGGAGCAGTTTTGCCTTGAAGAATGGGCAAAAATCCCAGTGGCTAGCTGTGGCAAGCTTATAGAGACATACCCCAAGAGACTTGCAGCTATAATTGCTGCAAAAGGTGGCTCTACAAAGTATTGACTTTGGGGGGTGAATAGTTATGCACGCTGAAGTTCAGTTTTTTTGTCTTATTTCTTGTTTGTTTCACAATAAAAAAAGATTTAGCATCTTCAAAGTGGTAGGCATGTTGTGTAAATCAAATGATACAAACTCCCCCAAAATCCATTTTAATTCCAGGTTGTAAGGCAACAAAATAGGAAAAATGCCAAGGGGGGTGAATACTTTCGCAAGCCACTGTAATATTTGTGGTATTTAACGTTCAAATAAATATCAATGGGTAGATCGATGCTCGCATAAAACATACAGTATCATTGTTGTAAACCACTGAGTACAGAGCACTCATATCATTACAGCATGATAGACACTGACACCTGCTATAGCTATATTCTATTGACAGGTTAGAAGAGGACATCCCAGAGCATATACAGATATATAGATCTCTATATGGCTCTGGGTTGTTGTCATCTTTACAATTTAAAACAGGAGGATCCTGGAAACTGTCCAAGATGCATTAGGCGACCTTGACAATATGTACAGCACCTAACTTGAAGTACCTATCTTGAAAATGGGGAGTGAGACAATAAAAACCCAAGCAAATACTGTCAATACATTTCTCTACCTCAGAAACATGGAAATCAAGTCCAGTGCAGAAGTAGAGATAATGTCAGAGTGCTGATAACAATAGAGAGGAAATCTTCCCCCTGCTATTGAGCCGCAGTCCACGGACATACAACAATACAAAACCATCAACACAAAAGATAGTAATATGCCTCTCAAACACAAGGAGATGGATGGATACCTGCAATCTGGCGAGCTGGGCAGTCCGGGCTACAATCTTATTGTAGGGGTCAACGATCTTTGTCCTTATCCTACGAGAGAAAACAAATAGGAGGTTGAGTGCTGTTATTAGAGGTCTGATTATTGAGGGTCTCTGAACACAAGGGTAATATTTTGCCTTTATCATTCCCTGTGATGATGTGTTATGGTCTGTTATAGGCTTGGAGTAGGTAGATAATGCACCTAACCACTGGGTAAGATGTTTCTTCATCACCATAATGGCTGAGATTGGGGTTATGTTAATCTGGTCCAAGATCAGCTGTTAACCTACCTGTCCACAGCACCCTGCAGAGCAGCGATCCTGGTCTGCATCATCTGCAGGACCCCTGAGAAACAACACACAAACATCTCACTCAATATATTGACATAAAAATGATATGATTGGCTTTTATGTAATGATGGAAGAGTATAAGATGCTTTGTGAACTTTCTAAATGTATGCACTCAGCTGACTGTATCCTTGGTACTAAACACTTGAAACTTCTCTTGAGCTTTTGGTCTCAATTCCTTATTGCAAAGAGGTTTCTTTTTAACAATTGGTGCCACAAACCGGATTCATCCTTGAAAGACAGACTTGGTGGAGAATAGGTAGTGGAGGTGGCCGGCCCTAAATAAAAAAAGTTAAGCTAGTTTCTTACTAATACCTCCTGTGCCCCATAAGAGCCATCTGCCCTTTCTGTTTTATCCCTCAGTCATGTTTTTTGAGGTTGGTGGAAAAAGTATCTGTAGGAGAGTGAAGTTTCAAATTGTTTATGTGAAACCATTGTTGGCGGGAGGGGTATCCAGAAAGAGAGCAAGGGTGCAGACTATTGGTAGTAGTTTGGAGGAAGGACTGTGACAAATCCGGACTGTCTAGCACAGGTCTATAGAAGGTCTCCGGGTGGGGGCATTACAGTCGGGTTGTATCATCGTATGGTCTGGGGTGGGAATTCAGTATACAGAGTGGCACCATAACGTGCTGTTGTTCGGGGGTTGTTCAACCCAGATGGGTCATATTCGGTGATCGATTCGGGTAGGGGTGTGTCCCTATCAGAGAAAAGATTGCGGTGAACACGGTACAACCGCACAAGACAGGGTTCAGAGGAAGGGGATCCTGGAGTGGAGACTTGTATTTAATATAGGTGAAAACAATGTCTTTGTGCGCTGGTTTTCATGGGTGAGAGCTGTATTTGATGCAAGTATCCACAGGTGAAATATATATAATATATATGGTGAGGAGCCTGGGATTTTAGTATGGGAATTGGTAGAAAGATACACTACCGTTCAAACGTTTGGGGTCACTTAGAAATGTAATTGCATTTTTAAAAGAAAAGCACATTTTTTGTTCATTAAAATAACATCAAATTGATCAGAAATACAGTGTAGACATTGTTAATGTTGTAAATGACTATTGTAGCTGGAAACGGCAGCTTTTTTTAATGGAATATCTACAAAGGTGTACAGAGGCACATTATCAGCAACCATCACTCCTGTGTTCCAATGGCACGTTGTGTTAGCTTATCCAATTTGATTATTTTAAAAGGCTAATTGATCATTAGAAAACCCTTTTGATATTATGTTAGCTGAAAACTGTTGTGCTCATTAAAGAAGCAATAAAACTGGCTGTCTTTAGACTAGTTGAGTATCTGGGCATCAGCATTTGTGGTTTCGATTACAGGCTCAAAATGGCCAGAAACAAAGGACTTTCTTCTGAAACTCGTCAGTCTATTCTTGTTCTGAGAAATGAAGGCTATTCCATGCGAGAAATTGCCAAGAAACTGAAGATCTCGTACAACGCTGTGTACTACTCCCTTCACAGAGCAGCGCAAACTGGCTCTAACCAGAATAGAAAGAGGAGTGGGAGGCCCCGGTGCACAACTGAGCAAGAAGACAAGTACATTAGAGTGTCTAATTTGAGAAACAGACGCCTCACAAGTCCTCAACTGGCAGCTTCATTAAATAGTACCCGCAAAACACCAGTCTCAACGTCAACAGTGAAGAGGCGACTCTGGGATGCTGGCCTTCTAGGCAGAGTTGCAAAGAAAAAGACATATCTCAGACTGGCCAATCAAAAGA
The DNA here is from genome assembly GCF_965601325.2 of Salmo salar. Classification (NCBI taxonomy): domain Eukaryota; kingdom Metazoa; phylum Chordata; class Actinopteri; order Salmoniformes; family Salmonidae; genus Salmo; species Salmo salar. Next base: position 44,338,142 of record NC_138297.1, read on the forward strand.
AAAGATTAAGATGGGCAAAATAACACAGATACTGGACAGAAGATATCTGCCTAGAAGGCCAGCATCCCGGAGTCGCCACTTCACTGTTGACGTTGAGACTGGTTACAAGTTTGAATCGGAATGGAAAAATACTCCTTGTAAACTCATAAAACCTTGGGAAGTTTTTAATCTTGTGAGACATTTTATTTTGTCTTATTCTGAAATCGATTTATATAATTGACGAAAGGGTGGCTGGGTCACGCGAAATGAGATGAGTTAATACTGGGAGAAGGTCACGAGAAATTAGAGTTGGGGTTACCAAACCTAAAATGACCTTTTTAAAATGTTGTAGTGCCGTGGTTATGGAAAAATCAAGGAGAAGAGAGACCAGTCTTTACGGGAGTGTATCTTTGGTGAGATAAATGTCGCCTTGTCTAAGGGTAGTACATGCTAAATTAAGTGCATATAAACAATGGGGTGGATTAAAACAAAGGATTAATAATTGGAGGAGGATAGTGGATTTATCATTATCGTGTTTGGTTTGTAATTTAAAACGTACGAGTTGCTGATTTCTTATGGATCCCTTCGTGCGCCAATCCCTTTAGCGGGATCAATTTGACAACACCCAGTGAAATTGCAGGGCGCCAAATTCAAAAACAGAAATACTCATAATAAGAATTCATAAAGCATACAAGTGTTATACATCGGTTTAAAGATTAAATTCTTGTTAATCCAGCCGCAGTGTCAGATTTCAAAAAGGCTTTACGGCGAAAGCAGACCATGCGATTATCTGAGGACAGCGCCCAGCATACCAACACATGAAAATCAGATTTCAACCAGGCAGGTGCTACACAAAAGTCAGAAATAACGATATAATTCATGCCTTTGAAGATCTTCTTCTGTTGGCACTCCAAAATGTCCTATAAACATCACAAATGGTCCTTTTGTTTGATAAATTGTTTCTTTATATCCCCAAAATGTCCATTTATTTGGCGCATTTGATTCAGAAAAAAAACGGTTCCAACTCGCCCAACATGCCTACAAAGTATCTAATAAGTTACCTGTAAACTTTGTCCAAACATTTCAAACAACTTTCCTAATCCAACTATAGGTATTTTAAAACATAAATAATCAATCAAATTTAAGACGGAATATACTGTGTTCAATAGCGGATAAAATGAAAGTGGAGCGAGTTCCAGGTTGCGTGCCCCAAACAAAAAAGTACACTTGGCTTGACTCTCAGAAAGGAAAGGGCTACTTCTTAATTCCTCAAAGGAAAAACATCAACCAATTTCTAAAGACTGTTGACATCTAGTGGAAGCCATAGGAACTGCAAGCATATTTCTATTAAAAAGGGATTTCCATAGAAAACTAATGGAAAACAGCTTGAGCTTTTGGATGGATTGTGCTCGGGGTTTCGCCTGCCAAATCAGTTCTGTTATACTCACAGACATTATTCAAACAGTTTTAGAAACTTCAGAGTGTTTTCTATCCAAATCTACTAATAATATGCATATCCTAGCTTCTGGGCCCGAGTAGCAGGCAGTTTACTTTGGGCACGCTTTTCATCCGGACGTGAAAATACTGCTCCCTAGCCCAAAGAGGTTTTAACCTGTTAGGGCTAGGGGGCAGCATTTGCACGTCTGGATAAAAAAAAATGTACCCGATTTAATCTGGTTACTAATCCTACCCAGTAACTAGAATATGCATATACTTATTATATATGGATAGAAAACACTCTAAAGTTTCTAAAACTGTTTGAATGGTGTCTGTGAGTATAACAGAACTCATTTGGCAGGCAAAACCCTGAGACATTTTCTGACAGGAAGTGGATACCTGATGTGTTGTATTACCTTTAAACCTATCCCATTGAAAAACACAGGGGCTGAGGAATATTTTGGCACTTCCTATTGCTTCCACTAGATGTCACCAGCCTTTACAAAGTGTTTTGAGTCTTCTGGAGGGAGATCTGACCGAACAAGAGCCATGGAACGATGATGTCCCATTAGACACCTGGCGCGCCAGTTCATGTTGGGTACCCTCGTTCCAATACGTTATAAAAGAGTATGCATTCGTCCACCTTGAATATTATTCATGTTCTGGTTAAAAAAGGCCCTAATGATTTATGCTATACAACGTTTGACATGTTTGAACGAACGTAAATATATTTTTTCCCCTCGTTCATGACGAGAAGTCCGGCTGGCTTAGATCATGTACTAACAAGACGGAGATTTTTGGACATAAATGATGAGCTTTTTTTAACAAAACTACATTCGTTATGGACCTGTGATACCTGGAAGTGACATCTGATGAAGAGAATCAAAGGTAATGGATTATTTACATAGTATTTTCGATTTTAGATCTCCCCAACATGACGTCTAGTCTGTATCGCAACGCGTATTTTTCTGGGCGCAGTGCTCAGATTATTGCAAAGTGTGATTTCCCAGTAAGGTTATTTTTAAATCTGGCAAGTTGATTGCGTTCAAGAGATGTAAATCTATAATTCTTTAAATGACAATATAATATTTTACCAATGTTTTCTAATTTTAATTATTTAATTTGTCACGCTGACTTGACTGCCGGTTATTGGAGGGAAACGATTTCCTCAACATCAATGCCATAGTAAAACGCTGTTTTTGGATATAAATATGAACTTGATAGAACTAAAAATGCATGCATTGTCTAACATAATGTCCTAGGAGTGTCATCTGATGGAGATTGTAAAAGGTTAGTGCATCATTTTAGCTGGTTTTATGGTTTTGGTGACCCTGTCTTTGAATTGACAAAACATTACACACAACTCTTGTAAATGTACTGTCCTAACATACTCTAAATTTATGCTTTCGCCGTAAAACCTTTTTGAAATCGTAAAACGTGGTTAGATTAAGGAGATGTTTATCTTTCAAAGGGTGTAAAATAGTTGTATGTTTGAAAAATTTGAATTTTGACATTTATTTGGATTCAAATTTGCCGCTCTTGAAATGCACCTGCTGTTGATGGAGTGCACCACGGGTGGCACGCTAGCGTCCCACCTAGCCCATAGAGGTTAAGATGTAGCATAGTGAATGCTAACGAAATGGACACTTTCTCTTCCAGGAGTCGGTGTCATTTTCTTTCTTTCTCTTTGGAAGGATTAGGCCGTAAAATTAGCTCCCAGATAAGTAAGACCTAGCCATTTGTGTGTTTTCGCCATATGGTTTACCACACACACACCAGAACGCAAACACAATTTACCAATTATGAATGTGGGTTAGTGGTGTTAACCTGTTAGGGCTAGGGGGCAGTATTGACACGGCCGGATAAAAAACGTACCCGATTTAATCTGGTTACTACTCCTGCCCAGTAACTAGAATATGCATATAGTTATTGGCTTTGGATAGAAAACACCCTAAAGTTTCTAAAACTGTTTGAATGGTGTCTGTGAGTATAACAGAACTCATATGGCAGGCCAAAACCTGAGAAGATTCCATGCAGGAAGTGGCCTGTCTGACAAATTGTGTTTCATCTTGGCTTTTTTTATTGAAGACTGAGGATCTTTGCAATAACGTGACACTTCCTACGGCTCCCATAGGCTCTCAGAGGCCGGGAAAAAGCTGAACGATATCGAGGCAGGCTCTGGCTGAAACACATTATCGCTTTTGGCAAGTGGCCGATCAGAGTACTATGGGCTTAGGCGCGTGCCCGAGTCGACCGAATGCTTTATTTTCTTTCGTCTGTTTACCTAAACGCAGATTCCCGGTCGGAATGTTAGCGCTTTTTTATGAGAAGAATGGCATAAAAATTGATTTTAAACAGCGGTTGACATGCTTCGAAGTACGGTGATGGAATATTTAGAATTTTTTTGTCACGAATTGCGCCATGCTCGTCACCCTTATTTACCCTTTCGGATAGTGTCTTGAACGCACGAACAAAACGCCGCTGTTTGGATATAACTATGGATTATTTTGAACCAAACCAACATTTGTTATTGAAGCAGAAGTCCTGGGAGTGCATTCTGACGAAGACAGCAAAGGTAATAACATATTTCTTATAGTAAATCTGACTTTGATGAGTGCTAAATTTGCTGGGTGTCTAAATAGCTAGCCCTGTGATGCCGGGCTATCTACTGAGAATATTGCAAAATGTGCTTTCACCGAAAAGCTATTTTAAAATCGGACATATCGAGTGCATAGAGGAGTTCTGTATCTATAATTCTTAAAATAATTGTTATGCTTTTTGTGAACGTTTATCGTGAGTAATTTAGTAAATTCACCGGCAGTGTTCGGTGGGAATGCTAGTCACATGCTAATGTAAAAAGCTGGTTTTTGATATAAATATGAACTTGATTGAACGAAACATGCATGTATTGTATAACATAATGTCCTAGGGTTGTCATCTGATGAATATCATCAAAGGTTAGTGCTACATTTAGCTGTGGTTTATGTGACATTATATGCTAGCTTGAAAAATGGGTGTCTGATTATTTCTGGCTGGGTACTCTGCTGACATAATCTAATGTTTTGCTTTCGTTGTAAAGCCTTTTTGAAATCGGACAGTGTGGTTAGATTAACGAGAGTCTTATCTTTAAAATGGTGTAAAATAGTCATATGTTTGAAAAATTGAAGTTTTTGCATTTTTGAGGAATTTGAATAACGCGCCACGGGATTACACTGGCTGTTGAGTCAAGCGTCCCACCTAGCCCATAGAGGTTAATATCGTGGGATTTACTGTCGGGGTCTTTTCAATTTGGTTTTAAACTGGGTGAATGAATGATGAAAATGTTTGAAAAGGTTTCTGAAGGAAAGGGAAAGAAAGGGAAAGGAAATACATAATGGTGGTGAATGACCTTTGTCCTGACCTTCTGGTGAGTCCTGATCAATCTTATTAGAAATAATGGACAATAGAATTATCAAGTTATCAAGACTTGTAATTCTAATTGGATGTTAATAGCCCAAGTTATTTATCTTTGATTTAACAGGCAGTGTTATCATGTCGGTTAGTGTTTCTGTATTTGTTTTGATACAAATCTCACCAGATTGGGGACGCTGTATTGTTGGGATTTCTCCCGAAAGGTTAGCGATATAACTCCCTGTCCCGGTATTTGCGGTGAGATAGACAGTATAAGGGAGTATAGGACAATTTGGTGGACAATTTCGTGGACAACAGTGTGTGGTTATGCTCTTTGGCATTAACGTTATTTGGAATTGGAAGAGCGGAATGGAATGTGACTGGGGGTGGCTCATAAATTAAGGAAGTGGGTACTAGAGTCTCAGGGAAAAGGTACCACTGTATGTATATTGTTACAGGAGATAGCACGTAGGAGAGGACAGCTAACTGCACAATATAGAATATAGAGACTAGTATGAAGTAAATTGAATGTCACACAGACCCAGATCATGGTGATAGTAGCAGAGATAGTATTGTCATTTCAGACACTTTTGTCAACTTTCAATGAGGGGTTTGTCAAAGGTATAACGCTTAAAAGGAAAGCCACAAATTCCTGTATACAGGAGACTACATCAACAGAAGGGAAGTTTGCTGTAATAATATCATCACATCTCCTGAAGAGTGTGATTAAGGAACATATGACTCAGAGTTTGTTAGGTTGGATACTATTCCAACACCACCACAGGACTCATGCCACATCAATGGGTAACTGGAAGTACCGGGTGCTGTTATTCACATGTCACAAATGAGTGATTTGGCCATACTGGGAGAATCTATGTTGTCCTATTGTCAGGAAATGACCCATGCGTTGCAGTGCATATCTTCCCAAGTGAAAGAGACCCACCGTAGACTCCCTCAGGATTGGAAAGCACACTCACTAGAGCCAGGAGACGAGGTGTGCTTGAAGGTCCATCAACCGGGTACCTTTCAGCCCAGGTGGACCAGACCCCACACTGTCCTACTAGTGACTGACACAGCAGTAAAAGGTGTCGGGAAGGAAGGCCTGGATCCAGGTGAAAGCTGTACCAACACCTACTGACATGGTAGAGGCCGAGCAAGATGGAGAGGCTAGAGCAAGTTTTGGTAGAGGAGGTGATGATGGAAAAGAAGGAGTGTAGATCACACTGTAAAAGGGCTATAATGTGGGGCCTTGGGACATTTTTAGTTGGGGTAGTGTTTGTGGCGACTGCTATTTTTATTTTTTTTAACTGACTTGCCTAGTTAAATAAAGGTAACAACAAATTCTTATTTACAATGACGGCCTACCAGGGAACAGAACTGCCTTGTTCAGGGGCAGAACGACAGATTTGTACCTTGTCAGCTCGGGGATTCGATCCAGCATTCGGTTACTGGCCCAACACTCTAACCACTAGGCTACCTGCCGCTATAATCACTACCAATCCAAGGGGAGAAGATCAGATAACACTTTGTATAGCGTGGATAGCGTTGATAGCTCGATATGAAGATACTCGGGTTCATTGTGAGAGGGTAACATCAAACGTTTCTGAAGCCGCGAGCGTAACTAATCATCAGGGCATGGTGATATGGGTGGCTCCATTAGAAAATAGGTCTAGTGTCCTAGACGTAGAATGTTCTGATAAGGGGATGGTTCTCTTACAAACAGGAATTTGGAAAGAACGCAATGGAACAGATAGTTTGAGGAATGAAACTCGTCCCTCCTTCAACTTGGCATTGTGTGCGTAAAACTCCAGTTAAAAGAACAGCAGTTAATAACCTTCAAGTTAGTGTGGGCAGAGGACAAACTTCTGAGAGTTCTACGACACAGGACGTCAAGCCAGGTGAAGCTACAGAAACGAAAGAGGGGAGATTATATCGGAGCAAGAGGTTTTACATACCCGTCTCTCCGTACTACCCAACACCAACAGGAATGAAATGTTCGGGGAAGATTTTAGATAGTGAGAGACCGAGGACCTGGGGAGAAATAGCTTGTTGGGGCAATCAGACCCTGGACAATATTATGCGAAGAGTGTATAATGACCAGATAGTCCTTATTGTTAAATGGCATGAGGAAAGCGAGGGATATGAGCAGATGAAGGCTTAGACCCTACTTTAGTTCATGAGACAAATATACACCAATGTCTGTGGCAGAGTGGGGGAAGTACAGGACATTCCGATGGAGTGTTGGTGTCGGATGTGGGGGTAACCCATGTAAGCCCTCTCCTTGGTATCCCGAAAACCAAGGCCATAGTCTTTACAGGGACAGGAAATAGAGGAATAAATGTGACAGAGGCAGAGGGATGCCTCACCTATAAATTAAGAAAATGGGTGATGGACTCATTAGAGAATGATACCACTCCACTGTGTAGACTTATACAGGGAATAGTGCATAGTGTGGGAAAGACAGTGGTCTGTGCAGAGTGGAAGGTCTACTATGAGGATAAGCTCAACATGGGAGGACTCTAGGAGGGTGATCATAACCGTCGCTGAAATAGTCTTATCATTTCAGACTTCAATATCCACATATGGAGAAGGTTTTACTGGTGAGGGAACAACAATTGAGAAGGTTGCCACAGACCCATGTATTAAGGAATCTGTATTCCCAGAGAAAAAGCTTGCAGTAGTGGTGGCAGCCCATCTGTTGCAGGGGACGATCAGGAAGCATGTGACCCAGAGATATGTAGAACTGGACACTCTCTCAACCCCACTGCTCTCTCCTCCATATCAAAGGGCAGATAATCAATTGACATACCTCGCAGAGAACTGGGGCCAAGACACGGTAACAGGAATTTGTAGAGGGATTGCGGAAAAACAACCTTTAGGCCCTAAAACCTATGTCACCCATAGGGTTTTCACGAGGGGGGGGGGGGGATGGGTATGCCATGGGATGAGAGCTGTGATCCAGATCTGAGTAATGATAATTAATACCCGGCCAGTCCCTACTGTAGCACAACATAAGGAGGCAATAGATAAGCTAGTCAGGAAAACGTTAGGAGAGGACTGGGGAAAAGGCAGAGAATATCTCACAAACTCAAATCATAGATCTAACGGTAAAGGCATTGATGAAAGTTACTGAGTGACAGAGTTAAAGCTGGAACAATACTTACTGCTGTTACATTGGGAGTAATAACAAAAGAGACTTTTAAAGTGGTGGAAGGTGCTGTAGGAACAGCATGGAATTGGACTATTGATAAATTTGGTGGATGTCAAAATATGCAGCATGGGCAGTGTTGGCAGTTACAGGGGTAGCTCTGATGGCATTGTTAGGATTCCATATAGTAAAAGCTTTGTTGTTGAAACGCATCTATAGTGCGGATCTGCCACAAGAGGTGAAATTGATTCAGGCTACGGCTCGCGTCTTTAGGGTAGATTCAGGAGGTGAACGCAGTGAGGAGGACTTGGCTGAAAAACATCTCTTGTGATCCTGTAGCCCTTGATGGAAGACTGAGGAAAAGCATAATGGGGATATTTAGAGCCCTACTTTTTGTGGACTTGGCAGAAAAGCACATCAGTGGGCATAGTGTTCAGGGGTAGCAGGAGATTGTGTCGGTCGGGTTACTCAAGCTGTGGTCAGAGATTTAGTTTAGAAATGTTTCTACATAGATGCTTATGATAAATCAGTAGAATTCAGGATTGTTTTAACTATTGAGTTTTGGGGTTTTTGTTTTCTGTTTTCTATAATTTTCTATATCAAGTCTGTTTCTATCGCACTTTCAGGTCTGGAGAAAACCAAAGAAGAAGAAAGTCTACAGCCAGCAGTTGAGTGATTATTTTGTGATATTGAACAATAAGAAGTGTTTATGGTTTAATAGGGGGGACTGATGGATTCTATTAAAATGTTTCAAGTTAAACTGTAGTTTGTTTGTATCCTGTTTAGTGAACGATTACTGTGAGTATGAACGGAGTTTGGGCCATGAAAATGTGTGTATACTAATTTAGAAAAGGTTGACCTAGTCAGATAAGAGGAAATTGCATAGAATGAGAGAGCAGGGTCAGGCCCAGGACAATGAAGATGGACGGGGTGTGCTTCTAACATACAACTAAACAAAGAGAGGACAATGGACATTCCACAGGGTAAAGGAGGGAAACTCATTGGGGTCATAAAATGTATAGCTGGGGAGGTGACACCTTCAAGGAGGGTAGAGTGTAAGATGCTTTGTGAACTTTCTAAATGTCTGCACTCAGCTGATTGTATCCTTGGTATTAAACACTTGAAACTTCTCATGAGCTTTTGGTCTCAATTCCTTATTGCAAAGAGGTTGCAATAGCGTTTTTCTTTTTAACAATAATACAACATTATTCTCTGTTCAAATAGAACACAATCACTTCAATACTGAGACATGCGCTGATGTTTTTTACAAGTGTGTGATAGCAGCGCCCCCTATGGAATGTCAACAGCACTACAATGGCAGCATATATTCCAGCATAGGGGTTCTCAAACTTTTTGGGGCTGGGGACCCCTTTTGTGATAGCAAATTGATCAGGCACCCCCTCATAATCAGAACACAAAAGAATTGTCTACACTGAGTTTTACTGTGACGTCTGCAGTGCATAGCCAGAATGAATCTAGTCTCGTGCCAGGGGAAAGAACATTGAAAAGGGCCGCCATGGGGCAGAGATTTTTTGTTGTTGTAGCTTTAAAGCTAAATACTGCAATTCTACACATTATGCCACGAAGCAGAGGGAAAAGTTAGCGTTTTAAACATTAAATTACAGTGCATTTATGTACAAATCTATATACAGTAGCAGTCAAAAGTTGACACACTTACTCATTCAGTGGTTTTCTTTATCTATTTTCTACATTGTAGAATAATAGTGAAGACATCAAAACTATGAAATAATGCATATGGAATCATGTATTAACAAAGAAAGTGTTAAACAAATCAAAATATATTTTATATTTCAGATTCTTCAAATTAGCAACCCTTTGCATTGATGACAGCTTTGCACACTCTTGGTATTCTCTCAACCAGCTTCATGAGGTAGTCACCTGGAATGCATTTCAATTAACAGGTGTGCCTTCTTAAAAGTTTGTTTGTGGAATTTCTTTCCTTCTTAATGCATTTGAGCCAATCAGTTGTTTTGTGACAATGATAGACCACAATCAGAAGATACCAAATAGGGCTAAAAGGCCAAGTCCATATTATGGCAAGAAGAGCTCAAATAAGCAAAGAGAAACGACAGTTCATCATCACTTTAAGACATGGAGGTCAGTCAAGAACTTTGAACGTTTCTTCAAGAGCTGTCGCAAAAACCATCAAGCGCTATGATGAAACTGGCTCTCACGAGGACCGCCACAGGAAAGGAAGACCCAGAGTGACCTCTGCTGCAGAGGATGAGTTCATTTGAGTTACCAGCCTCAGAAATTGAAGCCCAAATAAATGCTTCACAGAGTTCAAGTAACAGACACATCTCAACATCAACTGTTTAGAGGAGACTGCGTGAATCAAGCCTTCATGGTTGAATTTCTGCAAAGAAACCACTACTAAAGGACACCAATAAGAAGACGAGACTTTCTTGGGCTAAGAAGCATGAGCAATGGACATTAGACTGAGAGAAATCTGTCCTTTGGTCTGATGAGTCCAAATTTGAGATTTTTGGTTCCAACCGCTGTGTCCTTGTGAGACGCAGAGTAGGTGAACTGATGATCTCCGCATGTGTGGTTCCCACTGTGAAGCATGGTGGAGGTGTGAAGGTGCTTTGCTGGTGACACTGTCAGTGATTTATTTGGAATTTAAGGCATTACTTAACCAGCATGGCTACCACAGCATTCTGAAGCGATACGCCATCCCATCTGGTTTGCGCTCAGTGGGACTATAATTTGTTTTTCAACAGGACAATGATCCAACACACCTCCAGACTGTGTAAGGGCTATTTGAACAAGAAGGAGAGTGATGGAGTGCTGCATCAGATGACCTGGCCTCCACAACCACCCAACCTCAACCAAAGTGAGATGGTTTGGGATGAGTTGGACCGCAGAGTGAAGGAAAAACAGCCAACACGTGCTCAGCATATGTGGGAACTCCTTCAAGACTGTTGGAAAAGCATTCCAGGTGAAGCTGGTTGAGAGAATGGTTCAGAGAATGCCAAAGCTGTCATCAAGGCAGCATACCACCATGCATCCCACTGCTGGCTTACTTCTGAAGATAAGCAGGGTTGGTCCTGGGCAGTTCCTTGATGGGAGACCAGATGTTGCTGGAAGTGGTGTTGAAGGGCCAGTAGGAGGCACCCTTTCCTCTGGGCTAAAAAAATATTCCAATCCCCCAGGGTAGTGATTGGGGACATAGCCCTGTGTAGGGTGCTGTCTTTCAGATGGGAAGATAAAAGGGTGTCCTGACTCTCTGTGGTCACTAAAGATCCCAGGGCACTTATCATAGGGGTGTTTAACCCTGGTGTCCTGGCTAAATTCCCAATCTGGCCCTCGTACTGTCACCTAATCATCCCCAGTTTACAATTGGCTCATTCCTCTCCCCAGGTCGTTGCTGTAAATGAGAATGTGTTCTCAGTCAACTTACCTGGTAAAATAAGGGTTAATAAATAAAAGGCAAAGGGTGGCTTCTTTGATGAATCTCAAAGATAAAATATATTTTGATTTGTTTAACACTTTTTTTTGTTACTACATGATTCCATGTGTTTTTTCATAGTTTTGATGTTTTCACTATTATTCTACAATGTAGTAAATATTAAAAAAAATAAAAAAAAAATTGAATGAGTAGGTGTGTCCAAATTTTTGACTGGTACTGTATATACTTGGTGGAGTACTGTGGATAGCAATATCCCTGTGAGCCTCCCAGGCCCATTTTGTCCAGGGTTATATTTTAGATTAATAATATTATATTTTATCCACAGTACTTGTATTGTATTACACAGGGGTCCGTGGCTTTTGGCCATGGATCCCTTGGCCAAAAGCCCCTAGGGGCCCGCAGACCCCAGTTGAAAACCCCTGTTCCAAAAAGTCAGAAGTGCCATGATGATGACAAAAACAAATATGTGCTAAAAGGTGTGTTACCTTCCAAAGACTCAATCCCAGTAGCTTGAGCAAGTAGCTCCTCATGCCTGGCTACCACCTGACAGGAGAAAGAAATTCAACACATGAAGGAAAAGTGTCTTTCCTACAGAAAACTTATACATACCAGCCATCAGTATAGAACAAACTGACTGGCTGATTAAACTAATCATATATATAGATATGGCACTATGGATCTCACATGTGTGAGATACAGTTGTGTGTGACAGATGATAGGTGTCATGTATACCTGGCTGTGGAGCTCCTTGTCCAGCTGACTGATGCCCTGAGCCAGCTTGGCCAGCTGTTCTGCGATGACAGCATGGTGGATGGCCTGGGCTGTGTACGTCTTCACGTCAAAGTCCTCTATGAGAAAATCAGCATAGCATTCTGGAGAAGAGACGGAAAAAAATAGGAACAATTTATTAGCTATCCACTTCCTGGATTATTTATTACCCATGGTGAAGCAACAATATGGCCACACATATTCCACTCCAAACGTATTTCCAAAGACACTTCTGTTTTTATCACAAGCAAAGAATATTGACAAACAGAAACAATTATGACGCTTTGCTGTCAGTCAATGATGGACTGCCCTGTCAACTCGGTAGCTCTCATTCCTAAACGACTACGGAGCTGATACACCTAGCTAAATAAAACAAAACATCCATCTACGTGAAGTAAAACTGACTGACAGAATAGTATTGAAAATAAATGTTAAAATACAGAATTGTACCATCACTTAGCAGTGAATTCGTTGAAGCTCCTCCACTACCCTCCATGTTTGCCACTTCATCACACGATGACGTAGAATTTCAGCGACAGGAAATGAACCAAACCAAACATTTTATTCTTCAAAAGAAAATATCAAACGAGCTGTATTTTGTACCAAAGTTCATTGTGATAACTTTATTTATTTATACGTATTACGTTCAAAGGTAAAAAAAAAAAAGTTGTTTGGTGGACACGCCCACTAACGATACCGAGTGTTATTGTTTGCATTCGGGCGTCAATTTTAGCTAGGTATCTTAATTACATAACATATGAACGTCATCTAGTCACAACAACGTTAGAATAGGCCATAAACTGTATTCACCAAACAGTTTCGACTGTGGAAAGAAAAGCATTGCCATGGCTAACTAGCTAGCTAACTCACTTCAGTGATTAAAAACATACGGTCTATGACAAAGACGACCATCAACATCATGGACATGTTTGAGGAAGGGAAAGTTCTGAAAATCTGTGCTGCTATGGTCCGGTATTCAAAGTAAGATGATCTGATCTTCGGATATTTTCAATGACTTGTTCAGCTGTTGGGATTTGTGCCTATAGCTGAAGTACAGTCGTGGCCAAAAGTTTTGCGAATGACACAAATATTAATTTTCACAAAGTTTGCTGCTTCAGTGTCTTTAGATATTTTTGTCAAAATGTTACTATGGAATACTGAAGTATAATTACAAGCATTTCATAAGTGTCAAAGGCTTTTATTGACAATTAAAGAGGGACTTTGCAAATAATTGCAATTCATCAGATCACTCTTCATAACATTCTGGAGTATATGCAAATTGCCATCATACAAACTGAGGCAGCAGACTTTGTGAAAATTAATATTTGTGTCATTCTCAACTTTTGGTCACGACTGTAGGTTGAGCAATAGCTATATCTCATCGTTTATTTTCTGCTTTTCCAGGTTGGCATTCAGGTCACTGGTGAGGAAATTTGACTGACATTTGCTTCACTCCAATAATAGTTGCTCCTGACTTTATGCGTTCTGTCAAAGCCAGAGACAGTGAATATACAAACAATGAATGTAATATGAGATCACTTTTTTCTAAAAGGAAATATTAGATGCCTTTCAAAATATAGGGACTTGTGTCTGCAGTCATTGGATGTGTGAAGACTGTCAATTTGGTGTCAATTAAATCCAACTTTATTGCTCTCTGTCTCTCCCAGCTGACCATCCTCTGATCGTGCAGTTTGCTGCCAGTGATGCCCAGACCCTGGCTGATGCAGCCTGTGTGGTTGAACCCTTCTCTGATGGAGTGGACCTCAACTGTGGCTGTCCCCAACGGTAGGCCATGTCGGAAGGCTACGGGGCATTCCTTATTACATTTACATTTACATTTAAGTCATTTAGCAGACGCTCTTATCCAGAGCGACTTACAAAATGGTGCATTCACCTTATGATATCCAGTGGAACAACCACTTTACAATAGTGCATCTAAATATTTTAAGGGGGGGGTTAGAAGGATTACTTTATCCTATCCTAGGTATTCCTTAAAGAGGTGGGGTTTCAGGTGTCTCCGGAAGGTGGTGATTGACTCCGCTGTCCTGGCGTCGTGAGGGAGCTTGTTCCACCATTGGGGTGCCAGAGCAGCGAACAGTTTTGACTGGGCTGAGCGGGAACTGTGCTTCCTCAGAGGTAGGGGGGCCAGCAGGCCAGTGGTGGATGAACGCAGTGCCCTTGTTTGGGTGTAGGGCCTGATCAGAGCCTGAAGGTATGGAGGTGCCGTTCCCTTCACAGCTCCGTAGGCAATCACCATGGTCTTGTAGCGGATGCGAGCTTCAACTGGAAGCCAGTGGAGAGAGCGGAGGAGCGGGGTGACGTGAGAGAACTTGGGAAGGTTGAACACCAGACGGGCTGCGGCGTTCTGGATGAGTTGTAGGGGTTTAATGGCACAGGCAGGGAGCCCAGCCAACAGCGAGTTGCAGTAATCCAGACGGGAGATGACAAGTGCCTGGATTAGGACCTGCGCCGCTTCCTGTGTGAGGCAGGGTCGTACTCTGCGAATGTTGTAGAGCATGAACCTACAGGATCGGGTCACCGCCTTGATGTTAGTGGAGAACGACAGGGTGTTGTCCAGGATCACGCCAAGGTTCTTAGCACTCTGGGAGGAGGACACAAGGGAGTTGTCAACCGTGATGGCGAGATCATGGAACGGGCAGTCCTTCCCCGGGAGGAAGAGCAGCTCCGTCTTGCCGAGGTTCAGCTTGAGCTGGTGATCCGTCATCCACACTGATATGTCTGACAGACATGCAGAGATGCGATTCGCCGCCTGGTTATCAGAAGGGGGAAAGGAGAAGATTAATTGTGTGTCGTCTGCATAGCAATGATAGGAGAGACCATGTGAGGATATGACAGAGCCAAGTGACTTGGTGTATAGCGAGAATAGGAGAGGGCCTAGAACAGAGCCCTGGGGGACACCAGTGGTGAGAGCGCATGGTGCGGAGACAGATTCTCGCCACGCCACCTGGTAGGAGCGACCTGTCAGGTAGGACGCAATCCAAGCGTGGGCCGCGCCGGAGATGCCCAACTCGGAGAGGGTGGAGAGGAGGATCTGATGGTTCACAGTATCAAAGGCAGCAGATAGGTCTAGAAGGATGAGAGCAGAGGAGAGAGAGTTAGCTTTAGCAGTGCGGAGAGCCTCCGTGACACAGAGAAGAGCAGTCCTTATCAACAAACCTGAGCTGGTCAAAGACATGGTTTGACATGTCAGGAACCAAGTGGACAATCCTAACTACACAGCCTCCATCAAAATAAGATAAGAGTGATCATATCACCAAATATAATTGTTTCACTTTTGCTTCAAAGACAAAAGAGCTTGTAACAGCTGTATTTTGCAAGCAACCTAAGTGTCATCTGAAGTTCCTTTTCCAGTTGTTGTTTCCTCTCTCTTTTCCCAGAATTCACAAGGACCTGGGATGTACGGTGGACCTGTGTCAGAAGGCAGAGGCGGCAGGGGTGTCCTGGATAACGGTCCATGGTCGGAGCGCCACCAGCCGGTCCACTTTGACGTTATCAAGACCATCAAGGTCAGTCTGTCAGTCCCTGTCATCGCCGACGGAGACATAAAAGACCCTCCGAGATGTGGAGACCACTCATCAGCTCACTGGAGTTGATGGTCAGTTCAATTAGTGCAAATCTCAATTGATTCCCTATTCCCAATATTGTGCACTACTTTTGACCAGAGACTCCAAAGGCAGTCACATAGGGCTCTGGTCAAAAGTAGTGCACTCTGTATGGGAATAGGGTGTCATATGAGACAGACACTTAGTAACTAGACACGTGTAGTTATTTCCTTGGGAAATATGCTCTTGAAATGGCTTCATATTAAATCCCTTTATATAGGCCAAAGTGATCCACAATGACACGCTGTGCAGTTCTATGAAAATAAACCACAACATGGGGGATTTCTGAGTGGGAGCCACTATCATGGTTTATTTTCCTAGAACTGCATAGCCCACTGTTTACTCCTTATCATAAACACTATCTGTTTTTCATCTGCATTTATTCTGTAACCTCTCATTCCCTCCAGGGAAATCATTCTCTGTTTATTGTGTCATCTTAACAGATATTAATGGTAAATACTTAAAAGGGTAGCTAGATGTTCCATGCACATAAATAATTCGAGAAAATATAGAATATCTCTATACATGATCTTTATAGTTATATGGCTCACTCAAGGCACTTCCCCTCCCACCTCACATGCCCTGTCTTGTAGGTGTGACGACAGGCCCGGGGGCTGTTGCCCAACCCGGCCATGTTCGCTGGCTACAATGAGACCCCTCTTGAGTGTGTGTGGGACTGGGTGGACCTCGCCACAAACCAGGGGACCCCCTTCACCTGCTTCCACCAGCACCTCATCTACATGCTGGAGAGGGTCAGCTCCCAGCCCGAGAGGAAGGTGGTCAACTCCCTGCATAGCACCGCCGCGGTCATAGACTACCTCCACAACACATATGGATCCCCAGACACACAGACAGTAAGCCTATCATAAACACAGGCTAGGTATATTTTATTGTGTATGTTATTAATTTTATTGTCAATGTAATAAAATATTTTATTTACTATATTACCTTTTTTATTTTTTGTCTTATTCTGATAGTTGAGGTGTGCAGTGTGCATGCACATAATGTGTCCCTCTACCTGCAAAAAAAAAAAAATGGTCACATCAGATTCACTTCAACATGTCCAGTCAGACACGACTAAAAGGTACAAACAAAACCAAACACATTACACCTAATTTCATCATATTTGTACTTTCCATGATGTGTACAGTATGGGATTTACAACATATGGCAGAACCTTATTGGTTCTCCTCAGTAAAGAATAAGCCAGTAAGCGAACAGCTAAAACCTTCTGTATAACGTCATTCCAATGAGACCCAAAAAGAAAGTGACAGCAAAAAAAAGAGGGTGAAACAACTGTCTCCCAACTTAAGTTTGCTTTTCATCCTCCAGTTTCTTTGTTCGGGTGCCGCAGAGTAAGTTACATACTTTGCATAATTATTAAGATACTTAACTTGGCTCCTCGTATGTGTAGTTACTTACTATGTATTTCACAAAAGCGCTAACGTTAGCTAGTAACGTTACCAGTTAACGTTAGCTAAATAGCTATCGTGTCCTGCCTTAAAATATTGCCAGCTACCTGGCTGATGTCACCGCATGAAGTATTTAGCAATAACGTTATATAGCTAGCTACTATTTATATTAGGCGTAGCTACTATTTCTATGATATAAGGCAGCATAAACGTAGTACTGCTGGATGTTATTAACCAAGCATGTGAACCTAGTAACGTTACGTATCTAGCTAGGATAAGAGGCTTATCACTGAAACAGGAACTACATTGTTGTTCTTAATACATTTGCATTGGTGGTTTCACAGGTAGCTGAAATATATCCAGAGGAAACTAGCTAGCTACGTAGCAAGTTGAATCTTTCTGTTGTTGACGTCAACAATTAAACCATTCCTTTTCCATTCTGGCAAAACAACCTAACGCTACTGCCAGACTGTGAAAAGGACCTCTGATGCTTAAACTGTTTCATATTTTACAGACTGTATTGTTAGAGATGACGTTGCAATGGACTGCAGTTGCCCTCTTCCTCTATGTGGAAATAGGTGTACTCCTCATCCTCTGTCTACCCGTCGTCTCAGCCACCAGGTAGGAATGAGCCCTAACCAATCCTGATACGGCAACAACCCAGTAAGCAAAATTATGTTGAAATTCTGTCTAAAATACGTATTTTCCAGAAGTCAGGTGAATTTAGAGTTCTGAATGAAAGTTGAAAATACGTTATTTACAGATGTTAAAAATACATTATGTTTTGGTCACGGACGGATTCACTGACATTTTCAACCATACCCACATGTTTCAAGCAGACCACCATAGTCGATGTGCCCATAAACGCCAAGGTAACCTGCCTAAATGACTTCCACCCCGTAGCACTCACATCTGTAGCCATTGTTAGGTTCTAGTTATTAGAGTAAGAACCCGACGGACACTGAAAGCTTAAGCCAAGTTTATTCTTGCCAAAGGATCGAAAAGCTGAATTGACAAAAACATGTTTACAATAGTGGTGGTATTTGTACCAAAGTTTGGGTGGAGTCTCATCCTTCTTGCTAAACATAGTTTCCTGCCTCGCAATAAAGATACAAAGTGATACGGGCAATAAACGGTTCCTCTTCCCTTAACATGACCTGACCTGACCCCCTTCATCACTAATCCACGGCTCGCTCCCCTTATTAATGTTGCCACGTGATCGTTTTCCCTGCACTCAGCACATTCCAAGCTTAATTGTACACACCATACACCTTCCTCCTACAGATAACCATTAAATTCTGGTGTAGACCCTCCAAACCTAAGCACTCAATATATCAATAGGATACCTGATAAATAACCCTATCCCAAGTTAAGGAGTTAGAAGCCAGAATCCATCACAATGAAAATCTTTAAAAAGCTGGTCATGGCTCACATCAACACCATCATCCCAGAAACCTTGGACCACTCTAAATTGCATGCTGCCCCAACAGATCCACAAGTGATGCAATCTCTATTGAACTCCACACTGCCCTTTCCCACCTGGACAAAAGGAACACCTAGGTGAGAATGCTGTTCAAATCAAATTAGTGACATGCACCGAATACAACAGGAACCTTACAGTGAAATGCTTACTTACGAGCCCCTGAACAACAGTTCAGTTTCCAAAAATATGGATAAGAATAAGTGAAAAAAGTAACAAGTAATTAAAGAGCAGCAATAAAAAAAATAACAATATATACAGGGGGGTGCCGGTACAGAGTCAATGTGCAGGGGCACCGGTTAGTTGAGGTAGTATGTACATGTAGGTAGAGTTAATTAAAGTGACTATGTATAGATGACAACAGAGAGTGGCAGTGGTGTGGACGGGTGTGGACGGGGGGGGGGGGGACAATGCAAATAGTCTGGCTAGCCATTTGATTAGATGTTCAGGAGTCTTATGGCTTGGGGGTAGAAGCTGTTTAGAAGCCTCTTGGACCTAGACTTGGTGCTCCGGTACTGCTTGCCTTGCGGTAGCAGAGAGAACAGTCTATGACTAGGGTGGCTGGAGTCTTTGACAATTTTTAGGGCCTTCCTCTGACACCGCCTGATATAGAGGACCTGGATGGTAGGAAGCTTGGCCCCAGTGAAGTACTGGGCCGTTCGCACTAACCTCTGTAGTGCCTTGCGGTCGGATCCCGAGCAGTTGCCATACCAGGCAGTGATACAACCAGTCAGGATGCTCTCGATGGTGCAGCTGTAGAACCATTTGAGGATCTGAGGACCCATGCCAAATCTTTTCAGTCTCCAAAGAGGGAATAGGTTTTGTTGTGCCCTCTTCACGACTGTCTTGGTGTGCTTGGACCAAGTAAGTTTGTTGGTGATGTGGACACCAAGGAACTTGAAGTTCTCAACCTGCTCCACTGCAGCCACGTCGATGAGAATGGGGGCATGCTCGGTCCTCTTTTTCCTGTAGTCCACAATCATCTCCTTTGTCTTGATCACGTTGAGGGAGAGGTTGTTGTCCTGGCACCACACGGCCAGGTCTCTGACCTCCTCCCTATAGGCTGTCTTGTTGTTGTCGGTGATCAGGCCTACCACTGTTGTGTCATCGGCAAATTTAATGATGGTGTTGGAGTCGTGCCTGGCCGTGCAGTCATGAGTGAACAGAGAGTACAGGAGGGGGCTGAGCACGCACCCCTGAGGGGCCCCTGTGTTGAGGATCAGCGTGGCGGATGTGTTGTTACCTACCCTTACCACCTGGGGGCGGCCCGTCAGGAAGTCCAGGATGCAGAGGGAAGTGTTTAGTCCCAGGGTCCTTATCTTATTGATGAGCTTTGAGGGCACTATGGTGTTGAACGCTGAGCTGTAGTCAATGAATAGCATTCTCACATAGGTGTTTCTATTGAGTGCAATAGAGACTGCATCATTTGTTGATCTGTTGGGGTGGTATGCAAATTGGAGTGGGTCTAGGGTTCCTGGGATGATAGTGTTGATGTGAGCCATGACCAGTCTTTCAAAGCACTTCATGGCTACAGATGTGAGTGCTATGGGTCGGTAGTTATTTAGGCAGGTTACCTTAGTGTTCTTGGGCACAGGCACTATGGTGGTCTGTTTAAAATATGTTGGTATTACAGACTCGGACAGGGAGATGTCGTAAATGTCAGTGAAGACACTTGCTAGTTGGTCAGCGCATGCTCGCAGTACACATCCTGGTAATCCGTCTGGCCCTGCGGCCTTGTGAATGTTGACTTGTCTAAAGTTCTTACTCACATCGGCTGCGGAGAGCATGAATGATCACACAGTCTTCCGGTACAGCTGGTGCTGTCATGCATGTTTCAGTGTTATTTGCCTCGAAGTGAGCATAGAAGTAGTTTAGCTCGTGTGGTAGGCTCGTGTCACTGGGCAGCTCTCGGCTGTGCTTCCCTTTGTAGTCTGTAATGGTTTGCAGGCCCTGCCACATCCGACGAGCGTCAGAGCCGGTGTAGTACATCTCGATATTAGTCCAGTATTGACGCTTTGCCTGTTTGACAGTTCGTCAGAGGGCATAGCGGGATTTCTTATAAGCTTCCGGGTTAGAGTCCCGCTCCTTGAAAGCGGCAGCTCTACCCTTCAGCTCAGTGCGGATGCTGCCTGTAATCCATGGCTTCTGGTTGGGATATGTACGTACGGTCACTGTGGGGACGACGTCATCGATGCACTTATTGATGAAGCCAATGACAGATGTGGTGTACTCCTCAATGCCAGTGGAGGAATCCTGGAACATATTCCAGTCTGTGCTAGCAAAACAGTCCTGGAGCTTAGCATCTGCTTCATTTGACCACTTTTTTTTTATTGATCTAGTCACTGGTGCTTCCTGCTTTAATTTTTGTCAGGAGGATGGAATTATGGTCAGATTTTCCAAATGGAGGGCGAGGGAGATTTCTGTATGCATCTCTGTGTGTGGAGTATAGGTGGTCCAGAGTTCTTTTCCCTCTGGTTGCACATTTAACATGCTGATAGAAATTTGGTAAAACTGATTTAAGTTTCCCTGCATTAAAGTCCCCGGCTACTAGGAGCGCCGCCTCTGGGTGAGCGTTTTCTTGTTTGCTTATGGCGGAATACAGCTCATTCAATGCTATCTTAGTGCAAGCCTCTGACTGTGGTGGTATGTAAACAGCTACAAAGAATACAGATAAACTCTCTCGGTAGGTAGTGTGGTCTACAGCTTATCATGAGAAACTCTACCTCAGGCGAGCAATAGCTTGAGTCTTCCTTAGATATCGCTCACCAGCTGTTGTTCACAAAAATACATAGACCGCTGTTCTATCCTGCCGGTATATCGTATAACTAGCCAGCTGTATGTTGATGTTGTCGTCGTTCAGCCACGACTCCGTGAAGCATAAGATGTGACGGTTTTTAATGTCCCATTGGTAGTTTAATCCTAAGCATAACTCGTTGATTTTATTGTCCTAAGATTGCACATTTGCTAGCAGAATTGAGGAAAGTGGGGGTTTATTCGATCGCCTTCGACTTCTCAGCAGGCAGTTCGCTCTTCGGCCTCTCTTTCTCCGCCTCCTCTTCACGCAGATCAAGGGGCTCAGGGACTGTTCCCCAGGGAGCCGTATATCCTCCGCCTCGGGCTCGCCAGAGTCGTGAAAGAAAAAAAAGGATTCTGCTAGTCCGTGGTGAGTAATTGCAGTCCTGATGTCTAGTAGTTATTTTCAGTCGTAAGAGACGGTAGCGGCAACATTATGTACAAAATGAGTAAAAAAATAAGTTACAAACAACGCAGATAAACGAACAAAAAAACACATTGGTTGGGGGCACGTAAAACGTCTGCCTTCTGCTCCATCGCCATTTAGAGTACAGCTTAGCGTTCAACACCATAGTGCCCCTCAACCTCATCACTAAGCTAAGGACCCTGGGACTGAACACCTCCCTCTGCAACTGGATCCTGGGCTGCCCCACACCACGGGGGCCCCTCAGGGGTGTGTGCTTATTCCCCTCCTGTACTCCCTGTTAACCCACAACTGCGTGGCCACGACTCCAACGCTAAGTTTGCAGACGACACAATGGTGGTAGGCCTGATCGACAATGATAATGAGACCGCCTATAGGGAGGAGGTCAGAGACCTGGCAGTGTGGTGCCAGGACAACAACCACTCCCTCAAGGTGAGCAAGACAAAGGAGATGATCGTGGACTACAGGATAATGAGGGCCAAGCACGCCCCCATTCAAATCGACAACGCTGTAGTCGAACGGGTCGAGAGCTTCAAGTTCCTTGGTGTCTACAACATTTTAAGAACCTATCATGGTCCAAACACACCAACACAGTCGTGAAGACCGTACGACAACGCCTCTTCCCCCTCAGGAGGCTGAAAAGATTTGGCATGAGACCTCAGATCCTCAAAAAGTTCTACAGCTGCACCATCGAGAGCATGCTGACTTGTTGCATCACCGCTTGGTATGGCAACAGCTCTGCATCCGACCGCAAGGCGCTACAAAGGGTAGTGCGTACGGCACAGCACGTCACTGGGGCCAAGCTTCCTGCCATCCAGGACCTCTATACCAGGTGGTGTCAGAGGAAGGCCCTAAAAAGTGTCAGACTCCAGCCACCCAAGTCAGACTGTTCTCTCTGCTAACGCACGGCAAGTGGTACCGGAATGCCAAGTCTGGGACCAAAAGGCTCCTTAACAGCTTCTACCCCCAAGCCACAAGACTGCTGAACAGTTAATCAAATGGCTACCCGGACTATTTGCATTGACCCCCTTATTTTATTCTTATTTGTGCTTTTTGCTATGACTCTCTTGCACAGGCTCAATGTACACTCACTGGATTCTAACCACACACTCACACATACTACACTGACACTCCAACACGGACACACAGACAAAACACACACACATGCATATTAGGTCACACACACACACACACACACATTCACATTCCTTCACACTCTTCAAATACGCTGCTGCTACTCTCTGTTTATTATCTATGCATAGTCACTTTACCCCTACCTACATGTACATATTACCTCGGCTAATCTGTACCCCTGCACATTGACTCGGTACCGGTACCCCTTGTATATAGCCTCGTTATTGTTATTTTGTTACTTTTATTTATTTAGCAAATGTCTTTTTAAAACTCTGCATTGTTGGTTAAGGGCTCATGTGTAAGCATTTCACAGTAAGGTCTACCTACACCTGTTCATCCCAAATGTGTTCGATGGGGTTGAGGTCAGGGCTCTGCGCAGGCCAGTCAAGTTCTTCCACACCAATCGCGACAAACAATTTATGTATGTACCTCGCTTTGTGCATTGGGGCATTGTCATGCTGAAACAGGAAAGGGCCATCCCCAAACTGTTGCCACAAAGTTGGAAGCACAGAATATCATTGTATGCTGTAGCGTTAAGATTTAACTTGACTGGAACTAGGGGCCTAGGCCGAACCATGAAAAACAGCCCCAGACCATTATTCCTCCTCCACCAATCTTTACAGTTGGCAATATGCATTGGGCCAGGTAGCATTCTTCTGGCATCCGACAAACTCAGATTCGTCCGTCGGACTGCCAAATGGTGAAGCGTGATTCATCACTCCAGAGCACGCGCTTCCACTGCTCCAGAGTCCAATGGCGGCAAGCTTTACACCATTGCAGCCGACACTTGGCATTGTGCATGGTGATCTTGGGCTTGTGAGCGGCTGCTTGGCAATGGAAACCCATTTCATGAAGCTCATGACGAACAGTTCTTGTGCTGACGTTGCTTCCAGAGGCAGTTTGTAACTCGGTAGTGAGTGTTGCAATCAAGGACAGATGATTTTTGCACACTACGCGCTTCAGCAGTCCCGTTCTGTGAGCTTGCGTGGCCTACTACTTCGCGGCTGAGTCGTTGTTTCTCCTAGACATTTCCACTTCACAATAACAGCACTTACAGTTGACCGGGGCAGCTCTAGCAGGGAAGAAATTTGACAAAGGTGGCATCCTATGACGGTGCCATGTTGAAAGTCACTGAGCTGTTCATTAAAGCCATTCTACTGTCAATGTTTGTCTATGGAGATTGCATGGCTGTGTGCTCGATTTTTATACACCTGTCACCAATGGGTGTGGCTGAATTAGCTGAATCCACTAATTTGAACTGGTGTCCACATAATTTAGAATGTACACTATATATACAAAAGTAAGTAGCATTATATCACAATAATACTTTTTAAATCAATTTATTATAGGAAACAAAAGCCAACTTAAGATTACAATATAGCGGTGATTTTCAATTTTTTCCAACTCACAGAATAAATTAACAGACCACTTCAACTACAATAACATTCTCAGTAACGATTACTGAAATATTTGTTTCTTGCTGTGACTGTGATATGTTGTTTATCTACCTTAGTTGAATGCACTGACTGTAAGTTGCTCTGGATAAGAGCGTCTGCTGAATGACCAAAATGTGAATGTAGAAACCCAAAAAGTGTTAAACAAATCAAAATATATTTCATATTTGAGGTTCTTCAACGTAGCCACCCTTTGCCTTTGACAGCTTTGCACACTCTTGGCATTCTCTCAACCAGCTTCATGAGGTAGTCACCTGGAATGCATTTCAATTAACAGGTGTGCCTTGTTAAAAGTAAATTTGTGGAATTTCTTTCCTTAATGCATTTGAGGCAATCAGTTGTGTTGTGACAAGGTAGGGGTGGTATACAGAAGATTTGATAAAAGACCAAGTCCATATTATGGCAAGAACAGCTCAAATAAGCAAATAGAAACGACAGTCCATCATTACTTTAAGACATGAAGGTAAGTCAATGCGGAAAATGTCAAGAACTTTGAAAGTTTCTTCAAGTGCAGTCGCAAAAAATCAAATCAAATGTTATTTGTCACATACACATGGATAGCAGATGTTAATTCAAGTGTAGCGAAATGCTTGTGCTTCTAGTTCCGACAGTGCAGTAATATCTAACAAGTAATCTAACAATTCCCCAACAACTACCTAATGCACACAAATCTAAAGGGGTGAATGAGAATATGTACATGTAAGTATATGGATGGCCGAGCAGCATAGGCAAGGTGACATAGAGGGTATAAAATACAGTTATACATGTGATATGAGTAATATAAGATATGTAAACATTATTAAAGTGGCATTATTTAGAGTGCATTGTATAAAGTGACTAGTGATCCATTTATTAAAGTGGCCAGTGATTGGGTCTCAATGTAGGCAGCAGCCTCAGAGTTAGTGATTGCTGTTTAGCAGTCTGATGACCTTGAGATAGAAGCTGTTTTTCAGTCCCAACTTTGATGCAGACACATCTCAACATCGACTGTTCAGAGGAGACTGCGTGAATCAGGCCTTCATGGTCGAATTGCTGCAAAGAAACCACTACTAAAGGACACCAATAAGAAGAAGAGACTTGCTTGGGCCAAGAAACACGCGCAATGGACATTAGACCGGTGAAACCAAAATGTTTGAGTCAGTCAAATCACATGAATCCATATTAGATACTTTTCTTGCAATTCTATACATTTTGCCGTATCTTTAAAACTGCAGAATTGTTCTCTGCACCCCATGACAAAATGTGTAGAATTGCAGGAAATACGTTTTTAAACCTGCAAAATCTTCTCTGACAACAAGATGGGTGTGACCAGGGGCGGCCTGAGGGGAACACTGTGGGAAACCCTGCTCTACTGTGCTGTTCAAACTTGTGAAACATAGGTGTCTATGTTTGGTTCAGATTTGAACATGACCGGACCAAATCTGAAACAATCAAAGACATCTATGTTGGGGTCAAATCCAGGCCGATCAGGACAGACTAGAGGCATGGCCGATTTAATTAGGGCCGATTTTCAAGTTTTCCTAACAATAGGTAATCGGCATTG
Source organism: Salmo salar (assembly GCF_965601325.2). Classification (NCBI taxonomy): domain Eukaryota; kingdom Metazoa; phylum Chordata; class Actinopteri; order Salmoniformes; family Salmonidae; genus Salmo; species Salmo salar. The sequence goes on from NC_138297.1 coordinate 44,364,160, forward strand.
TTGGATGCCGATTACATTGCACTCCACAAGGAGACTGCGTGGCATGCTGACCACCTGTTACGCGAGTGCAGCAAGGAGCCAAGGTAAGGTGCTAGCTAGCATTAAACGTATCTTATAAAAAAACAATCAATCTTAACATAATCACTAGTTAACTACACATAGTTGATGATATTACTAGTTTAACTAGCTTGTCCTGCGTTGCATATAATCAATGCGTGCCTGTTAATTTGTCATCGAATCACAGCCTACTTCGCCAAACGGGTGATTTAACAAGCGCATTTGTGAAAAAAGCACTGTCTTAGCACCAATGTACCTAACCATAAACATCAATGCCTTTCTTAAAATCAATACACAAGTATATTTTTTTTAAACCTGCATATTTAGTTAAAAGAAATTCATGTTAGCAGGCAATATTAACTAGAGAAATTGTGTCACTTCTCTTGCGTTCTGTGCAAGCAGAGTCAGGGTATATGCAGCAGTTTGGGCCGCATGGCTCGTTGCGAACTGTGTGAAGACCAGTTCTTCCTAACAAAGACCGTAATTCATTTGTCAGAATTTTACATTATTATGACATAACATTGAAGGTTGTGCAATGTAACAGCAATATCTAGACTTAGGGATGCCACCCGTTCGATAAAATGCGGAACGGTTCCGTATTTCACTGAAAGAATAAACGTTTTGTTTTCGAAATTATATATTTTTCCGGATTTAACCATATTAATGACCTAAGGCTCGTATTTGTGTGTTTATTATATTTAAGTCCATGATATTTGATAGAGCAGTCTGACTGAGCGGTGGTAGGCAGCAGCAGGCTCGTAAGCATTCATTCAAACAGCACTTTCCTCCATTTGCCAGCAGCTCTTCACAATGCTTGAAGCACAGCGCTGTTTATGACTTCAAGCCTATCAACTCCTGAGATTAGGCTGGCAATACTATAGTGCCTATAAGAATAGTCAAAGGTAAATTAAATACAAATGGTATAGAGAGAGAGAGTCCTATAATAACTATAACCTAAAACTTCTTAACTGGGAATATTGAAGACTCATGATAAAAGGAACCACCAGCTTTCATATGTTCTGAGCAAGGAACTTAAACGTTAGCTTTTTTTACATGGCACATATTGCACTTTTACTTTCTTCTCCAACACTGTTTTTGCATTATTTAAACCAAATTGAACATGTTTCATTATTTATTTGAGACTAAATTGATTTTATTATATTAAGTTAAAATAAGTGTTCATTCAGTATTGTTGTAATTGTCATTATTGCAAATATAATATATACATATCGGCCGATGTAATCGGTAGCGACTTTTTTTGTCCTCCAATAATCGGTATCGGCGTTGAAAAATCATAAATCGGTCGACCTCTAGACCAGACCAAATCTGAAATAAACAAAGATGTCTATGATTGGTTCATATTTTCACAGAAAATCAACGTCCTGTACGTTGAAATCAATACCAGTCCGGACTGCACCAAAAAAAGCCTGCCGGTCCAGACAGGACCAAAAAAAGACGTTGTGGTCCATGCTTAGTAGGAACTCCATCATAACATGGAGAGTATAGCTATAGCCATGGACAAAGTAGTAAAAGGGACTTGGCTCCCTACAAGCTACAACGGGAATCATGTTACAATTGAGACAATGTTGTGACTAGCTGCATTAGGGCTGACCTAAATTAGTTGACTGGTTGATTGTTTGGTCGACCAAGTTGGGTTTTTTTTTATTTGTTTTTTAGCAGTTGCAAACAGACTAGACACCCTAATGTACCTGTCCTCTTGCTCAGTTGTGCACCGGGGCCTCCTACTCTTTCTATTCTGGTTAGAGCCCATTTGCGTTGTTCTGTGAAGGGAGTAGTACACAGCGTTGTACGAGATCTTCAGTTTCTTGGCAATTTCTCGCATGGAAAATACCTTTATTTCTCAGAACAAGAATAGACTGATGAGTTTCAGAAGAAAGGTCTTTGTTTCTGGCCATTTTGAGCCTGTAATCGAACCCACAAATGCTGATGCTCCAGATACTCAACTAGTCTAAAGAGGGACAGTTTTATTGTTTCTTTAATTAGAACACAGTTTTCAGCTGTGCTAACATAATTGCAAAAGGGTTTTCTAATGATCAATTAGCCTTTTAAAATGATAAACTTGGATTAGCTAACGCAACGTGCCATTGGAACACAGTGATGGTTGCTGATAATGGGCCTCTGTACGCCTATGTAGAAATTCCATTAAAAAAATCTGCCACAATATTCATTTACAACATTAACAATGTCTACACTGTATTTCTGATCAATTTGATGTTATTTTAATGGACAAAAAATTTAATTTTCTTTAAAAAACAAGGACATTTCGAAGTGACCCCAAACTTTTGAACGGTAGTGTAGAACATTTACCGTTTAATTCCTATCATTTCTAATCTATAATGTTTGTTTGGTTATGGTCATTTCTGTTCATTCATTCAATCTATTATTATTATAGTTTTGCCGTTCTCATTGTCAAAGTGGACACGTTTGCAGAGTGCACAACCTATGCTACTATTGTGAGAAACAAATGAGTTTATGAGTTTTGTCAATTTAGACGCTGTCTTTTGTTTGGAGTGCTACTGTCAATGTTGAGTAAGGACGGTCACGAGTCAGGAAGGCAGTCAAATTCCACTTGACTGTTTAGTCACGGTAATTAGGCTACTCCAGCTCTGCTGCTGATGGTCATTCGTAGTCTAACAAACTTGCTAGCTGTTTCAAAACAGGTGCATAATAATGGTCCACTCTAAATGAAAACAAATTGCACACATTATTTAGTATATGTAAAGACGAGATTAAATCAAGAATACTCTGTGTGACAATTTTAGCCACTTATCACGTGAATGATGCCCAGCTTAAGGCAAGAAACAATGCATTTTTATTTATTTTTTATTATAGTTGCAAACCTCATGTAGCCTAGGCCATAGCACTATATGTTTTGATAAGGTTTGTATCACAACTAAAGGGGCCAAATAATTTTAAATCAAGCACATTAATCTCCTTCACAAGGGGTGTAGAGCCTAACTGGCATACATAAGCAGCACTTGAGTTTCAAGTTTGGGGAAGATCATTTTCACCGTTTAAAAAAAAAAACAACTACCCTAACCCGTACAACACTAGGCAAATTGTGCGCCACCCTATGGGACTCCCGGTCACGGCCGGTTGTGATACAGCCCGGGATTGAACCTGGGTCTGTAGTGATGCTTCTAACACTGCAATGCAGTGCCTTAGACCGCTGCGCCACTCGGGAGCCAATGCCACAGAGTTCTAGGCAAATCTTGTCTGCTAAATGAACTAGTGTGGCCCACAGCCAAATGGCATAGCCAGATCAGTAACATAAGGACAAGTATGCTATTCCTTTCTTCTGAAAGACTGCATTTTCTTCATATCATCTTTCTTTAGACCTGTCTAAAATAAATAATGGATTTATTATCATTTTTAAAAATGTAGATGTTCCAAAAGTCTGCATCAGTGGCTTGTAGGCTATGTGTGGAAGCCAGGAGATGCTAAATGTGTTTGTTAATTAACTGTCAATTACCGTAAGACCGACCAGTTATTTGCTTGACAATCACCGGTTATTTGCTTGACAATTCCATGACCGCCACAGCCCTAGTAAGGAGGACGCGCACCTGATTACACATAGAAGTAGGCCTAAAGGCTACCTGGCCTGCTCGCAAATGTAGGCATATAAATGTGCCCATTTGGGATCTGATAGTATTTGTGAATGGCTGAACACACCACCACTAATGAACTGTGGAGCTTCTCAAAGTAATGTTTTCTTCACCTCAAACAGAAAGTCTGTTTTTACATCCATTGAGATTTTGAGAATGATAATAGTTCCCCAATGTATTTGAAAAATCTTTACAGCTCTCTCCCTTTTGATAACCACGCAGCGTGAAGGGAAAAATGTCATGCTTTGATTGAGTGGAAATGTCATAAAATAGGCCTGCCTGGTGAGCTCTTATCTCTTGCGCAAATAGTCTACAGATGTGTCTGTCCCGAGCTCACTGGCGTGGCGAACTCTAAGTGCCCAGAATATTTTAGTTTGCTAGTGTGAGAACTTCTGGCTGAACCCAAGTTGATAGTTGATACAATGTTTCAAATTCGTTGCAGACAGGCCATGCGTAGCCAATGTGATTTATAAGACATTTATTTTTGTCAGGATATTTTCTACCTACAGGCTGCCATGTTTTATTTGTTGGCTTTATGTAGGCTAATTTTACAAAGTTGGCAATGGCAATAAAGTTACTTTTTAGGTTTGTATAATTTTTGTTTAGATTTTGATAGAATTTTGATTAACCACATGTCAATGATTGAGATATGAAGACATTATTATAAATTAAATAAAACCGTTCAACTAAAATGTGCATATGAAAACCATAACCGGAACACAGATCAGTAAAAATTGTAAGAAATTGGCATTCCACTCGTGTAGCATATTACCGGCAACTTCAGGAAAGTAGAAAGCCAGCAGGAGCGGGAGGAGGATGGTCGGGTCAGATTAATACGTTTTTCCCCCCCCCCCCTTCCCTTATCTTGATCTCTGGCTCCCTCTTGAGTCATTTGTGTCTTATTTAATCAAACAGTTTGCTTGAAGCGTCAGACAAGTATCTAGATTATTTTATTAAAACACATAGGGTGTGTCTATAAATGGAAAATACACGTTTTAACATTGCTACCATTCGATTGGTAGAAAGAACAGAGGACTTTTGGTCGACAAAGTTGTTTATATTTTTGTCGGAGACAGCCCTAAGCTGCATCTAGGGATATTTTATTAGACATTGACTTGCTGTTGCAGTGTTCTGAGTCTCAGCATTATGTTTTTATGCTCTTTTGCAGATGGCAGAGTATCTTCCAGCTGAGAATATGGAACAAAATGGCCAGGTTTTGGAATAAATTCTTCCTCGCCATGATCATAATCCTTATAGTCCTCTTCCTCGGTAAGCTGATGCCACAAAGTGTCATGGTTTAATTTACTCACAGATCATAATGACTCACAATAATGACAATCTCATACAATGCTTTTGCAATCTCCATGTCTTACCATGTTTAACCATGTCGTACCACACCTGCACACCCTCCTGTCCTCCTATAGACGCTGTGCGTGAGGTGAGGAAGTATTCGGGGGCGGGAAACAGCAAGGATGCTAATCTGCATCCCAACATGTTTGACAACCTCCACATGAAGCTGTTCAGAGCCCAGAGGAACCTCTACATCTCTGGCTTTTCCCTCTTTCTCTGGCTGTAAGTCCTGGATCTGTCTGTCCATCACTCAACCATTGACATACTGAATCCTCACTGTGTCGTCTTCACATTGGGATGGATACTGGTGAAAACCAGCCAGTGCATGGATCGTCATAATCATAGAGACTTGTTTATTCATTACAATGACCATAACACCCTGGTCGTATTCAGTAGGGCACACCGTAGCAAAATGTTTGGCAACGGAAAACAAAAAATGTGTTCAGATGGACAAGTTCAGGTGGCAGCTCTCTGTTTAAATAGTTTTTATCAGTATTGAACACAATCTGTGTGTTGTTTCTCTACAGAGTGCTGAGGCGGGTGATCACTCTGATCAACCAGCTGGCGACGGCGTCTAGCACCACGGCCTCTCTGCAGACCAAGGCAGAGAGTGACAACCAAACTGCCAAGAAATACATGGAGGACAACGAGCTACTGAAACAGGTAAAGTCATACCCAGTATCACTTCCCTTTCTGCACCTGAGCCCATATTTAAAAGGGTCTCAAAAAGAAGAGGAGCGCTAATCTAGGATAATGGAAACGTATTCATTTCAATGTAAGAGGTGAAATGGAAGTTATATCAGAACTCCTACTCAGAGATATGGGCCTTCATCCACACAATAAGAAACTAAAATAATTTTTGTATTGCATATGGTTGAGAGGTGTGGTAAGTGGTTAATGTTTACCTGTCTTTTTTTTCAGACTCTGATGGATGGGAAGGGGAACAAGGCCACAGCAGATGGAAACGAGCTGCTGAGAAAAGAGATGGAGAAACTGAGAGAAGAACTGAAGGGTTCAGAGGAAGGTGAGGAAGACACACACATAATACTTTTGTGACAGACTGAATAATAGAACCAAAAATCCAATAATACTGAAATCAACTGAAAATGTACAACTACAATACAATAACCAACCAACCAAATGAAATCAGACCATAATGACAATAAAACAAACATGGGCTTCAATTACTGTTCAATAATGTGCACTTTGACTCATAGCATGTCACCTTTTAGAGAGATTGGATGATATGCATGGGAATTGGATGATAATGGGAATGCTTTGGGGTTAATGTTTTACCTAGCCTTGAAAATGTCCCAATCCGAGATGGAAGCTATGAAGAAACAATCCGATGGACTGACCAAAGAATATGACCGACTGCTGAAAGAACACCAGGTAACCCCAGACTTGCTCATACATACAGTATCTACAATTAGCTTACAGTGCCTTCAGAAAGTATTCCCACCCCTTGACTTTTTCCAAATGTTGTTGTGTTACATTTCGCAAATGGCCTTCACACAATACCCCATAATGTCAAAGTGGAAACATGTTTTTTGAAATTTGTACAAATTAATAAAAAATAAAAAGCTGAAATGTCTTGAGTCAATAAGTGTTCAACCCCTTTGTTAGGGCAGGCCTAAATAAGTTCAGGGGTGAACATTTTCTTAACAAATCGCATAATAAGTTGCATGGACTCTGTGTGCAATAATAGTGTTTAACATGATTTTTTATGACTACCTCATCTCTGTACCTCACACATGCAATTATTTGTAAGGTCCCTCAGTCGAACAGTGAATTTCTAACACAGATTCAACCACAAAAGCCAGGAAGGTTTTCCAATGCCTTGCAAAGAAGGGCACCTATTGGTAAAATTACAATAAAAAAAGCAGACTTTGAATATCCCTTTGAGCATGGTGAAGGTATTAATTACACTTTGGATGGTGTATCAATACACCGTCACTACAAAGGTTCAGGCGTCCTTCCTAGCTCAGTTGCCAGAGAGGAAGGAAACTTCTCTGGGACCGCCATGAGGCCAATAGTGACTTTAAAACAGTTTGAGTTTAATGGCTGTGACAGGATAACCGAGGATGGATCATGAACATTCTAGTTACTCTACAATATTAACCTAATAGACACATAGTGAAAAGATGGAAGCATGAACAGAATTAAAAAAATATCCCAAAACATGCATCCTGTTTGCAATAAGGCACTAAAGTAATACTGCAAAAAATGTGGCAAAGCAAATAACTTTTTGTCCTGAATGCAAAGTGTTATGTTTGGGGAAAATCCAATGCAACACATGACTGAGTACCACTCTCCATATTTTCTAGCATTGTGGTGGCTGCATCATGTTATGGGTATGCTAGTAATTTTTAAAGACTGGGGAGTTTTTCATCATAAAAAATAAATGGGATGGAGCTAAGCACTGGCAAAATCTTACAGGAAAACCTAGTTCAATCTGCTTTCCACCAGATACTGAGAGAATTCACCTTTCAGCAGGACAATACCCTAAAACAAAAGACCACATCTTCACTGGAGTTGTTTACCAAGAAGATAGTGAATGTTTCTAAGTGGCCGAGTTACAGTTTTGACTTGAATCTACTTGATAATCTATGGCAAGACCTGAAAATTATCTAGCAATGATCAACAACAAATTTGACAGAGCTTTAAGAGTTTTGAAAAGCATAATGGGCAAATACTTCTCAATCCAGGTGTGGAAAGCCCTTAGATTTACCCATAGACTCACAGCTGTAATCGCTACCAAAGGCTCTTACAAAGTATTGACTCAGGGGTGTGAGTACTCATGAAAATGAGATATTTCATTTTCAACAAATTGTGCAAGAAATTTGTAAAAACATGTTTTCACTTTGTCGGAATCGTGTATAGATGGGTGAGACTTTTAATTTAATCCATTTTGAATTCAGGCTGTAACACAACAGTGTGGAATAAGTCAAGAGGGATGAATAGTTTCTGAAGGCACTGTACATGTTTGATTTGATATTACTGCTTACCCTGCCTTGTTCAAAGCTATATTACTACCCTGCTCAAATGTAGACCGAATACTTCAGCTCTGACTTTAGTACTACTACTGTACATTTACCTCTACCACTTCACAAATATACTGTATATATTATTTTTTCCAGAATCTTCAAGAGAGTGGAGACAAAAAGGATGATTGATCGGGCTTATGACTACAGCGGTCAGAACGTTTACAGATTGTACCAAGAAACCAGGAAAAAAAACACTGTCACGCACGCTATCATTTTCCTTTGACATACTGAAGCACTCTGCATGTCACCAAAATATTCCTCCAAAGCACCACTGAGCCGCCAAACATTAGATAAAAAGCACCTTAGCACGTTTGTAATAGAATAGCTACTACACCAGCCTAGAAATAGTGTTTATAGTATTTGCTGACTTTTGGAGAATTTCACAGTTGTGAATGAATGCCTGCATGCATGGCTGTACAAGCTTCAGATTACAGTGGTCTTCTACTGTGAATGTATTTTTGATGTAATGGGCTTGCTATGCTGTTTTCTCCCTGTATATGGCAAGAGTACCACCGTTGCATGTATATCCATTTTGTTTCACCTCAGCAGCTAGGCATATTACAGATTGAGTTGTATGTGTTTTTTGTAAAACAAAATTAGCATTGAGTTAATAGTGGTAGAGAAACTACATTGAGTTATTTTTGTTATTGAATATTTTATATCAATGGTGATCTGTTTTCATTCCTCTTAGATGTGAAGGGTTTGTGAATATTACACAGGGTCATGATTTTCTGTTTTGTAGTCAGGGTACTGAAATGGAAAAGTCTGAGCAAATTCATCTTTCCTCTTCTCACTCTGACTCCCTGTATTGACTGTCCCAGCCCAGGGGTTGGGTTGGGTAGACCGGGTCAGCACTTGGAGTGGGTAATTGACCAACAAATCTTCCTCCAGCCCCCATCCCCTAAGTACTTATCTCCTATAGGGCCCCAGTACTGTACATCCCCCAGTACTGACTGAATAAGTGCCTTTCAGACCACTGTAGAGAGATTTTCTCATTGCGAGTACAAAAATCTGATTTGAGTAAGAAAGTGTTGCAATATTCCAGTATTGCTCACTATTAGTTGTTTTTGTTGCAAAATATGTTTTTTTAGTTTGGAAAAATTGTCTCCACATACCAACATGTTATCCCATATTAAAAATGTTTTACTGTTGTATTACATTTACAAGTTATTCACTGTTTAATCGAAGAAATACAACTATTTTTTAAGCGAGTGAGAAATGCCATCCATTTCATTTGCTTCACAGAACAAAGTGATTCATATACGTTTTTTCCTTGGTATCGCTTGCAAAATCAACAAACTCAGCAAAAAAAGAAACGTCCTCTCACTGTCAACTGCGTTTATTTTCAGCAAACATTACGTGTAAATATTTGTATGAACATAAAAAGATTCAACAACTGAGACATAAACTGAACAAGTTCTACAGACATGTGACTAACAGAATGTGTCCCTGAACAAAGGGGGGGTCAAAATCAAAAGTAAGAGTCAGTATCTGGTGTGGCCACCAGCTGCAGTAAGTACTGCAGTGCATCTCCTCCTCATGGGCTGCACCAGATTTGCCAGTTCTTGCTGTGAGATGTTACCCTACTCTTCCACCAAGACGCCTGCAAGTTCCCGGACATTTTTGGGGGGAATGGCCCTAGCCCTCACCCTCCGATCCAACAGGTCCCAGACGTGCTCAATGGGATTGAGATCCGGGCTCTTTGCTGGCCATGGTAGAACACTGACATTCCTGTCTTGCAGGAAATCACGGACAGAACGAGCAGTATGGCTGGTGGCATTGTCATGTTGGAGGGTCATGTCAGGATGAGCCTGCAGAAAGTGAACCACATGAGGGAGGAGGATGTCTTCCCTGTAACGCACAGCGTTGAGATTGCCTGCAATGACAACAAGCTCAGTCCGATAACGCCGTGACACACCGCCCCAGACCATGACGGACCCTTCACCTTCAAATCGATTCCGCTCCAGAGTACAGGCCTCGGTGTAACACTCATTCCTTCCACGATAAACGCGAAACCGACGATCACCCCTAGTGAGACAAAACCGCAACTCGTCAGTGAAGAACACTTTTTAACCAGTCCTGTCTGGTCCAGCGACGATGGGTTTGTGTCCATAGGCAACGTTGTTGCCGGTGCTGTCTGGTGAGGTTCTGCCTTACAACAGGCCTACAAGCCCTCAGTCCAGTCTCTCTCAGCCTATTGTGGACAGTCTGAGTACTGATGGAATGATTGTGCGTTCCTGGTGTAACTCGGGCAGTTGTTGCCATCCTGTACCTGTCCTGCAGGTGTGATGTTCGGATGTACCGATCCTGTGCAGGTGTTGTTACACGTGGTCTGCCGCTGCGAGGACGATCAGCTGTCCGTCCTGTCTCCCTGTAGCGCTGTCTTAGGCATCTCACAGTACGGCCATTGCAATTTATTGCCCTGGCCACATCTGCAGACCTCATGCCTCCTTGCAGCATGCCTGTGTTTAGACCCAGGGTCCTTAGCTTAGTGATGAGCTTTGTGGGCACTTTGGTGTTGAACGCTGAGCTGTAGTCAATGAACAGCATTCTCACATAGGTGTTCCTTTTGTCCAGATGGAAAAGGGCAGTGTAGAGTGTGATTGAGATTGCATCATCTGTGGATCTGTTGGGGCAGTATGCGAATTAGAGTGAGTCTAGGGTTTCCGGGATGATGGTGTTGATATGAGCCATGACCAGCCTTTCAAAGCACTTCATGGCTACCGACGTGTGCGCTACTGAGCGGTAGTCATTTAGGAAGGTTACCTTCGCTTTCTTTGGCACAGGGACTATGGTGATCTGCTTGAAACATGTAGGTCTTACAGACTCGGTCAGAGACAGGTTGAAAATGTCAGTGAAGACACTTGCCAGTTGATCAGCGCATGCTCTGGGTACACATCCTGGTAATCCGTCTGGCCCTGCGGCCTTGTGAATGTTGACCTGTTTAGTCTTGCTTACATCGGCTACGGAGAGCGTGATCACACCGTTGTCCGGAACAGCTGGTGCTCTAATGCATGCTTCATTGTTGTTTGCCTCGAAGCGAGCATGAAAGGCATTTAGCTCGTCTGGTAGGCTCGTGTCACTGGGCGGCTCGGTTTCCCTTTTGTAGTCCGTTATAGTTTGCAAGCCCTGCCACATCCGACGAACTATACGGGTCCACACTTTTCAGTGTTAAATTAACACACTGCTTAGTGTAAAGCCTTATTTGCATATTGCCCAGAGTGCCTTGCCTTTTGAGTGAATTGTAGAGTTACCACCCATGACTGTATTTGTTAGTGACAGAGACATGGTTGTTGTATTCATCCATTTACAGTCCTGTAGTCTTCACCAAGTGAGAAGCTAAGTGAATAAAAGTTAGGACAGTACAACACAATTCTTAAGGCTTTATTTTGGGGGCCTAGTTTTAACCCTAATACAGTGGCTAGGAACTCATGGTTTAAAGGCAAAATCAGGTGCGCAGGTCACATTATGCTGGCTTGCAAAGTGATGTGCAATTCCAATTGGAATCTAGCCAGGGGATAAACAGTCCATGGTCGGACCGCAGAGGAGCGCCACCAGCCGGTCATTGCCAACTGAGACATAAAGAGCATCCGAGATGTGGAAACCACTCACCAGCTCACTGGAGTTCATTTTCAGTTACATTTGTACAAATCACAATTGATTCCTTTTTGCCAATATTGTGTACTGCTTGTGACCAGAGACTCCAAAGGCAGTCACACAGGACTCTGGTCAAAAATAGTGCACTCTGTATGGGAATAGGGTATCATATGAGACAGACACTTAGTAACTAGACATGTGTAGTTATTTCCTTGGGAAAGATGCTCTTGAAATGGCTTCATATTAAATTCCTTTATATAGACCAAAGTGATCAACAATGACCAGCTGTGCAATTCTATGAAAATAAACTACAACATGGGGGGTTTCCTGGGAGCCACTGTAATTGTTGATTTTCACAGAACTTCATAGCCGTCTTTATGATAAACACTTCATCAGCATTTCATCTGCATTTAGTCTATAACCTCTCATTCCCTCCAGGGAAATCATTCTGTTTGTGTCATCTTAACAGATATGATTTGTAAATACATAAAAGGGTAGCTAGAGGTTCCATGCGCATAAATAATTAGAGAAAATATAGAATATCTCTATACAGGATCTTTATAGTTATATGGCTCACTCAAGGCACTTCCTCTCCCACCTCACATGCCCTGTCCTGTAGGTGTGATGGCAGCCCAGGGGCTGTTGTCCAACCCAGCCATATTCGCTGGCTACAATGAAACCCCTTTTGAGTGTGTGTGGGACTGGGTGGACCTCGCCACAAACCTCGCCACAAACCAGGGGACCCCCTTCACCTGCTTCCACCAGCACCTCATCTACATGCTGGAGAGGGTCAGCTCCCAGCCCGAGAGGAAGGTGTTCAACTCCCTGCAAAGCAGCGCCGCAGTCATAGACTACCTCCACAACACATATGGATCCCCAGACAGAAGGCCTATCATAAACACAGGCTATGTATATTTTAATATGCATGTTATTAATTATTGTCAATGGAATAAAAGTGTTTGTTTATTATTTCTCATTCTGATAGTTGTGGTGTGCATATGTCTCCCTCTACCAGTGGTATAAAGTACTTAAGTAGTACTTTAAAGTATTATTTAGGGGTATCTGTACTTCACTATTTATGACTACTTTTACTTCACTAAACACACATGCTTTGATTGGAATTTATTGTTTTTTTGGACTGTGCCCATGGCGATCCGTACATTTTAAAAAGAAAATGGTCCCATTTGGTTTTCTTAATGTAAAGAATTATTTATACTTCAGTATTTTTAAAACCAAATACTTTTACTCAAGTAGTATTTTACTGGGTGACTTTCATTTTTACTAAAGTCATTTTCTATTGTATCTTTATTTTTACTCATGTCAGGAACCGGCTCGAAGTTTGTAACAAAAAGGGAGACATGGAGATAAGGAATAACAAATATATATTTATTAACTAAAGTAAACTAAATACAATTAACAATGGTGTGTGTAGTCAGTAATCAGTAGTGTAAGTGAGTGGTTGCATGCATAAATGTGATAATGACGGGTGTTGAACGGTGCCAACGCAAACAAAACAAAACAGCCACACCTTAAATCTGTCAGTGTGTCTGCATGGAGAGAGTCTCCTCAATGAATGTGGAAGTGGTGCACTTTATCCTGGGACACACCCGGGTCCAAGTCTGTCCCATGTCGCTGACGACCCTCCCAGCTCGACCCCCCCGAGATCCTAATAAGGAAAACAAGAGCAAAGAGAAAGATAACGGCAGACACAGTGGGAGGGTCGTCACACTCAAGTATTACAACTGGGTACTTTTTCCATCACTGCCCTCTACCTCCAATAAACTAAGGTTACATCAGATTCACTTCAACATGGTCAAAAGGTACAAACAAAACCAAACACATTACACCTAATTTCAACATATTTGTACAGTATAGTATTTACAATATATGGCAAAATCGTATTGGTTATTCTCAGTAGAGGATAAGCCAGTAAGCGAACAGGTAAACGTTTCTGTAGGACTTCATCCCAATGAGGCGCAAAAAAGTAGCGTGAAACAACTCAACTTAGCTTTTCATCCCTACAGTTTCGACCGTTTCTGGGTTCTGGTGCCGCTAAGTAAGTTACGTACTTTGCATAATTATTAAGGCATTGAACTTGGTTCCTCATATGTGTAGCAACTAACTATTTCACAAAAGTATTCGCTAACGTTATAGTACCAGTTAGATAGCTATGGCTTCTCTCCTAACAGATGGCCAAGCTGCCTGGCTGATTTCAATGCATTATGCAAAAGTCTTTCGAAATATATAGCTAGCTAGCTTCAGAATGGAGAAGGCATAGCTACTTTTTCTATGATATAAGGACGTATGTTATGTACTGAATGAAACAGCAGCTGTAATTTGCATTGTAATTTCAGAAAATGTCCATAATATATCTGGAGTAATAGTGCAATTATAGATGGTGTTTCACAGTATTATTTACCCGCCAGTGATATTCGCCTCTTTATTTCTCCTGCTGGAGCAGAGTCTGTTCTGACTTTCTGGCTGTGGTTAACTTGTGGAAATTGCTCTGTAATTTCCTGATATCTAAAATTGTACACTGTTTGCTCAATTTCAGTTTGTGTGAACAAGCACTGAATAGTGTAGGGAATCACTGTACCATCTAAATCGCTGTGAAATATATTTTCAATAATATCGTTTTACAGCTGATTGAAGCTGGTGTACCGAAAGTGAAAGGCGCAAGTCTCTGTCATGTTATGAGAAATGGGATGCGGGGGAAGGAGGATGTTTGTTTTGAATGCAGCCTAATGCTAGGTAAATTACAAGATGCTCCAGTGATTTAGATGGTCCCTACACTATTCAGTGCATGTTTTCTCCCATAAAATGAAATTGAGCGAACAGTGTAGAACTTCAGCCACCATGATATGACAGAGCGATTTCCACTAGATAATACAGCCACAAAGTCAGAAAAGTTTTCCCATTTTTACAATAGATTCAGCCCCAACGGGAGAAATCAATAGGCTAATATCACAGTCTGGAATGTAATACTGTGAAACGCTATCAGTCATTTATTACTACAATATATTGATATTAGAAATTACAATGCAAAAATTCGACAAAAAAAATAAAAAGCCTTTGTGTAGCACCTATAACCAAGCATGTGAACTTTGTAGGTAACGTTAGCTAACTAGGATAAGAGGCGTATCACTGAAACAGGGACTGCATTGTTGTTCTGAACACAATTGCATTCATGGTTTCACAGTTAGCTGAAATACAATATATCCATAGGAAACTAGATAGCAAGCTAACTACGTAGCCAGTTGAGTTTTCCGGTTGTTGACATCAACAATTAAACCAGCCCTTTTCCATTCTGGCAATATAACCTACTGCCATACTGTGAAAGGATCTATGATGCTTAAAATGTACTCTTTTTCAGACTGTATTGTTAGAGATGACGTTCCTATGGACTGCAGTTGCTTTCTTCCTCTATGTGGAAATAGGTGTACTCCTCATCCTCTGTCTACCCTTCATCTCAATCACCAGGTAGGAATGAGCAATAACCTGTCCTGATACATTCCGCAACTTCACATTAAACAAAATTCCTTTGAAATTATGTCTAAAATAAATATTTTCCATATGTTGAAGTGAGGTTAATTTCAAGTTCTGAATGAATGGTGGAAAAGTATTTTTCGGAAGTTGAAAAATACATATTTCTGAACTTGAAATCAGGTTCACTTTTGGTTCTGAGTGAAAGTTGAAAAGAAGTAATTTACAGATGTTGAAAATGCGTGTTTTTTGGTCATTGATTCTATGTCCAAATTTCAGCTGCGAAATTCTAAATGATAAAAATTATTTTTCTTATTTTATTTAACCTTTATTTAACTAGGCAAGTCAGTTAAGAACACATTCTTATTTACAATGATGGCCTACCGGGGAACAGTTTGAACAGTATGGCACAGTTTAGTACAGTAGTTTAATTCAGTAGAGTACAGTTTAGTTCAGTAGAGTACAATACACTGTACTGTAATCTACTGTGCTGTACTCAACAGTACTTTTCTTTACTGAACTGTACTGTACTCTGCTGTGCTCAATTGTGCTGTACTGTACAAACTTGTGAAACAGATGTCTATGATTTGTTCAGATTTGGACTGGACCAAATGTGAACCAATTATAGAGATTTGATCCGGACTGGGCCAAATCTGAACCAATCATAAGAGGTCGATGTTTGGGCCAAATCAAGGCCGGTCCAGACGTCTGTGGCTGTTGAAATCCAGGCTGGTCCAGCCCGGACTAATTCTGAACCAAACATATCTATGTTTGGGCCAAATCAACGCCAGACCAGATCAAATCTGAACCAAACCGACGTCTACATCCGGACCGGACCAAAAATCTACATCCGTGCACGTTGAAGTCAAGGCTGGTCCAGACTGCACCAAAAAAATACATTGCCGTCGGTCCATGCTTTGTGGGATTATGTTTTTGTGCTGTTTTGCAGAATGCAAAGTATCTTCCAGCTGAGAATATGGAACAAAATGTCCAGGATTTGGACCAAATTCTTCCTCAACATCAAATTATCCTACATCATGATCACAATCCTTATAGGCCTCTTGATTGGTAAGCTGATGCCAAAAAGTATGTTTAATTTACTCACAGATTTTAATGGCTCACAATAGTGACAATCTCTCACGGAGAGTTTACAATCTCAATCTCATACAATGCTTTTGAAATCTCAATGTTTTACTATGTTTAACCATGTCGTACCACACCTGCACGTCCTCCTGTAGACTCTTTGCGTGAGATGTGGAAGTATTCGGGGGCGAAGAACAACAAGGATGCTATTCTGCAGCCCAACATGTTTAACCACCTCCACATGAAGCTGTTCAGAGCCCAGAGGAACCTCTTCATCGCCGGCTTTTCCCTTTTCCTCTGGCTGTAAGTCTGGGAGCTCTGGATCTGTCTGTCCTCCCATTGACATACTGAGTCTGAAAACCAGCCAGTGCATGGATCGTCATAATCATAGAGATTTCTTTATTCATTGCAATGACCATAACAGTGGTCGTGTTCAGTAGGGGACACCGTAGCAAAATGTTTAGAAAAACGGAAAACAACAAATGTGTTCAGATGGACAAGTTCAAGTTGCAGCTCTCTGTTTAAGAAAAAAAATTAAATCTCATTATTGAACACCATCTCTGTGTGTGTTTCCCTACAGAGTGCTGAGGCGGGTGATCACTCTGATCAACCAGCTGGCGACGGCGTCTAGCACCACGGCCTCTCTGCAGACCAAGGCAGAGAGTGACAACCAAACTGCCAAGAAATACATGGAGGACAACGCGCTACTGAAACAGGTAAAGTCATACCCAGTATCACTTCCCTTTCTGCACCTGAGCCCATATTTAAAAGGGTCTCAAAAAGAAGAGAAGCGCTGATCTAAGATAAGGCCCCCCTTGTCCATGAAAACGTATTCATTTTGATCTAAAAGGCGAAATGGAGATATGGGCCTTCATCCACACTAAAAGTAACTAAAATAATTTTTGTATTGCATATGGTTGAGAGGTGTGGTAAGTGGTTAATGTTTACCTGTCTTTTTTTTCAGACTCTGATGGATGGGAAGGGGAACAAGGCCACAGCAGATGGAAACGAGCTGCTGAGAAAAGAGATGGAGAAACTGAGAGAAGAACTGAAGGGTTCAGAGGAAGGTGAGGAAGACACACACACAATACTTTTGTGACAGACTGAATAATAGAACCAAAAATCCAATAATACTGAAATCAACTGAAAATGTACAACTACAATACAATAACCAACCAACCAAATGAAATCAGACCATAATGACAATAAAACAAACATGGGCTTCAATTACTGTTCAATAATGTGCACTTTGACTCATAGCATGTCACCTTTTAGAGAGATTGGATGATATGCATGGGAATTGGATGATAATGGGAATGCTTTGGGGTTAATGTTTTACCTAGCCTTGAAAATGTCCCAATCCGAGATGGAAGCTATGAAGAAACAATCCGATGGACTGACCAAAGAATACGACCGACTGCTGAAAGAACACCAGGTAACCCCAGACCAGCTCACATACAGTATCTACAGTAGCCTACATATTACTGCTCACCTGGCCTTGTTCAAAGCTGTCAGCACTTGGATACTGTATATTACTACCCTGCTCAAATGTAGACCGAATACTTCAACTCTGTCTTTAGTACTACTACTGTACATTTACCTCTACCACTTCACAGATATACTGTATATATAATTTTTTCCAGAATCTTCAAGAGAGTGGAGACAAAAAGGATGATTGATCGGGCTTATGACTACAGCGGTCAGAACGTTTACAGATTGTACCAAGAAACCAGAAAAAAACACTGTCACACATGCTATCATTTTCCTTTGACATACTGAAGCACTGCATGATGTCACCAAAATACTCCTCCAAAGCACCACTGAGCCGCCAAACATTAGATAAAAAGCACCTTAGCACGTTTGTAATAGAATAGCTACTACACCAGCCTAGAAATAGTGTTTATAGTATTTGCTGACTTTTGGAGAATTTCACAGTTGTGAATGAATGCCTGCATGCATGGCTGTACAAGCTTCAGATTACAGTGGTCTTCTACTGTGAATGTATTTTTGATGTAATGGGCTTGCTATGCTGTTTTTTCCCTGTATATGGCAAGAGCACCATTGCATTCATATAAATGATGTCTATATTCCAGTTTTTTACCTTAGCAACTATGCAGATTACAGATTGAATTGTATGTTTTTTGTAAAACGAAATGAGCATTCAGTTCATAGGGGTAGGGAAGCTATATTGAGTCATTTTTATTGTTAAATATTTATCAATGGTGATGTTTTGTTTCCATTCCTCTGGAGATATTCCACGTACTTAGATGTTAAGTGGTTTGAGAATATTACACAGGGTCAGGGTTCGGCTAGATTGAAAATCCTATATGGGGTCATGATTTTCAAGGATTCTCAAACACTTACAAAAGTGTGAGGTGATTCCAGTGGTGTAAAGTACTTCAGTAGTACTTTAATGTATTTTTACTTGTTGTTTTTTGGGGTATCTGTACTTTATATTTGACTACTTTTACTTCACCAATTCCTGAAGAAAATATTGTACTTTTTACTCCATACATTTTCCTTGACACCAAAAAGTACTGGTTACATTTTGAATGCGTAGCAGGACAGGAAAATAGTCACATTCACACACTTATCAACCGAACATCCCTGGTCATCCCTACTGCCTCTGATCTGGCAGACTAACTAAACACACATGCTTCGTTTGAAAATGATGTCTGAATGTTGGAGTGTGCCTGTGGCTTTCCGTAAATAAAAAAACAAGAAAATGGTGCCATCTGGTTTGCTTAATATAAGGAATTTGAAATGATTTATACTTTTACTTTTGATACTTAAGTATATTTTAAGCCAAATACTTTTACTCAAGTAGAATTTTACTGGGTGACTTTTACTTGAGTCATTTTCTATTAAGGTATCTTTACTTTTACTCAAGCATGACAGCTGGGTACTTTTTCCACCACTGAGAGATTCCCTCTTCTCACTCTCAGACCCCCTGTAGTGTGTCACACACACAACTGAAGATTGTATAGACTAATAAAACCAGAGTATGACTGTCCCAGTCCTGGGGTTTGGTTGGGTAGATGGTGAGCTTGAGTCGGTTAAAAATTGTGAAAAAGGGAGATTATTTGTTAAAGAAGAATGGTAGAAAGTGTAAGCAGTGTGAGCTGAAGACGGGAGAAGAAATGGAAGTGAATGAGGGCGAAGTATCGGAGGTTGTTGTTTAACTAGCTAACGTTAGCTGGCTGGCTTGTTAACTAACGTGACGTGTGTGATCTTACACGTTGTTTACCTAGCTAGCTACATGTCGTAAGCTAAAGTGTACAATGCCCATTGAATATGGCCGGTAAAGGTAAACGTTGGCAAAGAAGCATAATGAAATTGTTGCCAGCTGAGCTGGTTTGGCTGCTTTCATATTATCCAGAGGTAAACAAATCATCGGCCAGAGCCGACGCTCTGAATACTCCAGGAGCAAAACGAGATGGGTGGGGCTAAAGCTTAAGAGGGTGTGAACGATGCTGAATGTGTGTAGACAAAGAGCTCTTCACTAGATACCAAAACATTCAAAGGCCATTTTCTCAAAAGTGAGTTTACAAGTTTATCAACTTTCAAAGCAGAATTACTTTCCCATTGTTCCTCAAAAATGCAGTGTATGATATACCATTTTGTAGCTCTGAGTCTCTACTTTTATCCAATGTAAATAAATACAATTTCAAATGTTGCTACATAAGACCAAATCCAGCAGATGAGTCATTTATATTATCATGACAGCACACCTAACATCTTAGGTGAATGACTTCTATTTTAGCGCTTGGCAATGCAGATGCTTGTTGCCGCGAGCGAGCGAGCAGTGTGGGTGCAATAATTGAATAACGTGTATGTTTACATTTATTTTGCAACGGTGTGGTCAGCATGTTGGGCACTGCATCTCAGTGCAAGATACTTTACCCTATGGGTACCAAGTTCGAATCCAGGCTGTATCACATCCGGCTGTGATTGGGAGTCCCATAGAGCGGCGCACAATTGGCCCAGAGTCGTCCAGGTTTGTCCGGAGTAGGCCGTCATTGTAAATAAGAATTTGTTCTTAACTGATTTGCCTAGTTAAATAAAGGTTAAAAATAATAATCATTAAGAGTCAAAGCACATGCACAGCTGAGCTATCTTTGTTGCAGGTGCATGGTAACAGTTGAATAAGATGAGAAAAAAACAAGAAACCCATACACTGCTCTTGCTAGTATCACTGCTCTTTATTAAGCTTTACGTATCGGCCTCATGGCCTTCGTCAGAGTTTTTGTGAAGGTTTATAATTTGCACCCTTATGTAGACTTTGCTCCACCCACATCCATTCAATGCATCGAATGGGGTTGGAGTCAAGGTAAAATAAGCAAGTGTTACCAAATATAACAATGTGCATTTCATAACTATCCTTATAAAGAGTGTACAAAAAAACGTATTAAACACGTCTGTAAAACCACAATGAGGACATTGACCTATCAAGTAAGTTTTCATAAATCATTGGGTATAGTGCAAGAACAAACGTCAGCGTAATCTGAAGTGGTGGCATTAATTCATGTTCACATTTACAACATAACATGCATGGGCATTTCATCATTAAGACCTTTTGGGAATAATGTCTGGAGGGTGAAAATCCCAAAACATTATTTTTTGCTCTGAGTATTATTTATATCACCTCCCCTGTCTGATATCTTAACTTTCTCTATGCCACAAAATCTAAAAAGGTAGAAATGTCATGTTTTTGGTAATTAAAATCCCTGTCGTTTCTCCTGATTTAATTTATGTTCACTAATTCTCTTTGAGAGAAATTAGATGTTTTACCTACAGCCCACATGGAATTTAATCATGTCGATCACTGGTTCTCAATCCTGGTCCTGAGGACCCAAAGGGGTGCACATTTTTGTTTTTGCCTTAGCACTACACAGCTGATTCAAATCATCAATTCATCAAAAGGCTTTGATGATTTGTATCAGGTGTGTAGTGCTAGGGCAAAAACATAAATGTGCACCCCTTTGGGTCCCCAGGATTGAGAACCACTGATAGATAACATGGGTGGTGGAGCATGTAATAATGTAATTTATTTGGAACCGGTTTCCTGTGTGAGTGGCAGAAATATTCACAATTCATCATATTGTTGCACTGTGCGGAAACTCTGCATTTATAGCTACCATTCGGAAGAGGGTGTAAAAGAGCCTGGCAAAAACAAATTGTGAATGGTAGTTGGCATGGACCAATTTGTCACGTAAATTGCAACCTCTCCTATATAAAATAAGTGGTGGGTTCTTAAATTAAGCTGGCAAAGCTGGGTCCGATAATAACATGCCAGTGTTTCTTGACAGCATCTCCCAATTTGCGCGAGTTCAAAGTATATGTGGTGGTGAACATTAGTGTTCTTTAACTCTAGTGGGTCTTTTTTGTAGCAGTTCATCTCGTGTTTTCCCTAATGCCAAATTTAGAACTCTATCCACACATTGTGGAGAGTAGCCTCTTAGAAACGTATTGCTTTTTCTAGATAGTCCTCTGTGGAGTGGCATATACGGTGCAGTCTGAAACACTGGCTTCTTGGAAGTCCTCTTTTTAATGGCTCAGGGTGGAAGCTATCCCCCTGTAATATAATATTTCTGTCTGTTTCTTTTCTGTACAGAGTTGTAAACAGGGTTCCATTTTGATTTCTCAATCCACATATTGATGTAATGAACACGTTTCGTGTGACATTCAATAGTGAATTTGAGATTGGGGTCAATGTCATTGAGTAATGCCATTAAGTCTGATGGCTCTTCTCCCGTTCCTCCCTATATGCAAAATATGTTATCAATATATCTATACCACTTCAGGATTTTATAAAAATAATTGATTCTCATTTTCATTGTTAACAAAACGTTATTCAAAATGACCCACATAAAGGTTAGCATAGCTTGGAGCGAATGTGGAGCCCATAAATGTTCCATTCATTTGGAGGTAGTATTCATCATCAAACCTGAAATAGTTAACTTCTTTGGGATAGGCGGCAGTATTTTCACGTCCGGATAAAAAACGTACCCAATTTAATCTGGTTACTACTCCTGCCCAGAAACTAGAATATGCATATAATTAGTAGATGTGGATAGAAAACACTCTAAAGTTTCTAAAACTGTTTGAATGGTGTCTGTGAGTATAACAGAACTCATATGGCAGGCCAAAACCTGAGAAGATTCCATACAGGAAGTGCCCTGTCTGACAATTTGTTGTCCTTCTGTTGCATCTCTATCGACATTACAGCATCTGTGCTGTAACGTGACACTTTCTAAGGCTTCCATTGGCTCTCTAAAGCCGCCAGAAAGTGGAATGGGGTGTCTGCTGTCTCTGGGCAAAGTATAGGAACAGAGTTTGTAAGTGGTCAGCCTGGGGACAGTGAGACTGGAGATGCGCGGTCACGAGAACTCGCCATGTTTTTCTTTCTCTCTTTGAATGAATACAACGTTGCCCGGTTGGAATATTATCGCTATTTTACGAGAAAAATAGCATAAAAATTGATTTTAAACAGCGTTTGACATGCTTCTAAGTACGGTAATGGAATATTTTGAAATGTTTTGTCACGAAATGCGCTCGCGCATTACCCTTCGGATAGTGACCTGAACGCACGAACAAAACGGAGGTATTTGGATATAACTATGGATTATTTGGAACCAAAACAACATTTGTTGTTTAAGTAGAAGTCCTGGGAGTGCATTCTGACGAAGAACAGCAAAGGTAATCAAATTTTTCTAATAGTAATTCTGAGTTTAGGTGACCCCGAAGTTGGCCGATGTCAAAATAGCTAGCCGTGATGGCCGAGCTATGTACTCAGAATATTGCAAAATGTGCTTTCGCCGAAAAGCTATTTTAAAATCGGACATAGCGATTGCATAAAGGAGATCTGTATCTATAATTCTTAAAATAATTGTTATGTATTGTCACGCCCTGGCCATAGAGAGGGTTTTGTTCTCTATTTTGGTTAGGCCAGGGTGTGACTAGGGTGGGCGTTCTATGTTCCTTTTTCTATGTTTTTGTATTTCTTTGTTTTGGGCCGAGTATGGTTCCTAATCAGAGGCAGCTGTCTATTGTTGTCTCTGATTAGGAATCATACTTAGGCAGCCTTTTCCCACCTGTGCTTTGTGGGATCTTGTGTTTGTGTAGCTGCCTGTGAGCAGGCCAGAATGTCACGCTTCGTTTTCGGCTGTATTGTTTTGGTGAGTTTCTTATTTATTAAACATGTGGAACTCTAAGTACGCTGCACCTTGGTCTACTCCTTTAGACGATCATGACATGTATTTTGTCAACGTTAATCATGAGTAATTTAGTAAATTCACCGGAAGTTTTCGGTGGGTATGCTAGTTCTGAACATCACATGTTAATGTAAAAAGCTGGTTTTTGATAAATATGAACTTGATTGAACAAAACATGCATGTATTGTATAACATAATGTCCTAGGAGTGTCATCTGATGGAGATCATCAAAGGTTAGTGCTGCATATAGCTGTGGTTTTGGTTTATGTGACATATGCTTGCTTGGAAAATGGCTGTGTGATTATTTGTGTCTATGTACTCTCCTAACAATCTAATGTTTTGCTGTAAAGCCTTTTTGAAATCGGACAATGTGGTTAGATTAACGAGTCTTATCTTTAAAATGGTGTAAAATAGTTGATTGTTTGAGAATTGAATTGTGGTATTTTAGTTGGTTTTGTATTTCGTGCGATGCCATTGGCTGTTGGCTAGGGGTTCCGCTAGCTGAACGTCTGTCCTCAACAGGTTAATACGTCTCAACTTATTCAGCCAGCTCTAGAATAAAGTTTGTTGTTGGGTATTTGTTAGTATCTCGGTCTCTCAAATAGTGAGCTAGGTCTGCCAGCCCCCCCCCCACCCCTTTAATTCATGGCCACTTGCTCAGCTGGGCCATGGGCGCTTTAATTAGGTCAGGTGGAAATGTCCAACAGATCTCCACTCATTAAAAGGAGGAAATCGCCATCTCCCGATCTCGTTGCTTTCTCTTCCTTAACTCTGTGCGTCCATGACTCCACCAGACTACCCAGTTAATATACCACTTTATGGTTAAAGGAATTCCTGCCTCAGTCTCATCCATTCCTCTGTCACCTGACCACCTGTTAACCTTCACTGTCAGTCCTCCTACCGATCTAGCTACCCACACAGATTCCACTAATCTTTCAATGGTCCTTCGAGCCGGACGATGACTGAACCAAAGATGGGTGAAAAAGAAATGGAGGAGAAGGAAGAATTATCTCCACTGGAAGGAAGAAGAGGAAAGTGCAGCTGAGGGAAAGGAATTGGAACAAATAAAAGATCCTGGAGCTAGAGCTCAAAGTGGCAATGGATCAACTGTACGTTTCAACCATCAACCATCCCCTCCAAGCCAAGGACCAGAAACTGCTTTGGGATGGGAAAGTGGTCTTCAGGAAGAACCCACGGAGGAGAACTCCCACCGCACAGGTCGACCAGCTTCCTGAGGCAGGCTCCGCTCACCCCTTAACTAATGGGAAATCGTCGAGGCACTTTAGACGGAGTGAGAGTTCGACCAGTGGATACCCCTTTGGAAGTGGCCATGGCAGCAACCATTCGCTAGCCCTCAGTGATTCAGACCGCTGTCCTACGAGAGAGGATGAAACTACTAGCGTTGGAGGAAATTGAGCGTCAGATTGAGGAGGAACGACAGGCTGACAAACGATGTCACCTATTGGATGTGCAGGCCCGTAGAACTCTACAGGAACGGAAATTCATTGCCAAAGACCTGGCACAGCAGCGACGGCACCGTCAAGCAAGAAGGGAATTGGAGGACGCACGGATGGTCTCATCCTTCCTGAAGAAGAACAAACAGGGAGTTGACCTGACCACCCCTCCACATGGACCTGACCCATCTGCCTTTCTTTACCAATCTGCTCCTCTGGTACAGCATGGCATACATCGCCATTAATGCCAGTGACACAAGTTAGCATTCCTCCTTCATCTAGACAAAGCACCACTCCTTCGCCTTTCCGCCAATTACCAACCACGGCTAATCATTCCTCTCGTCCAGGGCCTGGGCCAGGCCTGTCATCAACCATCAGATGGGAGGGCTCTCACCCAATTCCGGCTGCACCAATCAGGGCTCTACAGTGCGAGTATTTCAGTTGCATTTGCCCCTAAAAATAACTGTGCGAACTGGAAAAAATATTTATGAGCACAGTATGCGATTAAAGATTACAACCTACTGTAATCTATTTTTCCCCTGCTGCTAATTGTTTAAACTACAAGTTCCACAATGGCATGTGCCAACCACAGTAGAGTTTTCTGTGATGACGCAGTCCAGTCAGAGAGAAAGTTGAACACTGGAAAATAGTATCGTATAGGCTATAAGTTAACGTGCAGACATTGCTAAAAATGAAGCCCATTTTATTTTAAGCGACAGAGAGACGAGGAGAAAGAGGAATCCGGCGAGGGGGATTCGTAAAGTTCAACTAATAAAGCCTCTTCACAAGGTGTACCTGAAGCGGCTAATGTTAGGGATGCTGAGAACAACGTTAGCGAAGCTACCGTGACCCCCGCAGTCATTTCAACGTCCACTGTAGCCGGTGGAAGGAGAACATATAGATTCAATGCGAAGGCCACATTTCGTGCTGTTTGCCCAGAGGAGGATGGAGGGTCATGGATGAAGAAGTGCATCTCCTTCGGGGCAGATGGTGGCTCCGTGAACATGGGCCATTGTGGGGGAGTGATTTTTCCCACCTGCAGAGAGAGGCAGAGGGGCATATAATCCAAATCAACTGTATGCCACATAGGTTTGTAACTAATAAATTCTCTATGATTTAGTTTTATTTGCTAGCAGAGCATGTTAAACAATACTGTGTGTGCGTGCACTAAGTGCTGGAATGGTAAATACCACAGAATTATTGTTTTCTGTTGGCACAAGAGACGGGGGGGAAGGAGACGGTGAATAGTTTGGAAGATTCTGTTCTGACTTTCACAGACTAGAGCTGTCTTTCAGAGTGCTAAACCCTGACAGATGGCCAGAAGACCAAGCCAGCCTCCTCACCTTTGATGGTGTGGCATACCTGATGAGGCATTTCAAGGAGCCTCTAGAGAAGTAAGAATTTATTTGACACTGCATTGCATATTTGCAAACTCACTTGCTCTGTTCAATCCTGCAGATCGGGGTGCAACATGGCTGCAATCCAGGATGCGTGGAAGGGGATGAACATTGTTATATTTGGCAACACTTGCTTATTTTCCCTCTACTCCAACCCCATTCGATGCATAGAACGGATGTGGGTGGAGCAATGTCGCTTACTTATGGCGGGTCCGCAAACAACTGTTTAAGTGCAAGCGGCCCCCTACTGTGCTGGAATGTACAATCAATCATGATCTGCCCAATTCTGTACAGCATGAAAATAACATTCTAAACCAAATAAATCCCTAACTTCTACCCCCCCAACCCTATTAAAATGTATCTATATCATACTGAAACACTCCACCCTTAGGATTGTTCAGCATGTGCATGTCAATAACCATTTCAACAGTAACATCTGTTACTCCCAATATCTCTTTTGCCGTCTCCAAAATAACCTTCAACCTGGCATTTCTTCTTTCCACAACCCGAGTCGTATTGATAACCTTACCAATAAAAGCTATGAAGTCAACTTTATTCATTAGCAAAGTGTCCTTTGACACCGCAATTCATGAGCACAAGAATTCTGAACAGGCCTCGTAACCATCAGAAGCAACAGCCCCAACAGTGGGTCCACTTACTACAGGTACATCCATGTAAGCTCCATCAGTCCGCACTGTAGTTCTACCAATCTGATTCACAGCCTCTGCATACGATACATCATGACTGATCCTATGTCTCTGAGCCTCTCTCTGTACCTGGCATCCACCAAATGCTGCACTGTGTTCTCCCCTACAATTACAGCACTTAACCTTCACATTGCTTCCACATTCACCGTAATCATGTACCTCTCCACACTTGGCACATCTTTTCTTTCCTTTACACTGAGCAGCTACATGTCCTATTCTTTGGCATTTAAAACAACTCAATGCATATGGGACAATTTCTCTAACATTGACACTAAGGAATCCTATCTGTACACTTCCCGGCAAGACTTTCTCAAACTTCAGGATCACTGATAAGCTTTTCACTTCTTTGACCCTGTTTCCTACTGATCAACCTTTTGGCCTCAATCACTCTGCCTCCCTTCACATTTTCTTTAATATCATCTGTGGACATTGATATTGGGACCCCAGTGATGACTCCCCTCAATCTAACATAAGCACCAGGCACATGGCTTTTAATCTTCTTCCTATGAAGGTTTTCCATTTTCAAAATCTTCTCTTGCTTACCTAGCTACCACACAATATTAACAATCTACCATTTCCAATGAACCGAGCTAATTTCACTTCACCTCTTTCTCTACGGCAGGTATTCCGTAACTGGGGTACGCGCAATGCTGTCGAGGGTACGCCAAATAAAAATGTGATTCACATTTTTTTCTCGCCTGAGTAGCCTCGTTTCATTTCCTTAAAATAAACCATCTCGTGTTCAGTGAAATAACAACACAATGTCAAATACAGGTAGCCTAGTCAAATAATTAACATCCAATCACATTAACCATTACTCTCTCCTGGGAATTCCACTAATGGTCTTGATGTAGCCAAACGTAGCTGCTGCTCATGTTGGTATCTGTACTGATGGTGCAAAAGCCATGACAGGGAGACATAGTGGAGTGGTAATGTGGGTGCAAGCAGGTGCTCCTTACGCCACTTGGGTCCACTGCAGCATCCACCGAGATGCTTTTGCTGCCAAGGGAATGCCTGACAGCTTGAAAGATGTTTTGGACACTACAGTGAAAATGGTTAACTTTGTTCAAGCAAGGCCCCTGAACTCTTGTGTATTTTCTGCACTATGCAATGATATGGCCAGCGACATTGTAACGCGTTTACAACATACAGAAGTGCGCAGGTTATCAAGGGGCAAAGTATTGACTTTTGTTTTTCATTGGAGACCAGCTTAAAGTTCTTTACTGGCCATAATTTTAATTAGTCTGACCGCTTGCATGATGACGAGTTTCTCACACGACTGGCCTATCTGGGTGATGTTTTTTCTCGCCTGAATGATCTGAATCTAGGATTACTGTCACGTCCTGACCAGTAAAGGGGTCTATTTGTTATTGTAGTTTGGTCAGGACGTGGCAGAGGGTATTTGTTTTCATGGTTTTGTGTATGTGTTTAGTTAGAGGGATATTTTGTGTAGAGTGTTTCTGGGGTTTATTGGTATAAGTGTTGATTTAGGTGGTTCGGGGTGTGTGTTTTGTAGAGGGGTATTTGATTTATGTGTTCCAGGGTGTTGGGTATGTTCTTGTGTTTGTATTTCTGTGTTGGCCTGGTATGATTCTCAATCAGGAACAGCTGTACATCGTTGTTGCTGATTGAGAGTCATACTTAGGTCGCCTGTTTTCACCTGTTAGTTTGTGGGAGGTTGTGCTGTGTATAGCTTTGTGCCTTACCGGCCTGTTATTAGTCGTTGTGTTTTGTATACGTGTTTATTTTGGTTTTCCTTCTTTGTCTGAATAAAAGAAGATGCGTGTACATATACCCGCTGCGTTTTGGTCCTTACCCTACGACAACCGTGACAATTACAGGGACTCTCCGCAACTATATTCAATGTGCGGGACAAAATTGAGGCTATGATTAAGAAGTTGGAGCTCTTCT
The DNA here is from genome assembly GCF_965601325.2 of Salmo salar. NCBI lineage: Eukaryota > Metazoa > Chordata > Actinopteri > Salmoniformes > Salmonidae > Salmo > Salmo salar. Next base: position 44,393,086 of record NC_138297.1, read on the forward strand.
CTGTCTGCATTAACAAGGACAACACACAGGTCTTTCATTGTATGATTTTTTTTTTGTGTGCAAATTAACTCAAGCTTATGGACAATGTCAAATGTGATATAGCGACGCACCTGAGTGAGTTGGGTGCACAATTACGCAGGTACTTTCCCAAAACGGATGAAACGAACAACTGGATTCCTTATCCCTTTCATGCCCTGCCTCCAGTCCACTTACTGATATCTGATCAAAAGAGCCTCATCGAAATTGCAACAAGCGGTTCTGTGAAAATGTAATTTAATCAGAAGCCACTGCCAGATTTCTGGATTGGGCTGCGATCAGAGTATCCTGCCTTGGAAAATCATGCTGTTAAGACACTGATGCCCTTTGCAACCAAGTACCTATGTGAGAGTGGATTCTCGGCCCTCACTAACAAACTAAATACAGGCACAGACTGTGGAAAATTAAGACTGAGACTCTCTCCAATACAACCCAACATTGCAGAGTTATGTGCATCCTTTCAAGCACACCCTTCTCATTAACCTGTGAGTTATTCACAGTTTTCAATGAACAAATAAGGTTTTATATGTAAGATCATTAAATAAAGAGCAAAATTATTGATTATCATATTATTTGTGCCCTGGTCCTATAAGAGCTCTGTCACTTCCCACGAGCTGGGTTGTGACAAAAACGAACACTAATTCTTATTCAAATCTGTAAACCCGGGCACCCTCAGATGTCATCCTAACTAACTCGCCTTCCAAATACACCTCTGCTGTTTTCAATCAAGAGCTCAGCGATCAGTGCCTCATTGCCTGCATCCATAATGGGTCTGCGACCAAACGACCACCCCTCATCACTGTCAAACGCTCCCTAAAACACTTCTGCGAGCAGGCCTTTCTAATCGACCTGGCCAGGGTATCCTGGAATGACATTGACCTCATCCCGTCAGTAGATGATGCCTGGCTATTCTTTAAAAGTGCCTTCCTCACCATCTTAAATAAGCATGCCCCACTCAAAAAATGTAGAACTAGGAATAGATAGTCCTTGGTTCACTCCAGACGTGTCTGCCCTTGACCAGCACAAAAACATCCTGTGGCGTTCTGCATTAGCATCGACTAGCCCCCGTGATATGCAACTTTTCAGGGAAGTTAAGAACAAATATACACAGGCAGTTAGAAAAGCTTTCTCAAACAGAAATGTTCATCCTGTTGTACTAACTCAAAGTTCTGGGACACTAAAGTCCATGGAGAATAAGAGCACCTCCTCCAAGCTGCCCACTGCTCTGAGGGTAGGAAACACTGTTACCACTGATAAATCCACTATAATTGAGAATTTAAATGAGCATTTCTCTACGGCAGCCACGCTCAAGGTCCTAAACGATATCGTAACCGCCATCGATAAGAAACAATACTGTGCTGCCGTTTTCATTGACCTGGCCAAAGCTTTTGACTCTGTCAATCACCACATCCTCATCGGCAGACTCAATAGCCTTGGTTTCTCTAATGATTGCATCGCCTGTTTCACCAACTACTTCTCTGATAGAGTTCAGTGTGTGAAATCGGAGGGCCTGTTGTCCGGACCTCTGGCAGTCTCTATGGGGGTGCCACAGGGTTCAATTCTTGGGCCAACTCTTTTCTCTGTATACATCAATGATGTCGCTCTTGCTGCTGGTGAGTCTCTGATCCACCTCTACGCAGACGACACCATTCTGTATACTTCTGGCCCTTCTTTGGACACTGTGTTAACAACCCTCCAGACAAGCTTCAATGTCATACAACTCTCCTTCCGTGGCCTCCAACTGCTCCTAAATACAAGTAAAACTAAATGCATGCTCTTCAACCGATCGCTGCCTGCACCTGCCCGCCATCACTACTCTAGACGGTTCTGACTTAGAATATGTGGACAACTACAAATACCTAGGTGTCTGGTTAGACTGTAAACTCTCCTTCCAGACTCACATCAAACATCTCCAGTCCAAAGTTGAATCAAGAATTGGCTTCCTATTTCGCAACAAAGCATCCTTCACTCATGCTGCCAAACATACCCTCGTAAAACTGACCATCTTACCGATCCTCGACTTTGGCGACGTCATTTACAAAATAGCCTCCAATACCCTACTCAACAAACTGGATGCAGTCTATCACAGTGCCATCCGTTTTGTCACCAAAGCCCCATATACTAGCCACCACTGCGACCTGTACGCTCTCGTTGGCTGGCCTTCGCTTCATAATAGTCGCCTAACCCACTGGCTCCAGGTCATCTACAAGACCCTGCTAGGTAACGTCCGCTCACTGGTCACCATAGCAGCACCCACCTGTAGCATGCGCTCCAGCAGGTATATCTCTCTGGTCACCCCCAAAGCCAATTCCTCCTTTGGCCGTCTCTCTTTCCAGTTCTCTGCTGCCAATGACTGGAACGAACTACAAAAATCTCTGAAACTGGAAACACTTATCTCCCTCACTAGCTTTAAGCACCAGCTGTCAGAGCAGCTCCCAGATCACTGCACCTGTACATAGCCCATCTATAATTTTGCCCAAACAACTACCTCTTCCCCTACTGTTTTTATTTATTTTATTTTGCTCCTTTGTACCCCATTATCTCTATTTCTACTTTGCACATTCTTCTACTACAAATCCACCATTCCAGTGTTTTACTTGCTATATTGTATTTACTTTGCCACCATGGACTTTTTTTGCCTTTACCTCCCTTATCTCACCTCATTTGCTCACATTGTACATAGACTTATTTTTCTACTGTATTATTGACTGTATATTTGTTTTACTCCATGTGTAACTCTGTTGTATGTTGTCGAACTGCTCTGCTTTATCTTGGCCAGGTTGCAATTGTAAATGACAACTTGTTCTCAACTTGCCTACCTAGTTAAATAAAGGTAAAATAAATAAAAATATACTGTATATATAATTTTTTCCAGAATCTTCAAGAGAGTGGAGACAATAAGGATGATTGATCGGGCTTATGACTACAGCGGTCAGAACGTTTACAGATTGTACCAAGAAACCAGGAAAAAAAACACTGTCACGCACGCTATCATTTTCCTTTGACATACTGAAGCACTCTGCATGATGTCACCAAAATACTCCTCCAAAGCACCACTGAGCCGCCAAACATTAGATAAAAAGCACCTTAGCACGTTTGTAATAGAATAGCTACTACACCAGCCTAGAAATAGTGTTTATAGTATTTGCTGACTTTTGGAGAATTTCACAGTTGTGAATGAATGCCTGCATGCATGGCTGTACAAGCTTCAGATTACAGTGGTCTTCTACTGTGAATGTATTTTTGATGTAATGGGCTTGCTATGCTGTTTTTTCCCCAGTATATGGCAAGAGCACCACTGTTGCATTTATTTATTTTATTTATATATATATAAATATATATAAATAAATGCAACAGTGGTGCTCTTGCCATATACTGGGGAAAAAACAGCATAGCAAGCCCATTACATATATATATATTACCTTAGCAGCTAGGTATATTAAAGATTTGAGTTATGTGTTTTGTTAAACACAATTTGAATTGAGTTGATATGGGTAGAGAAGCTATATTGAGTGAATTTTTTTTAAATTTATTTTTTGAATATTTTATATCAATGCTGATGTTCTGTTTCCAGTCCTCTGAAGATATTCTACGTATTTAGATGTTAAGGGGTTTGTGAATATTACACAGGGTCGGTCTAGATTGAAAATCCAATATGGGGTCATGATTTTGTGTTTTGTAATAAGGCTCCCGAGTGGCGCACCGGTCTATGGTACTGCATCTCAGTGCTTGAGGTGTCAATACAGACACCCTGGTTTAAATCCAGGCTGTATCACAACCGGCCGTGATTGGGAGTCCCATAGGGCGGCGCATAATTGGCCCAGCGTCGTCTGGGTCTGGCCGGTGTAGGCCGTCATTGTAAATAAGAATTTGTTCTTAACTGACTTGCCTAGTTAAATTAATAAAATAAGGATTTTCAAACAGTTACAAAAGTGGGAGGCGATTCCTATTCCCTCTTCTCACTCTCAGACCCCCTGTAGTGTCACATACAACTGTGAAGATTGTATAGACTAATAAAACCAGAGAGTATGACTGTCTCAGCCCAGGGGTTTGGTTGGGTGGACCGGGTCTGCACTTGAAGTGGGATTGACCAACAAGTCTTACTCTAGCCCCCATGCCTTAAGCACTTATCTCCCCCAAGTACTGTACATTAAATTCCAATACTAGGGGACAGAAGCTTCCCTGACAGTATAAGTGCCTTTCAGACCACTGTAGATATATTTTCTCAGTGCGAGTACAAATATCTGCTTTGAGTAAGAAAGTGTTGCAATATTTCAGTATGGCTTACTATTAATGTAATTATACTTTTTTTTTTGGGGGGGGGGGGGGGGGGTTCTCCACATACAATCATGTTATCCCATATTAAAAATGTTTTATTATTGTATAACATTTACAAGATATTCTTTGTTTAATCGAAGAAATACAAAAATAATTTAAGCGAGTGAGAAATGCCATCCATTTCATTTAATTTGCTTCACAAACAAAACAAAGCGATTCAAATAAAGGTTTCTTGGTATCTCTTGCCAGATTAACATATATTTGGCCCACCAACCCAAGTGATTCAAATATTCACCTGTATAATATAAAAAGACATGTTTATTCACTAATTTAGGAACAACCTGAGAATTGACCATGATGTTTTTGTTCAGAGATTTTGGCACATTAAGGGCTCTATTCAATCCGTATTGCGGAAATTCAGCGTTAGTGTGTTTAAAATATAAAGGCAATATTCCAACTGTAGTGGAGACTGCATTCATGGTAAACGCTGCTCAATCGGAAATGACCTTTACATTTCTATAGCGCAATTGTAAAGCTTCAGCGATACAGATTAAATGGAGCGCTAAAACTTTCAAACATACGTATACACACTCAGACACGCAGACAGACTGACCAATAAATTATGCAAATTTGCTTTACTTCTCATAATGAATATGGCACCTACAGTGGATAGTCACTGATGGTAGACAGTGTAGTGGTCCAGTGGATGTGCATTTTTATATCTATAATGATCTTTGAGTTGTTAAATGTATCACAATTCATTGTGATAATACTGACATTTTCAAGACCGAGATGGATTTACTACCAGTATACAATACTGCCACCTAGTGGATTTGATCAGTGAAATAAGAACACTCCTGCTACACACCTAAGGCAGAGAACAGCTACGGTCAACTGGCACAGTGGCATCTCCTGTGGCATAACAGTCACACAGACATGATGAACAGTAGCCCTGTTTATACCTGGTGCTAATGTGTCCTTTGTCCTGATTTTGTCCACATTCTGATTGTGCCCACATTTTTAGACCGGTGTAGACAATTAAAAGGTGTATTGTGATCAGCTCTTACACAGCAAATTCTCCAGTGTTAAATCAACACTGAGAATGTTACATTAACACTGGTCCAATGTCAATACCGGTCCACACTATTCAGTGTTAAATTAACACACTGCTTAGTGTAAAGCATTATTTACATATTTCCCAGAGTGCCTTGCCTTTCGAGTGAATTGCAGAGATACCATGAATATTTCTTAGTGACAGAGAGATGGTTGTTGCATTCATCTGTTTTCAGTCCTACAGCCTTCACCAAGTGAGATCTTAAGTGAATTATGTTATCATTTAAATTTAATTATTTAACCATAAATCCAATGCCATAAACTCATGATTTACAGGGAAGATCAGGCCTGCAGGTCACATAATGCTGAGATGTGTAATTCCTATTGTAATCCAGCCAGAGTGGGGATCGCCAACATTTGGAATTTTTGTTCGCAGATTACTGGTTTGAGAAGGATAAGAGATGAGACAACCTAAAGAATCTAAACTGGAACAACCATTTCAGTGCCGGGTACAATAAGTCCAAGTAACATATTTGATTTGTTTAGAAAAATGCATGTTATATTCGAGTTGAATCAGACTATTTAATCAATAAATGTACATGCAAAAACAGAGATATTGAAACAAACAATTCCAAGAAATCTACCTGAAGTAGAGCATGCTGGGAAATATGATAATGATGTGTGTGGTTTTGGTTTACCACTGGTTATTAATTAATACCAACAGTGGGTTTCTTTTAAACCACTGAGTGTTAATTTACCACCTGAATCAACACTACAAATGTTAAACAGAAATATCAACACTAGGTAACACTAACCAATTTGCTGTGTATAAGTGTAAACAGACAAGATCAGGACAATATCAGCACGAAGGGTGCATAAACAGGGCTATTGAGTTCACAATTTGGCAATGTTAACAGTAGAGAAACGCAGAATGTCTGACATTCTCTTTCAACAGATTGAAGCTGTCTAACAATATTATAATGTAGACTACCTTGAGAGTTGTTACAAAAATACTCAGTGACTGAAACTGGACTCTCGCTGCAGTAAAAACAATTAACCAATGGTTAACAAATCCAATTAAATACTTTCTTTGTACCAACAACAAAGATGACATTCTATGTAGTTACATTTGTGGTTTTGTAAAATACAGCAAGTACATCTATGAAATACTTCAGTTATATCAAGAACATATACAGCTGAAGTCGGAAATTTACATACACTTAGGTTGGAGTCATTAAGACTCGTTTTTCAACCACTCCACAAATTTCTTGTTAACAAACTATAGTTTTGGCAAGTCAGTTAGGACATCTACTTTGTGCATGACACAAGTCATTTTTCCAACAATTGTTTACAGACAGATTATTTCACTTATAATTCACTGTATCACAATTCCAGTGGGTCAGAAGTATACATACACTAAGTTGACTGTTCCTTTAAACAGCTTGGAAAATTCCAGAAAATGATGTCATGGCTTTAGAAGCTTCTGATAGGCTAATTGACATCATTTGAGTCAATTGGGAGGTGTACCTGTGGATGTATTTCAAGGCCTACCTTCAAACTCAGTGCCTCTTGGCTTGACATCATGGGAAAATCAAAATAAATCAGCCAAGACCTCAGAAAAAAATTGTAGACCTCCACAAGTCTGTTTCATCCTTGGGAGCAATTTCCAAACGCCTGAAGGTATAACCTGAAAGGCCACTCAGCAAGGAAGAAGCCACTGCTCCAAAACCACCATTAAAAAGCCAGACTACAGTTTACAACTGCACATGGGGACAAATATCGTACTTTTTGGAGAAATGTCCTCTGGTCTGATGAAACAAAAATAGAACCGCTTTGGCCATAATGACCATCGTTATGTCTGGAGGAAAAAGGGGGAGGCTTGCAACCCGAAGAACACCATCCCAACCGTGAAGCACGGGGTGGCAGCATCATGTTGTAGGGGTGCTTTGCTGCAGGAGGGACTGGTGCACTTCACAAAATAGATGGCATCATGAGGATGGAAAATGATGTGGATATATTGAAGCAACATCTCAAGACATCATACAGGAAGTTAAAGCTTGGTCGCAAATGGGTCTTCCAAATGGACAATGACCCCAAGCATACTTACAAAGTTGTGGCAAAATGGCTTAAGGACAACAAAGTCAAGGTACTGGAGTGGCCATCACAAAGCCCTGACCTCAACCCTATAGAAAATTTGTGGGCAGAACTGAAAAAGTGTGTGCGAGCAAGGAGGCCTACAAACCTGACTCAGTTACACCAGCTCTGTCAGGAGGAATAGGACAAAATTCACTCAACTTATTGTGGGAAGCTTGTGGAAGGCTACCCGAAATGTTTGACCCAAGTTAAACAATGTAAAGGCAATGCTACCAAATACTAATTGAGTGTATGTAAACTTCTGACCCACTGGGAATGTGATGAAAGAAATAAAAGCTGAAATAAATCATACTCTCTACTATTATTCTGCCATTTCACACTCTTAAAATAAAGTGCTGACCTAAGATAGGGAATTTTTACTAGGATTAAATGTCAGGAATTGTGAAAAACTGAGTTTAAATGTATTTGGCTAAGGTGTATGTAAACTTCCGACTTCAACTGTATATTGTTAAATATACATAACCTAGACAGGTCCAGTACGAATACATAATTTATGTTCTATGAGATGAGATGGTCAGGCACAGCCCGTTGTTGGTTCCTGCAAATCTAGTGTTTGTGTGTGTCTGTGTGTAACGTGAGGGATCAGGGGAGATTGTCTCAGACTGTCACAGCCGTGTGTCTCTCTCTGTGTTGTTGTAGTCTGTTGTGGAAGTCTGTAGCGATTGGTCTGAGTTGGAGGCTAGGACCTCCTCTTTCCTGAGTGCCTCCAGTTCTGCTCCGCCATTGGCCACTTGGTGAGCGCTGCATTCCTCTCTCCGCAGGTGTTGTTTGAGCAGCACGAATCCCAGTATACACAGCAGGAAGGAAACTGTCCTCAGGCCCATAGTCAGACCCAGGTAAGCTATCCTGAGGAGAGAGAGACCAAGGGATACACACACTCAGAGACTTGACATTACACTGGTGCTTCCAAGTGGTAAGTCTACTGGGGTTGCCTTCAATATTGGCTTGAAAATCAATGTTCAGCATCTGATGTTATAGAGGGTATGCCTCTCCAACATTATCACTTTGAAGTAAGTGTGTTGTCTGTGTGCGTTTGTGTTGTGTATTAGGCTTGACCAGGGCCCTGTTTCAGAAAGCAGGTTTAGTGAAAACTCAGTTAGTTGACTCAAAGTTGAAGGAAACTCTGGGTTTTCGGTTTCACAAAGCCAGTTCAGCTTAACTCTGAGTCAGTTACTATGGCAACATACTCCATGAAGCTAACCTGCTCACTGGCAGGTTTTCTTCAACTAACCCAGAGTTTCTCCTCCTCTTTAGCTGAAGCCTGCAGACTGAAGGAGGTGTCAGACATGGCGAGTCCTTTTCTTGAAGAGCCAGTTGTTATTGAAGCACAAATACGCCGCAGAAATCTCCGTCAGGAGAGGGTAATCAGACCCCGCTTGGATGATTTATCATTCCCTGATGATTATCTGTGGGCGTTTCCATTTTTCTGCACAATCGATCATTCATCTGAACAATATTCTCAGCCCTCATATCGTTCATATGACACATCGTGGACATGCTCTCAGTTCGGAACAAATTCTTTGTGTTGAACTTTGTTTTCTTGCCAACGGGAGTTTTCTATATAACATCGGTGACGCTGAGCATATTTCAGGCAACCGTCTGTCAGTCAGAAATGTGACTCTTGCAGTGAAATGTTTACTGTACACGTTTTTGGTGTTCCCAAGTCACAGACCCACAAGACTCATCAAAGAAGAATTCCACAGAATTGCCGGTATCAGTCTAAGCAATAATTTATTATGAAGCTTTGAGACTTGAAGCACTAATTAGTTAATTTTATATATTTTAGGGTTTCCAGGTGTGATTGGCTGCATAGATGGCACTCATTCCTCTCACAGCTCCTTCAGTAAATGAAGGAGATTATGTGAATAGGAAGTCTTACAACAGCATTAATGGGCAGGTAGGCCTAAATATTAGCCTTTAGCATTCCAAATGAAAGATACTCCACAATACAGCTACTGCAGCTAATTACTCTTCTGCACTGTGAAGATCATATGTGATGAAGCCCACATCATCAGCAACGTGGAAGCAAAGTGGCCTGGGTCTGTGCATGACTCGCAATTTTTTTGTGAGTGTACATTGAGCGCCCGTGGAGTTATATATAGCTATATCCTATTATAATCAATATTTTGCTACCTCCTATTGCAACTGAACATGTAAACTGTATCCTCGTATTATCATAGGAGAATTCAATGGTTACCTGCTCAGTGACAGAGGATACCCCTGCCAACCCTATTTTCTGACCCCTTACCCTGATCCTGAGCCCGGCCCGCAGCAACGTTATAACTTGGCTCAATGCAGGACACGAGCCAGGGTAGAGATGACCATTGGGATGCTCAAGGCCCGGTTACAGTTCCTTCGTAGGCTCAGGGTCACCCCAGAAAGGGCATGTGACATTATTGTGGCATGTGTGATTCTCCACAACATTGCCACAATTAGAGGAGATCAATGTCCTACTCAACCAGTGAACGATCCTGATAACGATCCTGACCACCCCGCTGACGCACCAGATGGAAGAGCAGTCAGAGACACAATACGCTACCATCATTTCTGATTGACCCATCACCTACCCAGTGTCAAATAAAGACAATATGCCCTTCTTTTTATGAAGTCTTCTTTATTTCCTGCAAGTACAAATGCAGTACAGTAGTTAATATTTGTTATGTTGTTTAAACAAGTAAAATCATCCACCTGTGGGCACCTGACCCACCTTGAACTGATGTTCCAGCAGTTGTATTTCTATATTTTGTATCTGCAGCCTTGTGGTCAATTTCTAAATTACATTTTTCAATTTGTTTCTCTAAGTACACCTTGTACAGCTGTTTCACAGGGAGCTATAGGAACACACACACAAAAATGACATTGAATTTCACAGTGCCAGGTCTAGTTAGTTTCATTGTAAGTCATGGGCCAATGCTGAACAACATCTTACTGAGGTAAGTTGTGCTGTGGAGGTGGATGGACCCTCTTCCTCATTGTAATTTCCAGCATTGCTCTGTTAGAGAAAAATAAGGTGCAAGTTTTATTATGGTACAACACTATCATCAACTGTTAGATGTTATTTTTAAGGTGTAAACCTCAATAGGCCTCTCTGTATCTTCCCTCTCTGTGGCATCTGTCAAGGTGTCTTCATCATCCTCATGTAATGAAAAAAATAACAATTGTGGTGTTCTCTCTAACCCATTATGACAAATCTGTGGAGTATCAAGAGTACTTACAACTGCATGGATGTCTGTTATGGCAGAAGGCTCCACCAGACAGATTACACCTTCAGTAACTGGTAGAAGATGAAGATTAGACAGTTAAATTACAACTTTACCCAGAAAAGTGCCCCACCTAATATGAAGTTTGTTTTTACAACAGTGTGCAGGTCACATCACAACTTTTCAAATATAGAACTGTGAGTCACCTTAAAATAGAATATGATGTCTGAAGGACAACTAAGAATCTGAAAAAGCAACAGCAGTCAATTACAAAGAATTGTACCACTACAAGAAAAGCAGTGTGCTTAGTTGTGTCTAAGATGGATGGGTGGGAGTCACTGAGGTAACACTGGCAAAAGGATGAATATACATATATCAATAATTTGAATAACTAACCTCTTATGTAGGCCCTTGTGCCCTGGGGGGTGGTTGGGTCAGATGAGCTACCTCCAGAGATGCCTTCAGGAATAGGTCATCCACTGTTTTGACTGAGGGCCATCTCTTCAACTTCAGTGAGTGGTGGTGGACCCCCACCTGTTTTTCGGCCCTCAGCCTTTTTTCTATTGGCTATAATGGAGGTCAAGTAAGCACAAATTTGGACACTTGTATGTATAAAGGCATTTAGGTGTTACTTTTTAATAGACAATATTAAATACTGGCAGTGCCGGGATGGCTGAAAAAGTAACTTTTCTTGCTTAGAACATTTCACTAACTACTTAAATATACTGCTCAAAAAAATAAAGGGAACACTAAAATAACACATCCTAGATCTGAATGAATGAAATAATCTTATTAAATACTTATTTTTTTACATAGTTGAATGTGCTAACAACAAAATTACACAAAAATAATCAATGGAAATCCAATTTATCAACCCATGGAGGTCTGGATTTGGAGTCACACTCAAAATTAAAGTGGAAAACCACACTACAGGCTGATCCAACTTTGATGTAATGTCATTAAAACAAGTCAAAATGAGGCTCAGTAGTGTGTGTGGCCTCCACGTGCCTGTATGACCTCCCTACAATGCCTGGGCATGCTCCTGATAAGGTGGCGGATGGTCTCCTGAGGGATCTCCTCCCAGACCTGGACTAAAGCATCCGCCAACTCCTGGACAGTCTGTGGTGCAACGTGGCGTTGGTGGATGGAGCGAGACATGATGTCCCAGATGTGCTCAATTGGATTCAGGTCTGAGTCACTGGCTTACTGGTGTTCTTCCATGCCGTCCCTGGGAGGGGTGCGTCACTTGAGTGGGTTGAGTCACTGACGTGGTCTTCCTGTCTGGGTTGGCGCCCCCCCCACCCTTGGGCTGTGCCGTGGCGAAGATCTTTGTGGGCTATACTCGGCCTTGTCCCGGGATGGTATGTTGGTGGTTGGAGATATCCCTCCAGTGGTGTGGAGGCTGTGCTTTGGCAAAGTGGGTGGGGTTATATCCTATCTGTTTGGCCCTGTCCGGAGGTTTCATCGGATGGGGCCACAGTGTCTCCTGACCCCTCCTGTCTCAGCCTCCAGTATTTATGCTGCAGTAGTTTATGTGTCGGGGGGCTAGGGTCAGTCTGTCACATCTGGAGTATTTCTCTTGTCTTTTCCGGTGTCCTGTGTGAATTTAAATATGCTCTCTCTAATTCTCTCTCTCTTTCTTTCTTTCTCTCTCTCGGAGGACCTGAGCCCTAGGACCATGCCTCAGGACTACCTGGCTTGATGACTCCTTGCTGTCCCCAGTTCACCTGGCCGTGCTGCTGCTCCAGTTCCAACTGTTCTGCCTGCAGCTATGGAACCCTGACCTGTTCACCGGACGTGCTACCTGTCCCAGACCTGTTGTCCCAGACCTGCTGGAACCCTGACCTATTCACCGGACGTGCTACCTGTCCCAGACCTGCTGTTTTCAACTCTCTAGAGACAGCAGGAGCGGTAGAGATACTCTCAAAGATCGGCTATGAAAAAGCCAACTCACACTTACTCTTGTGTTACTGACTTGTTGCACCCTCGACAACTACTATGATTATTATTATTTGACAATGCTGGTCATTTATGAACATTTGAACATCTAGGCCATGTGCTGTTATAATCTCCACCCGGCACAGCCAGAAGAGGACTGGCCACCCCTCATAGCCTGGTTCCTCTCTAGGTTTCTTCCTAGGTTTTGGCCTTTCTAGGGAGTTTTTCCTAGCCACCGTGCTTCTACACCTGCATTGCTTGCTGTTTGGGGTTTTAGGCTGGGTTTCTGTACAGCACTTTGTGATATCAGCTTATGTAAGAAGGGCTATATAAATACATTTGATTTGATTTTGATTTGGGGAACGGGCGGGCCAGTCCATAGCATCAATGCCTTCCTCTTGCAGGAACTGCTGACACACTCCAGCCACATGAGGTCTAGCATTGTCTTGCATTAGGAGGAACCCAGGGCCAACCGCACCAGCATATGGTCTCACAAGGGGTCTGAGGATCTCATCTCGGTACCTAATGGCAGTCAGGCTACCTCTGGCGAGCACATGGAGGGCTGTGCGGCCCCCCAAAGAAATGCCACCCCACACCATGACTGACCCACCGCCAAACCGGTCATGCTGGAGGATGTTGCAGGCAGCAGAACGTTCTCCACGGCGTCTCCAGACTGTCACGTCTGTCACGTGCTCAGTGTGAACCTGCTTTCATCTGTGAAGAGCACAGGGCGCCAGTGGTGAATTTGCCAATCTTGGTGTTCTCTGGCAAATGCCAAACGTCCTGCACAGTGTTGGGCTGTAAGCACAACCCCCACCTGTGGACGTCGGGCCCTCATACCACCATCATGGAGTCTGCTTAAACGGTCAGAAACAGACACATGCACATTTGTGGCCTGCTGGAGGTCATTTTGCAGGGCTCTGGCAGTGCTCCTCCTGCTCCTCCTTGCACAAAGGCGGAGGTAGCGGTCCTGCTGCTGGGTTGTTGCCCTCCTACGGCCTCCTCCACGTCTCCTGATGTACTGGCCTGTCTCCTGGTAGCGCCTCCATGCTCTGGACACTACACTGACAGACACAGCAAACCTTCTTGCCACAGCTCGCATTGATGTGCCATCCTGGATGAGCTGCACTACCTGAGCCACTTGTGTGGGTTGTAGACTCCGTCTCATGCTACCACTAGAGTGAAAGCACCGCCAGCATTCAAAAGTGACCAAAACATCAGCCAGGAAGCATAGGAACTGAGAAGTGGTCTGTGGTCCCCACCTGCAGAACCACTCCTTTATTGGGGGTGTCTTGCTAATTGCCTATAATTTCCACCTGTTGTCTATTCCATTTGCACAACAGCATGTGACATTTATTGTCAATCAGTGTTGCCTCCTAAGTGGACAGTTCGATTTCACAGAAGTGTGATTGACTTGGAGTTACATTGTGTTGTTTAAGTGTTCCCTTTATTTTTTTGAGCAGTGTATATCACATGTTGAATTTAGCCACTGAATGCTGTTTAATTAGGTAGGGTAGGCTAAACAACATCACAATTGCTTGTCATGAAATTATACCTTACCTGTTTGAAGTATATTTTTATATTTCATCTTCAGTTGCTGCCAAGTACGTTTTGTGCCTGTTGGTTTGCACCTGCATAAATATTAAACACACACAATATATAAATGTTGAATATGTGGAACACTCAAGATAAAAAAATGAAGTTTTTAATTAATACTCACGCATAGACTCGGTCAGCAATTTTCTGCCACGCCAGCTCACGTTCTTTTGCTGCTGCTGCATTGCTTTTTTTCTTAAATATATATACTCATATTCTGCATACGCATTCATTAATATTTCTAACTCCACTGGGGAGAAGTAGGAGGTTCATTCCCTTTTTTCTCCTGTTGCCATGATGAATCATGTTATCTGCGTTCCATTGAGGGCTTTTTATATCCTCATGCACGTGCTTTACTCAGGGTTAACTTAACTCAGAGTTGATTGAACTAATTGTTATCACCTGTTCTGAAACCGAAAACTTTGACAGCTCAGAGTTAGTCAACCCAGAGTTCAGGTTTAAACTCAGAGTTTGTTAAACCTGCTTTCTGAAACAGGGCCCAGTAGTGTGTATGACCTGTATGCTGTAGTGTTGTATATCCGACAGGCTCCTCTCCCTCCGCATCTCTTCTGGCCCCACTTCAGACACGTGGTGTCGATGACCGCCCCAAAGTAGATGGGCGCTGGGATGCCCGCTGTTATAACACAAATACACACAAAATGATCTACCAGTAATACGGAGGTGGCTAATCTTGGTCATGGAAAAGGACAGTGTGTGCAGGATTGTGTTCCAACCCAGAGCTAACACACCTGATTCACAAGTAATACTTTTTCTAGATTACCTTTGCAACAGAGTGGATTTTTAAGAGGATTTTGTTCAGGGTTTTAATCCTAATAGAAGCTGATTAGTGGAGAAATGTGTGACTTGGAAACAAACTGGCTGCAGCTAGTTTTATATCAGTGTTACTAAGCAGCAGAGCGCTGGCTGTGGGACTGGTATGGCTTGATCAGACAGGGGTAGGAGGAAGTTGCCCCAAGACGCTGATCTAAGGTCAGTTTTGTGCCCCCCCACATGTTAATATTTTGGGTAGTAAACTGATCGTAGATCTGTGATCTGACAGTATTGACTCACCAAGTGTACGTGTGGACAGAGTATGGAACCCCAGAGCTAAGGACTTCAGTTGAGGCTTGATACACCTGCATGGAAGAACACCATCATCAACTTGAACTTTAACATAACTATGAATACAGATAATAGACATAGATCTGAAGCTATTATACATGAAATGTCATGATATGAAAGCATCCACAATTGAGTTATGGTTCATTATTAAGTTTGCATACTCAGACAGCTTTAAAGGTCAACTCAAAAGACTATTGTTGCTGACATACAGTTAGTTGACTTATGACATTCTCTGACGTAGCCAGTGAGTACCAAAGAGTGAGTACTACTGGCTTTTGTTGGTAGAGCAAGGTAGTACACCATCAGAAAGGTCTGCCCTTACTACCTTGCTATTCAGCTGTTCTCTCAAGACCCAGAGCAAAAACAGAAGCAGACCGATCTCAGACAACTAAGACGCTCTAAAAATATCAAAACAAAAAGCAAATAGGGCACTGCCAGTAACTTAATTTGTCCCAGTAAAGGTAACACATTTCATCGGGGTCAGCTGATCGAGCTTTGGGCAGATCTGCTGGATTTTTGGTTTGTGTGCGTGTGTGTGTGTGTATGCGTTTGTCTGGGTGTGTACATTTGCTAATTAAGGACTAGTTTTAGCCAGTAATAGTATTGCTCCAAATCACATTCTACTTTTCTGATATACAGTGAAAATCCTCTATTGCGGACTTTCCTGTAACCTCTGAAGTATGCCGTGGGATAAAGATTTAAATAAAATGTACTTAAAGTGTACTGAATCTATGTTTACTACTATAACCCTGAATAGACACACAGGGAGAGAGCAGGAAGAACAATGAGCTGACTCATAAAAACTTCTCTCTCAGTCCAGTCAGACCACGAATCTAGATGACGTAATTCAATCATCTGAAAACGCTATTTGATTTTTACCTTGTCAGCTTGGGGATTCGTTCTAGCAACCTTTCGGTTACCGGCCCAACCCGCTAACCACTAGGCTACCTGCCACCCTGCCATCATAATACCCATAAAACCTAGCGGTCAAACACGGAAATGGTTCCAATCGTTTTTCCACCATTCATTTTTCCCATAGGGGATTTTAGAAACACTTAAAATAAGGGCTGTGTTTCGTGTAGACGTACCCTGCTGGCATGAAGTTTTGATAACTGTAAATCTCTAAGACAAGGTGACTTTTATCAATATATTTGTCTGTATTTACCTCCCAAAAAGGAAATGCTAATTAGCTGTTAATGGTGGGAAAACAATTGGAACCAATTCCCTGTTTGACGAATATTATGACTCTATAGAGGCTCTCTCTATTTACATTTTCTTCTTCCCAATTGGCAGATCCCTCCTGATGACCCGGTTGGACATGACTCCAGCCAATAAAGTTGGAAGTCCCACACAGTTGACTACATTAAAATGGTGGAAGTCCTCAATGGCACTGCCCATGCTAATATGGCCTTTTGACCACTAGAGGCCTCTATCATTCTCTATGGTTGCAACACGGCCCTTGAAGGCCGGAATTCAATTGGATTGCGATTTGTCTGCTATGCAGCTTTTAAAGATAATGTTTCCGCGTTTGTCGTAAACACTGCATATGTCAGCTCAATCAAAAATGAACACGAAATGGTGCATTGTAGACAAAGCGCAGTTTAATTGAATCCCGGCCTAAGTCTGTTACATAGACTACATTCAACTTCTGTCAGCCATTCTGTCACCCATTGTGAGCCCATTTCACTACAGTGTTACCCATGGTGTACTACTGTACAGTAGTAGCCAAGTGTTTGTGAGAACTTTCTAGGTGAGATCATTCTGAACAAGGTGGTGCAGATAAATGTTATAGTCCTTATGCTGGTTAGGTTTTCTTCAGTGGTGTAAAGTACTTAGGTAAAAATACTTTAAAGTACTACTTAAGTTGTTTTTTGGGGTATCGGTACTTTACTATTAATATTTTGACTACTTTTACTTTTACTTCACTACATTCGTAAAGAAAATAATGTACTTTTTACTCCATACATTTTCCCTGACAATCAAAAGTACTTGTTACCTTTTGAATGCTTAGCAGGACAGGAAAATGGCCAAATTTAAGCACGTTTCAAGAGATCATGTGGTCATTCCTACTGCCTCTGGCCTGGCGGACTCACTAAACACAAATGTATTGTTTTGTAAATAATGTCTGAGTGTTGGAGTGTTACCTTGGCTATCCATACATTTTAAAAACAAGAAAATGGTGCCGTCTGCTTTGCTTAATATAAGGAATTTAAAATGATTTATACTTTTACTTTGGATGCTTAAGTATATTTTAGCAATTACAATTACTTTTGATACTTAACTATATTTCAAACCAAATACTTTTAGATTTTTACTCAAGTAGTATTTTACTGGCTGACTGACCTTTACTTGAGTAATTTTCTATTAAGGCATCTATACTTTTACTAAAGTATGACAATTGGGTACTTTTTCCACCACTGGTTTCTCAGTAGCCATGGTTACACCTTGCATTAACATGTGGTTGTCATCATCCGATCAAGAGGATCCAATCACTATCTGATCGGGATTTGTTGCGTCTACACATGGTAATATCTGTCTCTTATCTGCCCACTTCGTCCCTATTGTGACCAGATTCCCTGGTCACTCCCTGTATGCAAATTAATCCAACCTGCCTTGGACCTCCCGTTATGACACAAGCTGTATTAAATCGACAGAAAACAGCACGCTTTTATAGTTAATAGTTTTATACTCTCATCATTACAGCCTACTTTTGTTATCCAACGATTTAAGGCATAATAGACTTACTGTCCCGATAACTATTCAGAGAATCTCTCCAATCCCTAAAAACAACACCACACAAACAAGCTGAGTATCTGGATGTATGTACAAAATACAATTATTGCACAGTATAAATAAAAATTACACTTAGGCCTTAATGCACACAGTAAAAACAGAAACAGGTTAAGTTACAGAGTAGGCTACAAAGCGCATCTGAATTCCTTGGCCTTTCTGTTGCCTACGATGTTTTCAAATATTAGAACCCCTTTTCTCATATTCAGGATACTGTCTCTTCATAAATATCTTTATTTCTATATGCCATTTTAATCAGAGCTGGACGCGGTATTGGACTGTGGCATATCCGACCACAGTGCCAGTTGGCAATTGGTTTCTAAAGACCATGATCTTAATTCAACTGGCTGGCGTTCATTTTTTAAGAGGCCGGGACAACCTGTGACGTTAGCCAAATTTATACACTTTCATCGTCCGGATTCATTTACACGAAGGATATTCGTACAAGATGCGTCTTCGACTACCTCCGGAGGTAGTCAAAGAAGCAATCACAATCAGATCATAATGCGTATTTTGATTGTCTACACCTGTCGACCAATGTGGGCACAATCAGAATGTGGCATGATCAGGACAACAGACGCATGTTAGAACCAGGTACAAACGGGGCTTCTGATTGTTTCCCATTTAAGGTGCCTTGTTGTAGCCGGAGTCCCAGATTTCTTTGTGCTTTCTTGCCAACTGCTATGACCATTCCTTCTTGTTTGTGTGTGTGTGTGTGTGTGTGTGTCACTGACCTGATGAGGACCATGTAGCCTGGCGTACCACCCAGTGAGATGATAAAGGAAGTGATGACAGAAAGAGCCAGGAAGTAAGGGAAGACACGGTCACAGCCGTCTCTGTGAGGACAGTGGCCTACACTGGCTGTCAGGTTACCACTGCTCAGCCCTGCTACCACCACACAGCTACAGTTAGAGAACACCTGCAGAGGCACACACACACACACACACACACACACACACACACACACACCACACACACACACACACACACACACACACACACACACACACACACACACACACACACACACACACACACACACACACACACACACACACACACACACAACAAACACACACAAAACAATTTGACACAAAAACAACATAACTTGCTGCTCCAAAAGTTATCCAGGGTGCGAGTCAATTCCAACTGAAATCGTACTGAAATTAAAATGGAATTGACCCCACCCTGTTGCTCACAAGTTTATGAATCAATAATATGATATATCAGATTACACAGTCAGTTTGCATCGCAAATGGCACTCTATTCCCTATATAGTGTACTACTTTTAAACAGAGCCCCAAAGTAGTACACTATATAGGGAAGAGAGTGCCATTTGGGGATGCAACCTCAGTGCTGGCAATAATCCTCATCTCACCGTGTTCTTCCCTGATCCTGTGGAGGTTTGGCAGCCAGCCAGGCAGGGAGAGACGTACGTGATGCCGTTCTCTCCACAGACAGGGTCCCAGTCTCTGCCTGAACAAACACAGTCTGAGTTACAGGCTGAGAATACTGAGCGCTCCTCATACGATACACCATTCACCCTGAGAGAGAGAAAGAAAGAGGGAGAGAAATAAAGAGAATGAGAGAAAGGGAAAAGTGGGGTTGCTATTAGTTTTTTTTAAATTGCTAACATGCATTGGTCAAAACTGAAGTCATATTGTCAAAACTCTTCACAACGTCAGCTAAACAGAAGTGTATGTGGAGCAAACTGTGAATCATTTTTCATTGCTTTCACACAAAATGCATTAAATGACCACATTCTCCAAAATCCATGAACTCTTTTCTCATTCATACTCCACCACCTGTAAAACTATATATTTGCAGCACATGTTTCAAATGCTAACACACTGTTTCCAAAACTGTTAAACGCATTCAAAACAGAATGAAACATTTTGTGCATTTCTGCAATAACCAGATTGAAACATATAGAAAAGCTCAGCAGACTATTTCATCATTCCAAACACAGCTGATTGCAATTTCAGCTGCCCAAGTGTCCTGTTTTTAGTCTCATTACCAAACAGACAAAAGAGGATGGCTTTGGAATGATTTAGTTTGGAAACATGGACCAAGGAAGACAGGGTGGTGGGGAAAGAAGAGTGGCAGGGAGAGGGAGAATGCGTGGAGGACAAAAGAGAGGAAGACCAAAAGCAGTGGTCTCTGATGAGATAAGGGCTACAATTATTAACCATGTTGTAAACCATGGTCTCTCTTTGAGAGAGGCCGGTTTAAGGGTGCAACCAAATCTGCAGCGTTCAACAGTTGCATCAATAGTACGGATTTTCCGGCAAAACAACAGGTGAGATGTGCATCTTTCAATGATAATTGAACTACATATTATAGTACAATACAGTATGTTCACATTTTTTACATGTACTGACATTTTGAAATATATTGATTGTTTTGTGTTTTTCAGTAGGATCCAAAGATTGCCTCCCACAGGAAGGAGAGGCAGAATATTATCAGATGCGCAGGAAATTGCCATGGTAATTTGCAACAATGCAATAAAACTGAGGGAAATTCGGGACAGAGTGCTGGCAGACAATATCACTTTTGGGAATGTAAAAACGGTCAGCACAATGACATGCCAGAGTCCTAGAGAATCATAAGGATGAAGCAGTTGTACACTGTACCCTTTGAGAGAAACGGTGAACGTGTGAAAGAACTCCGGTATCAATATGTCCAGGTAAGATGTCTGTTCATTAACCAAACAAGGTACATACACAGCTATGCATAATGTAAAGTACTGTAAAACTGTGGCTTTACTCTATTTTAGAGTGTAATGGAGATGGAAGCCAGGCAGACTGCACATACATTCATCTTTGTGGATGAAGCTGGATTCAACCTGGCAAAAACACACCGCAGGGGAAGAAATGTGATTGGACAGAGTGCAACCGTGGATGTCCCAGGCCAGAAGAGCTAACGTCACAATGTGTGCAGCACTGTCCAATGATGGTTTGTTGTTACACAAACCACTCATTGGCCCCTACAATACAGAGGCTCATTTATTTTCTGGATGACCTGCATAATCGACTTGTGCCAGCGGTGGAGAGGGGCAAGAAACTCCCCTACCTTCGTTGTTGTGTGGGATAATGTGGCATTCCACCACTCTGCTGTAGTCAGACTGGTTTGCTGCACATCCCAGGATGTCAGTACTATGCCTGCCTCAATAGTCCCCCTTCCTAAACCCCATAGAGGAGTTTTTCTCTGCGTGGAGGTGGAAGGATTATGACCACCATCCACATCACCAGATGCCCTTACTGGATGTCATGAATGCAGGGTGTGGAGACAATTCTCCTGAAGACTGCCAGGGTTGGATTAGGCATTCCAGAAGATACTTCTCAAGATGCATCGCCAGAGAAGACATAAAGATGTGATGTTGATGAGAACTTGTGACCAAATGCAGGAGCGAGGGAGGACGAGAACTCTCACAGTACTGTACAGTATGAGTGATTATACTATACATGTTGTTGAGAACTAGAACCCTCACAGTACTGTACAGTATGAGTGATTATACTATACATGTTGATGAGAACTAGAACCCTCACAGTACTGTACAGTATGAGTGATTATACTATACATGTTGTTGAGAACTAGAACCCTCACAGTACTGTACAGTATGAGTGATTATACTATACATGTTGTTGAGAACTAGAACCCTCACAGTACTGTACAGTATGAGTGATTATACTATACATGTTGATGAGAACTAGAACCCTCACAGTACTGTACAGTATGAGTGATTATACTATACATGTTGATGAGAACTAGAACCCTCACAGTACTGTACAGTATGAGTGTTATACTATACATGTTGATGTTTTTTTGTAATTGTTATTGCAGCCCTGGAATATCAGGAATTTGTTTTTTTGTTTAAACTTATTTTTCACAAGTAAACTACTATATGCAAAGATAAAGAAAAAATAAAGGCTATTGAAGCAAATTGTTGCATCTGATTCATTCTTGTTACATATACTTTAGTACAGTCAATAAAGTGAAAGCGTTATTTATATGTTATAAAAATCATTCAAACTTCAAAGAGAAGTACATTTATGTAATGCTCCCTGTTACTGTTTTTTAGGTCAGTGTGTTATGAGTGACAATGTATACTTTCTGAGTGAGAATTGTTGCCAGTGTTATGGTCGAATAAGCTTATTTTGAGACCTGTATGAAGTGTTCTGGTGGTTTGAGTGAGTTTTGAAGGTGAGATTAACTGTTTGGCCAAGATGCATGTTGGTAATGCAGACTGTGTGAAGAGTTTTGAAAAAGTGGCTTCAGTATTGACCGATGCTTGTTAGCAATTGAAAAAAAACGAATTGATTGTAATTTATAGCGCTTTTCTTTATACAGATAATCTAATGAATACAGACATGACTTGACCTCTGCCTGCTCAGATACAGAAGGTGTGACGTGTATTTAATCAAATGCATAATAAGATATATACTGAACAAAAATATAAATGCAACAAGTGTTGGTCCCATGTTTCATGACCTGAAATAAATGATCCCAGAAATGTTCCATCTGCACAAAAAGCATATTTCTCAAATGCTGTGCACAAATTTGTAAGCATTTTATCATTTGTCAAGATAATCCCCCTGACAGGTGTGGCATATCAAGAAGCTGATTAAACAGCATGATAATTACACAGATGCACTTTGTGCTAGGGACAATAAAAGGCTACTCTAAAATTTGCAGTTTTGTCACCCAACACAATGCCACAGATGACCTCAAGTTTTGAGGGAACATGCAATTGGCATGCTGACTGCAGGAATGTCCACCAGAGCTGTTGCCAGAGATCTAATGTTAATTTCTCTACTGTGTCCTTGGGGCGGCAGGTAGCCTAGTGGTTAGAGTGTTGGACTAGTAACCGAAAGGTTTCCAGATCAAATGCCTGAGCTGACAAGGTAAAAATCTGTTGTTCTACCCCTGAACAAGGCAGTTAACCCACTGTTCCTAGGCTGTCATTGAAAATAAGAATTTGTTCTTAACTGACTTGCCTAGTTAAATTAATTAGAGAATTTGGCAGTATGTCCAACTGGCCTCACCATTGCAGACCATGTGTAACCACGCCAGCCCAAGAACTCCACATCTGGCTTCTTTACCTGCAGGATCATCTGAGACCAGCCACTCGGATAGCCGATGAAACAGGAGTATTTCTGTCTGTAATAATGCCCTTTTGTGGGGAAAAAAACATTCTGATTGGTTGGGCCTGGCTCCTCATTGGGTGGGCCTATGGCTGCGCGCCTGCCCAGTCATGTGAAATCCATAGATTAGGGCCCAATGAATTTATTTAAATTGACTGATTTTCATATATGAACTGTAACTCAGCAAAATCGCTTAAATTGTTGCATGTTACGTTTACCGATTCAATGAATACTGATGTTATGAACCAAATTCAGTGCCGGTTCTGATATTGACATTAGCAGCAAACAGCCTTGACAGAACCAGGGGGGAGAAATCCCTGATTTGCTATTCTAGACCACATCTCTCCAGTGTTAGAGGTATGCTGTCCTCTAGGAGCAAGTATTAGCATACACACTCTAGCATGTTACCTGTTTGTGGTGCTGGGAATAGAACATTTACAGAGGGTAAATACTTTGTGTACTTAAGGGCAACTTCTACCCAGAGCTCTGTGTGTGTGTGTATCCCCCACCTGTTGTAGGGCAGCGTGATCCCAGCAACTTTGACGTTCTCGCAGCTCATGACGAAGAAGAAGAGGGATAGGAAGTAGCCTATCAGAGAGGTGCCGAACGCAAACTTGGCTGCTCCCATGATGCTCAGCTTCAGCTTCTTCATGAGCAGGCCACCAGTGAAAATTCCCAACGCCACGGCAGGGATGTTGATTGTCCCTGGAACAAACACACAAACAACACACACTCTGTAAACGTTAAGACATAGGTCTCATTCTTTAGAAATATTCTTAATTCCTAGTCATGGAGGATTTAGGCCAGTACTAAGGTCTTGACGATAGGTTTAATGGGACTGAAACATCAGGTAAACCAGCCAAAGCCCTAAACCAGGCATACACTTACACACAATACCATGCTGTAGCTTTTGCTACCTTTCATATCACTGTAGCTAAAAGTCTACCTTTTATGCCAGTGCTATTCCACAACCCATTACAGCCCCATACATACAGTAGAGTAGTATAGTACTCTGGCACCCCAATGGTGGAACAAGCTCCCTCACGACGCCAGAACAGCGGAGTCAATCACCACCTTCCGGAGACACCTGAAACCCCACCTCTTTAAGGAATACCTAGGATAGGATAAAGTAATCCTTCTAACCCCCCCCCCCCTTAAAAGATTTAGATGCACTATTGTAAAGTGGTTGTTCCACTAGATATCATAAGGTGAATGCACCAATTTGTAAGTCGCTCTGGATAAGAGCGTCTGCTAAATGACTTAAATGTAAATGTAGTATAGAACCAGGCCATACCGCCCGAGACTCAGCCTTTGATATAGTTGAAAGTAGAGAGAACACACAGTAGCGCTGTCCAACTCCCACTCAAAGACCAAAGCTCTTGGTCTTTTTCATACATCAATGTACAGATATCATATTTTATCTATCTGTTCTATTACTGTAGTTATGCTAGATATCGCATTACCTTTCATACACAGCATGCAATGGTCAGGTCAATAGTGTAACATGAGGCCTATTTAGATCAGCATTCACACTGTATAGCTCAATAAAACACAGCACCTTTGATCTCCTATTGCTTGATCTAGTATTAACAATATTGTATGCGTGTGCTTTTCTATGCATAAAACGAGTCCTTTTAAGTTTCGCATCTAAACTGAACTAGCTCATGCAGGAGATGGATCAAGGCCAGTGTTGGGGGTAAGGCATTACAAAGTTATGGGTTAGAGCACTCAGATTACTTTTCTGTGGTAATGAGTAACTTAACGGGAAGATTTTTCAATTTAATTAATCAGTTACTTAATTACGTTTTCAAAGAAGCAAGTCATTATTTTTACAATATTATTTCCTTTTTTGTTTTGTTTCTAGCTAGTGAGATGGCAGAGACAACTATAGCCTTTACATCGTGGAAGAATTCGCATTACATTGAATTGGTAAGGGAAAAGGACAGGAACATCACAGTAAAACGCTAACTCTGCCTCGGGATAAGAGCCTGTCAGCTGCAAAGAACTCTACTTTAAATATCAAGAAGCACCTTCAGACCTTTTCTTGTGCGGTATAACGTTAATCAATACTTTGGAGGAAAGCAGTGAAATAAATCAACAAGGTGTGATTGAAGGTCAGCTGTTTTATTTTGACTTTGAGTCATGAACGTTGTAATGTGCACACGTTGACCTTATGAAAAGGCAACGCTCCTGTAACTTCTATGAAAATAATTCAACTAGTTGGTATCTAGACGATCTGGTTGTTGTGGTTCATGAATTGCATGTTTGCTATCTCTCTGCCAAGTTTGTATCTGTGTGTGAAACAGATTGGTAGCCAGTTATACTTGTATTGGAGCTCTCCTTTTACTGTGCCCAGTTAGTTTTATACAGCGCCTTCGCAAAGTATTTATACCCCTTGATTTTTACACATTTTATTGTGTTACAGCCTGAATTTAAAATTGATTAAATTGAGATTTTGTGTCATTGGCCTACCCACACACATAAAACCCCATAATGTCAAAGCAGAATTCTGTTTTTTTAGAAACTAATTGAAATGAAAAGCAGAAATGTCTTGATTCAATAAGTATTCAACTCCTTTGTTATGGCAAGCCTAAATAAGTTCAAGAGTAATAATGTGTTTAACAAGTCGCATAATAAGTTGCATGGACTCACTATGTGCAATAATAGTGTTTAACATGATTTATTAATGACTACCTCATCTCTGTACCCCACACATACAATTATCTGTAAAGTCCCTCAGTCTAGCAGTGAATTTCAAACAGATTCAACCACAAAGACCAGGGAGGTTTTCCAATGCCTCACAAAAAAGGGCACCTATTGGTAGATGGGTAAAAATAAATAGCAGACATTGAATATCCCTTCGAACATGGTGAAGTTATTAATTACACTTTGGATGTTGTATTAATAGACCCAGTCACTACAAAGATACAGGTGTCAGTTGCCGGAGAGGAAGGAAAGCACTCAGGGATTTTACCATGATGCCAATGTTAACTTTAAAATAGTTAGAGTTTAAAGGCTGTGATAGGAGAAAAGTGAGGATGGATCAACAACATTGTAGCTACTTCACAATACCAACCTAAATTACAGAATGAAAAGAAGGAAGCCTGTACAGAATTAAAATATTCAAAAACATGCATCCTGTTTGCAATAAGGCACTGAAGTCAAATCGCAAAACAATGTGGCAACGAAATGAACTTTATGTCCTGAATACAAAGTGTTATGTTTGGGGCAAATCACATCACTGAGTATCACTCTTCATATTTTTAAGCATGGTGGTGGCTGCATCATGTTATGGGTACTGTACGCTTGTCATCAGCAAGGACTAGGGAGTTCTTTAGGATTAAAAGAAACGGACTAAAGCTAACCACAGGCAAAATCCTAGAGGAAAACCTGGTTCAGTCTGCTTTCCAACAGACACTGGGAGACAAATTCACCTTTCAGCAGGACAATAACCTAAAACACAAGGCCAAATGTACACTTGAGATGCTTACTAAAACAACATTGAAGGTTCCTGAGTGGCCAAGTTAAGGTTTTGACATAAATCGTCTTGAAAATCTTTGGTAAGACTTGAAAATGGCTGTCTAGCAATGATCAACAACCAATTTAAGAGATCTTGAATAATTTTTTTAAGAATAATGTGTAAATATTCTACAATCCAGATGTGCAAAGCTCTTAGAGACGTACACAGAAAGACTCACAGCTGTAATCACTGCCAAAGGTGATGCTAACATGTATTGACTGAGTGATGTGAAATTACAGTATGTAAATGAGATATTTCTGTATTACATTTTCAATACATTTGAAACATTTTCTAAAAACATGTTTTCACTTTGTCATTATGGGTTATTGTGTGTAGATGGGTGAGAAATGTTTTTATTCAATCACTTTTGAATTTAGGCTGTAACAGATCAAAATGTGGAAACCAGTGGAGGCTGCTGAGGAGAGGACAGCTCATAATAATGGCTGTAATTGAGCGAATGGAATGGCATCAAACACATGGAAACCATTTTTGACGGTAGCCACTAGGCCAGGAGACCAGGGCTCGGCAACATGTGGTCCACAGGCCTAAACCTTCCCGTGAGTGATTTTCTTAGGGGGGGAAAAAAACACTGTAAAATCACAAGGAATTCAGATAACACTGAGTTTAATCTAGAAAATCTGTTCTTAAGTACCCCCACCCCAAAAAAAGTGATTGTGTCTCAAAGTAATAAAGGTATGAAATTATTGTCATTTTCAAATACAACCTATTTTTAGGCTTAGTTGTGGTCAATTTGCAGTGTACAAATGATTCTAATTATGTATGCCGTCATTGTAAATAAAAATGTGTTCTTAACTGACTTGCCTAGTTAAACAAAGTAAACTAAAAATGTTCCTGCCCCCCGACCATCCGCTCCTACAAAAATCGGCCCGTGGCTTAATCTAGTTGCCTACTCTTGCACTAGGCCTATCAGTCGTCAGAGTCAAGCCATTTAAAAGTAGTGTGCATAAAGCTAATTATGGTAGACCCTTAAAGGGCCACTGCAGCTGTTTTTATCTCAATATCAAATCATGTCTGGGTAACAATTAAGTACCTTACTGTGATCATTTTTAATTAAAAACAGTCAAAAAGAAACAAAAATAGCTTCTTAGCAAAGACCAATTTCTCAAGCAAGAATTTACCTAGGAATGTCTGGGAGTGGTCTGAGCGGGGAGGGGGAAACTGAAAACGACCTGTTATTGGCAGAGAGGTTTGGAACTCTCTTTCTTATTGGTCTATTAACAATTTTACCGCTTGGTGGTGTCACCAGGCAGGCCAAAACTCCATCCCACCAAAACAGGCAGAAATTTCAGGTGGTCTTTTCAAACAGCTCTTACACTAAAAGGGCATTATCATCATTTTCACAATTTCACAGTATTATTCCAACCTCAGTGTGGAAATATATATATAAAACACAGGATGTTTTTGACTGCACTGGGCCTATAAGAACAACCAACATACACAAGACATCTTCAGAGGACTTTTTGTTTTTGGTAACGCAGAAGTAATGTAACAAGTTACTTTCCATAGTAAGTAACGTTGCAACGTAACAAGTTACTTTTACAAGCAATGTTCTCCAACCCTGATCAAGCCATATAAGCTATATGATTGGCCAACGTTACGTACCCATCAGGAAATTGGCTTTTGATGCTGACTGTCCGTAATGCTGCTCTATGTACTTGGGCTTGTAGGTTACCATGCCGATTAGAGAGTTCAGCTGAATGATGGTCACACACAGGTAGATGAAGTACACTGGGTTCCCCAGGAGGGTTTTCAACGTTGGTATGAAATCTAGATTAAAAACCATCAACAAAACATCATCAGTCGTCAACGACATCATCAGTTGTCATGGGCATTTTTGTCTACCTTTTTACATACTATGGTCATTTCATCCAAAGCAACCTGAATTTAATATACCATTTTACCTGAATAGACTTTGAAAAAGCATTTTTAAACTCCAATCACAATCTAAACCAGAAAATGTTTTAACTTCATCCCCATTCAACAAAATACCTTTGGCCATCTCCAGAAAGCCAGCTGGCTCGTCGGCTTGGTACTTATGCTCCAGGAGAGGGGAGTCTTTGATGAAGCTAGTCCGCTCCGGGGTGCACTGGGCTGGGCCTCGGTCTGACGGGATGGGCAGGGAACGGGGCAGGAACCAGAAGGGGATGGCTGAAAGCAGGGTGATTACCCCAGCTATAAGGTAACCTAACCACCAGGCACCCACCCAGCGAGCATCACCAGGGCTTATGGTGATACTCTCTATACAGCGAGGGGAGACACAGAATTTGATTTATTAGGATCCCCATTAGCTGACGCCAAGGGCAACAGCTAGTCTTACTGGGGTCCGATATATAACGAAAAATACATTACAGACAAAAGACTTTACAATTTACATACATTTAAAAACATTAACATGTAGTGTGTGTGTGTACATCTATCAGTTACACATACATGTCAGTACATACATATAACAAGATAAGGCTATGGTGATACTCTCTATACAGGGAGGACAAGCACAGAGAGAGAGAGAGAGAGCTGTGACTGTTGGGGACAAAATACATTATGAGAATAACTGAGTACACTAGCAACGTTCCTAGCAACAAGACTTACTGGAGAGAAAAACAAGCACAGCACAGCTGCTTTTTGTGCATATCTTAACCATCTCTCCTGCTTCAAATTGGTTAATCAAATTAGGTAGCTGACGTCACTGAGCAGTGTTCTGGAGCACACTAGTTCATTTAGTCCGATAACCTAGAATCCAGAAGCATGAGCATACATAACACTTATTGAACACAGTCAGTGAGTGCACTCTAGGAACGACAATGAACTTAACTCAGAGCCCTGTTTGTTAGTCCAGTAGTAACAGAACAGAGGCGAATGCCCTGTCTCTGTCTAAACTGGAGAACTCACTAGTCCAAAAGTGTGTAGGTGGCCTAGACAGAATACTTTGTAGATACCGGTTACTCACCCATGTTGACAAATCCAATGTCCACATATATTTTGGCACACAGGGATCCCAGTAAATAGCCAAACACAGGACCAATGACTGCTATGGTCTGAACGCAGCCTGAAATATGAAAGACGCACATGCATGCACGAACACACACAGCAATTGATTTATTATACTAACCAGAGACAGTTCCATAAGTCAACAATAAGACAGTTGTTGTGTGATTTTTAAAAGGTCAAAGAGATGCTTCTGTTTATATGGACCGTTCGTCCATTCATGTTATCACAACGAGGTAGATTCAATCAGATCCCGCGTTAACCAGCGATAGCAGACACCCGCATAGCGGATGTTTTGGCGATGTGGTTAGAGCCATCAAATCAGTGAGCAGCTGCTCTTGCGCTCATTGTCAAAGCCACACCCACTCCACTTGCGTTAGAAGTTCAGAACGAGAAAGTGTAGGCTATATAGAAATAACTACGCTCAAATTGAAAAATCATTAAACTAAATAAATGAAAAAAAAAGTATTATCCTAATCGAGATCACATTCCAGTGTTCGAAAAATGGCTGCATGCCATTTCTGTTAATGCAAGCGTGTAGCGCCCAACGCAGGAAATGAGAAGCAGGTACAAGGAGTGAACCATTTAATATAGACTGACATGCAACGGAACAAGAACAGCATCTGGACATGAACACGACACAACAAACAAGGCTACTACAGGGAACAACACAGAGGAGCAGACATATGGAGCGTTGTAACGGAAGGTCCTGTGTTGTAATATAGACTGTCATGGTTGCTAGCTACTATGACAAAGACCAAAGCCGGCGCAAGTACCGTTGAGGACAGTGCCAGTGGTGTCTCTCTATCACACATGAAGGATCTTTTAAACAAACAAAAAGAGACCTACAGTGAGGGAAAAAAGTATTTGATCCCATGCTGATTTTGTACGTTTGCCCACTGACAAAGAAATGATCAGTCTATAATTTTAATGGTAGGTTTATTTCAACAGTGAGAGACAGAATAACAACAAAAAAATCCAGAAAAACACATGTCAAAAATGTTATAAATTGATTTGCATTTTAATAAGGGAAATAAGTACACTGCTCAAAAAAATAAAGGGAACACTTAAACAACACAATGTAACTCCAAGTCAATCACACTTCTGTGAAATCAAACTGTCCACTTAGGAAGCAACACTGATTGACAATACATTTCACATGCTGTTGTGCAAATGGAATAGACAACAGGTGGAAATTATAGGCAATTAGCAAGACACCCCCAATAAAGGAGTGGTTCTGCTGGTGGGGACTACAGACCACTTCTCAGTTCCTATGCTTCCTGGCTGATGTTTTGGTCACTTTTGAATGCTGGCGGTGCTTTCACTCTAGTGGTAGCATGAGACGGAGTCTACAACCCACACAAGTGGCTCAGGTAGTGCAGCTCATCCAGGATGGCACATCAATGCGAGCTGTGGCAAGAAGGTTTGCTGTGTCTGTCAGCGTAGTGTCCAGAACATGGAGGCGCTACCAGGAGACAGGCCAGTACATCAGGAGACGTGGAGGAGGTCGTAGGAGGGCAACAACCCAGCAGCAGGACCGCTACCTCCGCCTTTGTGCAAGGAGGAGCAGGAGGAGCACTGCCAGTGCCCTGCAAAATGACCTCCAGCAGGCCACAAATGTGCATGTGTCTGCTCAAGCGGTCAGAAACAGACTCCATGAGGGTGGTATGAGGGCCCGATGTCCACAGGTGGGGGTTGTGCTTACAGCCCAACACCGTGCAGGACGTTTGGCATTTGCCAGAGAACATCAAGATTGGCAAATTCGCCACTGGCGCCCTGTGGTCTTCACAGATGAAAGCAGGTTCACACTGAGCACGTGACAGACGTGACAGAGTCTGGAGACGCCGTGGAGAACGTTCTGCTGCCTGCAACATCCTCCAGCATGACCGGTTTGGCGGTGGGTCAGTCATGGTGTGGGGTGGCATTTCTTTGGGTGGGGTGGCATTCCTCCATGTGCTCGCCAGAGGTAGCCTGACTGCCATTAGGTACTGAGATGAGATCCTCAGACCCTTTGTGAGACCATATGCTGGTGCGGTTGTCCCTGGGTTCCTCCTAATGCAAGACAATGCTAGACCTCATGTGGCTGGGGTGTGTCAGCAGTTCCTGCAAGAGGAAGGCATTGATGCTATGGACTGGCCCGCCCGTTCCCCAGACCTGAATCCAATTGAGCACATCTGGGACATCATGTCTCGCTCCATCCACCAACGCCACGTTGCACCACAGACTGTCCAGGAGTTGGCGGATGCTTTAGTCCAGGTCTGGGAGGAGATCCCTCAGGAGACCATCCGCCAACTCATCAGGAGCATGCCCAGGCGTTGTAGGGAGGTCATACAGGCACGTGGAGGCCACACACACTACTGAGCCTCATTTTGACTTGTTTTAAGGACATTACATCAAAGTTGGATCAGCCTGTAGTGTGGTTTTCCACTTTAATTTTGAGTGTGACTCCAAATCCAGACCTCCATGGGTTGATAAATTGGATTTCCATTGATTGTTTTTGTGTGATTTTGTTGTCAGCACATTCAACTATGTAAAGAAAAAAGTATTTAATAAGATTATTTCTTTCATTCAGATCTAGGATGTGTTGTTTAAGTGTTCCCTTTATTTTTTTGAGCAGTATATTTGACCCCCTCTCAATCAGAAAGATTTCTGGCTCCCAGGCTTCTTTTATACAGGTAACGAGCTGAGATTAGGAGCACACTCTTAAAGGGAGTGCTCCTAATCTCAGTTTGTTACCTGTATAAAAGACACCTGTCCACAGAAGCAATCAATCAATCAGATTCCAAACTCTCCACCATGGCCAAGACCAAAGAGCTATCCAAGGATGTCAGGGACAAGATTGTAGACGTACACTTGGCTGGAATGGGCTACAAGACCATCGCCAAGCAGCTTGGTGAGAAGGTGACAACAGTTGGTGCGATTATTCTCAAATGGAAGAAACACAAAATAACTGTCAATCTCCCTCGGCCTGGGGCTCCATGCAAGATCTCACCTCATGGAGTTGCAATGATCATGAGAACGGTGAGGAATCAGCCCAGAACTACACGGAGGATCTTGTCAATGATCTCAAGGCAGCTGGGACCACAGTCACCAAGAAAACAATTGGTAACACACTACGCCGTGAAGGACTGAAATCCTGCGGCGCCCGCAAGGTCCCCCTGCTCAAGAAAGCACATATACATGCCCGTCTGAAGTTTGCCAATGAACATCTGAATGATTCAGAGGACAACTGGGTGAAAGTGCTGTGGTCAGATGAGACCAAAATGGAGCTCTTTGGCATCAACTCAACTCGCCGTGTTTGGAGGAGGAGGAATGCTGCCTATGACCCCAAGAACACCATCCCCACCGTCAAACATGGAGGTGGAAACATTATGCTTGGGGGTGTTTTTCTGCTAAGGGGACAGGACAACTTCACTGCATCAAAGAGACGATGGACGGGGCCATGTACCGTCAAATCGTGGGTGAGAACCTCTTTCTTCCCTCAGCCAGGGTATTGAAAATGGGTCGTGGATGGGTATTCCAGCATGACAATGACCCAAAACACACGGCCAAGGCAACAAAGGAGTGGCTCAAGAAGAAGCACATTAAGGTCCTGGAGTGGCCTAGGCAGTCTCCAGACCTTAATCCCATAGAAAATCTGTGGAGGGAGCTGAAGGTTTGAGTTGCCAAACGTTAGTCTCGAAACCTTAATGACTTTGGGAAGATCTGCAAAGAGGGGTGGGACAAAATCCCTCCTGAGATGTGTGCAAACCTGGTGGCCAACTACAAGAAACGTCTGACCTCTGTGATTGCCAACAAGGATTTTGCCACCAAGTCATGTTTTGTAGAGGGGTCAAATACTTATTTCCCTAATTAAAATGCAAATAATTTTATAACATTTTTGACATGCGTTTTTCTGGATTTGTTTGTTGTTATTCTGTCTCTCACTGTTCAAATAAACCTACCATTAAAATTATAGACTGATAATTTCTTTGTCAGTGGGCAAACGTACAAAATCAGCTGGGGATCAAATACTTTTTTCCCCTCACTGTATATGCAGTTCTTACAACAACAAGAAAATAGTTTCAAGTCTTTGTCCAAATACTTGTGGATTCTACTAATAAAAGAATGGACGACCTGACCAGAGAGGTCCAGGACCTAAAGAACAGTTTGCGGTTCTCCCAGGGTGAGCTCGACGAGATGAAACAGGAGAACGGCAAGATGACAGCAATCTGTAAGTCATTGAGAGAGGT
Organism: Salmo salar; assembly: GCF_965601325.2. Lineage (NCBI taxonomy): Eukaryota > Metazoa > Chordata > Actinopteri > Salmoniformes > Salmonidae > Salmo > Salmo salar. The sequence goes on from NC_138297.1 coordinate 44,427,155, forward strand.
AATCAGTTCTGTGTGTGAATCCATGATAACAATGACAGATAAATCAGACTATCTCGAGGGACAATCAAGGCGAAACAACATGGTTGTGGACGGAATTGCAGAATCTCAACATGAGACCTGGATGAAGTCTGAGGACAAAGTGAGGGAAATTATCTCTGAGAAATTGAAATTGGACCACAGGAAGATTGAGGTGGAGCGCACCCACAGGACTGGAAAACCCACCACCGGCCCAGGTGATAGGCCCAGGCCGATACTGGTCAAGTTCCTGAGGTTCAAGGACAAGGTAGCTGTTCTGGAAAGAGCCAAGAACTTAAGAGGAACGTATATCTTCCTCGACGAGGACTATCCTGAAGCTGTGCGCCAGAAGAGGAAAGAACTGAACCCAGCCATGAAAGCTGCCAGAGCATGTGGGGACATTGCGTACATCCGCTACGACAGGCTCATTGTCCACCCTCCCTCCCAGAAGACTGGAAGGGATGAGAGAGCCAAGCCTATGGGTTCGTAGCCTTAACCCCGCAGCACACACACCGATTGATTAATGGACTGCTGAATGTATATATTTTTTTCAGTATTATGTCTATCTCTGATAAGCTACACAGGAAAGGGCTGAAAATAGCCCATATTAATATAAGTAGCCTTAGAAATAAGGTTCATGAAATCAATAACATCAGATAACATTCATATATAAGCCATTTCTGAGACTCACTTAGATAATTCATTTGATGATACATCAGTAGCAATACAAGGATATAACATTTATAGAAGAGACAGAAATGCTTATGGGGGAGGAGTTGCTCTATATATTCAGAGCCATATCCCTGTAATGCTTAGAAAAGATCTTATGTCAAGTGTTATTGAAGTGTTGTGGTTGCAGGTTCACTTGGCACATCTAAAGCCTTTTCTTCTGGGGTGTTGCTATAGGCCACCAAGTGCAAGCAGTCAGTATCTAAATAATATGTGTGAAACGCTTGATAGTGTATGTGAAGTAAACAGAGAGGTCTACTTTCTTGGGGACCTGATATTGACTGGTTTTCATCAAGCTGTCCGCTCAAGAGGAAGCTTCTTACTGTAACCAGTGCCTGTAATCTGGTTCAGGTTATTAATCAACCTACCAGGGTGTTTCTAAACACTACAGGAACAAGATCATCCACAAGTATCGATCACATTTTTACTAATGCTGTAGAACTTTGTTCTAAAGCTATATCCGTACCCATTGGATGCAGTGATCACAATATAGTGGCTATATCCAGGAAAGCCAACAGCTAGGCCTAAAATAGTGTATAAGAGATCATACAAAAGATTTTCCTGTGACTCTTACTGTATGTGGATGATGTTAAAAATACTTGTTGGTCTGATGTGATTATAATGAGGAGCATCAGGGGCTGCACTTGATAAATTTATGAAATTGCTTCTTCCAATTATTGATACACATGCACCTGTTAAGAAACTGACTGTTAGAACAGTTAAGGCTCCATGGATTGATGAGGAATTGAAAAACTATGGTTGAAAGAGATGGGGCAAAAGGAGTGGCTAATAAGTCTGGCTGTATATCTGACTGACTTACTTACTGCAAATTGAGAAACTATGTGACTAAACTCAACAAAAAGAAGAAGAAACTGTATTATGAAGCCAAGATCAATGATATAAAGAATGATGGAAAAACAACTTTGGAGTACTTTGAATGAAATTACCGTAATTTCCGGACTATAAGCCGCAACTTTTTTTCCCACGCTTTGAACATCGCGGCTTAAACAATGACGCGGCTAATATATGGATTTTTCCCGCTTTCAAATTTTTTTCTAAAAAAAAACACATTCTGTGATGTGCTCAGTTTTTGGGCGGCATGAAGCTTTCATTAGACCAATGAAATTGCCGAACGAGTTAAGGTCAAACAACTTTTTTTTTTACTGTTTAGATTAAATCGAGCACTCTCAAACTTCCCATCATTCTGATTACGGTAGTCATTTTGTCACCCTCATCATGGCAAAGACACGGAGAAATGCATATGATGCAGCTTTCAAGTTGAAGGCGATTGATCTGGCTGTTGGAAAAGGAAATAGAGCTGCTGCACGGGAGCTTGGTCTTAATGAGTCGATGATAAGACGTTGGAAACAGCAGCGTGAGGAATTGACTCAGTGCAAAAAGACAACTAAAGCTTACTGCAAATTTTTTATTTTTTGTTACAAGCCGTGTTTCGTTAAAGCCTATTTATTTTTGTTACAAGCCGTGTTTCATTAAAGCCTATTTATTTTTGTTACAAGCCGTGTTTCGTTAAAGCCTATTTATTTTTGTTACAAGCCGTGTTTCGTTAAAGCCTGCGTAAAGTTCATTTGTTTCAATGTACCGGTAGGCACCTGCGGCTTATAGACATGTGCGGCTTATTTATGTAAAAAAAAAAAAAAAAACATTTTAAATTCAGTGGGTGCGGCTTATATTCAGGTGCGCTCAATAGTCCGGAAGTTACGGTATGGGCAGAAAGACAAATTCAACTCCATCTTTCATCGAATCAGATGGCTTATTCCTCACAAAACCATTTGATGTTGCCAATTATTTTAATAATTATTTCATTGGCAAAATGGGCAAACTTAGGCAGGAAATGCCCACGACAAACAGTGAGAAATTATATTAATGTATAAAAAAACTAATAATGAAAGAAAAGCAATGCAAGTTTGAATTTTGTAATGTTAGTATGGGAGAGGTGGAAAGATTATTAACGATCAATAATGACAAATCTCCTGACATTGACAACTTAGATGGAAAGCTCCTGAGGATGGTAGCTGACTATAGCCACTCCTATCAGTCATATTTTTAATCTGAGCCTAGAGGAAAGTCTTTGTAAGCCAAAGTTATTCCGCTACCCAAGCGTGGTAAAGTGGCCTTTACTGGTTCTAACAGCAGACCTATAAGCTTGCTGCCAGCTCTTCGCTAACTGTTGGAAAAAAATGGTGTTTCGCCAAATACAATGCTATTTCTCTGTAAAAAATTAACAACAGACTTTCAGCATGCTTATAGAGAAGGGCACTCAACATGTACTGCACTGACACAAATGACTGATGATTGGTTGAAATAAATTGATAATAAGAAGATTGTGGGAGCTATACTGTTAGATTTCAGTGCAGCCTTTGATATTATTGACCATAACCTGTTGTTGAAAAAAACGTAACTTCCTAGGGCTAGGCCTCTTTTTTCTCAATTTCCACCTGAATGACGTGCCCAAAGTAAACTGCCTGTTGCTCAGACCCTGAAGCCAGGATATGCATATAATTGGTACCATTGGAAAGGAAACACTTTGAAGTTAGTTTGTAGAAATGTTAAAATAACGTAGGAGAATATAACACAGTAGGAGAAAATCCAAAGAAAAACCATCCAGAATTTTATGGGGGAGAGACCATCCTCTTAGGATGGCAAGTATAAGGTCATACTGAAAATTAGCTCCCTGGATGCAATTCCTATGGCATCCACAGGGTGTTAGCAGTCTATGTTCAAGGTTTCAGGCTTGTAACTTCAAAAACGAATAGGAAATATCAGTTTTAGTACAGGGACACAGTCTTGGAAATTCGTGTTTGCATGCGCCATGAAGACAGGACGCACCTGCTAAAATCAGTTTCCTATTGAACATACTTCTTTCCGTAAGAAATATTATAGTTTGATTACATTTTAGGGTATCTGAGGAGTATATAGAAACATATTTTGACTTGTTGAAACAAAGTTTAGGGGTATATTTTAGGATTCCTTTCTCTGCATGTTGAACGAGTGGATTACTCAAATCGGTGGCGCCAACTGAACAGACTGTTTGGGATATAAAGAAGGATTTTATCTAACAAAATGACACTACATGGGACGCTTTGGATGACAAATCAGAGGAAGATTTTCAAAAAGTAAGTGAATATTTAATCATATTTGTGAATTTATGAAACCTGTGCCGGTGGAAAAATATTTTGATGAGGTGCGCCGTCCTCAAACAATCGCATGGCATGTTTTCGCTGTAATAGCTACTGTAAATCGGACAGTGCAGTTAGATTAACACAAATTTAAGCTTTCAACCGATATAAGACACTTATATATACCTAAATGTTTAATATCCATCATTTTTATGATTATTAATTTGAATTTCGCGCTAGCGTGACGCCTAGCCCTAAATTAAGTGCTATGACTTTTCAACCTCTGCCATATCGTGGATTCAGAGCTATCTATCTAATAGAACTCTTTAATGGAAGCGTCTCTAATGTCAAACATGTAAAGTGTGGTGTACCGCAGAGAGAGCAGCTCTCTAGGCCCTCTAATCTTTTCTATTTTTACCAATGACCTGCCACTGGCATTAAATAATGCATGTGTGTCAATGTATGCTGATGATTCAACCATATATGCATCAGCAACCACAGCTAATGAAGTCACTAAAACCCTTAACAAAGAGTTGCAGTCTGTTTTGGAATGGGTGGCCAGTAATAAACTGGTCCTGAACATCTAAAACTAAGAGCATTGTATTTGGTACAAATCATTCCTTAAGTGCTAGATCTCAGCTGAATCTGGTAATGAATGGTGTGGCTGTTGAACAAGTTGTGGAGACTGAATTACTTCGCGTTACCTTAAAATGTAAACTGTCATGGTCAAAACATATAGATTCAATGGTTGCAAAGATGTGGAGAGGTCTAGCCGTAATAAAGAGAGGCTCTGCTTTATTGACACAACACTCCAAAAAGCAAGATCTGCAGGCTCTAGTTTTGTCTAATATTGATTATTGTCCAGTCGTGTGGTCCAGTGCTGCAAGGAAAAACCTAGTTAAGCTGCAGCTGGCCCAGAACAGAGCGGCACGTTTTACTCTTAACTGTAATTAGAGGACTAATATTAATACTATGCATGCCAGTCTCTCTAGGCTAAGAGTTGAGGAGAGACTGACTGCATCACTTCTTCTTTTAATAAGAAACATTAATGTGTTGAAAATCCCAAATTGTTTGCATAGTCAACTTACACACAGCTCTGACACACACTTATCCCACCAGACATGTGCATTTGGAAGACCCATTGGCGGCCAAGCATTAACTTCCTGACTGATGTCTTGAGATGTTGCTTCAATATATCCACATAATTTCCCCTCCTCATGATGCCATTTATTTTGTGAAGCGCACCAGGCCCTCCTGCAGCAAAGCACCCTCACAACATGATGCTGCCACCCCCGTGCTTCACGGTTGGGATGGTGTTCTTTGGCTTGCAAGCCTCCCACTTTTTCCTCCAAACATAACAATGGTCATTATGGCCAAACAATTCTATTTTTGTTTCATCAGACCAGAGGACATTTCTCCAAAAAGTACGATATTTGTCCCCATGTGCAGTTGCAAACCGTAGTCTGGCTTTTTTTATGGCGGTTTTGGAACAGTGGCTTCATCCTTGCTGAGCGGCCTTTCAGGTTATGTCGATACAGGACTCGTTTTACTGTGGATATAAATACATTTGTACCTGTTTCCTCCAGCATCTTCACAAGGTACTTTGCTGTTGTTCTGGGATTGATTTGCACTTTTCACACCAAAGTACGTTAATCTCTAGGAGACAGAACGCGTCTCCTTCCTGAGCAGTATGACGGCTGCGTGGTCCCATGAAGTTTGTACAGATGAACGTGGTACCTTCAGGCGTTTGGAAATTGCTCAAAAGGATAAACCAGACTTGTGGAGGTCAAAAATTATTTTTCCAATGTAGTCAAGCAAAGAGGCACTGAGTTTAAAGGTAGGCCTTGAAATACATCAACAGGTACACCTCCAATTGACTCAAATTATGTCAATTAGCCTATCAGAAGCTTCTAAAGCCATGACATCCTTTTCTGGGATTTTCCAAGCTGTTTAAAAGGCACAGTCAACTTAGTGTATGTAAACTTCTGACCCACTGTCTAACATCTGTCTGTAAACAATTGTTGGAAAAATGACTTGTGTCATGCACAAAGTAGATTGCCAAAACTATAGTTTGTTAACAAGAAACTTGTGGAGTGGTTGAAAAATGAGTTTTAATGACTCCAGCCTAAGTATGTAAACTTCCGACTTCAACTGTATATGCAGGGGCAATCAACAAAGTGAGGGAGTCCAGGTCCAATGATTGCAGCTGCGCGTAATGACGGTAACAGGTGCTATAATGACGGGTAGTCTGGCGCTCGAAGGGGGAGCGGGAGCAGGCGTGACAGAGCGACCCTGTGCAGCCAATGGCAATGCCTGCTTTACGTGTTAAGCTGGGAGCCACTTGTGGATTTGACAGCTCTAATGCAGTTCCACCTCCCACACCGTATTAAACATCAGCTATCCGGATGTTGGCTAAAGCGGATCTGATTGAATCGGGCCCTTAGTGTATGAATCAGATTGAAAAGCAGTTTATTCAGACCGTCAGATCTACTTAACATATTGTACTTCAAATCATGCACAGTGACATTATCTAAAATGTGTTTACATTTCTAATTGGTCTATTACCAATGTAAAATGCAGCATTTTCCTCCCTGGCGAAATCATCTATGTACGAGATCCCAAGGGGCTGCACTGGCGTCTCCCCGATCCCTCGTAAGACGTTCCCAAGGAACACATAGATCCACATGGAGAGGTTGGACTCTCCTTCACAACCTACTGGGAAGGGGGAGAGAGAGAATAGATACAGCACTGTGTGTGTGTGTGTGTGTGTGTGTGTGTGTGTGTGTGTGTGTGTGTGTGTGTGTGTGTGTGTGTGTGTGTGTGTGTGTGTGTGTGTGTGTGTGTGTGCGTGCGTGAGTGCGTGCATGTGCACATGTGTGTGAGCAAGTGTGTGTGAGCAAGTGTGAGTGAGCGTGTGTATGCGTGTGTCCATGAGTACATGTGTGTGTGTGTTGGTTTGTGTTTGCGTGGTTGAATGCATGTATGCACATGAACTTGTGTGTGTGTGTGTGTGTGTGTGTGTGTGTGTGTGTGTGTGTGTGTGTGTGTGTGTGTGTGTATGTGTGTAGGTGACACACCTGTCCCTGTGCTTGGTGCCTCAGAAAGCGGGTCACCCGAAGCTTGCGCGGAGGGTGACAACAGGCGCGCTGGACATGGAGAGAGGTTATTGGTTGAATTCACTGACGATCGGATTGACGTTTCGAACTTATAGCTGCGTACAAAACACCAATGCGACTGTTTAGCGAAGGGAGGGGAGAAAGCACCACGTTATACAGTTAGAGAGGACAGAGACAAAGCAGAACATGAGTGCTTTGGATATGCAATGAAACATTTAGGAGACACCGTTTTATACATTCAAGCGCATCATGTGACACGCAATACTTAATGATAGGAAGAAGCTTTCCTGGCTTCACCTGTAAAATACAAACAATTGACGTCTGAAATGTTTTTCAGAAAAACATCCCACAGCTGTAGAAATGCATATAGTAAAACTTCTCTTGGCATTCAATAAAGAGACTCCATACAGTGCAGCATATATTCTTTAAGATTCCATATGTTCCCATCTTGTGGGAGAGATAAAACATTCGGACTGATCAAACTTTCATGACCAAGCCAAGCTAATGAGAACACATGATAACACACTACAATGCTTCATCTCACAAACGATGGTACACAATATATAAGATATGTGCATAATTCAGTATTCAGATATGTGCAAAATTCAAAAGCAACTCGCTACACCCGCAATAACATCTGCTAAATTTGATTTGAAAAGGAAGCTGGAAACCCAAGCATTGTAAGTTAATCCTCCTTCAAATTAAAAGTCAGTAAAACCTCACCGTCCGATGAGGAAGTGTGGCAGAGCGATGATGAATGTTCCCACTGCCATCAGTACACAGCCCATTGCTATGATCTTGGGCCGATGCAGCTTTGCACCAAAGTAGCTCACGAATGCTATCACCAACAGGTTACCTGGTAGGGGGACAGACAGAGACAGAATTTGTCTGTTCTTAGTTGCCATTTCAATTCTCAAATTGACAAATCTGATGAATCGAGATTCAATTCACAAGTTGGAAAAGTAAAATGCATTTTCACTTAAGAGTTTTTCTGTTTACAACTCTATTTCGATTCCATTCCTGAATGGATCAATCACAATGCCTAATTCCTCTCATTGATGTGTGTTGCCATGGTGAGTTTCAACATAGTGGCACCGTTGGTTTCCTAATTCCCACTATAGAGTGATTCATCATGAAACCCAGACAAAAAAAAGGACTTTGTTGACATATATTTGACATTTGTATCAAAAAGCATAATTTTGAAATAATTAATCAAAGTTGGTATATTGCTGATATTTTAGCCAAGACTGCATAATGTCTCATCTGTAGATGTTACAAAGCAAAAATTGGTGTCATGTGAAGCTTTACCGCTTGCTCTGTAATATGAGTAGTATTCTGATTTCAATAACACATTTTCTACAATAACATATTAATATAGAAAAATAAACATGAATATACAAAAATGTATTCTGCAAATGTTCCAATATATTGTTGAAAATAATATACAGTGCATTTGGGAAGAATTCAGATCCAATGACTTTTACCACATTTTGTTAGGTTACAGCCTTATTCTAAAATGTATTAAATTGTATTTTTCCTCATCAAACTACACACAATACCCCATGATGACAAAGCAAAAACTGTTTTTACTCAGTATTTTGTTAACACAGCTTTGGCAGCGATTTCAGCATTGATTCTTCTTGGGTATGACACTACAAGCTTGGCACACCTGTATTTGGGAGTTTCTCCCATTCTTCTCTGCATATCCTCTCAAGCTCTGTCAGGTTGAATGGGGAGCATTGCTGCACAGCTATTTTCAGGTCTCTCCAGAGATGTTCAATCAGGTTCAGGTCCGGGCTCTGGCTGGGCCACTCAAGGACATTCAGAGACTTGTCCAGAAGCCACTCCTGCATTGTCTTGGCTGTGTGCTTAGGGTCGTTGTGAACCTTCGCCCCAGTCTGAGGTCCTGAGCACTCTGGAACAGGTTTTCATCAAGGATCTCTCTGTACTTTGCTCAGTTCATCTTTGCCTCGATCCTGACTAATCTTTTTTTTATTTAATCAATTTTAGAATAAGGCTGTAATGTAACAAAATGCGGAAAAAGTCAAGGGGTCTGTACTCTACGGGCATATCAAAGTTCCTGTCACGTCCTGGCCAGTATAAGGGTTAATTGTCATTGTAGTTTGGTCAGGACGTGGCAGAGGGTATTCGTTTTATGTGGTTCGGGGTGGTGTGTTTGTTGAAGGGGCATTTGATTTAAGTATTCCGGGGTGTTTGTGAGCACTGCGTTATTGAGCCTGCTACACTGTTGTGAGTCGTGAGTACTGTTTATTGTTTTGTTTTTTTGTTCTGTGGATGCTTCACATTTTTCATTAAAAGAATGAGTATCCATATACCCGCTGCATTTTGGTCTTCCCTGCAACACCACGACGAATTTCGTGACAGAATTCCCCACCAAACTTGGACCAAGCAGCAGAGGAACGAGGAGGAAGGATGGACATGGACAGAAATAAGGTTGAGCGTTTCCAGGGCTATGGAGGAGTTTAGGAAACTCGAGAGGCAGCCCCAATAATTTTTTTTGGGGGGGGCACAAGGGCAGTTTTGCGGGGCAAGAATGGAGCCCCAGGCCAGCTCCCCGCACTAGCCCGAAGGTGCGTGTCTCCAGGCTGGCACGTCCAGTACCAGCCCCACGCACAAGGCTTCTAGTGCGTCAGTCCAGCCCCGTCAGTCAGGAGTCGCCAGAGATGCCAGGGTGGCCAAACTGCCCGCAGCTGCCAGGGTGGCCAGACTGCCCGGAGCTGCCAGAGTGGCCAGACTGCCCGGAGCTGCCAGAGTGGCCAGACTGCCCGGAGCTGCCAGAGTGGCCAGACTGCCCGCAGCTGCCAGAGTGGCCAGACTGCCCGGAGCTGCCAGAGTGGCCAGACTGCCCGGAGCTGCCAGACTGCCCCAGCGGCCAGGATCAGCCAGAGTGGCCCATCTGCCCAGAGTCTGCCGATGACCAAAACCCAAGGGAGTCTAGCAGCAACCTTGAACTGAGTAAGTCTGACAATTCAGAACTTAAAGAGATTAACTGTTTAATTGCTGAGTCTGCATACAGGGTGGAGAGGTGGAGGTCTGCCCATGAACCGGAGCAGGGGGAGTCTGCCTACGGTCCGAGGCTGATCGGGTCGGTCGGCACTCTGGAGGACAATAGGCCGGAGCCTGAACCACAACCTGCATAGGTGGGTTGGGGAGGGGGGGTGTAGCACAAGTGCCGTCGGTGACGGCAGCCACTCTCCCTTCCCTCCCTTTAGTTTAGGGGGATTTTTGTTGTTGTTTGGGGTTTTTGTTTTTCTTAAGGTGCTTCCGGGGTTAGCACCTTTAGGGGGGGGGGGGGGGGGGGGGGGGGTACTGTCACATCCTGGCCAGTATAAGGGTTAATTGTCATTGTAGTTTGGTCAGGACGTGGCAGAGGGTATTCGTTTTATGTGGTTCGGGGTGGTGTGTTTGTTGAAGGGGCATTTGATTTAAGTATTCCGGGGTGTTTGTGAGCACTGCGTTATTGAGCCTGCTACACTGTTGTGAGTCGTGAGTACTGTTTATTGTTTTGTTTTTTTGTTCTGTGGATGCTTCACATTTTTCATTAAAAGAATGAGTATCCATATACCCGCTGCATTTTGGTCTTCCCTGCAACACCACAACGAATTTCGTGACAGTTCCAGAGTTGGATCTCTGCTAGTTTTAAAGTTATGGCCCATTTAATAAAGAGAAATTGGCAAAGTAGGCAATGTAACCAATCACAGCCCTCCTTTTACTTATTTGGTGACCACTTGGAATCCATTTCCACATTCACTCTGTTGGTAATGCTTACAAATTGAATCATAAGAAAAGAAGAACTCTACAAATCGAATGACCAAGGGCCAATTGAATGACTGTGCCGTGACCTGGATAGAGAGAGGAAGGAGGGGGGTTGGGGTAGAGCGAGAGAGAGAGGGGTGGGTGAGTGAGTGAGTGAGTGAGTGAGTGAGTGAGTGAGTGAGTGAGTGAGTGAGTGAGTGAGTGAGTGAGTGAGTGAGTGAGTGAGTGAGTGAGTGAGTGAGTGAGTGAGTGAGTGAGTGAGTGAGTGAGTGAGTGAGAAAAAGTGGGGGAAGTTGAGAGAGGGAAACAGAGTGAAAGAAAGACCGAGAGAGAGAGAGAGAGAGAGAGAGATAGAAAATTGGGGTAGTGGAGGAGAGTGGTGGACAATAAAAACTTTAATGAGGTAAAAGAAAAGCAGCCATTTCATGATGGAACCAATTGTTGTTTTTCAAGGATGGAGGGATGACGTCCATTCCTTAAGGACCTCCATCCGCTCTCATTATTAAGAGGAGTGAGTAGGCTATTCTCCAAGGGTGCTGGATTTGGGAAGTACCACTTCATAAACCTGCTGTAGAATGCCTAAACTTCTGAACTCCAGAAATAACTGTTCTCTGACTAAGGCAAACCTAGCACTTGGAAATGCCAGATAGTTGAATTGTCATTGTGCCCCTTCGTTAGTTTAAAATACTGCTTAAGGAAAATAACTGTTTTGATTGTGCTGAGAGCTATTGTGCTGAAAACACCTGAACTGATGATCTCTGACTGTGAATGTGTTGATTTTTCCTTCATCCAATTAGAATACTGTGTGGACTAGAAAAACTGCTTTGTTTGTTGCTAACGGTTTCACAAAAGGGAAACGTCTCTATAGTTTTAACAGGTCAAGATGTTACAACATGTCTATAAGCCACAGGTGCCTACCAGTACATTGAAACAAATGAACTTTACACAGGCTTTAACGAAACACGGCTTGTAACAAAAATAAATAGGCTTTAACGAAACACGGCTTGTAACAACAACAACAAAAAAAATTGCAGTAAGCTTTAGTTGACTCTGCGGTCCAACTCATCCCAAACCTTCTCAATTGGGTTGAGGTCAGGTGATTGTGGAGGCCAGGTCATCTGATGCAGCACTCCATCACTCTCCTTCTTGGTCAAATAGCCCTTACACAGCCTGGAGGTATGTTGGGTCATTGTCCTGTCGAAAAACAAATGATAGTCCCACTAAGCGCAAACCAGATGGGATGGCGTATCGCTGCAGAATGCTGTGGTAGACATGCTGATTAAGTGTGCCTTGAATTCTAAATAAATCACTGACAGTGTCATGCAGCAAAGCACCCCCACACCATCACACCTCCTCCTCCATGCTTCACGGTGGGAACCACACATGCGGAGATCATCTGTTCACCTTCTCTGCATCTCAGAAAGACACGGCGGTTGGAACCAACAATCTCAAATTTGGACTCATCAAACCAAAGGACAGATTTCCACCAGTCTAATGTCCATTGCTTATGTTCCTTGGCCAAATCAAGTCTCTTCTTCTTATTGGTGTCCTTTAGTAGTGGTTTCTTTGCAGCAATTCAACCATGAAGGCCTGATTCACACAGTCTCCTTTGAACAGTTGATGTTGAGATGTGAATGTTACTTGAACTCTGTGAAGCATTTATTTGGGCTGCAATTGGTAACTGGTAACTCTAATGAACTTATCTTCTGCAGCAGAGGTAACTCTGGGTCTTCCTTTCCGGTGGTGGTCCTCATGAGAGCCAGTTTCATCATAGCCGCTTGATGGTTTTTGCGACTGACATTTTCTGGATTGACTGACCTTCATGTCTTAAAGTAATGATGGATTGTCGTTTCTCTTTCCTTATTTGATCTGTTCTTGCCATAATATGGACTTGGTCTTTTACCAAATAGGGCTATCTTCTGTATACCACCCCTACCTTGTCACAAAACAACTTTGGCTCAAACGCACTAAGGAAAGAAATTCCAAAAATTAACTTTACTTTGAAAAATCGAAAATATATTTGTATTTGTTCAACACTTTTTTGGTTACTACATGATTCCATATGTGTTATTTCATAGTTTTGATGTCTTCACTATTATTCTAAATAGTAAAAAGAAAGAAAAACCCTGGAATGAGTAGGTGTGTCCAATCTTTTGACTGGTATTGTATTTAAAAAATATATATATTTTATATACATTACCCCAAAAATATATGGGGGATTGGAAATTATGCAGACAATTACATTGATGGAAGCCACAAGCTGTTCTTATTGTTTTTGTTTCTGAGCTGAGTATAGGGCAGCATGGTAAAAAAAATGTAGTACATATTGCTCATCTGATATTTCTTAATTTCTCATTTTTGGGAGGCTAGAAACATAAGCATTTCACTGCACATGCGATAACATCTGCAAATCTGTGTACGCAACCAATAAACTTTGATTTGACAGTTTCTCAAAGAAGGCACAATGGTAAGTTTGATCAGATTTCTGTAGAGGTGTGGGCAGAATGTGTTTCAGTGACTTTCAAACAAAAAAAGCATGCCGCCTATAGCGAGTGCCAAACACTGGCCGCACATTCTGCAAGATTGATTGGCTACTCAAACAATTTAAAAGTAAATGCTTCAGCCAACACTTCTAATCAAAAGACAAATTGTTCAAAATCTTGTTTATCAGTACATGATTGTGTTTAGATCTCTTGCCTTAGAATAGGCTCTGAGATTGAATAGGCTTATGATGTCGCCCTCTTACCCCACAGCATTACTGTAGCCTACCCATAATATCAAATATTTTAAGTAGGCTACCGGTCTATATACTTTTGAGCATGGTGCGCTATTGAATGAACGATAGATAAATGGTAGCCTAATATTTGTTCTGTAGCAGGAATAAACCAGTCATGTCAGAAAAGGAGAGACGCCCTGCAATATGATTATGATTTATGCTTATATAATAAAAGTAAAATAATTATATTAAGCTACATGCTGCTATGCAATCTTCTTACCAACAGCAAATGCATCTGTTTTATCATTAGGCCCACATTATAATGTTTTTATTATTCCCGTGCATCAAACACCATTTACCCCATAAGAACAATATTTGCTTGCAATGCAACTGATCAACCACTAGAAGTTGTGCATACAAATGGTCTGAGCTGTACTTGGAGATATGCACACTTTTCCGCAATTTCAAAATGGATAAATACCAACCTTTGTGGGAAATCTGGTGCACACAAGGTTTAGAGTTTTTTTGTGCACACACACCTTTGATACATTAGGCCCTGATGACTTCCTAGAAGGCCTTGGTGACCCATTCATTCACATCTCTTCTCTTTCACAACAACATGGATAGAACGGAAGCCCAAAATAGCCCTGGGGATGAGGACGAGATGAGGACAGGGGGATGGGGACCTGTGATGCAGACACTTACTTACCTATCTCAAAGCTCCCGTCGATGACGCCTGTTAGGTAACTGGGGATGTCAAAGCGCCTCTCCAGCTGGGTTATTGTGCTCTTCATGTAGCTACCAGACAAGGCCTTGGCAAAGTAGGCAAACGATAGGGCCACAAGGAACATCTGAAGAGCATGAGGGGAGGAAGAAAGTGAGAGATAAAAGAAAGGGGATGGGGAAAGAGATATTGGTTATTAATAATTAATACATATCGGATTGTACTCGGATTGTATCCAGATTTTCATTGTCAGAGAGAGGGCGAGTTACCCTTGTTTTGCTCTGATGTACACCATAGCTCTACTTTTCATTGGCTCATTTGCCTATTTTAGCTCCTGCTATCACATTTCCTATTTAATATTCAACTAGGCCTACATCATAGAAGCACAGAGGAGAGGAGGATAGAAGAGGGGAAGGAAAAGGGGGGATGGAGGATGATAGGGAAGGCAGAGCGTATCTGTAACTGCAGGGTATTGAGGAAGACCGGGACAAAGAGAGGATTAAGAGTCTACGTCAGACTTAAGATGGGTCCTTATGTGAGAGAACGGTGACTCAACCCTAGCAACTGATGAAAAAAAGGATTGGTTTTGACTAGGAGAAGGAACTTATACTTTATGGATTGGCCTTCAGTCTTAGAAAAAAAAAGGTGCTATATAGAACCTAAAAAGGATCTTTGGCTGTCCCCATATGATAACCTACATGGACCCCAAAACTTTTTTTCCTGGAACCCAAAAGGGTTCTAACTGGAACCCAAAAGGGTTCTAACTGGAACCAACAAGGGTTCTTTATGGAACCCAAAATGGATCTACCTAGAACCCAAAAGGCTTTTACCTGGAACCAAAAAGAGTGAAGAACCCAGTGTGGGTCTCAGTCTGTTTCTGTTCTCCTTATGGAACTGTCGTGCCAAACATATTTGGCGTCACAATTAGTTCCAAGGTGTAGGCAAGATAGCACAAACAGATTGGGGACTAGGCTAGGAAAGATGAGCTCTAGCATCCATTGCATCAGTCTTCGCACTCTGCGCCACTCACGACTAGCAACACCTCATCTCTCACAATGAGTAGGTTTGTCTTCTCACAGCGGTACATCCACATTCCCATGGGCTTTTCCACATCAAAGACTAGCCCGGGAAACTACATGGTACAAAAATATAAACGCAACATGTAAAGTGTTGGTCCATTGTAATATGAGCTGAAATAAAATATCTTAGAAATTGTCCATACGCACAAAAAGCTTATTTTTCTCAAATTCTGTGCACAAATCTGTTTACATCCTTGTTAGTGAGCATTTCTCCTTTGCCAAAATAATCCATCCACCTGACAGGTGTGGCATATCAAGAAGCTGATTAAACATAATTACACAGGTGCACCTTGTGCTGGGGACAATAAAAGGCCACTAAAATGTGCAGCTTTGTCACACAACACAATGTCAGAGATGTCTCAAGTTTTGAGTGAGCGTGCAATCGGCATGCTGACTGCAGGAATGTCCACCAGAGCTGTTGCCAGAGAATTGAATGTTCATTTCTCTACCAACGTCGTTTTAGAGAAATTGGCAGAATGTCCAACCGGCCTCACAACCACAGACCATGTGTATGGCGTCGTGTGGGGGAGTGTTTTTTCTGCTGTCAATATTGTGAACAGAGTGCCCCATGGTGGCGGTGGAGTTATGGTATGGGCAGGCATAAGTTATGGACAATGGTCAAAATTGCATTTTATCAATGGCAATTTGAATGCACAAAAATACCGTGACGATATCCTGAGGCCCATTGTGTACCAGAAAGTACTCATTCGAGTCACATACTTTCCTGTTAAATAGTCTACCAATACCAGTTGAAACAGTACGACAATATGCTAACGAGTAGAATATTGTGATATTTATTTATCATAGCATTACAGTTCAAACAAACACCATTAAAAAAAACACAAAAAAAAATGTCACCGTTATTTAACCAGGTAGGCTAGTTGAGAACAAGTTCTCATTTGCAACTGCGACCTGGCCAAGATAAAGCACAGCAATTCAACACATACAACAACACAGAGTAACACATGGAATAAACAAAACATACAGTCAATAATAAAGTTGAACAAAAGAAAACAAAAAGTCTTTATACAGTGAGTGCAAATGGGGTAAGTTAAGGCAATAAATAGGCCATGGTGGCGAAGTAATTACAATATAGCAATTAAACACTGGAATGGTAGATGTGCAGAAGATGAATGTGCAAGTGGAGATACTGGAGTGCAAAGGAGCAAGACAAATAAATAAATAAATACAGTATGGGGATGAGGTAGGTAGATAGATGGGCTGTTTACAGATGGGCTATGTACAGGTGCAGTGATCTGTGAGCTGCTCTGACAGCTGGTGCTTAAAGCTAGTGAGGGAGATATGAGTCTCCAGCTTCAGAGATTTTTGCAGTTCGTTCCAGTCATTGGCAGCAGAGAACTGGAAGGAAAGACGACCAAAGGAGGAATTGGCTTTGGGGGTGACCAGTGAGATATACCTGCTGGAGCGCGTGCTACGAGTGGGTGCTGCTATGGTGACCAGTGAGCTGAGATAAGGCGGGGCTTTACCTAGCAGAGACTTGTAGATAACCTGTAGCCAGTGAGTTTGGCGATGAGTATGAAGCGAGGGCCAACCAACGAGAGCGTACAGGTCGCAATGGTGGGTAGTGTATGGGGCTTTGGTGACAAAATGGATGGCACTGTGATAGAGTGCATCCAGTTTGTTGAGTAGAGTGTTGGAGGCTATTTTATAGATGACCTCACCGAAGTCGAGGATCGGTAGGATGGTCAGTTTTACGAGGGTATGTTTGGCAGCATGAGTGAAGGATGCTTTGTTGCGATATAGGAAGCCGATTCTAGATTTAATTTTGGATTGGAGATGCTTAATGTGAGTCTGGAAGGAGAGTTTACAGTCTAACCAGACACCCAGGTATTTGTAGTTGTCCACGTATTCTAAGTCAGAGCCGTCCAGAGTAGTGATGCTGGACGGGCGAGCAGGTGCGGGCAGTGATCGATTGAATAGCATGCATTTAGTTTTACTTGCGTTTAAGAGCAGCTGGAGGCCACGGAAGGAGAGTTGTATGGCATTGAAGCTCGTCTGGAGGTTAGTTAACACAGTGTCCAAAGAGGGGCCAGAAGTATACAGAACGGTGTCATCTGCGTAGAGGTGGATCAGAAAATCACCAGCACAAGAGCAACATCATTGATGTATACAGAGAATTGAACCCTGTGGCACACCCATAGAAACACATTTTAGAAAGAGAGGGTCCAGATTGTCTAGCCAGGCTGATTTGTATGGGTCCTGATTTTGCAGGTCTTTCAGAACATCAGCTATCTGGATTTGGGTGAAGGAGAAATGGTGGGGGCATTGGCGGGTTGCTGTGGAGGGTGCCGGGCAGTTGACCGGGGTAGGGTCAACTTGCTTCTTGCTTCACCATAGAACCGTGAGCCACACCGGAGGGCTAACAACAATTCTGAGAAACTGACCTTTTTCAACTTTGAACATACTTTAACAAACAGTCTTATTTTCAGAGGCTTAGACACCATTGTCTCATGTAGCTTTAATCCTGAAGAATAACAAGCTGCTACTCTCTGATCTCTGAGGTGGATGCAAATCCTTTGTGTCAGGGGAAAGGATGTTTTTAGTTGATTAAAAGGCCCACTCCTTGATTCAAAAAACAACAAATTGCTAGCCCTGGCTGCCAATTGGTTTGCTATAAAGCTGAGGGATGGGGCTTCAAAATAGGTTGAAGACTCAGTGTTAATTTCGTCAACTAAAATAGTGACTAAAATATTCATCAAACACCTATTTTTCAGTGCCAGTTGACAAGACTAGAACTCACTAAATAGAGCCAGAAAAACTAGAAGTACATTAAAATGATTTTTCATTTCAGTTTACTAAAACGAGACAAAATGATCTCTGTGACTAACATCTGACTACTAAGTGTGGACTGGACAATAGTTTTTGGAGAGATTGAGAGCTTTTCAATAATAATCACGATTAATATTAGCAGCACAGATGCTCAGTTCTGTTTAGCAGTGGGAAGGATGTGTCACACCCAGCAAACACAGCCTACATCAGCTGGTGAGCTGCTGGGGAGAAAGCGATGAGTGTGGGCAGAAAAGCAGACAGGCTCCGCTCCGGCTCCATTTATACATAATGCGCAGGTGACTCTCTTGCTTCACTTTAGCTAACCAGTCACCACCAGCCTTCTATTTAGCTACCCTTTGCCTGATTAAGAAACACACACTGCTTTACGAAATAAAAAACAATAGCAGCATTGAGTTTAATAGTTAAACAACAGTATAGCTATGTTTTTCTCTCCCTTGAGTAGGCTATAGAAAAGTAGGCTCTTTGAATTTGTAGTATTGCTCAACCCTCCCACCTTCACACTGCATTTCATATACAGGTTCTGTAGCCAACGTAGTCTCCCTCTTTTCCTGAGAGAAAATGGCTTGATTCTAGCCCTTAGGCTAACGTTCAAAGGACATGACCCATAATACCACTGCTATATTTTTCTGTCCACTACGCTATATCTGACTGGGTAAATAACCTTATTTTGAGTTAATGTGGACCCAGTGGCTCAGACTTGAACACTTGGACCAGGACTCGATCACGAGGACTCAGACTTCAGCCATAGGGACTCGTGACTCGGACTTGATCCATAGCTTACGCCTACCCATACCATAACCCCACACCGCCACCATGGCGCACTCTGTTCACAACATTGACATTAGAAAACCGCTCGCCCACACAACGCCATACACGTGGTCTGTGGTTGTGAGGCCGGTTGGACATACTGCTAAATTCTCAAAAATTACATTGGAGGTGACTTATGGTAGAGGAATGAACATTCAATTCTCTGGCCAAAGCTCTGCTGGACATTTCTGCAGTCACCATGCCAATTGCACTCACCCTCAAAACTTGAGACATCTGTCTCATTCTGTTGTGTGACAAAACTGCACATTTTAGAGTAGCCTTTTATTGTCCCCAGCACTAATATGAGTCTAATATGTTAGTATTTGTTGCCTACTGAATACATTTTTACTAAACAGTATGTTCTAAATTGTATGTAGTATGTAGTACACAGTTTTAGTAAGCAATAGTAATTGGCAAGACAGATTTCGTGCACGGCTATGGACTGTCATCCTTTGCATCCACTGTGTCTATGAATTTGAGTGGCTCCAACATTTCCCCAGGCCCATTCCCTCAGCTTGCCTATCAAAATGGCAGTTTTTAATCAAAGGAATTTAAAGAGATCCAGAGAAAGAGATCCATAAAGACCCATCTGACTTGTTCCCAATGTGCTCTGTTGAGAGAGCAATGTCAGTCACTTTTCATGTTTCACTATGGCAACAACATTCGTTGGCAGGTATTGGATTGACGGACATACTTTCCAGAGTGCTTCAGGAGAAAACAACAGAAATCCATCATCTGAGAGTGTAGAACTGAACTAATATCCTTGGGATATGGAACACTACATTGGCTCTCTCCGGATATATTGTCCCCGTCGATACAGTCAGCGGGGTTCTCCATTCATCGTGCGGACAGGAAGAAGGAACTTTCCGGGAAACACAGAGGTGGAGGAGTATGTCTCATGATTAACAACATGGTGTGATTGTGGTAACATACAGGAATACCCAATCTGGAATACCTCATCATCAAATTCCGACCACATTAGCTCCCAAGATAATTTTTTGGGGTTATATTCACTGCCTTGTATATTCCCCTCCAAGCCTACACAGTGCTGGCTCTCAAGGAACTACACTGAACTTCGTGCAAACTGGAAACTGCATCTCCTGAGGCAGCACATGCTTGACCATTGTTACTCTCCCTTCCGGGATGACTAGAAGGCCCTCCCCAACCCTGCCTTCTGCAAGGGAATGGAAACACTTTAAGAAGTGAAGCTGAGCAAAGAGATCTATTTAATCCACTAATACTAAACATGTGCTTGTATCATAGAAACATCTCTGTTTTTAGTATTTTGATCTTGAACAATGTCTATTAGAGGTATGGGTAGCGCCATCTTGAATTGCCATAGTAATGACTGACACCCATGCGTCATTGGTAGGAGTGAGAAAATTAGGAGTTTTGGCATGGAGAATGAAAGTGAATGTTGCCACCAGGTGGCGCCATACTGAATTATAGTTGGATGCATTTTACCGCCGTATCATACTGTGCTATGATTGGTTAAGACCACCCAGATGGTTAGGTCATGGTCAGTTGATCATGGTTGGAGATAAGTGAACATGCCAGTTGTAGCTAGCTAATAAAGAGCTACGTTAAAAAATATCCTGTAGTACTGCATTTTATTATTTTGTACAAAGCGTGCTAAACAAGACATGGTGTCAGAGTAAAAGGTCTTAAAAGATGGATTTTGCTGGAGTTCCTTCACCTCGAATGGACTGGGAGTCTACAAACTTACCCGATGCATGCCGTAAGTACAAACAGCATGTGTAGCTAATGTTCACGGTTCCTCTGAAGGAAAGAGGAGAAGAGGAAAAGTGCAGCTACCTGCTCCTCTGGATCGGTGAAAAAGGGAGAGATATTTACAACACATGGACACTTACCGAGGCTGAATCAAAGCTACTGAAAACATACTACGATCGTTTTGAAGCATATGTTGTGCCGAAGACCAATACGATTTTCGCTAGGTACAAATTCCATGAGAAAGTACATGGAGCTAGTGAGTCTTTTGAACCGTTTGTGACTGAGCTGCGCCTGCTTGTGAAAGACTGTGATTATGCAAACAAGGATGAGATGGTCAGGGACCGAATTATATTTGGATGTGCAGACTTACTGGTTATGGTGGTGAACAGCTCCCAGTAAAAGGCACATGCACTTTCAAATGCAAATACAAGGAAAGTGACACGATGTTGGACTTTTACGTTGTTGACACTAGAGCACCTGCAGTGCTAGGTCTTAAAGCATGTTTAGACATGGACCTCATCAAGCTAGTTTTATCAGTGACAGCACCAGTAGAGACAGAAAATGTACTGGAGGAGTTTGCTGATGTTTTTACAGGAATAGGATTATTCCCATGAGAATGTACCATTCATCTTGACCCAGACGCAACCCATGTGGTCTACCCACCGAGAAAGATTTCCCTTGCCCTCCGTGCCCGTCTGAAGAAAGAGTTGGAGAGCATGGAGCAATCTGACATAGTCACCAAGGTTACAGAACCGACTGACTGGGTAAACGCGTTAGTGGTGGTAGAGAAACCACGCACAGGCAAGCTCCGAGTATGTCTCGACCCAAGAGACTTGAACAAGGCTATCAAACGCCCCCATTACCCTTTACCGACGCTAGATGGCATCACACTCAAGCTAGCGGGAGCACACTACTTCAGTGTCATGGACGCTAGATCAGGCTACTGGGTTATCAAGCTCACAGAAGAGTCATCTACATTGAGTGAAAAAAGTATTTGATCCCCTGCTGATTTTGAACGTTTGCCCACTGACAAAGAAATGATGAGTCTATAATTTTAATGGTAGGTCTATTTGAACAGTGAGAGACAGAATAACAACAAAAAAATCCAGAAAAATGCATGTCAAAAATGTTATAAATTGATTTGCATTTTAATGAGGGAAGTTTCTTACCTACAAGGACAGCAGCCTCAGTGAAGGCTTGGACATGCAAGTGCACACTGTGTACAGCAACTTACCAGTTAGTGACACAAAACTGAAGGAGATCCAAGCTGAAACAGAAAAGGACTCACAACTCACACAGCTGAGGAAAGTCATACAGGATGGATGGCCTGAGGAGAGGAGAAAATGACCTCAGAATGTCTCAGAATTCTGGAACCATCGTGATGAACTATCACAGATCAACGGAATAATTTTCAAAGGAGAGAAAATCATTATTCCTACCAGTCTCAGAGAAGAGATTTTGACAAAGATCCATGCTGGACACATGGGCATGGAAAAGTGCAAACAGAGAGCACGGGACATTTTGTTTTGGCCCGGAATGTGCAAACAAATAGAGGACATTGTTGGTAGATGCGCCATCTGTCTTGAACGACGCCCCTCAAACACCAAAGAGCCAATGTTACCTCACTGTATCCCAAACCGACCCCGGCAGGTCGTGGCAACCGATCTGTTCACCTGGAACCACGAGGACTACATCGTAACAGTGGACTACTACAGCAGATACTTCGAAATCGACAAACTTCACAACACCACATCTGCAGCTGTGATACACAAGCTGAAAGCAGCCTTTGCCAGGCATGGCATTGTAGAGACTTTAATATCTGACAATGGGCCCTGTTACAAATCAAATGAGTTTGAATCCTTCACAAAATGCATGGGAGTTTACACATGTCACCACAAGCCCACGTTACCCTCAAAATAATGGCCTTGCTGAAAAATCTGTGCAGATTGCTAAATCACTCATGGACAAAGCAAAAGCAGACAAGAGAGACTCCTACCTCAGTCTCCTTGAATACCGCAACACTCCAGTTGACAACACTCTGAGGTCGTCAGCTACAAGGAAATGCATGAAAAACATGCAGAGACAACAACAACAAAAGCGATACTATGACAGGTCAGCTAGACCACTGCCATCACTGATCGACGGAGAGTCAGTTAGAATCCAGGAGCATGGCCTCTGGAAGCTAGCAGTCGTTATCCAGCCAGCTGACACTGAACGTTCATATCACGTCCGCACCGCAGAAGGAGTGGTGTACCGCCGCAATCGTCGTTATCTACTGAACACAAAAGAACAACACACTGATGAGATGAACTGTTCCCCTGAAAGAGAACGTGATGGACTAAATACACACACACAGCACAACATACACCATACTTACTAGAGGTCGACCGATTAATCGGAATGGCCGATTAATTAGGGCCGATTTCAAGTTTTCATAACAATCGGTAATCGTTTTTTTTTATTTTTTTTACACCTTTATTTAACTAGGCAAGTCAGTTAAGAACACATTCTTATTTTCAATGACGGCCTAGGAACGGTGAGTTAACTGCCTTGTTCAGGGACAGAACGACAGATTTTTACCTTGTCAGCTCGGGGATTCAATCTTGCAACCTTACGGTTAACTAGTCCAACGCTCTAACCACCTGCTTTACATTGCACTCCACGAGGAGCCTGCCTGTTACGCGAATGCAGTAAGAAGCCAAGGTAAGTTGCTAGCTAGCATTAAACTTATCTTATAAAAAACAATCAATCAATCATAATCACTAGTTAACTACACATGGTTGTCCTGCGTCGCATATAATCGATGCGGTGCGCATTCGCAAAAAAGGACTGTCATTGCTCCAACGTGTACCTAACCATAAACATCAATGTCTTTATTAAAATCAGTATATATTTTTAAACCTGCATATTTAGCTAAAATAAATCCAGGTTAGCAGGCAATATTAACCAGGTGAAATTGTGTCACTTCTCTTGCGTTCATTGCACGCAGAGTCAGGGTATATGCAACAATTTGGGCCGCCTGGCTCGTTGCGATCTACTTTGCCAGAATTTTACGTAATTATGACATAAGATTGAAGGTTGTGCAATGTAACAGGAATATTTAGACTTAGGGATGCCACCCGTTAGATAAAATACGTAACGGTTCCGTATTTCACTGAAAGAAAAAATGTTTTGTTTTCGAGATGATAGTTTCCGAATTTGACCATATTAATGACCTAAGGCTCGTATTTCTGTGTTTATTATATTATAATGAAGTCTATGACTTGATAGAGCAGTCTGACTGAGCGGTGGTAGGCACCAGCAGGCTCGTAAGCATTCATTCAAACAGCACTTTCGTGCATTTTGCCAGCAGCTCTTCGCAATGCTTCAAGCATTGCTCTGTTTATGACTTCAAGCCTATCAACTCCCAAGATTAGGCTGGTGTAACCATTGTGAAATGGCTAGCTAGTTAGCGGGTGAGTGCTAATAGCGTTTCAAACGTCACTCGCTCTGAGACTTGGAGTATTTGTTCCCCTTGCTCTGGATGGGTAACGCTGCTTCGAGGGTGGCTGTTGTTGATGTGTTCCTGGTTCGAGCCCAGGTAGGAGCGAGGAGAGGGGCGGAAGCTATACTGTTACACTGGCAATACTAAAGTGCCTATAAGAACATCCAATAATCAAAGGTATATGAAATACAAATCGTATAGAGAGAAATAGTCCTATAATTCCTATAATAACTACAACCTAAAACTTCTTACCAGGGAATATTGAAGACTCATGTTAAAAGGAACCACCAGCTTTCATATGTTCTCATGTTCTGAGCAAGGCACTTAAATGTTAGCTTTCTTACATGGCACATATTGCACTTTTACTTTCTTCTCCAACACTTTGTTTTTGCATTATTTAAACCAAATTTAACATGTTTCATTATTTATTTGAGGCTAAATAGATTTTATTGATGTATTATATTATGTTAAAATAAGTGTTCATTCAGTATTGTTGTAATTGTCATTATTACAAATACATTTTTTAAATCGGCCGATTAATCGTTATCGGCTTTTTCTGGTCCTCCAATAATCGGCATTGCCGTTGAAAAATCATAATCGGTCGACCTCTAATACTTACCTGCAACACCACAAGAACTGTTGACTGACACAGAAGCATGCTCAGCATCATATCGCACAAGGTCAGGAAGAGAGGTCAAGCCCAGAGCTGTCCTAGACCTGTGAAATGTCAAAGGGTGTAGGCGGATCGCTGCCCTAAAAGAGTTCCAGACTGTAAACTTGTTATTGAAAGTTCACTTTGAAATGCTTTGGTATTGTATTTGTTTGAAATGTTAAGATGACATTTCTACAGTGAAAGCTGAGTTGCTGAGAATCCCTTGTTCGAAAAGTAACAGTATGTTGGATCATTGTTTCAGAGTCTATGTTAATTCAGTTGGTGTAGTATGCAATATAAATTATTACTTACCTTGAGTTCAAACTACAGAGCATGTATTCAAAAGAAACACTTAGAATATGTAAAACATTTTTCTTTTGTTTTAAAAGAAGGGGGATGTAATATTCATATGTGTAAACATACTGAATTATAATTGGATGCATTTTACCGCCGTATCATACAGTGCTATGATTGGTTAAGACCACCCAGATGGTTAGGTCATGGTCAGTTGATCATGGTTGGATATAAATTTTGATAACAAGTCGAGTAGACAATCAGCCAAAACTAGACAAGGTGGCTACTTGACTTAGCTCTTGTATTGTCTTTTGGATGTAAATGTTTTTTTATTGATAACTGTACAAAATAAAATACTCATATTGACAATTTGAAGAGCTTTGTCATTAGGTATGAGCTAGACCTAGCTAAAACGAACTGGCTAACGTTAGTGATTAGATATGAAAATAGCTAGCTAGCCAGGCTGCTGCATGATTGCTATTTTACCAGTAACATTTATGATTCCCATATAGCTAGGTAGCTACAATAATTATTAGCTCGCTAACTAGCGCCATAGCTAGATATGTAGATATATTATGTTTCTTTTTTATCTGTGATAGCTACGATTCCTAAAAATAGTATGCCTGCTGGCTGTTGATTGCAGCCTGAAGCCTAACCCTGATAACTTGTACAATTGCCTTCCATTCATGATTCCTTTTTATGTGCTGAAGGGTAATCGTTACTTGGGGAAGACAAGGACTAAGAGGATGAGATTGAAATGGAGGACCAGGAGGAAGTTGAGAAGCCACCACATGATGCTGATGCCTCTCAGCCAAGCTTTGTGACTGGAAGGTAAATGTCAATGATGTATTATTATTATGTACTATTAGGCAGAGGTGAAAGTAAATGTAACTTATTCCCGGTATGGGACCTCCTATTTGCGCATGCGCTTCTTTAAAAAATGTTATGGTCCTAATCAAAGAATTACAAATAGAATCCCTATTCATTTAATTGAATTTCAATGGGCCTAATAGTCAAGATTTGTCTTTTAACTTTTACAATGTATTAGGCTACCTTTTAATGTGTCATAAACACAACCAGTCATGTTTTCATCGGATTGTCAAACAATTACTTCAAAAGGTTCATGTAGGCTACTTGCGCACAGTTCTCAGCGAAAATGATTCTTAAGCCTCATTTAGATATTTTTCTGCTTATAATTTCTGACATTTGGTAGGCTATTTGTCAGTCAACTTGTCTATAGTTAGATACATGTTGCTTCTCTTCTGTCAATACTTGATGCTCATCTAGAATACTACATAAAGCCTTGTTCACCAGAATGATGTCATAAATCGATAGAATGATCAATGCATCATCAACAATCTAGTTGACATCGGTAAAGTCTTCCCTTTAATTTCTGCTTCTTTCACAGAGCAAGGACATTTAGGGACCAGGGGACAAAATTACATCACTTGGACCAGTTTTAAGAAAATGAAAAGCTGTGAAAACGATCCAACATGTTTCTGATATTATTTCAGTTCGTCTTGGATGCATACTGTTAGCTTTTATGTCGCTGAAAGAAATTGCACGTTTTGGATACACAACAGGTCCCTAAGTGCGCATTCACATTCTCTCAAGATGCTGAAAGAAAGAAATCATATGCAGTATCTCCACTCCTGTTCCCGAGACAAAATTTAAATTCGATAATTTTACTGTGAGTAACACTAAATTCTACAGGAGTGAATATTATAATAGGCTACATGTGAGGCCTACAGTCAGTGTCCAGACTTAAGTTACTATTCCAACTATTAGGCTATTCCAACTAATCATTCTGGCATCTATACAGTGCAATTTGAAACATCACTTACAAAACACCAAAAAGCGTTATGAATGACATTTGGTGATTGGCATTCATTAGGCCTAAACAAGTCGTATAACCTGAATTGATGCATAGACTGCTGTCAGCGCACGTCTCGGGCTCGGCCACTCATCTCTGCCTTGGCAAAAATTGCTCTTTATCATCAAACCACACCACATTTTGGAGCGCATTCCACAAGTTTTCAAGTCTATTCGCAAATGTTTCATGCAACTGACATGCAGTAATTACAAATAGTGTAATAGCCTACAGTTGTCTTCTAATCTATGTTTAATTATTGTGATAGGCTCATGTTCTACCCGTACAGCGTACCCCCACTATTTATTTTGACGATACTTCGTATTGGACCATTCCGGCTAACTTTCACCCCTGCCTATATATATAAATAAGGTCTATATTTTTGTAAATACTCTCTTCTCTCTCACCTCTCTCTCACCTCTCTCTCTCCAGGACACTGTGGTGGACTGTCAGCTCTTAGACCTTTGTGAGGAGGACGACACTATAGACATGTCACCTGAGCGCCACAGTGACAAGGATAGGCAGGGGCTGGAGAGATTTAACAACATGCTACTGAGGCTGTAAAAAGGGCTGGGGGACAATCACACCCTTACAGGACACATCCCTTTCTGCATCCTTTGACTCTCTATGTCCCCTATCCTCCCGACCGGCTCGGTCCTCCCCTCCTGCAACGTGGCTTGACGACTCATTGCGAGCTCACAGAACAGGGCTCCGGAAGCCGAGCGGAAATGGAGGAAAACTTGCCTCCCTGCGGACCTGGCATCTTTTCACTCCCTCCTCTCTACATTTTCCTCCTCTGTTTCTGCTGCTAAAGCCACTTTCTACCACTCTAACTTTCTACCACTCTAACTTCCAAGCATCTGCCTCTAACCCTAGGAAGCTCTTTGCCACCTTCTCCTCCCTCCTGAATCCTCCTCCCCCTCCCCCCCCTCCTCCCCCCCTCCTCCCTCTCTGCAGATGACTTCGTCAACCATTTTGAAAAGATGGTCGACGACATCCGATCCTCGTTTGTTAAGTCAAACGACACCGTTGGTCCTGCTCACATTGCCCTACCCTATGCTTTGACCTCTTTCTCCCCTCTCTCTCCAGATGAAATCTTGCGTCTTGTGACGGCCGGCCGCCCAACAACCTGCCCGCTTGACCCTATCCCCTCCCCTCCTCTCTTCTCCAGACCATTTCCGGAGACCTTCTCCCTTACCTCACCTTGCTCATCAACTCATCCTTGACCGCTGGCTACGTCCCTTCCGTCTTCAATAGAGCGAGAGTTGCACCCCTTCTCAAAAAACCTACACTCGATCCCTCCGATGTCAACAACTACAGACCAGTATCCCTTCTTTCTTTTCTCTCCAAAACTCTTGAACGTGCCGTCCTTGGCCAGCTCTCCTGCTATCTCTCTCAGAATGACCTTCTCGATCCAAATCAGTCAGGTTTCAAGGCTGGTCATTCAACTGAGACTGCTCTTCTCTGTGTCACGGAGGCTCTCCGCACTGCTAAAGCTAACTCTCTCTCCTCTGCTCTCATCCTTCTAGACCTATCTGCTGCCTTTGATACTGTGAACCACCAGATCCTCCTCTCCAGCCTCTCCGAGTTGGGTATCTCCGGCGTGGCTCACTCTTGGATTGTGTCCTACCTGACAGGTCGCTCCTACCAGGTGGCGTGGCGAGAATCCGTCTCCGCACCACGTGCTCTCACCACTGGTGTTCCCCAGGGCTCAGTTCTAGGCCCTCTCCTATTCTCGCTATACACCAAGTCACTTGGCTCTGTCATATCCTCACATGGTCTCTCCTATCATTGCTACGCAGACGACACACAATTAATCTTCTCCTTTCCCCCTTCTGATAACCAGGTGGCGAATCGCATCTCTGCATGTCTGGCAGACATATCAGTGTGGATGACGGAGCGTCTGCTAAATGACATAAATGTAATACATAGATATACATGCCATACATAGCTAGGTACTAGTAAAGGGTATCCTAGTCTTCACCCAGTAGCTCAGATTGTCACTGGTCTTTAAGTGCAAAGTGGGCTGTCATGTGCCTTTTACTGAGTGGCTTCCGTCTAGCAACTCTACCATAAAGGCCTGATTGGTGGAGTGCTGCAGAGAAGGTTGTCCTTCTGCAAGGTTCTCCCATCTCCACAGAGGAACTAGAGCTCTGTCAGAGTGACCATCGGGTTCTTGGTCACCTCACTGACCAAGGCCCTTCTCCCCCGATTGCTCAGTTTGGTCGGAAAGCCAGCTCTAGGAAGAGTCTTGATAGTTCCAAATGTATACCATTTAAGAATGATGGAGGCCACCGTGTTCTTGTGGACCTTCAATACTGATGACATTTTTTGGTACCCTTCCCCAGATCTGTGCCTCGACGCAATCCTGTCTCGCAGTTCTACAGACAATTCCTTCGACCTCATGGCTTGGTTTTTGCTCTGACATGCACTGTCAACAGTGGGACCTTCTATAGACAGGTGTGTGCCTTTCCAAATCCTGTTCAATCAATTGAATTTACCACAGGTGGACTCCAATCAAGTTGTAGAAACATCTCAAGGATGATCAATGGAAACAGGATGCACCTGAGCTAAATGTTTTGTCTCATAGTAAAGGGTCTGAATACTTACAGTACCAGTCAAAAGTTTGGACACACCTACTCATTCAAGGGTTTTTCTTTATTTTTACTATTTTCTACATTGTAGAATAATAGTGAAGACATCAAAACTATGAAATAACAGATACGGAATCATGTAGTAACCAAACAAGTGTTTAACCTGTTAGGGCTAGGGGGCAGTATTGACACGGCCGGATAAAAAACGTACCCGATTTAATCTGGTTACTACTCCTGCCCAGTAACTAGAATATGCATATAATTATTGGCTTTGGATAGAAAACACCCTAAAGTTTCTAAAACTGTTTGAATGGTGTCTGTGAGTATAACAGAACTCATATGGCAGGCAAAAACCTGAGAAGATTTCATGCAGGAAGTGGCCTGTCTGACAAGGTGTCGTTCTTCTTGTCTCTGTTTATTGAAGAGTGAGGATCTTAGCTGTAACGTGACACTTCCTACGGCTCCCATAGGCTCTCAGAGCCCGGGAAAAAGCTGAATCGTGGCTTTGCAGGCTCTGGCTGAAAAAAAGTAGCGCGTTTGGGTAGTGGCTGGTTACAGTACTGTGAGACTCAGGCGCGTGCCCGCGTCGACCGAATGCTTTGTTTTCTTTCCTCTGTTTACCTAAACGCAGATTCCCGGTCGGAATATTATCGCTTTTTTACGAGAAAAATGGCATAAAAATTGATTTTAAACAGCGGTTGACATGCTTCGAAGTACGGTAATGGAATATTTAGAATTTTTTTGTCACGAATTGCGCCATGCTCGTCACCCTTATTTACACTTCGGATAGTGTCTGGAACGCACGAACAAAACGCCGCTATTTGGATATAACGATGGATTATTTTTGGACCAAACCAACATTTGTTATTGAAGTAGCAGTCCTGGGAGTGCATTCTGACGAAGAACATCAAAGGTAATCAAACTTTTGTAATAGTAAATCGGAGTTTGGTCAGGGCTAAACTTGCTGGGTGTCTAAATAGCTAGCCGTGATGGCTGGGCTATGTACTCAGAATATTGCAAAATGTGCTTTCACCGAAAAGCTATTTTAAAATCGGACACCTCGATTGCACAAAGGAGTTCTGTATCTATAATTCTTAAAATAATTGTTGTGTTTTTTGTGGACGTTTATCGTGAGTAATTTAGTAAATTCACCGGAGGTTTGCGGGGGTATGCTAGTTCTGAACGTCACATGCTAATGTAAAAAGCTGGTTTTTGATATAAATATGAACTTGATTGAACAAAACATGCATGTATTGTATAACATAATGTCCTAGGTGTGTCATCTGATGAAGATCATCAAAGGTTAGTGCTGCATTTAGCTGTCTTCTGGGTTTTTGTGACATTATATGCTAGCTTGAAAAATGGGTGTCTGATTATTTCTGGCTGGGTACTCTGCTGACATAATCTAATGTTTTGCTTTCGTGGTAAAGCCTTTTTGAAATCGGACAGTGTGGTTAGATTAACGAGAGTCTTGTCTTTAAAATGGTGTAAAATAGTCATATGTTTGAGAAATTGAAGTAATAGCATTTCTAAGGTATTTGAAAATCGCGCCACGGGATTACACTGGCTGTTGCGTAGGTGGGACGATTTTGTCCCGCCTAGCCCAGAGAGGTTAACTGACTTGGCTAGTTAATTAAAGGTTAAATTTTAAAAAGTGCCAAATCTAGGTCCAAAAGGCTCCTTAACAGCTTCTACCCCCAAGCCATAAGACTGCTAAACAATTAATCAAATGGCCACCTGGACTATTTTCATTGACCCCCCTGTTTGTTTTTGTTTTTACACTGCTGCTACTTGCTGTTTTATCTATGCATAGTCACTTTACCCCTAACTACATGTACAAACTACCTCGACAAACCTGTAGCCCCGCACATTGACTCGGTACCGGTACCCCCTGTATATAGCCTCATTATTGCTATTTTATTGTTTTACTTTTTTTTATTTTTGATTTTTTAGTTTATTTAGTAAAATTTTTCTTAGCTCTATTTTCTTAACTGCATTGTTGGTAGGGACAGTTGTAAATCATGTAAATCAGTCCCGTCAACGGGACAGTTGTAAATCATGCAGCGCCGTGTGTCACGATTGCAGATTTTAGAGAAACAACAAATGTTGGTACATATAAGTGTCTTATATTGGCTGAAAGCTTAAATTCTTGTTAATATAACTGCACTGTCCAATTTACAGTAGCTATTACTGCGAAAAAATGCCATGCTATTGTTTGAGGAGAGCTCCTAACAAAACACTTTTTTCCCCGCGATAGGTTTGATAAATTCATCTCTGAAGGTGAAATGTGTTCTTACATTCTGAAATCTTGCTCTGTTTTATCATCCAAAGGGTCCCAGAGATAACATGAAGTTGTCACGTCCTGGCCAGTATAAGGGCTAATTGGTATTGTAGTTTGGTCAGGACGTGGCAGAGGGTATTTGTTTTATGTGGTTAGGGGTGGTGTGTTTGTTGTAGGGCAGTTGATTTAGGTATTCCGGGGTTTTTGGGCACTGTTTGATTTTCATGTATTCTATGTTTAGTCTAGTGTGTCTGTTTCTATGTTTGGGTTCATTGGGGTTGGGACTCTCAATTGAAGGCAGGTGTTGTCTATTTGCCTTTGATTGAGAGTCCCATATATGAGGGTGTGTTTGTCTTTTGTGGGAGATTGTTTTTGCACTGCGTTTAATAGCCTGCAGAACTGTTGCGGTTGTCACCTTTATTGTTTTGTTAAGTGGATGCTTTACTCCTTTTTGGAAATTAAATATGAGTATTCACATACCTGCTGCGCCTTGGTCTTCTCTCCATGACAACTATTGTTACAGAACCACCCACCAAAGGACCAAGCAGCAGAAGAGGAGGAAGCCACGGGAGGAAAAAATGGAGGAATGGACCTGGCAGGACGAAAGACAATTCTGGGAGGACAAGTTAAGGGAGCTAAGGGAACCCGAGAGGCAGCCACAATATTTTTTTTGGGGGGGGCACACGGGTAGTTTGGCCAGGCCAGGGAAGAGCCGTAAGCCAGCTACCCGTGACTACAGGGAGGCGCGTATGAGGTGGAGGGCGCCATGTTACGCTGAGGTACGCACCATCTCGCCTATACGGACGCACAGCCCAGTCCGCCCAGTACCAGCGCCCCGCAGGTGCCAGGGCAAGGTGAGCATCGAGCCGGAAGGGGTGATGCCAACCCTGCACTCAAGACCGCCAGTGCGCCCTTTCGGTCTGGTGTTTCCCGCTAGACGCACTAGCATGGAGGTGCATGTCTCCAGGCTGGCACGTCCAGTACCAGCCCCACGCATCAGGAGTCTAGTGCGTCACCAGAGCTGCCCGCCAGTCGTAAGTCACCAGAGCTGCCCGCCAGTCGTAAGTCACCAGAGCTGCCCGCCAGTCGTAAGTCACCAGAGCTGCCCGCCAGTCGTAAGTCACCAGAGCTGCCCGCCTGTCCTCCGGGTCTGCCAGAGCTGCCCGCCTGTCCTCCGGGTCTGCCAGAGCGGCCCGCCTGTCCTCCGGGTCTGCCAGAGTGGCCCGACTGCCTGGAACGGCCAGAACCGGAGCCACCTCCAGATATAGGTGGGTTGGGGAGGGGGGGTGTAGCACAGTGCCGTCGTTGACGGCAGCCACCCTCCCTTCCCTCCCTTTAGAAGGGGGATTTTTTTTTGTTGTTGTTTGGGGTTGTTGTTTGGGGTTGTTGTTTTTCTTAAGGTGCTTCCGGGGTTAGCACCTTTAGGGGGGGGGTACTGTCATGTCCTGGCCAGTATAAGGGTTAATTGGTATTGTAGTTTGGTCAGGACGTGGCAGAGGGTATTTGTTTTATGTGGTTAGGGGTGGTGTGTTTGTTGTAGGGCAGTTGATTTAGGTATTCCGGGGTTTTTGGGCACTGTTTGATGTATTCTGGGGTTTTTGGGCACTGTTTGATGTATTCTATGTTTAGTCTAGTGTGTCTGTTTCTATGTTTGGGTTCATTGGGGTTGGGACTCTCAATTGAAGGCAGGTGTTGTCTATTTGCCTTTGATTGAGAGTCCCATATGAGTTTGTGTTTGTCTTTTGTGGGAGATTGTTTTTGCACTGCGTTTAATAGCCTGCAGAACTGTTGCTGTTGTCACCTTTATTGTTTTGTTAAGTGGATGCTTTACTCCTTTTTGGAAATTAAATATGAGTATTCACATACCTGCTGCGCCTTGGTCTTCTCTCCATGACAACTATTGTTACAGAAGTGTCATTTTGTTAGATAAAAATGTTATATCCTAAAAAGGTCCATATAGCATGCACGATCAATTTTGTATTTCCACTCATTCAATTTGCAAAGAAAGGAATCTGTGAAAATCTAACCCTAAACGTTGTTTCAACCAGTCAAATTACATTCGTATTTATTCGTCAGAGATCCTGGAACATAACCAGACTTCACTATGTCATTAGGAGTGTAGTATATCCTATAGGACACCAAATTTGGTCAGAGAGTGATGCCTTCATGGCGAGCCGATGATGCGGGCAGTCTTCACTTGATTGACTGTAACTTTGTCAAATAAGCACCAATCGGGGAAATCCCATATCTGTCGCACAATTTTGCTGCTAATCTTGTGCAACAGCAAAACTTTTCCTTTTGGACAAAAATGGCAAGAATATTGAGAGTTATGAAGTTATGAAAACTGTTTTGCAAATGTTGAACTTACAATATGGCTACTAATACTGGAAAAGCTAAATCAAAGTATACAGATTTGACGATATTCATGCAGAAAAATGTAATTTCAATGTGAATGCGTCCTTCACGATTTGCCCAAATGTACCTGGGTGACTTCACACTAAATGTCATGTAGCTTGCTCATACTTCAAGTTATCAGTCTGAAATTTTGGGACCTTTCTGTTACATTTCAA
Organism: Salmo salar; assembly: GCF_965601325.2. Lineage (NCBI taxonomy): Eukaryota > Metazoa > Chordata > Actinopteri > Salmoniformes > Salmonidae > Salmo > Salmo salar. Next base: position 44,461,542 of record NC_138297.1, read on the forward strand.
AGATGGTGTTAGAGAAAAAATAATGGTTGTATTTTCTTCTACCAGATCAATTGTGTTATTCTCCTACATTCAATTCACATTTCCACAAGTTTCAAAGTGTTTCCTTTCAAATGGTACCACGAATATGCATATATGTGCTTCAGGGCCTGAGCTACAGGCAGTTAGATTTGGGTATGTCATTTTAGGTGAAAATTGAATTAAAGGCTATCCCTAATACCCTTTCTAAAATAAATTTAGAAATCTATATTATTCAATTATTGCACCCACACTGCTCGCGCTCGTCAACGAGCATCTGCGTTGCCAAGGGCTAAAGTAGAAGTCAGTTCTATTTGTGACGCAGATCGCGGTGCATGTCCTGCCTCACCCATCTCCTTATGGTTTATAGAAGCAGATACCCACGTGCCATCTCCTCATTGGTTATATCCATGTGGGTGATTGAAAGATGAACTGTGTTGGTCGTTGTGGTAATACTATGAAAGTTTAGATGCCAATCACCATATAAGTTCAAAGAAAAAAAATCCTAGGAGGAGAGATGACTAGAAACGATTCGGTTGACCGTTTTATGTGTGGATTAATTGTCGGAGTAGAGGACCTTGTTGCATTTTAGGTAAAATAACAACTCAATGTTTATATCCCAGGACAAATTAGCTAGCAACAGCAAGCTAGCTAAATAGGACAAATGAGCTAGCAAGTGCAAGCTAGCTAGCTAAATTGCCATAAATGTTTAATGCTTTTCGACCTGTCAAAGTTTGTTTTGATATTTTAACCTGCGTGTCGTGATTGCGTTTGGTGTGATGGACAAAATAAATGTATGCACGGTGGCGCACGTGCGCAGCCGGTTTGGGTTTCATGTAAGAGTTTATTAAGAGCTTGTTAGTAAGCAGTTCACGGTAAGGTCTACACCTGTTGTATTCGGCACATGTCACCAATAACATTTGATTTGATCACGGACCAGAAAGCTGCCTGCTTTTACAACATTTTCTCTCCGCCAAGCTGGCCAGCTCCGCAGCCCATTCCCAGTGTGCTCTCCCGAGCACATTTTCCAAATATCCACGGCCCTGCTTTTCCGAACATACCAGTGCATCTCCCAGCCACATGCCCCACCCCTTGGTGGATCCGTGAGGCCGTGCCGTCAACCACCGATTCCGAGTCCCGGCTATTCAACCATCGCCGGTACAGTAATTCATTTTCAATTCAATACATTCTTAATTTCCATTCACCTTCAGAGTAATTGATAAAAGCTGCTTGCCACTCTTTATTGTGCCAAAGTCCATGTGACGGCAGGCCACACAGTATCATATTGCAACAGTTTGTTGCAAATTCACCATATTGGCCACATCTTATCATCCTGCAGACCGGCCTTCTCACTCTAGAAATGTCATTGCATGGTATCCGTCCAGCCATGATTGTTCTGACTTATGCTGCTTTCTCCCTCGTGCCCCCACTACACTACTTCTCCCTCTCTCTGGTCGCTTGCCTATGGCTGCCCTTCCTACCGGGACACAACCATGATGACATCCCCAAGATCACCAACTCGGCTTCCAAGCCTCAGATCAGGCCTCAAAGACTTCGACCTAAGCCCCTAAACCAGCTCCAGACCTGGCTTCTCTCCCAGCCTCTGATTATGACTTGGCATCCGACACAACCTGCTCTCTGCCACCACCAGTGTCTCCTCCCCCAACAAGCTTACATCCCTACCTACTCAGCCAGTTATGTGCTCACCGCCACCACAGCGGTTCGGCGCCTGGACATCCCAGCTGCGACGCTGTCCCAGTTAAGTGAACTAACTGTCTCACGGTTCCAGTCTTCACTGCCAACCGCTCTGGCCTCCCGGCTACAGCCACTATTAGCTCTCCCCCTCTCAGGTCCAGCTGGCCCCTTGTCCACTACAGCAGTGGCTCACCCCCTCTCTCTGCCAGTGACAACCTCTCAGGCTCACCCACTCTCTGCCGACCCCTCCCCACTTCAGGTCCCCCCGGCATCTTCCCTGGCCTTCTTGTATTACAGAGACGTCATCTGCTCAGCTCACCCTTCTCGCAGCTAGGATTTGGATAACTACTCCATTGTTATGGATCTGGCCAGTCGTTTTGGCGTGCTACAATCTACGAATGCCATTGCCTGTTTTTGATTGCCACTGCCTCCAGGCTCCTGCAGTGATATGTCAGCACATACTCAGGGACTCTTGACAGCTCTATGGGCGCCTCTTCACCCACAGGTGTCCATCGCTGCGATCTCCGCAGTTGTTCATCCCACCCTGCCGGTATCCCGTCTGCCCCGACACCAGCAGCCCCTGACACATCCTGCGCACTGCCTCTGCTCCACTCCAACCCCCATTCCTTCCTCTGGACAATGCTCGGCCTTGGCTTCCTCCTCTGTGGTGAGGGGAAAGCAGTCATCCCCCATGCTCCAACGACCTGGTTACTAAGTTTGCCTTCAGCACTCCAGTGGTGGCTCAGCCCCTCTGCCCATGACAACTTCTCTTCACTGCTGGTCCCATGACTGCCACCCCCGCAGTTCCTCACTTTCCCGCCATGAACTCCCACATCTCAGCCAGTTGCGTGCCAACTGATCTTGCAGCGATTCGGCCCCTGGTTTTACCAGCTGTGACCCTCTACTAGATGTGAACCAATTGCTTCTGTTCAAGTATTCAGGTGCCGGCCACCGCCCGCCCTCATCACCATTGACATCCTGTCTGACTGCATCCAGATGCTGAGATTAAGTTACGTCTCTATCGCAGTCTCTCTACGCTGGGATTCTTTTTCCATTTTTCACTTCCTGCGACGTTAGGAGTTTACATCCTACATTTTCTACCTACATCCCTTCTCAGCATGTCAGATATCCCCGTCCTCGACAAATATACCTTCACCATCAAACACAATAAACCAATCATTTTGACAGAACCACAACAGTGTACCTGATCCGGCTAACATCTACCCTCAGCCCTTACCAACCACTCACCTACTTCCAACAGCTCAGACAATCTCAACATGCCTCTCCCTCCGATCTACTGTTCATCACCAAATCTGGTTCCCATCTGAGACAAATACTATCACTGTATGGCTATCCTGCTGATCAATTCTCAGGACTTCTCCTTCCATGTCGGAGCTGCATCAATGGAAACTTCGACACAGCATCCCAGTCCATACAACTCCTCGCACGCTGGTCCTCTCAAGCCTCTCATTCCTACATCTGCTCTGACATCAACATCAGGAGAGCACACAACATGCTCATCTCTCAGAACATGCATTAACTCAAGCACTGTTTTCTAGTCCCTGCCTCCTTTCACGGACACCATCTACCTCAAGCACCGACTCCTACCCAACCAGCCCCCCCCCCCCCAAAAAAAATAATCCCTTGCCACAGTCTCTTCTGGTTGCTCTTCTGGGGTCTAAGGTTGGGTCACTCCGTGGGCATCTCGTCCATACGCTGTACTCCCTCAACTATATTGCCAACCATTCAGCACCTACAGTCCAGAACAACTCACTTCCTGTCCAGGGTCTGACTAATTTGGAGTTCTTGTTTTGGGGATTGCATCACTACAGCAGGCTAACTACCATGGCCTGTTGTCTACAAACCAAACTTTACAAAGCCCCCCCACAAAAAAATATTAAACCCATTTCAATGTCTGGTCCTTAAACTCATGCAACCCCTCTCTTTTTCACCTGGTTCTACATGTCATGGAAAAGTTTCCATCCCAAATCGGAAAGAAAGGCTATCGAGGCCCAATGACATTAAACAACATGGTTAGCTAACAGGGTAGGAGAAACATGTAACATCCACACATGGTCTCACTACCTCACTTGGTCAAACAAGCTGGAACATCCCTTGTCAGGTGACAGCGTTCAGTATGGCTGCTCTTCCTGGCACAATAGAGATACAGTGAGGGGAAAAAGTATTTGATCCCCTGCTGATTTTGTACGTTTGCCCACTGACAAAGAAATGATCAGTGTATAATTTTAATGGAAGGTTTATTTGAACAGTGAGAGACAGAATAACAACAAACAAATCCAGAAAAACACATGTCAAAAATGTTATAAAATTATTTGCATTTTAATGAGGGAAATAAGTATTTGACCCCTCTGCAAAACATGACTTAGTACTTGGTGGCAAAACCCTTGTTGGCAATCACAGAGGTCAGACATTTCTTGTAGTTGGCCACCAGGTTTGCACACATCTCAGGAGGGATTTTGTCCCACTCCTCTTTGCAGATCTTCTCCAAGTCATTAAGGTTTCGAGGCTGACGTTTGGCAACTCAAACCTTCAGCTCCCTCCACAGATTTTCTATGGGATTAAGGTCTGGAGACTGGCTAGGCCACTCCAGGACCTTAATGTGCTTCTTCTTGAGCCACTCCTTTGTTGCCTTGGCCATGTGTTTTGGGTCATCGTCATGCTGGAATACCCATCCACGACCCATTTTCAATGCCCTGGCTGAGGAAAGGAGGTTCTCACCCAAGATTTGACGGTACATGACCCCGCCCATCGTCCCTTTGATGCGGTGAAGTTGTCCTGTCCCCTTAGCAGAAAAACACCCCCAAAGCATAATGTTTCCACCTCCATGTTTGACGGTGGAGATGGTGTTCTTGGGGTCATAGGCAGCATTCCTCCTCCTCTAAACACGGCGAGTTGAGTTGATGCCAAAGAGCTCCATTTTGGTCTCATCTGACTACAACACTTTCACCCAGTTGTACTCTGAATCATTCAGATGTTCATTGGCAAACTTCAGACGGGCATGTATATGTGCTTTCTTGAGCAGGGGGACCTTGCGGGCGCTGCAGGATTTCAGTCCTTCACCGCGTAGTGTATTACCAATTGTTTTCTTGGTGACTATGGTCCCAGCTGCCTTGAGATCATTGACAAGATCCTCCCGTGTAGTTCTGGGCTGATTCCTCACCATTCTGATGATCATTGCAACTCCACGAGGTGAGATCTTGCATGGAGCCCCAGGCCGAGGGATATTGACAGTTCTTTTGTGTTTCTTCCATTTACGAATAATCGCACCAACTGTTGTCACCTTCTCACCAAGCTGCTTGGCGATGGTCTTGTAGCCCACTCCAGCCTTGTGTAGGTCTACAATCTTGTCCCTGACATCCTTAGAGCTCTTTGGTCTTGGCCATGGTGGTGAGTTTGGAATCTGATTGATTGATTGATTGCTTCTGTGGACAGGTGTCTTTTATACAGGTAACAAGTTGAGATTAGGAGCACTCCCTTTAAGAGTGTGCTCCAAATCTCAGCTCGTTACCTGTATAAAAGACACCTGGGAACCAGAAATCTTTCTGATTGAGAGGGGGTCAAATACTTATTTCCCTCATTAAAATGCAAATCAATTTCTAACATTTTTGACATGCGTTTTTCTGGATTTTTTTGTTGTTATTCTGTCTCTCACTGTTGAAATAAACCTACCATTAAAATTATAGACTGATCATTTCTTTGTCAGTGGGCAAACGTACAAAATCAGCAGGGGATCAAATACTTCTTTCCCTCACTGTATAGTATACCTAGAGAAAGTTCCAGGTAGAAGTTGCCCTATAGGATCAGCTTTACCCCCCCACTAAATGCTAACCTTAACAGGAGAGGAGGCATGCAGAGAGGAGATGTGGAGAGGAGGAAGGAGGCAGAGAGGAGAGGAGAGATAGGACTATATTCTTCCCTGTGGCTCAGTTGGTAGAGCATGGTGTTTGCAACGCCAGGGTTGTGGGTTCGATTCCCACGGGGGGCCAGTACAAAAAAATGCATTAAATTAAATGTATGCATTCACTACTGTAAGTCGCTCTGGATAAGAGCGTCTGCTAAATGACTAAAAATGTATTTATTTTTTATTTTTAAAAAATTACATTTATTCAATCTGTATTGCTGAAGTGGTACCAATTGCGTGATTAAAAATGTAAAGGTAATTTCCAATTGCGCCGACATGAATGCAGTCTCGGCTAGGGCAGGAACATTGCCTTTAAATTTAAATCGTGCTGTAACACTGAACTTCCGTAATATGGATTGAATAGAGCCCTTAAGCAAGTCAGAGAAAGCCTGAGAGTCAGAGGCAAAGAGAATCAGAGCGCGGCAGAGGGAGGCCTAGAGATTCTGATCGTACCTTGAGGCTGGAGCAGGAGGAGCGTTGCTCCCTCGTAGAGGAGCTGCCTCCGTTCTCTGTTGTCCCTCTCTCCTTGGCCACCGGCTCCATCCTACACAGATGGCTCTCGTTTTCCTTGGGCAAAGTTCCCCTAATGAAATTTCTTGGCATTGATGCATGTAACCCTGCAAATAGATAATTCAAGCATGTGACCCAGATCTCTTCCTATCCAGAAAATAAGTGTGTTTGCAGCAGCATTGCTCCAGTCCGGAGGCTAGGATGGCCAGTGGATTAAATTAGTTTTAAGAGTTTTTAGGAATGCAGTCCACGGGCAATAAAAAAATAAAACAGTATTTTATTAGAAAAACAAATGGTTTTAGTAGCATATCATAGATTAAGACTATATATTGAGATTTGACACACTTTGGGAAACAACAACAACAAATAAATCAAAAGGGGAGACTGCCTAAGTCCTAGAATCTTGCTCCTACTTCCAGGAATGTATTGATGAATCATTAATGAGAACTATGTGATCAAGACGCAACCTGTCCAGAGCACCCACCCATTTCTCTCTCTCGATCTCTCTCTCACACTCACTCACACGCGCAGACACTCTTTCTCTCATCCATTTCCCCCTCTTTCTCTCTCTCGCACTCTCCCCTCCTTCTCCCCCTTCCCTGTCTCTCAGGCAGCCTACAACCTTATGAATAGTAAATAGCTTCCCCTCATCACACTCAAATGATCCAATCCAGATAGAAATACTGTAGCTGCAAGCAGCCATGCTGGGGTTCAAGCTTTGGCCCTGCAGGACAAATTGGACACATCATTCTTGGATGAGCTACAATATATATACACACACACATACAAAAGTATGTGGGCACCCCTTAAAATTAGTGGATTCAGCTATTTCAGTCACACCCGTTGCTGACAGGTATATAACATCGAGCACACAGCCATGCAATCTCCATAGACAAACATTTGGCAGTAGAATGGCCTTATTCAGTGACTTTCAACGTTGCACCGTCATGGGATGCCACCTCTCCAACAAGTCAGTTCGTCAAATTTCTGCCCTGCTAGAGCTACCCCGGCAACTGTAAGTGCTGTTATTGTGAAGTGGAAACGTCTAGGAGGAGATCAACCGCGAAGTGGTAGGCCACACAAGCTCACAAAGAGTAAAAATCATCTGTCCTCAGTTGCTACACTCACTACCGAGTTCCAAACTGGAAGCAACGTCAGCACAATAACTGTTCATCGGGAGCTTCATGAATGGGTTTCCATGGCCGAGCAGCCGCACACAAGATCATCATGTGCAATGCCAAGCGTTGGCTGGAGTGGTGTAAAGCTCGCCGCCATTGGACTCTGGAGCAGTGGAAACGGGTTCTCTGGAGTGATGAATAATACTTAACCATCTGGCAGTCCAACGGACTAATCTGGGTTTGGCGGATGCCAGGAGAATGGTCATGTAGTGTACTTCTGTACTTCTTACCACGTTTCCCAAATACCAGAACTCAAAATCCAACAAGATCATCTAATATGCTTTTGATAGGTTTTGTACCATTTAGTGATATTAACTACTTCTTCTACTCGCGAACAGCTTGACCGATCAGCACCAATATATTCCAAGACAACATAGGCATTTTAAACCAACAACACCACCATGAGGCCAAACAGAACCAAACTCTACAGGTTTGCTAGACTCACATCGCTGAGCATGTGTGCCAAATTCCATGACTTTGTCAAACAAATCAAGAGATATAAATATATGGTGGATCAGATTGTTCTTGCATATGTTGAGTCTTGACAGTGTTGGGTACATGTGTATCACGTTTTATTTCAATACGAATAACCATGTCTGATTTATATGCATGTATGTCTCAGGTCACACCCACTTGAATGTTTATTGGTCAGTACCTGCCATGTTGTTTGAGATGCTAGCCTGGAAACACATGCGTTGTGAGACCTTGGTCCATAGATGCCATGTGTCAAGCTTCGTGTAGATTGGTCATTCGGTGCCAGAGGAGTAGTGTTTTTAGTGTTTTTAATCAAATTCCAAATGGCGGAAAATTCCTCATGGCGGACCTTATGGGCAAATTTGTTATTTGTGAGTAGAGGGACCTATGTACAGAATTTCAGGAGTCTAGCTCAAACGGGGTGAGGGGCGTGAGCTTTCAAAGTATGCATTTTAAAATGCTTGTTGTAACGCCACCATGTGGCCAATTGGCCTGGCATTGCATGAGAGGGTGTGACCCTTTAACCATCATGCAAGGTTGCAACCTCCTGGGCCTGACGATCTCACAGGAATTTGCTTTTTATTTACCAATTCGGCAGAAGAAGGGAAATTATAATCAACGCAAAAAAAATACAGTATTGTTTCACCCAGCTTCGCTGCTTGAACCCCTAATTAGAGTGGACCAAGTAATAACCCACCCTACCTCAGAGGAAAAGCACAATACTGAAAGACTGATAACCAATTACTGTTGGGTCAATACAGCCATCCCACCTCACTCTGTGTCCAAACACCACACATATTGCATCCTTAATGAAACCAAATAAGGCTTTCTGTCATTAAACATGGTCATTATCTGATATTTACATTAGCTGATGAAAATTGACATGGAGCCGGGGAGCGAGAGCGAGACCTCCCCATTAGTCATGTGAGAGCTCTATGCTGCATACAGCACGGTAAGTAGCTGCAGGGTGTCACTCAGCAGGCGATCAGAGCCTAGTGTTGATTGCAAAAGGCTTCTCTCTCTCTGACTCACCTAGAGAACAACACATTAACACAATAACAACACCCGATAAGAAAACGAATTCACTGGTACGCCTACAGTGCTTACTTACAGGTCCTGATACAGACCTGCATAAACAGTCTGTATTTGAAGCTGTGGCCCACATTGAGTGAATTACTCAGGTTAGTCATGAAATTAAATCTTTCCAGCAGCGCTTTAATAAAGAAAAACAATATTCTACTTGTTGAGCAGGAGGGAGAAGAGACGCCAGCACACCACGAGTGCAATGATGGCTAGCCTGGAAGGTCATTCTCAAAGGAGGAAGATAATAGAGACAAACATAAATTGATTCACACCATGGTAACCTTTTACAGCTATCCTCCAACCCTCTATCTGACTAACTACAGACTACAGAACTCCATAGACTGGAGCTCATGACTGCTTTACCAGATGGGCAGTTCCAGAGCACTCCTGTCTCCAAGGATAAGCTTATTATATTCACCAATTTAGTAGATCCACAGTATTGTTACAATATGATACATTAAGTCTGATTCACTTTGAATGAGATCTTATTAAGTTATAGGAACTTGGACCTTTTTGATATATTTCTGCCTGGATCTCTGCATGCCTAACACTGAGTCAGAATAAAATGCTGCTATTTAATCCCTTATCGACAAAGGAATCAGAATTAAACAGGATTAGTAGCCTAAATTCTTTAATCATATTTGAGAAAACAGAACAGAAATGCCGTGGTTACTTATTTTTTCACTGTAACTGGTACTGGGATCAATCAGTAGCCTAGCCGTCCTTTTTACTTTCCTTGGGAAATAATCACATTGACCACCTATTGATTTTTTCCTGCAGATGAACAAACCTGCTATGTAAACCAAAAAGATGTAAGCACAACGTGTAGCGCACAACATGTGCTCATAAATCTTTCCATTATAATTTTTTTTTTTTATGCTGTTATAGGTCTTCCTTCTACAAGCATGGACATGGCAACGACTTTGTGTGCATTTGCTCACAGCAAATTGGCAATTGTTACCTAGTGTTGATTTTTCAGTAACATTTCTAGTGTTGATTCAGGAGTTAAATTAACTCTGTAAGAGTGTTATTTTACAGTAGTGTAAAATAACCCCAGTGTTGGTGTTAATAACTAGTGTTGAGTGTGAGAGTGTGATTGTGTCCGTTTTACTCTGTGGAGAGAAAAACGTTCTCATCAAAACCAAGCCCATCATCAGATTTTCCAGCATGCTATACTGCAGCTACACATTTTTGGGATTTTTTTAGTATCTCGGTTTTTGCATTTACATTGATTGATTGATTGGATTAATCTTATGCTACACAAAGATAACACATTTTTCTAAACTAATCCAATCAGTTAGTTAGATTTATTGCTCCGTTACTGAAAGAGTTGTTCCAGTTTCAATGTTTTAGGTAGTCTCATCACAATGTCCCTAAACTTAACAGTCATTCTCAATGCAGGTTGAGGGAGAATAAAAATACCAACTGTTGGATGGCCTAACATGCTGACCAAACCAGACGAAAGTGTGCGCCATCGCGCGCATGTTGATTTTGTACCCCCACACCAGACACGATAAGGAGACGCAGGCTCAAATATCAAAACAAACTCTGAACCAATTATATTAATTTGGGGACAGGTCGAAAAGCATTAAACATTTATGTCAATTTAGCTAGCTAGCTTGCTGTTGCTAGCTAATTTGTCCTGGGATATAAACATTGGGTTGTTATTTTACCTGAAATGCACAGTTCACTCGAAAAGGCAAGGCACACTGGAAAATTATATTGGAGGCGTGGTTTAGTGAGAGTGTGGCTCTCAATTCTTTGTTTTTAGCCACCTGTGAATGGAAGTGTTGTACCAGTTTAAGTGGTCTATGGTTATGTTAATTGAAAGTTTAAGCATGTCCACCGCCAGTCCTAAAGCCTTTGTAAATGCTAACATAACAGCTTTTTGCATTAAAGATTTATAAATATTATTGTAACGTCCTTAATCCAAAACTAGTGATTTTGCCAAGAGGTATGGACCTCTTCATGTAACGGTTAAAAATACTGCATAATGTACCACCATTAATGCAAACTATATTCACTTCCTACTGTTAAAAATACTTATTGAGGTGTTATTGCTTTACACTAACAGTGTTAATTCCCTAACTGAGAAAGTGTAACAGCATCAGCACTAAGCACAGTGTTAATTTAACAGTGTGGACTCGTATAGACATTTACCAATGTCAGTGTTGATTTAACACTGGGGAATTTGCTGAGCTGTAATGTCAGGGCAGCCCTGGCCATTACCATAAACTACTGTATGTAAACTCTTCCGAACGCATAATTTAGAAATCTCAGCAACAGCTCTACCGGTGCCAGTTATGTAACAGGTTCGTAATACCGATTTTACAAACTGAAAATTTTGGACAGCAGAATAGTTTAAAGAGCAATTAGGAAAGAAGAGAGAGAGAGAGGGAGAGCGAGAGAGAGAGAGATTATGAGAAATTATGCACAAACTTATAGTGGTCCCTATAAGCTTGGGGCTGCCATGAATTTGACAGTATCTTACAGGCAAACAATTCTGTATTTCATATTACAGTACACATAATATAAATACAGTATCAAAACAAGTACTGTGTGATGACACACGGTACAATAATGTAAAAAAGTAAATGTGACCGTAATCGGAATGAATGAATAAAATTAATTGAGCGGAGAGGTTTGTATTTTACTGTAATTACAAGGGATTGGTGCAAGCAGGTTGGCTGCTTGATAAAGTGTTTACACATTACAACATATTAATGAATATTAGTTTTTTTAATATCACTTGCACTTCTAGAGGCTTAAACTGGCACCGACTACACTGCAAAACAGACCAAAAGGACATGGAAAAATGCTCAAGCATTTATGGTTTAAGACTTGCTGCCACTGTAATCTGCCCCCTATACAGTGCTTCAGAAAGTATTCACACACCTTTACTTTTCCCACATTGTGCTGTGTTACAGCCTGAATTTAAAATAGATTCCATTTAGATTTGTCACTGGCCTACACACAATAAATCAAATTGTATTTGTGAAGTGCGCCGAATAAAACAGGTATAGACCTTACCGTGAAATGCTTAACAAACAAAGAAAGTAAGAAACATTTGCTAAATAAACTAAAAGAAAATAGTAACACAATAAAATAACAATAACATGGCTACATAAAAAGTGTACTGATACCGAGTCAATATGCAGGGGTTTGGGTTAGTCGAGCTAATTGAGGTAATATGTACAGTGCATTAAATTCATTTTTTTACTCTTCAATCTACAATCAATACCCCATAATGAGAAAGCAAAAACAGGTTTTTAGACATTTTTGCAAATGTATTAAAAATGTTAAACTGAAACATCACATTTGCATAAGTATTCAGACGCTTTACTCAGTACTTTGTTGAGCACCTTTGGCAGTGATTACAGCCTCGAGTCTTCTTGGGTATGACGCTACAAGCTTGGCACACTTGTATTTGGGGAGTTTCTCCCATTCTTCTCTGCAGATCCTCTCAACCTCTGTCAGGTTGGATGGGGAGCGTCGCTGCACAGCTATTTTCAGGTCTCTCCAGAGATGTTCGATTGGTTCAAGTCCGGGCTCTGGCTGGGCCACTCAAGGACATTCAGAGACTTGTCCCGAAGCCACTCCTGCGTTGTCTTGGCTGTGTGCTTAGGGTAGCTTAGCATCCGATTCATCGGACCACTTACGTATTGAGCGCTTCACTAGTACTTCCCGATTTAGTTTTTGCTCATAAGTAGGAATCAGGAGGATAAAGTTATGGTCAGATTTGCCAAATGGGCGACGGAGAGGAGAGCTTTGTACGCATATCTGTGTGTGGAGTAAAGGTGATCTAGAGTTTGTTTTCCTCAGTTGCACATGTGACATGCTGGTATAAATGAAGTAAAACTGATTTCTGTTTTCCTGCATTAAAGTCCCCGGGCCACAAGAAGCGCCACCTCTGGATAAGCATTTTCTTGTTTGCTTATGGCCTTATACAGCTCGTTGAGTGCGGTCTTAGTGCCAGCATCGATTTGTGGTGGTAAATAGACAGCTACGAAGAATATAGATGAAAACTATTTTGGTAAATAGTGTGGATTACAGATTATCGTGAGGTACTCGAACGCAGGAGAGCAAAACCTTTAGACCTCCTAATATTAGAGATTGCGCACCAGCTGTTGTTGATAAAGAGACACACACCACCCCCCCGATCTTACTGGAGGCTGCTATTCTGTCTAGCCGATCCACAGAAAACCCAGCTAACTGTATTTATCAATGTCCTTGCTCAGCCACGACTCTGTGAAATATAGGATATTACAGTTTTTAATGTCCCGTTGATAGGATAGTCTCGAATGAGCTCATCCAGTTTATTCTCCAGTGATTGCAAATTTGCCAGTAGAATGGAGGTAAAGGCGGATAATCCACTCCCCGACGCAGTCAGCTCTTCATACGATTGACGGGGATTTGAGCCTGGTCCGGGAAGAGCAGTATATCCTTCGCATCAGACTCATTAAAGAAAATAAATTGTGTCCAATTCTAAGTGAGTAATCACTGTTCTGATGTCCAAAACCTATTTTCTGTCATAGTAAACAATGGCAGAAACATTATGTACCAAAAAAGTTAAAAACAGTGCAATTTTTTTTTAAACACACAAAATAGCACAATTGGTCAAGAGACCATAAAATGGCGGCCATCCCCTCCGGCGCCAATGTTAACTGATACCAGTTTTGACTTAAAGTGGCTTGAAAATCTATGGCAAGACTTGAAAATGGCTGTCTAACAATGATCAACAACCAACTTGACAGAGCTTGAAGAATTAAAAAAAATTGCAAATATTGTACAATCCAGGTGTGCAAAGTTTAGAGATTTACCCAGTAAGACTCACAGCTGTAATTGCTGCCAAAGGTGATTCTAACATGCATTGAATACTTATTTAAGCAAGATATATTAGTGTTTTATTTTTCATCCATTTTTTACAAATGTTTGCATTTTTTTTCCACTTTGAAATTACAGAATATTTGGTGTGGATCATTGACCAAAAAAAATCACAATTAAATCCATTTTAATCCCACAACAAAATGTGGAAAAAAACCTAAGGGTGTGAATACTTTCTGAAGGCACTGTATATTTTGAATTGATGAAGCACTTTAAATACATAAGAGTTAAGTTGTTGCAGCATCCTCACCCAGCGGTGCAACAAATAAAGTCTCTTACAAAGCACACCTCAAAATATGTTAAACGCTAACCACTAGGCTACCTGCTGCCATATATGGTAGGGCACTGTATTCGGTGGGGTGGAATTACAGTACCATTCGAAATACAGCAATTTCCCACAATTTCCCATTTACAGTATGCCGCACAGTGAAAGATGTCAGCATTTTTTACTGTTGGTAATACCTCATTACTGTATAAATTATAGTTTTATGTTACAGTGTAGGTAGGCAGGTTCCTCACTTAAATTCACTGTGAATCTTTGATGCATAAAAAGCTAAAATTACATGATTGGTGATGGGTACCTGTCATAGCTTTCCAAACACTGAATTCAAAACACACTCAGACTGCAAGTAGCCTAAATAAATAAACGCTAACTAAAATATAGTTGTCTTCCTGGTCGACCTATCTGACAGCTTCGGTCTATTCCATCTGTGATGCTCAGTATAAGTAAAGCGTCACTACAAAAGCTATCAAACACTTGTGTAGGAGAAAAAATGTTGAGTCACTTACCAAGTCTACCATGAAACAATCGCCCTATATTTCCCAATGTGGTAATACACCAACCTATGACAAACACGCGCGTAATATTCCCGGTGGCAGAGAGTTTGGACAGCGCAGAGTGCGCGGCAGATGTCTCGAGCTCAGGGGAAACTTCTCATATGGATGAAGAGCAGTAAAGCCACCGGTTATTAAAGGTCATAGATGAAGGTATTTCTCAAAAGTTCTTCTTCCCGCCTCTTGTCATCATCACAGTTCCAATTATCTAAACATTTGACCTCTATCAGACCGAGTTTTCACAACATTCTCGCTGAGAAATGAATCAGTTTGGAACATAAAACTGTTTGTGCAACCCTACACTGCTTGTAGAATTTAGCTCACGCACGTGATAACACTTGAAAGGGAGAGAAGCAGAGCGCGCGGTATGGTGATATGTATCCTAGTTCCAGAATTGATTCGCTCCAACGCAAAGCTTCTCGATGGACAAAAAGGCTAACGAAAATAAAACACCGTGCCGGGGTTATGTTGTTTTGAATTTGTTAACCGTTATTAGGTTGTGATTGAAAAGAGGTAAAGTGATGGTAAAGTCGTTCATTTTCAAAGGGGCGTTGCGGTGTTGGGCATGATCCTTTCACACAAATGTAATACCAAAACATGTTCTAAGAATCCTAAATCATGCCAGACACTATTTAGCATGTGACGTCTGGAATGCAAATTTGATGTCAGTGAGAGAAACAATAAGGCAAACAGATGTTATTGTGTGTAAAATTGTTACATAGAATTGTCACATAACAAGGCATAATACACCATAACAATTCAATTTATATAAAGTAGCCTAGTCCATATTATAATCTGGGTGGTTTGAGCCCTGAATGCTGATTGACTGACAGCCATGGTATATTTAAGCAATAAGGCACGAGGGGGTGTGGTATATGGCCAATATACCACGGCTAAGGGCTGTTCTTAGGTATGATGCATTGGCCATATACCACAAACCCCTGAGGTTGTAATCAGTCATGTAGCTTTTGGATTACCCAAACTCAAGTAACGCAATCTGATTACTTTGTTAGTTTTGGATTACTTTCCCATTAAGAATCAGAATCACCTTTATTCGCCAAGTACATTTACATATACAGAGAATTTTACTTGGTGATATGGTGCTGCTAGTGATAGACAACATTTAGAGACATACAGTTGTTCGGTATACGTCTCATCCCAAATCCTGATATTACCATGTTCTGACCACTAGATGATGCTGTTCCTACTATTATCCCCCAACGTTAAAGGGATAGTTCCCCCACATTATGAAATTACGTTGGTTTCCTTGCCATGTAAGCAGTCTATTGACAAGTGTATGACAACAACCCATGCTTTGGTTTTGTTGGCCACTATTTCAGATGCTAACTTTTTAGCATTTGTGGCACAAATTCAATACAAGTCAATGGTACCTACAGTGCCTTTGGGAAGTATTCAGACCCCTTGATCTTTTCCACATTTTATTAGGTTACAGCCTTATTGTAAAATGTATAAAGTAGTTTTTTCCCCCTCATAGATCTACACACAATACCCCATAATGACAAAGCAAAAACAAGTTTAGACATTTTTGCTAATTCATCAAAAATAAAAACTGAAATATCATATTTACATAAGTATTCAGACCCTTTACTCAGTACTTTATTGAAGCACCTTTGGCAGCGATTACAGCTTTGAGGCTTCTTGGGTATGACTCTACAAGCTTGGCACACCTATATTTGGGGAGTTTCTCCCATTCTTCTCTGCAGATCCTCTCAAGCTCTGTCAGGTTGGATGGGGAGCATTGCTGCACAGCTATTTTCAGGTCTCTCCAGAAATGTTTGATCAGGTTCAAGTCCGGGCTTTGGCTGGGCCACTCAAGGACATTCAGAGACTTGTCCCGAAGCCACTCCTGTGTTATCTTGGCTGTGTGCTTAGGTTTATTGTCCTGTTGGAAGGTGAACCTTCACCCCAGTCTGTGGTCCTGAGGACTCTGGAGCAGGTTTTCATTAAGCATCTCTCTGTACTTTGCTCTGTTAATCTTTTTCTCGATCCTGACTAGTCTCCCAGTCCCTGCCGCTGAGAAACATCCCCACAGCATGATGCTGCCACCACCATGCTTCACTGTAGAGATGGTGCCAGGTTTCCTCCAGACGTGACGCTTAGCATTCAGGCCAAAGAGTTCAATCTTGGTTTCATCAGACCAGAGAATCTTGTTTTGCATGGTCTGAGAGTCTTTAGGTGCCTTCTGGCAAACTCCAAGCGGACTGTCATCTGCCTTTTACTGAGGAGTGGCTTCTGTCTGGCCACTCTACAATAAAGGCCTGATTGGTGGAGTGCTGCAGAGATTGTTTTCTTTTTGGAAGGTTCTCCCATCTCCACAGAGGAACTCTAGAGCTCTGTCAGAGTGACCATCGGGTTCTTGATCACCTCCCTGACCAAGGCCCTTCTCCCCCGATTGCTCAGTTTGGCCGGGCGGCCAGCTGTAGGAAGAGTCTTGATGGTTCCAAACTTCTTCCATTTAAGAGTGATGGAGGTAACTGTGTTCTTGGGGACCATCAATGCTGCAGAAATGTTTTGGTACCCTTCCCCAGATCTGTGCCTTGACACAATCCTGTGCCGGAGCTCTAAGGACAATTCCTTTGACTTCATGGCTTGGTTTTTGCTCTGACAGGCACTGTCAACTGTGGGACCTTATATAGATAGGTGTGTGGCTTTCCAAATCATGCCCAATCAATTGAATTTACCACAGTTGGACTCCAATCAAGTTGTAGAATCATCTCAAGGATGGTCAATGGAAACAGGATGCACCTGAGCTCAATTTCGAGTCTCATAGCAAAGGGTCTGACTACTTATGTAAATAAGGTATTTCTGTTTTTTATTTGTGATAAATTTGCACACGTTTCTAAAACCTGTTTTTGCTTTGTCATTATCGGGTATTGTGTGTAGATTGCTGAGGAAATATTTATACTTAATCCTTTTTAGAATAAGGCTGTGATGTAACAAAATGTGGCACGGTATATTAGCATTTTCAAGCTTCATGTTCAAATCATCATGAAAGTATCTAAAAATGGATTGTGTAACTCAATCATGTTACTTATAGATGATTTGGAAATTAAGCAAAACAATGGTAATAAAGGTATCATTGACTTGCATTGGACAAAGTGGCCAGAGAAAACCAAAGCATGGGTTGCTGTCATACCTTGTCCATAGACTGCTTACAAGGTAAGTTTTTTTTAAATTATTTCTTGCTGATATGAAAGATAAGGTCCTTATGCTTCCAAAACCGTACCTCAAGCTTTGCATGTTAATGTTCAGACCGAGTGTTGGGGCTTTAACAATACTTTGTACAAAAGACTCTGTGCAATATAATGGAATGGAGACTCATGATCAAGGGCCAATTAAAAATTAGCTAGCAACAGCAAGCTAGCTAAATGTCCATGAATGTTTCAACCTGGCCCAAATTAATAGTTGGTTCACAGTTGGTTTTTGTATTTTAACCTGCGTGTCATGAGAACATCTGGAGGGGATAGGCAAAAATCAACATGTGCACGATTTGGTCAGAGACGGTTTGGTCAAGGTGTTAGCCTAAAGTAGCCTTTTTCCTCATGGGAACCAGCGAAATGTCCCCACTTGTCAGAATTGTCCTTGCGAAGACTTCTGGTCCCCACAATGATAGTAAAACCACACACACACACACACACACACACACACACACACACACACACACACACACACACACACACACACACACACACACACACACACACACACACACACACTTGCATTTGGGTCAAATGGTGTTTCCTGTGTTGTCGGTATGTTATGCCTCATCATTAAACTGATTGGCAATGCACTGCACATTCATGGAATGACCCTAAATGTAATTCACCTCAGTATTCTAAAGGACATGTAGGGCTTACTCATGCTGGAGATAAATGGCATTCCTAAACTTCGACTAAATGAGTCTTGTCTGGAAAATGTGTCTACAAAGCAACTCTGACGTCAATGGGACCAAGCTGAACATTTTTTGAAATAGTTAGATGTTCTAAATAGACCTAGATATTTTTTCCTAGCAAAAAGAAGCAGTATTCATCTCCTGGTCATTAATCTGCAGTCATCTGCATCTGATCTAGCCATGTCTTGAACATATCCCCTACATGGTTCTATGTCTACCAACATTGTATGTAGACCAAAAGACTCTGTCTCTGAATTGTGCTGAAGGGTGCTATAGCAGGTGCTCTATAGGCTTAGTATTTACACCTCAATCACACCTACAGCGTCATTGTATTTTGGTACATCAGAAGTACATTCATTTCCAAGGGAACGCTGCATTTGCCTTGCAACATTGCGAATGCATGCATCAAACTGTATGCTTAGATGGCTTGACAGAAATGGTAGCAGAAGGTGAATGTTGAATTTTTGTTGCACATACAGTACCAGTCAAAAGTTTGGACACACCTACTCATTTAAGGGTTTTTCTTTATTTGTACTATTTTCTACACTGTAGAATAATAGTGAAGACATCAAAACTATGAAATAACACATATGGAATCATGTAGTAACCAAAACATTTAAAAAAAATAGATTATTCAAAGTAGCCACGCTTTGCCTTGAAATCAGCTTGGCATTCTCTCAACCAGCTTCATGAGGTGGTCACCTGGAATGCATTTCAATTAACAGGTGTGCCTTATTAAAAGTTCATTTGAGGAATTTATTTCCTTCATAATGAGTTTTAGCCAATCAGTTGTGTTGTGACAAGGTAGGGATGGTATAAAGAAGATAGCCCTGTTTGGTAAAATACCAAGTCCATATTATGGCAGGAAACAGCTCAGATAAGCAAATAGAAACAACCGTCCATCATTACTTTAAGACATGAAGGTCATTCAATGCAGAACATTTTAAGTACTTTGAAAGTTTCTTCAAATGCAGTTGCAGAAACCATCAAGCGCTGTGATGAAACTGGCTCTCATGAGGACCGCCACAGGAAAGGAAGATCCAGAGTTACCTATGCTGCAGAGGATAAGTTAACTAGAGTTACCAGCCTCAGAAATTGCAGCCCAAATAAATGCTTCACAGAGTTCAAGTAACAGACGCATCTCAACATCAACTGTTCAGAGGAGACTGTGTGAATCAGATCTTCATGGTCGAATTGCTGAAATGAAAACACTACTAAAGGACACCAATAAGAAGAAGATACTTGCTTGGGCCAAGAAACACGAGCAATGGACATGAGACTGGTGGAAATCTGTCCTTTGGTCTGATGAGTCCAAATGTGAGATTTTTGGTTCCAACCACCGTGTCTTTGTGAGACAAAGAGTAGGTGAACAGATGATCTCTGCATGTGTGGTTCCCACTGTGAAGCATGGAGGAGGAGGTGTGATGGTGTGGGGGTGCTTTGCTGGTGACACTGTCAGTGATTTATTTAGAATTCAAGGCACACTTAACCAGCATGTCTACCACAGCATTCTGCAGCGATACGGCAGTGGCACTGTCATTTGTTTTTCTAAAGGACAATGACCAAAAACACACCTCCAGGCTGTGTAAGGGCTATTTGACCAAGAAGAAGAGTGATGGAGTGCTGTATTAGATGACCTGGCCTCCACAATCACCCGACCTCAACCCAATTGTGATGGTTTGGGATCAGTTGGACTGCAGAATGGAGGAAAAGCAGCCAACATGTGTGGGAACTCCTTAAAGACTGTTGGAAAAGCATTCTTTATGAAGCTGTTTGAGAGAATGCCAAGAGTGTGCAAAGCTGTCATCAAGGCAAAGGATGGCTACTT
The DNA here is from genome assembly GCF_965601325.2 of Salmo salar. Lineage (NCBI taxonomy): Eukaryota > Metazoa > Chordata > Actinopteri > Salmoniformes > Salmonidae > Salmo > Salmo salar. The sequence continues at coordinate 44,481,878 of NC_138297.1, forward strand.
TGAAAAAAATTAAAATATAAAAGATATTATATTGTATAACACTTTTTTGGTTACTACATGATACTACATGAATTACTGAATGCAGCTGTTGCTGTAGTTAATTAAGAATACATTGGTCAACAAAATAATTGTATTTACAACAAGATATCTTATTATATATCTCTGACCATCTCTGCATAGTGCCAATACAATACTGAGATATTAATGGTAACTTGATACCAGAGCAAAGAAACAGAGTACAATACAGTAAAAGTGTAAACTGTAAGAAAAATAATTATACAGTATTTTACTGCAATTACAAGTGATTAGAGCAAGCAGGTTGGCATTTGCATTTTACAGCATATTAATGATTACTAGGTGTTTTATATCACTTATACTTCTAGAGGCCTAAACAAAGGCTTCCAAACTGGCCATGATTACAGAGCAAAACAGATCGAATGGACATGGGTAAATATTCAACCAATCTGATCTGTTATCTATATATACTGAACATAAATATAAACACAACATGTAAAGTGTTGGTCCCATGTTTCATGAGCTAAAATAAAAGATCTCAGAAATGTTCCATATGCACAAAAAGGTTATTTCTCTCGATTTTTGTGCAGAAATTTGTTTACATCCCTGTTAGTGCGCATTTCTCATTTGCCAAGATAATTCATCCACCTGACAGGTGTGGCATATCAAGAATAGAGGTCGGCCGATTAATCGGAATGGCCGATTAATTAGGGCCGATTTCAAGTTTTCATAACAATCGGTAATCGGCGTTTTGGGACACCGATCGTGGCCGATTACGTTGCACTACACAGGGAGACTGCGTGGCAGGCTGATTACCTGTTATACAAGTGCAGCAAGGAGCCAAGGTAAGGTGCTAGCTAAAAACGATCAATCTTAACATAATCACTAATTAACTACACATGGTTGATGATATTACTAGTTTATCTAGATTGTCCTGCGTTGCATATAATCGATGCGGTGCCTGTTATTTATCATTTAATCATAGCCTACTTCGCCAAACGGGTGATTTAACAAGCGCATTCGCAAAAAAAAGCACTGTCGTTGCACCAATGTGTCCCTAACCATAAACATCAACGCCTTTCTTAAAATCAATACACAAGTATATATTTTTAAACCTGCATATGTAGTTAATATTGCCTGCTAACATGAAATTCTTTTAACTAGGTAAATTGTGTCACTTCTCTTGCGTTCTGTGCAACAGAGTCAGGGTATATGCAGCAGTTTGGGCCGCCTGGCTCGTTGCGAACTGTGTGAAGACCATTTCTTCCTAAGACAGCCAACTTCGCCAAACGGTGGATGATTTAACAAAAGCGCATTTGCGAAAAAAAGCATAATCGTTGCACGAATGTACCTAACCATAAACATCAATGCCTTTCTTAAAATCAATACACAGAAGTATATATTTTTAAACCTGCATATTCAGTTAAAAGAAATTCATGTTAGCAGGCAATATTAAACGAGGGAAATTGTGTCACTTCTCTTGCGTTCATTGCACGCAGAGTCAGGGTATATGCAACAGTTTGGGCCGCCTGGCTCGTTGCGAACTAATTTTCCAGAATTTTACATCATTTTGACATAACATTGAAGGTTGTGCAATGTAACAGGAATATTTAGACTTATGGATGCCACCCGTTAGATAAAATACGGAACGGTTCCGTATTTCACTGAAAGAAAAAACGTTTTATTTTCAAAATTATAGTTTCCGGATTTCACCATATTAATGACCTAAGGCTCGTATTTCTGTGTGTTATTATGTTATAATTCAGTCTATGATTTGATATTTGATAGAGCAGTCTGACTGAGCGGTGGTAGGCAGCAGCAGGCTTGTAAGCATTCATTCAAACAGCACTTTCGTGCGTTTGCCAGCAGCTGTTTATGACTTCAAGCCTATCAACTCCAGAGATTAGGCTGGTGTAACCGATGTGAAATGGCTAGCTAGTTAGTGGGGTGCGCACTAATAGCGTTTCAAACGTCACTCGCTCTATGACTTGGAGTAGTTATTCCCCTTGCTCTGCTAGGGCCACGGCTTTTGTGGAGCGATGGGTAACGATGCTTCGAGGGTGGCTGTTGTCGATGTGTTCCTGGTTCGAGCCCAGGTAGGAGCGAGGAGAGGAACGGAAGCTATACTGTTACACTGGCAATACTAAAGTGCCTATAAGAACATCCAATAGTCAAAGGTATATGAAATACAAATGGTATAGAGAGAAATAGTCCTATAATTCCTATAATAACCTCAACCTAAAACTTCTTACCTGGGAATATTGAAGACTCATGTTAAAAAGAACCACCAGCTTTCATATGTTCTCATGTTCTGAGCAAGGAACTTAAACGTTAGCTTTTTTACATGGCACATATTGCACTTTTACTTTCTTCTCCAACACTTTGTTTTTGCATTATTTAAACCAAATTGAACATGTTTCATTATTTATTTGAGGCTAAATGGATTTGATTGATGTATTATATTAAGTTAAAATAAAAGTGTTCATTCAGTGTTGTTGTAATTGTCATTATTACAAATACATGTATATATTTTTTTTTTAATCGGTATCAGCTTTTTTGGTCCTCCAATAATCGGTATCGGTATCAGCGTTGAAAAATCATAATTGGTCGACCTCTAATCAAGAAGCTTATTAAACAGCATTATCATTACATAGATTCACCTTGTGCTGGGGACAATAAAAGGGCACTCTAAAATGTGCAGTTTTGGTACACAACAAAATGCCACAGATGTCTCAAGTTTTGAGGGAGGGTGCAATTGGCATGCTGACAGCAGGAATGGCCAACAGAGCTGCCAGAGAATGTAATGTTTCTGTCTACCATATACCGCCTCCAACGTCATTTTAGAGAATTTGGCGGGGGGGGGGGGGGCGCGTTCTGAGGAGTATTCCGATCTGAAATAAATCCCTTTTGTTGGGAAAGACACATACTGATTCTGATTGGCTCCCCAGTGGGTGAGCCTATGCCCTCTCAGGCCCACCCATGGCTGCTTCCCTGCCCAGTCATGTGAAATCCATAGATTAGGGCCTAATTAATTTATTTAAATTGACTGATTTCCTTCAATGAACTGTAACTCAGTAAAATCTTCGAAATTGTTGCATTTATAGTTTTTGTTCAGTATACATTTAATTGTTAGGGAACTACTAACACATATCAATTAAATTGTTACAGGACTCTTACTAATGGGTGCAACAAATATAGCCACTTACAAGGCACGCCTTAAAATATGTTAATGAGTCAGCGATTCTTTCTCCTCCCACAATATTTCTCCACAATGCACCATCATTTACAGTATGCTGCAGTAAATATATAGCAAAACAATTATACAGTACTTTATTGTTGAATTGTATTCAAAATGAAATCAACAATTGCTAATAGTGAATATTTAACTGTATATTACAGCATACCAACTGATATTGCAAATTAGGCCTTAACAAAGGCTTCTGAACTGACAGTGACTACAGAGCAAAAGGATATGGTTTGCTTAAAGATTTGAGACTTGCTGCCTTTCTGATCTGTCTTCTACATAAATGTAATTGCTAGGGAACCACTACCACATATCACTTTAATTGGTACAGCACTTAAGTGTACAACAAATATAGCCTCTTACAAGACGTCTCAAAATATGTTAATAAGTGAGAAACAGCAATACAACGCACCCCCTACTGTTCAAAAGGCACACAAAAAATGCAGTATGGTACTATATTCTGAATTGGCCAGTAACTTACTGTAGAGTTACAGGACAATATTTGTAGAATTCCTAAAATACAGTATATTACCGTATTCTGTGGGGGTACAGCATTCTCACTCACGGGTGCAACAAATATAGCCTCTTACAAGGCACACCTTAAAATATTTTAATGAGTACTGTTGATTAATACTGTAAAACACATTTACAGTATTTTACTGTGCATTCTACAGTGTTTTACTGTTAAAATGACAGAAAGGTCTTACAATGTGCTGTAAAACAAATGTATGCTATTTTTCTGTGCATTCTACAGTAATATACTATATTCAGTTTTAACTGTTGATTAATACAGTAAGTAATTACAAAAATGGCTAACAGTGTAATACTAAAACTGAAACTAAATAATACAAAAATTAAATAGGAATGTTTTTATCAAGCTAAAACTGAACAAATGATAGTAAATCAAGTCGGAAACTAACTGAAACTAAACTGAAATTCAATAAAAATCTAAAAACAAATGGAAATAACAACTTGATAAAAAAACACAACTACAATAACCTTGGATAATTGTACATTTATATTAGGAATATTGGGTAAAGAAATGTACCATTATACCAGGGGTCATATTCAATCTGTATCACTGAAGCAATAGAAATGTATAGGGAACATTGCCTTTAAATTCCAATCACGCTGTAATGCTGAACCTCCGCGATATGTATTGAATAGAGCCCTAGATTGTCCGCACATCTACCCTAAAAGGTACTGAATAATACAATCTGAGATATGTGTTCCTCTGAAAGTACATTATGTATGTGTATTTCAATCTTTTTGTATACCTGCGAACAATACTCTACACTAACCGTACATTTTTTCTGAGAGTGTATGTTGTTATGTATCTTATACGTACCAACCAGTCACCACATATGAAGTTAACTCTTAGGAAATAAAACTTATTTATATTGAATCACATAGAGCTCACCACCTCCTAATAATTTATTAGCATATTATTCTAATATTCTTTTTAACCTTTATTGAACTAGGCAAGTCAGTTAAGAACAAATTTTTATTTACAATGACGGCCTACCCCAGTGACACTGGGCCAATTGTGCGCTGCCCTATGGGACTCCCAATCACAGCTGGATGTGATGCAGCCTGGTTTCAAACCAGGTACTGCAGTGAGGCCTCTTGTACTGAGATGCAGTGTCTTAGACCACTGCACCACTCGGGAGTATGCATACTTACTGAGATTAATTTCACTCAAACTGTCATTTAAGAAGTTGGGACATGACTTAAAACATTTACATTACATTACATTTAAGTCATTTAGCAGACGCTCTTATCCAGAGCGACTTACAAAATGGTGCATTCACCTTATGATATCCAGTGGAACAACCACTTTACAATAGTGCATCTAAAGCTTTTAAGGGGGGGGGGGGGGGGGGTTAGAAGGATTACTTTATCCTATCCTAGGTATTCCTTAAAGAGGTGGGGTTTCAGGTGTCTCCGGAAGGTGGTGATTGACTCCGCTGTCCTGGCGTCGTGAGGGAGCTTGTTCCACCATTGGGGTGCCAGAGCAGCGAACAGTTTTGACTGGGCTGAGCGGGAACTGTGCTTCCTCAGCTTAAAACAACCATAGGAGTTGGCAAGACAGCACAAACAGATCTGGGACCACCATCCCATGCAACTGTAGGCAGGCTTATAGGCATTACACTCAAATACTTGTGATTGATTGTTTTGAACCAGAGCTGTTTACAGAACTCTTAAGGATCACATAGATGTGGTAAAGAGGTAGCCTAGTGGTTAGAGTGTTGGGCCAGTAACCGAAAGGTTGCTAGATCAAATCCCTGAACTGACAAGGTAAAAATCTGTCATTCTGTCCCTGAACAAGGCAGTTAACCCACTGTTCTTAGGATGTCATTGTAAATAAGAATTTCTTCTTAACTGACTTGCCTGGTTAAATAAAAAGAGGTCAATGGAAATGCCATGGGAACGATCCTGACTATCCTCATTGACCCCCAGCAAAATTTGGCTATTATTTATATGTGTATTCCATACTATGTTCAGGTAAAAATAGGATCAACTGCATTACAGTTAAAAATGACTTTGACTACCACCACCGATTTCGCTAAGCTACCGGCTTAATCGAATGGGACTACTTCTACATGTTATGCATCGAAAACAGCCAAATATATCAAAATCGGACTTTAGTAACCACATTGGGCCTGTTACAATAAATCAATCATGACAGATTTGACAAATATATCAGTTTGTTGAATGTGCACCAACCCAGCATCCTTCTATCCACCATGGTCTGTGATCCATTGACCTCTTTACCACGTCTATGGAGTTGCTATTGTGTCTTGTGTTTCTCTGCTGCCTAGGCGACCATCTGTAGCAGTAGTAAGGAATGAGTGAGAATTTGGTGGGTTGGAATAAGTGGGTCCGTCTGATTGCATAGGATGCATATCTGTTTCTGCCAATCCATGATCATCACCCTTAAAGTATTCACTGACTCTTATCCATGTTGGCCTATCTTTACGATGCCAGATTCAGAGGGGAGAAGCATGATATGCAAAGCTGTATTCAGGGCGTGCACCGGTGTGGCTATAGTTGTGTGGTTATCAAGGCGCCCTGCTGTGCATTAAGTAGGGATCCCTAGAGAGGGATTTGAGCAGAGATGAAACCTGCCAAGCCTCTCTCTTCTACAATACACTGGAGGAATAACCTCCCCTCAGCTAGCAGCCATACAGAAGAAAGCTAATTTCCCACCCTTCTCCGCTCCCCTCTGTGCTTTCACTCAACCTTGAATTCTGACAAGGATGTAAGTCATTGTCTCCTACTGACAACACTTATTTAGCTGATTGCTGAAATCCGACAAGGATCTTTCTATATACTGTTGTGTAATTTGTCTCCTAGAGCTATAGCCTATTCTTCATACCTTGCAGACAAATCCAAATTATTAGATAGGTACAGGTTTCAGCACATACTGACTGAATACAAACTCTATGTTATGTGAATCACCCCTGATCAAGCTGCACATTGTCATTTTGTGGCCAAATACTCCCATTCACCATACTTGGCTCCAATAGATAAATCAAGTGCAGCGAGGTGCTGTTTTATCTGATTTTGGAAACCAGGTTTGCTGTTTATTTGAGATGGAAGGAAGTTCTATGCAATAAGGGCTCTATATAATACTGTACGTTTTCTTGAATTTGTTCTGAGTTTGGGGACTATGAAAAGACCCCTGGTGGCATGTCTGGTGGGATAAGTGTGTGTGTCAAAACTGTGTGTACATTGACTATGCAAACAATTTGGGATGTTCAACACATTGTTTCTTATAAAAAGAAGAAGTGATGCAGTCTGTCTCTCCTCAACTCTTAGCCAAGAGAGACTGGCATGCATAGTATTTATATCAGCCCTCTGATTATATCAGCCCACCCATTCCAAAACAGACTGCAACTCTTTAAGGGTTTCAGTGACTTCATTAGCTGTGGTTGCTGATGCGTATATGGTTGAATCATCAGCATACATGGACACACATGCTTTGTTTAATGCCAGTGGCAGGTCATGTAATCGCTGCCAAAGGTGTTGAAGCACCTTTGGCAGTGATTACAGCACCAAGGCGTCTTGGGTATGATGCTACAAGTTTGGTACACCTGTATTCAAATCAAATCCAATTTTATTGGTCACATACACATTGTTAGCAGACATTTATGCAAGTGTAGCGAATTTGGGGAGTTTCTCCCATTCTTCTCTGCAGATCCTCCCAAGCTCTGTCAGTTTCGATGGGGAGCATTGCTGCACAGCTATTTTCAGGTGTCTCCAGAGATGATCAATCTGGACCACTCAAGGACATTCAGAGACTTGTCTCGAAGCCACTCCTGTGTTGTCTTAACTGTGTGCTTAGGGTCGTTGTCCTTTTGGAAGGTGAACCTTTGCCCCAGTCTGAGGTCCTGAGCACTCTGGAGCAGGTTTTCATCAAGGATCTCTCTGGACTTTGCTAAGTTCATCTTTGAGGTGGTTGTCCTTCTAGAAGTTTCTCCGATCTCCACAGAGGAACTCTAGAGCTCTGTCAGAGTGACCATCGGGTTCTTGGTCACCTCCCTGACCAAGGCCCTTTTCCCCCGATTGCCCAGTTTGGCCGGGCGGCCAACTCTAGAAAGGGTCTTGGTGGTTCCAAACTTATTCCATTTAAGAATGATGGAGGCCACTGTGTTCTTGGGGAGCTTCAGTGCTGCAGAAATGTTTTGGTTGAATTTACCACAGGTGGACTCCAATCAAGTTGTAGAAACATCTCAAGGATGATCAATGGAAACAGGATGCAACTGAGCTCAATTTTGAGTCTCATAGCAAAGGGTCTGAATACTTATGTAAATAAGGTATTAACATTTTAAAACCGAAATACATTTGAAAAAATGTATTAAAACTGTTTTTGCTTTGTCATTATGAGGTATTGTGTGTAGATTGCTAAGGATTTTTATTTATTTAATCCTTTTTAAAATAAATATTAAATAAAAACATGAACAGTTTTCCAAAATGTGAAAAAAGATCAGAGGTTGTGAATATTTTCCAAAGGCACTGTATGTGTGAATCCTTAATTACTAGGCATATGTGATCTTGTGACTGATGCTCCCATCTCTGTCTCTCTACATCTCTTTCCGGGCCCATTCCCATGGTCATTAACAGTATTTTTGCTAGATCTCAAGAGGGGAAGAGATTAGAGCAGAGGATGAAGAGAGGAACACAAACTATCTGAGTGAGAGAGAGTGGGGGAAGAGAGGAAGGGAAAGAGAGCAGCGGGCTAGAGTGAGAGGGAAGGGGGTGGAAGGGTGAGAAAGCGAACAGGGAGAGAGAAAAAGAAAGACAGAGAGAGAAGAGAGAGTGCAAGAGGGCAGGGAGAGCAGACCAGAAAGAGAGAGAAGAGAGAGAGCTAGGGAGAGAGTGGTAGACATAGAGTCATGTGATGTCTCACTGCAGACGAAATTTGATTGTCAGACACAGCTTTCATTATTCCACGTTCTTCAAGAATAATTACGTTAACCCTAGAAGCTAATCTTAGGTCAGTTTTGCTCACCCCCACCCTAATGGTTAGGGTTAGGAATTGGGGATTGTAAACTGATCCTAGATCTGTGCCAGCTGCCTAAGGGCTTTACCTAACCTCTGGGAAGTCCTCCAGTGAGTGTCAGGCAGGGCAGCACAGCCAGTATCATGTCTAGGTAATTACTTTTTAGTTACCAAAGTAATTACAGAGCAATTACAGTACCAGTCAAAGGTTTGGAAACACCTACTCATTTCAGGGTTTTTATTTATTTGGACTATTTTTTACATTGTAGAATAATAGTGAATACATCAAAACTATGAAATAACACATATGGAATCATGTAGTAAAATATTTGAGGTTCTTCAAAGTATCAACCCTTTGCCTTGATAACAGCTTTGCACACTCTTGGCATTCTCTCAACCAGCTTCATGAGTATCACATCCTGACCAGTAAAAGGGGTTGTTTGTTATTGTAGTTTGGTCAGGGGGTGTTTGTTTAGTGTGTTTCGGGGTTTTTGGTTGATGTTCTATGTTTTCTATTTCTATGTGGGTTTTCTAGTTTGTCTATGTCTATGTTAGTTTTGTCAATGACCTCCAATCAGAGGCAGCCGTTTGTTGTTTTCTCTGATTAGAGGCCATTTTTAAGTGTGTTTGTTTTCACTTGTGTTTGTAGGTGGTTGTTTCCTCGTATAGTCTGAGCACCTTATGGGACTGTTTTTTCGTTGTTTGTTTTTGTATGAGTATTCTTTTCCCTTCTAAATAAAAAGAAGATGAGCACCTTAACCGCTGCATATTGGTCCGATGATTTCTCCTTCTTAGACGACGAACTTTATGACAATGAGGTAGTCACCTAGAATGCATTTCAATTAACAGGTTCCCTTGTTAAAAGTTATTTGTGGAATTTCTTTCTTCCTTAATGTGTTTGAGCCAATCAGTTTTGCTGTGACAAGGTAGGGTTGGTATACAGAAGATAGTCCTGTTTGGTAAAATACCAAGTACATATTATGGCAAGAACAGCTCAAATAAGCAAAGAGAAACGACAGTCCATCATTACTTTAAGACATGAAGGTCAATCAATCTGGTAAATTTCAAGAACTTTGTCAGTCGCAAAACCATCAAGCGCTATCATGAAACTGGCTCTCATGAGGACCGCCACAGTAAAGGAAGACCCAGAGTTACCTCTGCTGCAGAGGATAAGTTAATTATTTTTTTATTTCACCTTTATTTACCCAGGTAGGCCAGTTTTTACAACTGCGACCTGGCCAAGATAAAGCAAAGCAATGCGACAAAAACAACAACACAGAGTTACACATGGGATAAACAAACATACAGTCAATAACACAATAGAAACATCTATGTAAAGTGTGTGCAAATGTAGTAAGGTTAGGGAGGTAAGGCAATAAATAGGCCATAGTGGCGAAATAATTACAATTTAGCATTAACACTGGAGTGATAGATGTGCAAGTAGAGATACTGGGGTGCAAAAGAGCAACAACAACAAAAAATAACAATATGGGGATGAGTTAGTTGGGTGTGCTATTTACAGATGGGCTGTGTACAGGTACAGTGATCGGTAAGCTGCTCTGACAGCTGATGCTTAAAGTTAGTAAGGGAGATATGTCTCCAGCTTCAGTGATTTTTGCAATTCGTTCCAGTCATTGGCAGCAGAGAACTGGAAGGAAAGGCGGCCAAAGCAGGTGTTGGCTTTGGGGATGACCAGTGAAAAATACCTGCTGGAGCGCGTGCTACGGGTGGGTGTTGCTATGGTGACCAGTGAGCTGAGATAAGGCAGGGCTTTACCTAGCAGAGACTTATAGATGACCTGGAGCCAGTGGGTTTGGAGACGAATATGTAGCGAGGGCCAGCCAACGAGAGCATACAGGTCACAGTGGTGGTGACAAAACGGATGGCACTGTGATAGACTACATCCAATTTGCTGAGTAGAATGTTGGAGGTTATTTTGTAAATGACATCGCCGAGGTCAAGGATCGGTAGGATAGTCAGTTTTACGGGGGTATGTTTGGCAGCATGAGGGAAAGAGGCTTTGTTGCGAAATAGGAAGACGATTCTAGATTTGATTTTGGATTGGAGATGCTTAATGTGAATCTGGAAGGAGAGGGGGCATTCGAAATGGTCGATGATCTGTTTGTTAACTTGACTTTCATAGACTTTAGAAAGGCAGGGCAGGATGGATATAGGTCTATAACAGTTTGGGTCTAGAATGTCTCCCCCTTTGAAGAGGGGGATGACCGCGGCAGCATTCCAATCTTTAGGGATCTCAGACGATAAGAAGGAGAGGTTGAACAGGCTAGTAATAGGGGTTGCAAGAATTTCGGCAGATAATTTTAGAAAGAGAGGGTACAGTGCAGCTGATTTGTAGGGTTCCAGATTTTGCAGCTCCTTCAGAACATCAGCTATCTGGATTTGGGTGAAGGAGAAGCGGGGGGGGGGGCTTGGGCAAGTTGCTGCGGGGGGTGCAGAGCTGTTGGCCGGGGTAGGGGTAGCCAGGTGGAAAGCATGGCCAGCCGTAGAAAAATGCTTATTGAAATTCTCGATTATCGTAGATTTATCGATGGTGACAGTATTTCCTAGCCTCAGTGCAGTGGGCAGCTGGGAGAAGGTGCTCTTATTCTCCATGGACTTTACGATGTCCCAAAACTTTTTGGAATTAGTGCTACAGGATGTACATTTCTGTTTGAAAAAGGTAGCCTTAGCTTTCCTAAATGACTGTGTATATTGGTTCCTGATTTCCCTGAAAAGTTGCATATCGCGGGGGCTATTTGATGATAATGCAGTACGCCACAGGATGTTTTTGTGCTGGTCAAGGGCAGTCAGGTCTGGAGTGAACCAAGGGCTATATCTGTTCTACATTTTTTGAATGGGGCATGCTTATTTTAGGTGGTGAGGAAAGCAGTTTTAAATTACAACCAGGCATCCTTTACTGATGGGATGAGGTCAATATACTTCCAGGGTACGATTAGAAAGGCCGCTGGCTGAAGTGTTTTAGAGAGCGTTTGACATTGATGAGGGGTGGTCGTTTGACCACGGGCCCATTACGGATGCAGGCAGTGATTGCTGAGATCCTGGTTGAAGACAACAGAGGTGTATTTAGAGGGCAAGTTGGTCAGGATGATATCTATGAGGGTGCCCATGTTAAGGGATTTAGGTTTGTACCTGGTAGGTTTCTTGATCATTTGTGTGAGATTGAGGGCATCTAGCTTAGATTGTAGGACGGAGATAGATGAGGGGCAATCAATTCACATATGGTGTCCAGGGCACAGCTGGGGGCTGAGGGGGGTGTATAACAAGTGGCAACAGTGAGAGACTTATTTCTGGAAAGGTGGATTTTTAAAAGTAGAAGCTTGAACTGTTTGGGCACAGACCTGGATAGTATGACAGAACTCTGCAGGCTCTCTCTGCAGTAGATTGCAACCCCGCCACCTTTGGCAGTTCTATCTTGATGTAAAATGTTGTAGTTGGAGATTCAGACATGGCTAGGAAATCAGGGTTGGCGGAGTGTGCTAAAGCAGTGAATATAACACATTTAGGGAGGAGGCTTCTGATGTTAACATGCATGAAACCAAGGCTTTTACGCTTACAGAAGTCAACAAATGAGAGCGCCTGGCAAATAGGTGTGATGCTGGGGGCTATAGGGCCTGGGTTAACCTCTACATCACCAGAGGCACAGAGGTGGAGTAGGATAAGGGTAAGGCTATAAGAACTGGTCGTCTAGTGCGTTGGGAACAGAGAGTAAAAGGGGCAGATTTCTGGGCGTGGTAGAATAGATAGAGTTACCAGCCTCAGAAAATGCAGTCCAAATAAATGCTTCACAGAGTTTAAGTAACAGACACATCTCAACATCAACTGTTCAGAGGAGACTGCGTGGATCAGGCCTTCATGGTCGAATTCCTGTAAAGAAAACACTACTAAAGGACACCAATAAGAAGAAGAGACTTGCTTTTGCCAAGAAACACGAGCAATGTACATTAGACTGGTGGAAATCTGTCCTTTGGTCTGATAAGTCCAATGTTGCGATTTTTGGTTCCAACCGCCATGTCTTTCTGAGATGCAGAGCAGGTGAACGGATGATCTCCTCATGTGTGGTTCCCACCGTGAAGCATGGAGCAGGAGGAGGAGGAGGTGTGATGTGACGGTGCTTTGCTGGTGACACTGTCAGTAATTTATTTCGAATTCAAGGCACACTTAACCAGCATGGCTACCACAGCATTCTGCAGCGATACACCATTCCATTTGGTTTGTCCTGTTTTTCAACAGGACAATGACCCAGCAAACCTCCAGGCTGTGTAAGGGCTATTTTACCAAGAAGGAGAGTGATGGAGTGCTGCATCAGATGACCTGGCCTCCACAATCACCCGACTTCAACCCAATTGAGATGGTTTGGGATAAGTTGGACCGCAGAGTGAAGGAAAAGCAGCCAACAAGTGCTCAGCATATGTGGGAACGTCTTCAAGACTGTTGGAAAAGCATTCCAGGTGAAGGTGGTTGAGAGAATGCCAAGAGTTTGCAAAGTTGTCCTCAATGCAAAGGGTGGTTACTTTGAAGAATCTCAAATATAAAATATATTTTGATTTGTTTAACACTTTTTTGGTTACGACATGATTCCATATGTGTTATTTCATAGTTTTGATGTCTTCACTATTATTCTACAATGTAGAAAATAGTAAAAATAAAGAAAAACCCTTGAATGAGTAGGTGTGTCCAAACTTTTGGCTGGTACTGAACATGTGAGGGTAACTTGGTGTTAAGTGCTGCCTCAATCCCTTTGTCTTTGAGTCGAGACAACACAACCGCATTAAAAACTGCCAGATCACCATTATTTAAGATTAGTGAATGAGGAAGTGAAGGGGTTAAAGGTCAGGGTTCAACCCATGGCTGGCTGATCTGGCTGATCCCTATGTTGGAAGTGAGACCAGTTGATGTTAATTACCTTCAGCTCCACATAGCTCAGGTCTCAGGATCAAAAGACAGAGACCAGTGTGTTCAGCAGATCTGGGTTCAAATGATGTCTGTTCTTTTTTAAATACATTAGCTGAGTTTGATTGAGCTTGTGTGATGCAATGGAGCCAATGAAATAGTCTCAAAAGTGCAAACCCACCCATATGGCATCTCGCACTCCAGGCATACTCAATCCAATGCTCAAAAAAGTACTTGACAGAAAACCAATACTGTTGGAACCCAGGTAGGTCTGGTGGATGGTGGCTAATCCGGTGTAGAAAGTGTTAAACCCCGGCCGTCAGAGTATAAAGCTACGCTTTAAGACAAATCCTCAACTAATGAGTCAGGCATAATCTCGTAACATAGCCATCTTTTTTCTCTCTTTTAATCCCTCCATACTGACACGTCACTACTGTTTATATCTCAATAACATCTTATAAGAGGGTGGGAAAAGAATGGGATCTTTCTAGTGTTAGGTTCTAGTTTTCAGAGTACAAACTCAACAGACAATATGAAAGCTTTAAACCAAGTTTATTCTGCCCAGAGGGTCAATTCAGCTGCATTAGACAAAGCCATGGTTTCACCCATGGTAGTGTATACATACCCCACCTTGGGTGGAGTCTCCTCCTCATCGCTACACATTGCATCCTTATTGCTAGGCAGGGAGCTAACAGATATGGGCCTTAAACAGTTCCTCCCCTTATCAGTACTGCCACATGTGACCGTGTTCCCTGCACTCAGCCCCTCCAAAACGTAATTTATGGCCCCCCTCATGTCACCTTTTATAACTAATGGTTAATAATAGTTCAAGCTCAAAAACCAAACCTATCACTAGTATGCTATGATGTTGCCAAAATTCATTTATTTAACTAGGCAAGTCATTTAAGAACAAATTCTTATTTACAATGATGGCCTACTGGGGAACAGTGGGTTAACTGCCTTGTTCAGGGGCGGGACGATTTTTTTTACCTTGTCAGGTCGGGGTTTCGATCCAGCAATCTTTCAGTTACTGGCCCAACGCTCTAACGACTAGACCACCTGCCACCCCTAATCAACTTATCGGGTAGGCATAAATCAAATCAAATATTGAATGTATCAGTAACCTTGAGGACGTACCTGAGAAGTTGAAAGGCATTTACATACTTCATGTTGACATAGTTATATGAAATAGATAATGATGAAAAAATAAATGTAAGTCGAGGCAAAGAGACCACACATACGATTACCACAGCATTTAACTCATGTTATTCAGTATTCACATTACAACATCCACATTGTTCAGCTAGTGACAATTTCTAATAATCTCAATATACTGTATATTTACTTTGTAATACATTATACCAAGAGGCACTTTCAGTAATTCTGGCCAAAAAGGAGCTACAGTATAGTGTCTAAATTACAAAAACAGTAAAAATAAATAAAGTTTATCTAAAAGACTTTTGTTATATCTGTACAGCATATATTTTGTACAAAATGGAACAATAAACCAGTAATAAAATGAAATACTTCACAAATACTGGTGAATCACACGTCTGTTTTCCCCATCCTATAGGTATTGCTACATGTGTTAAGTGCAAGATACAAGAGAGAAGAAACAGTAATAATTATTCAGTTTGTGAAGTGCCGCTAAAGATAAATATCTAAAACAAGTCTCATATGTCTCGTTTAAGAAGGTGTAAAGCTCATTTGGTTCTCGTTGTGGCTAATATGTGAGCCGATGTTGATTATGGTAATCAGACATATGCCCACAAAGAGAGAGACATTTTGTTCGTTCCCAATGGCACCCTATTCACTATACTGTGTAGTCCACTACTTTTGACCAGAGCCATATGGGCCCTGGTCAATAGGGAGCCATTTAGGACGCAGACAGAATCTGGCAATAGCCTGAAAAAACATCACACAGGACAGAGTTAAAACATGAAGCAAAAGCAAAGTCTGAGGAAGGATGTTGGGCTTCAAACCGTGCCTGTTGTTGTTTAAACCACGGGAGCTCAATGCTTTCAATGCCCAATTGCCCATGTTTGGTTCCTATTGTAGAGTTGCTGCTGCCCACTGATAGGGTGGAATTATGGGAATAGTAGTACTCTGAAAGAAATGTCAACAAGAGCATGTGACCACTATCACGTCCTTGTCAATTACTAAATGCCAAGATGTTATTCTTAATCTAAGGTTCTGTTCTGAATAGAATGTATTATGACCCACTTTGGAATTGCGTGCAAGTGAGCTCCCCTAGACAATTGCACATGACTTTGTAATTGCACGAGGCAGTCTACAGTTGGTGTGTGTGTGTGTGTGCACATTTGTGTGTGTGCCCATGTGTGTGTGTGCGCATGTGTGTGTATGCGCGTATGAGTGTGTGAGCCCCCCCCCACCCCCCTCAGCTCAGACAGATGGAATCGGAGCAAACAGAGCTAACCTCTCATCTGATAGGTGGTTACATGAATAACCGTGTTCTCACACACATATAACCGTGACACATACTGTATAATCTCCATCACATACCAGTTACATAGCTGACCTTTGCAAATTAGGAATAAACACAGCCCTTCGATTATACCACAAAACAAAAATCCCCACATAACTAACCTTTACAGAAATGTGAACTCTGATCAAAACAACTCAATGGTTGTCCACAGCTCAATTAAGGAACAGCGTAGAATTCCAGACTCTTGTCTCTCTCCATCTCCCATCCACCTCCACCTGGGGTAGTCTGCATGGAAACCAAGCAGTGGAGAAACGGATGTTTCTAGAAATCCATGTTGAAATATACCACTCCAAAAGCGATCTGAAATCACAGTTGGTGACGGAACTCATTGGTTAGGTGTTGTTTGGTTAGGTGTTGACTAGTCATACATATGAGGAAGAGCAATATATTGCTGTCCTCCCATAGTAGATTGTTAACGTTGGCCACCAAATCACATTCACAATACCCCTTGAACTAATGCTCCCGCAGAACACGCACGCATCCATGCACGCACACGGGTCATCATAGGCTGTGAATATTGATTTTGCATTCACTCCATTGGGTCTGTTAATGTTCAGTTCCCCCTAGGCCACACACTGAAATCGTGAAAGGCCTTATTCAGATGAGGCAGTGACTCAGCAGATGTATAGGTCAGGGGTTGACTAGTCTGATTCCTCTTCTCTGTATCGTTTAATATGGGCCAATAACTATTTTAACGATTCACGCAACCACCTGGCCCCTAGCCCATCACAAGATGTTATGTCAGCTACAACACTAAATGCCACTGTTAAATAATGACCCGTAACAGATCACATAACAAAGAGGTTGGTGTTTGAGAGAGAGAGAGAGAGGAGAGAGATATACTGGAGAGAGAGAGATACTGGAGAGAGAGATACTGGAGAGAGAGATAGTGCAACTCAAACGCTCCAGATACAGATTAAGTGTCAGTATTGCTTTAAACATTGTCATCACACAATTACTTTTTCCTGTTAATATTACCAGCTACAACAATCTGTCAAGGGTAGAATCTTCAAGGAGAACCAGACAGACAGAAAGACGGAGGGACAGACAGGCATTTTAATTGGCTCCTCATTCAAAGGGCCCTTTTCACAGAGACCATCAGTGCACAGAAAAGAGACATCTGACCAACCTCAGAAAACCCCCCAAACGCTTCTCTTCTGCCCCGCTTCATCTCCCTTTCTCTCTCATCCCCTTCCTTCTCTCTTATCCGCTTCTCTCTCTCATATCCTCTTCACTTCCCTCTCTCCTTTCCTGTTTCCTCTACCTTTCCCTCTCATCCTTCTGTCACCACCAATTTGTCTCTCTCTCTCTCTCTCTGGACATCAAATGGGGCTATGGACAGCCACGTGGAGCCCAGCACTGGTCCATGTGCTGACTGCAGCATGCTGCCTGGCTCAGGCTGGCTGGCTAGTTTACCTGGGTTCTGTCCCAAATAGCACCCTTTTCCCTATATACTGCACTACTTTGACCAGGGTCCATAGGACTATGGTCAAAAGTAGTGCACTATGTAGGGAATAGGGTGCCTTTCCGGACACACACCTGCTTAGGCCTGATCTGCCTGGTCATGTCATGGGAGCTGCCCTGGGCTAGGAGCGGGATGGATAGGGAGAGATGGGATAGCTGCAGGTAGATGTATCATGTGATAGCTACAATGGGGTAGCTACAGTTCAACCATGTTGGCCTTCTTTGATAGTTGCTTGAACCAGTTGGACCTATGGTTGAAATGTTGAAACTATCAGAAAGTTAATAAATACATAACTTATTTGTGGGAGTGAGCAAACACACACTTAGCAGACATCTGTTCTTGGTATGGCTATTTTTACTGCATTCTCTTTCTTCACACTTTTGTTTGCTTTGCATTCAGCCCCATGCATGATTCACCATGTTCTATAGAGCAGCACAGTCTCTCTGTGGGTATGTGGAGCATATCTATAACCGTGTTCTCTTGGTTGAACCTCAGTGCTCCTCCACATCTCCTTCAAGGCTTTCTAAGGGCCACTCAGCAATTAACTTTCTTTGATCACTTGACTAGCTGAAAGCTATTGGAGCCCAAGGCCTGTTATCATTTCAGCCTGATGGAGAAATAGATGATTTCCCAGAGTTCAATAGAAAATGCCTGGTTACGACTGTAACCTTGGTTCTTTGAAGGAACTGAGTGAGACAGCTCACTTGATGGGGAATGATGCTCGCTGAAGAGAATCTGTCAACTTTCGACATTGGCTCTCTTGGCTGAACTTCCTGTCAGGGTATTGGGTGGTAGATCCCATTGTGAGAGAGCACAGAAAACACAGGCTAGAGGTCAGTGTCCCATCAAAAGAGTTTTACGAGAGAGTTCTACAAAATAGTTTATCAATGAAGACGGCTGTAGAGAACCTTTCAAAAAGGTGAATCTCTTTTTCAATGTCATGGTCAGATTGACATCCACAGATTAATCCAAATACGAATGCTTCTTCTCCAGTGAGGTGGAACATGTACTCATCTACTGGGTCAAGGCTATGAAGAGAGAAAAAAATCTGCACTTCTAAAACATCTTACATTGGAATAGGTAACTAGGCTTCTGAATAAAAGAAAGATCTAACTCTGTAAGAAACCGTGTGATTCAGATTCAAAGTGATTCCCTTTGTAGTGTGCAGATAATCAAAATACAGGGTACGTAAAATAAGAAAGGCAACAAAATAAGAGTCCCACGCCATATTTTAAAAACACAAACGCCACTGAGAGTGAATATCTTACGGCCAATGTAAAAAAAAAAAATAAGAAAGTAAAACCACAAACCAATAACACAAAGGAAAGAACAATCACTTGTGTTGGTTGAAGCAATAATGACAAAGCGTACAAGGACACTGTGATGAGGGGTCTGCGTTGGGTCCCATTGGGCAGACGTCAATTCAATGCCAATTTCACTGTGGTTCAACGTCATTTCATTGAAACGAAGTGGAAACAACATTGATTCAACCAGTGTGTGCCCAGTGGGGTGTGTCAGTGTTCCAAAGTCCTGTGGAACTGCGTAGGAGTGACAGGAAAAGAAGAGCCTGAATGACCGACACAAAAGTGGAGAGAGTGAAAGAAAGAATGAAAGAAAGAAAGACAGAAAGAATGAAAGACAGAAAGAATGAAAGAATGAAAGAAAGAACGAAAGAAAGAAAGAGAGAAAACATGGTAAAATTGGGAACAGGGAGAGAGATGAAGAATGTGAAGAAACACTGTGCTGTGGATTTTTTTCCATGACTGAGTATAAAGCTTTTTTCAGAGTTACAGGGTTCTATGTTAGACTTCCCATTCCCTCTTCCTGGGGTAGCTAGCAAATCTTCTGACGGGTTTGTGTGTGTGTGTGAGTGTGTGTTTGCCTCCATGCGTGTGTGTGAGCACACTCTGTATCAACACTGGCCATCCTCTCCCAAGTCCTAAGTCCTCAGTCCTCTCCTCGCTCCCTGAGAACCAACACAGAGCGGACACAGCCTTTTCCCGCACTTTCATCTCATTGTCCTCAGGAGCTAGTGTTTTTACTGTCTATTCAGTACAGTCCACTTTGTACACCTTGGTTCTGTGAGGGTGGTCAGGTGGATGCGGACCACTCGTATGGCCGGCTGTGTCTTGAGGCTGGCAGTGGGGTCAGTGTTCTGTGGGCCCGTATTGCGTTGTGGGCACCTCGTCAGGGAGAGGGATCCTGAAATGGAAACCTGATCCAATATAGTACGTATGTAAAACAATAAATCCCACCTCATCCTCAGCTTCCCCTCCCTCCCTCCCTCCCTCCCTCCCTCCCTCCCTCCCTCCACCTTGTTTTCTTTAGGCACATGTTACTCCAAAACTTCTACAGTGTTGTGTCTAAGTGATTTGCTGGCAACCAAATATCAGAGGCTGTGTCTCAAACAACACCCCAATCCCTGTATAGTGGACTATTTTTGGCCAGCTAGTGCACCACATGGGGAATAGAGTATAATTTCTGACATGAGTCAGAAAGTCTATTTGGGAGAGGGTATGAGTTTGGATAAATGTTCCGTTTCCTGATCTTCAAGGGTCAAAGATAATCCTCTCACTCCAACTCCTCCTCCCTTTTCTCTGCGGTCTCTGATTGCTCGACCACTTCCTCTTCCTCTGCAAGCCCCGTCTCTTCCCCTTCCGTCTCCTCTCCCTGGCCATCTATTGGCTCCTCCTTGCTGGCTGGCTCATCCTCCTCCTCGTGGATGGCTGTGATTAGCTCGGCGGGGATGCTGAGGCAGTTAGGCGCCTCTCTGTCTGGTGTGTCCCGGGTTTCTGAGACGATGACTCTTGTCCACATTTCGTGGTTGTCCAGAAGGTGCTGAGTGATGGGACAGAACACTCTCCTCCTGCTCTTCTTAAGCTTCACCACATGCTTCTCTGTAGGGGAAAAAAATCCCTCAGAACAAAACCTACTACATCTCTATCCCCTTATACTGTACACGCAAACCCTTATCAATACATCCTCTGGACAGGGGTTACAAAGCAGGGTCTGATAACCTGGGAAGACCAAATACACTTAAGGCAGATCAGGTAGCCTCATGTATTTGAGGCTTCTGCATCTACTGCTAAATATAAACCGGGTCATTTGGGTCCTGGATGCTTATTGGCTGACTTGGTTTACTTGTTTACTGTTCTATTAATGTTGGTAACCAGCTTATAATAGCATTAAGGCTCCGCAGTGTTTGTGTTATATGGCCAATATACCACGGCTAAGGGCTGTATACAGGCAGTCCGCTTGGCGTCATGCCACTATACCTTATTGCTTAAATCCACTACATGCATTATTGATGGGCACTATATCAACAACTCAATACCTGGGCCATTTCAAGCTTAGCTTTGATTTCAATAGGTTTCTGTTAACGGAGTTCTTTCAACTCAAAGAAGTTCAACATGAACGTCAACATGCTCTTACGGGAACTCTCAGAGC
Source organism: Salmo salar (assembly GCF_965601325.2). Taxonomy (NCBI): domain Eukaryota; kingdom Metazoa; phylum Chordata; class Actinopteri; order Salmoniformes; family Salmonidae; genus Salmo; species Salmo salar. Next base: position 44,502,971 of record NC_138297.1, read on the forward strand.
TAGTCGACGCATCCTCCTCTGCTGTATCCTCCTCTTCCTCCTCTGTTTCTCGTTCCCCCACCTCCTCTCCCTCCTTCCTCCGTGCGTCGGCAGGGTCGACCCAGTTCCCCGGCATGAGGGCGGCGGAGTCGTAGGAGGAACAGAGCGGCCCCACAATGTGTGTGATGAAGGACTCCTGGAGCTTGGCGAGCTGTGGCGCAGAGCGGTCCATGAAGGGGCTGATGGGAAGGCCCAGACTCGACTCCTCATCGCCCTGAGGAGTGGTGCATTATGGGTAAACATGGCAGAATGTTAGATATAAGCGTCTGAAAACCCACCTCTTCACAAAGTATTTTGATTAATCCCACAGCACCCCCCTCTCAACCCCCCACCACCCCAAAAAGATAATAACCTTGATTTTATTAAACACTTGTACTTGTCTATTCATACTAGCATTGACTTTTCTGATAGCTACTTTACTGAGAAGAAATGTACTTACAATGACTGTGATATATGGTTGTCTCACCTAGCTACCTTAAGATGAATGCAGTGCACTAACTAAGTTGCTCTGGGTAAGCACTTCTGCTGAATGACTAATGTGAATATAATATGAATGACCTCTTTACATCACCATTTGGCACTGAAGAAAGTCAATCAATCAATCAACCAGCCAATGACATGAGGGAAATTAGAGTCAAATGCAGGGAGTCACAATTAAGGTACTAATACACAGAGAGAGAAAATGACCTTCAGAAATGATGTAAAACTACATTCAACTGCATTCTAACTGATGGTAGAAAACATATCAACATCTGTAACTTTCTCATTTTGTTCACCAGCCCGTCTCAGTCTCTAAGCTGGTAAACCAACAGCAACCACCAGTGCGCAGAGCCTGTGGGATTAGCTACTGAATAATCAAAGCTTAAAACTAGGTCAAGAACATAAACAGCAAAACACACACGTCTATCCAGCTAGAGGAAGCCTACAAGTGAATCTATAGGTTCAGTATTGGCTGACTGACAAGATCACGTATATGCATGTATAGCAAAGTAATATATAGCAGGATACATATATATGTGTCTGTTGACGTCAGGGGCTTTATACACTCGAAGTGGACCGCAGCAGGCAAGGTCTCCTGTTGCCATAGTAACCAGCGGAGCTTTCGTCAGTCAGTGCAGTGGATTGAAATGACTGTCTGAAGTGAAGAGGGAGAGAGAGAGAGCGAGAGGGAAAAAGAGAAAGAGGTGCTACTCTAGAGTAGAGGGTCGTACTGAACCATTAAAACGTCTTCTAAAGACAGGTGTCAAGGAGCAGGTAAAGTTACAACTTAACCACTGATACAGGGTCAGATCTTCAAGATGTTTTCACTGTGTTTATAGTCAGCGTTAGGATTGTGGGGATGCTTCTACTGACCCTAGTGTGTTTGTGTGTGTTGTGTGTGTGTGTGTGTGTGTGTGTGTGTGTGTGTGTGTGTGTGTGTGTGTGTGTGTGTGTGTGTGTGTGTGTGTGTGTGTGTGTGTGTGTGTGTGTGTGTGTGTGTGTGTGTGTGCTCCCCTGTGTGTTATCCGTGTGCATGTCTTGACGTATAGTGCAGTCAGTGCAGTTGAGTGCTCTGTGATCTGATGTGTTGCTGCTGCTGCATCTCTGTCTGTGTGAACGAGGACTGTCACTGATGACACAAGTAGGTCAGCTAAACTGCAGTACAACAACACTTCCTCTCTCTCATCTTTTCCTCGCTCTCTCCTCCCCGTCTTTCCCCCTCTCCCTTTCACTTCCCTGCCTTTGTGTCTTTCCCGCCCTCCCCCTTTATCTTTCGCTCTCTTCCTCCCTCTCTCTCCAAGGACGCAAGCAGATCTGACATTTGAACGAGGGTTTGGGTTTTATCATTGAGTGAGCTCAGGCTTTGAAGAGACAGACAGACTGCGCTGTCAATCACAGTAGCACTGATTATAACCTACACCCTCGGTGCTCCGATCACTGTAGAGTGACATATTGTGCGTTTTGTTTGTCAACACATCAACAATCTAACTGTCTCTCCATCAATGCCAGGGTTCTCATTTTGAATAGATTATGCATTATGCAGTACATTGCCTACATACAAGGACGGTATGTGTTACATCAACATTACTGATAAAGACACAGAAGAACAAAAGTAGTTCTACATTTCACATTATTCCTCACAGGCAATGAATGGCATTTCTCAAACCTCTCATTGAGTAACCCCCAACCAGTCCACGTATTATATGGTCAACTAATCATCAAGCCACTCATTAGTTAAAAGTGTAAGCTCTGAAATACATCAAATAAGTGGACTGACTTGGGGTACCCAAGGATAGGTTTGGGAAACACTGGCATAGACTATTCCAGAACTGGTAGACCCAGTATGGCCACGATTCCACATCAGAGAACTTTGATTTGAATGGGAGTATCCATTGGTTCTATCTATTCTGATGGGAATCGTATTAACGGCCATTGTTTACGTTGCCCATGCATCGTCAATGGGCCACGTGGTGCATTCTGGGCAATTCTGGGACAAGAAGAGCACTCCTTCAAGGAGTGAATGGGAGTCAATTGGGCGCTAGTTCAAAAACCCAACATAAGCATGAATTACGTGAACATTAAGTACAACATTACAACCTCGCTCATCAACTCATCCTTGACCGCTGGCTACGTCCCTTCCGTCTTCAAGAGAGCGAGAGTTGCACCCCTTCTGAAAAAACCTACACTCGATCCCTCCGATGTCAACAACTACAGACCAGTATCCCTTCTTTCTTTTCTCTCCAAAACTCTTGAACGTGCCGTCCTTGGCCAGCTCTCCTGCTATCTCTCTCAGAATGACCTTCTTGATCCTAATCAGTCAGGTTTCAAGACTGGGCATTCAACTGAGACTGCTCTTCTCTGTGTCACGGAGGCTCTCCGCACTGCTAAAGCTAACTCTCTCTCCTCTGCTCTCATCCTTCTAGACCTATCTGCTGCCTTTGATACTGTGAACCATCAGATCCTCCTCTCCACCCTCTCCGAGTTGGGCATCTCCGGCGCGGCCCACGCTTGGATTGCGTCCTACCTGACAGGTCGCTCCTACCAGGTGGCGTGGCGAGAATCTGTCTCCGCACCATGCGCTCTCACCACTGGTGTCCCCCAGGGCTCTGTTCTAGGCCCTCTCCTATTCTCGCTATACACCAAGTCACTTGGCTCTGTCATATCCTCACATGGTCTCTCCTATCATTGCTATGCAGACGACACACAATTAATCTTCTCCTTTCCCCCTTCTGATAACCAGGCGGCGAATCGCATCTCTGCATGTCTGTCAGACATATCAGTGTGGATGACGGATCACCAGCTCAAGCTGAACCTCGGCAAGACGGAGCTGCTCTTCCTCCCGGGGAAGGACTGCCCGTTCCATGATCTCGCCATCACGGTTGACAACTCCCTTGTGTCCTCCTCCCAGAGTGCTAAGAACCTTGGCGTGATCCTGGACAACACCCTGTCGTTCTCCACTAACATCAAGGCGGTGACCCGATCCTGTAGGTTCATGCTCTACAACATTCGCAGAGTACGACCCTGCCTCACACAGGAAGCGGCGCAGGTCCTAATCCAGGCACTTGTCATCTCCCGTCTGGATTACTGCAACTCGCTGTTGGCTGGGCTCCCTGCCTGTGCCATTAAACCCCTACAACTCATCCAGAACGCCGCAGCCCGTCTGGTGTTCAACCTTCCCAAGTTCTCTCACGTCACCCCGCTCCTCCGCTCTCTCCACTGGCTTCCAGTTGAAGCTCGCGTCCGCTACAAGACCATGGTGATTGCGTACGGAGCTGTGAAGGGAACGGCACCTCCATACCTTCAGGCTCTGATCAGGCCCTACACCCAAACAAGGGCACTGCGTTCATCCACCACTGGCCTGCTGGCCCCCCTACCTCTGAGGAAGCACAGTTCCCGCTCAGCCCAGTCAAAACTGTTCGCTGCTCTGGCACCCCAATGGTGGAACAAGCTCCCTCACGACGCCAGGACAGCGGAGTCAATCACCACCTTCCGGAGACACCTGAAACCCCACCTCTTTAAGGAATACCTAGGATAGGATAAAGTAATCCTTCTAACCCCCCCCCCCTTAAAAGATTTCGATGCACTATTGTAAAGTGGTTGTTCCACTGGATATCATAAGGTGAATGCACCATTTTGTAAGTCGCTCTGGATAAGAGCGTCTGCTAAATGACTTAAATGTAAATGTAAACATTACAAATCTTTCCGAGATGTGAGATAATTTACTTTGTCTCTGCAATATCGTATAGCTTTGGAATTGTGACATTACGTACTTTTGAGGAAAATAGGCAGGTTTGTCGACTCATACCCTGACTTTTAGAAGGGATTGCATGACGATTAGCTTAGCAACCACGTGACACAGCATAACAACGTGAACGCGATTGGTCGACAGTCTGCCGGGTGGGGAGTTATATGCTCCTCCATTCATTGCCCAATACGATTCCTATCTCCTCCTTTCTCTAATATATCTGCCTACACGCTGATCGCTTTCTGACATCTTAGAGTCGCTCTTCGTGATCAGCGGTGTGGTTGCTAGGCACTCGTCCATCTTTTTTTTAAAACATTTTTTATTTCACCTTTATTTAACCAGGTAGGCTAGTTGAGAACAAGTTCTCATTTACAACTGCGACCTGGCCAAGATAAAGCAAAGCAGTGCAACAGAAACAACAACACAGAGTTACACATGGAATAAACAAGCGTACAGTCAATAACACAATAGAAAAAAAAGAAAGTCTATATACAGTGTGTGCAAATAGCATGAGGTATGGCAATAAATAGGCCATAGTAGCAAAGTAATTACAATTCAGCAGATTAACACTGGAGTGATAGATGAGCAGATGATGGTGTGTAAGTAGTGATACTGGTGTGCAAAAGAGCAGCAAAGTCAATAAAAACAATATGGGGATGAGGTAGGTAGATTGGTTGGGCTATTTACAGATGGACTATGTACAGCTGTAGCAATCGGTTAGCTACTCAGATAGCTGATGTTTAAAGTTAGTGAGGGAAATGTAAGTCTCCAGCTTCAGTGATTTTTGCAATTCGTTCCAGTCACTGGCAGCAGAGAACTGGAAGGAAAGTGGCCAAAGGAGGTGTTGGCTTTGCGCATGACCAGTGAGATATACCTGATGGACCGCGTGCTACGGGTGGGTGTTGTTATCGTGACCAGTGAGCTGAGATAAGGCGGAGCTTTACCTAGCATAGACTTGTAGATGACCTGGAGCCAGTGGGTCTGGCGATGAATATGTAGCGAGGGCCAGCCGACTAGAGCATACAGCTCGCAGTGGTAGGTAGTATAAGGCGCTTTGGTAACAAAACGGATGGCACTGTGAAAGACTGCATCCAATTTGCTGAGTAGAGTATTGGAAGCTATTTTGTGGATGACATCGCCGAAGTCGAGGATCGGTAGGATAGTCAGTTTTACTAGGGCAAGTTTGGCGGCGTGAGTGAAGGAGGCTTTGTTGCGAAATAGAAAGCCGATTCTAGATTTGATTTTGGATTGAAGATGTTTGATATGACCAATGAGCAGCATTGCTACTGGAGAGTGGGCTGTTTCCAGGCACCTGTACCTCTTCACACTGAGCAGTACTGTGATGGACTCATGAAGTGGCCTGCCTTCTATTTTAGTCCCAAGTGGAGCACATTTCAATGTCATTTGATGGAGAAATATAATTGCCCCTCTACGCCCTCTCAAGTCTGTCATAGCTATTTATGCAGGAGGTAGTGTAATGACCATTTCATGATTAGGCAGTTTCATGGGGGGGGGGGCATGGGTGCACAAGAAAGATAGCAACAACAAGGCAACTGTATACATGTCGTCCCCCACAAATTATGCAGCGCCCCCCTTGGACCAATCATTGTAATTTTGTAAATGTTGGATCTGCATGGCAAGATGCATCTTTCACACAATTTCCCGTCTGGGGATCAATGACGTTTATTTAATTAAATTCAGGTCACCCTAGTGGTGGCTACTGCTAGCTAGCATGAGGACGAAAAGGGCAGTTTTCCGGGAAAACTAGCAGTATTTCAGGCTTCTCGATGGAGCAGTGTGGGCAAAGGTCAAATTTGGAGTACAGTGGCATATCCCATTCCTGCATTGAGGTATGTTTTCTGATGCACATCTCGCGCCGGCTCCACGGTTTCTTAATGTAACCATGATTGCATTCTGACCCCAGTGCAGCTCAGTGTAAACAAGCGTAACGGTAGGGTCGGTATCTTCTGGCAAACCTAGACCTAATAGATGTACCTGTTCATAGAACTCATTGACGATGCCCTCGGTCCACTGTAGATGCAGGTCCTTGTGTTTCAGTGGGCCGTTGATGTCCGCCAGTTTGATGCACATCTGACACACCAGCAACCGGTCGTTCTCATTGGACCAGTCGATTCCCGAGCAGCCATCGTCACCCACCTGGAGAGAAGCAAGGGTTAAATGAATCTCAAATGTCTTTCCTCGTGTCCTCACATCCTCTATCCCTACCTCCTTTCAACCTGTCAGAGAGAAGCAAGGAGAGCATAAGAGGAAAAGTTCTGAGTAAACAAACCTTAGATCTTCTCCTACAGGCTTGTTACTGACATACTGTCAGTTGTCAATCACCAGAGAACATGACACAGCGCTTCAGTCCATTCAGATACGTTGTACAAAGAGAAATGTATAGATTAGAAGCTCATGACCATTTGTTGTGTTTACCTTGGCGTTGAACTCTGCCAGGAAGTCAAAGTGTTTCTTGAGGTCGGTGGCGAGGATGGCCTCGATGACCAGGAAGCGGAAGCGTTTGAACTCCACATGCTCCAGGTTGCCCAGGAAGTTGTACTCTGGCCGGGACATGAACAGGTTCCAGGCCGACGCAGCGTGGTGGTTCTCTAACACCGAGCGGTCGTTATATAGCACGGCCTACAGGGGGAGACAGAGAGCAACATGTCACTCATTAGTTATCATTGGTGCATCTCAGTGGTCCCTTTGTCTTCCTCCATTTATCTCTTCAGTGATCTGAGAAGAACACAAGATATGAAAGTATTATTGGTGGACATCTACCGGGACTTTGCTTTCACCTTTCCAGTTCCTTTAGTTAGATCCATCCATCCATCCTCTCCATCCTCTCTCTCTCTTCTTCCTCCCTCCTTCCCTCTCTCCCTTCCTACCTGAGGAGCGCTAGTCGCCACGAGGAAGGCGTTGGTCCGTCCAGGGTGGTCGTAGTCGTGCATGGCTGCAGCCACATACAGAGCCATGAGCTCCAGTGATGGGATGAGGCCAGACAGACATCCATAACCCTCCTCCATCACCGCAGACATCTTAGAAACCAGGAACCCTGTATGGCCTATATGGCTGGGGGTGAGGAGCCCACTGTCAGAGTCTGGGGACACACACACACGGGGATAGAAGGGTCAGAGAGATAAATGAGGTGAGGGGTGATGGACATTGTCGTAACAAATCGGAAACTTTAGCACAAAACACTTGGGTCAATGGGTGTTGTGTGTGTGCGCGTTAGCGTGCTAATGTGTGGGCAAATGTGTGCATGGGATGACATGAGCATCAGAAAACAACATGAATGACAGACAGCCAGCCACCCTGCCCCTCAGCCATCAGAGTAGGCCATCTGCCAGCCCAGTCAGACAGGTTGTGTAAAGAACAAACAAGTCAAGATCAGCGTGTTGACATTGGTGTCTGTTGTGTTCCTCTGGAAGAGATAGGCTTCTATGGAACAGCTCTACATAGAGAACGAGAACGAGAGGTAAAAGAACTGTCGATGACTATGAGCTAACGGTCATCTGATCTCACTGGAAACACTGTTCAGGGAACTTCCACAGCCTCCGGTCTGCAAACTGTAAGGCTGATGTAAGACAATATTATGCCATTTCACATAAGCTACTGATGTGGTTGGTGTGTATGAATTAATATACAGCAGCTAATTGAGCCCCAGAAGGATGCCATCAGCAACAAGCATACAACAGTAGGCTTATCGACATAGGATATTAGCCTCCGTCAGAACACAAAGGAATGGAGAGTGGAGGAAAGGAGTGTGCGCGCACGCGAGTGTGTGGTTGCGTGTGTCCGTGCATGTGTGTATGCTTGTATTTGCATATGCGTGTGTGTGTCCTCACCAGAGTCGGAGCTGTGGTCTGTGAGGAGGTTGGGCAGGCCTGGCACGGCCTGGGTGGTGAGGTACCACACGGCATGGAGCACATCAGTGGCATGGATCCTGTTGTGGTCTGCATGGAGAGGGAGAGGAGATGCCTACTGTAATACTAACTTAGTCCACTGGATGATAAGGATGCCTCACAAACCATACAGAGACAGGTGGAGGTAGAGGGAACAGAACTAGTGCTGTGATTGCATTGAGAAAGCCAACACATCCCTCTTGTGGATAGAATAGGCAGTGCTACCACAGCTGCACAGAGTTTGGATTACGGTAGTTTCAATCAAATGTTTTTGATATTCTCGAGTACTTGATGTAACTGTGTGTGTATTTTCAAAGCATATTCACATAGAGGATTGATGGTAACGTTTGCTCACATGGGATATCCCTGTATCCGTTCTCCAGAGCATGGAAATAGTTCATGAACTCCTTGACAGGAATCTTGAACGTCTCAAACAGTCCCGTGTCCTCAAACAGGCGGTAGGAAACCTGGAACACACATAGAACAGCCTTATCCCATCCACCTAGTTAGTCTCTTCACACCTGAAGCTGTGATCCTGCTCATGGGTCTTTCCCCGAAATGAGTCCCCTTTGATATTTTATGTAGAAATTGTGCACCAATATTGAATTAAAAGCCTGTTATATTAAATCAAGTGCACTTTAATATAGACCAAATGGAAAATTCAATACATCTGATTGTTTTATACGATTAAAGACTTTCTGCAAAATTCTGCATTTTGACATGTCCATCTGTGTATAACCGTGTGAGAACTTTGGGTCGACAAGGGAGGGGTGGGTGGAGAAAGTTATTTTTTCCCACGCTACAGAAGGCTATATAGGTCCACTAATACAGGACTAGTAAAGGCCCAGTGCATAACCCCAGCACCCCTACTTCCTGCGGCTATGCCTCTGTGCACCGTCTGTGACTTCTAGCAAGATTTTACTTAATCCCAAAATGTTCACCATCATTGTAAAACCGTAGTTACTTTGTCGCTTCGATAAAGTCATTTCTAAAGCTTATTATTTATTTCATGTGATTATGGTCAGCCCTGTTAAGTGAACTGAATTCTCGTTCTAATATGGTGAAACTATTCCTTTTAAATATTTGTTTCAAAAGAAAAATGTAACATTTAATAATCAAATCATAGTGTAAAAACAGTGAGCTGGTTCTACTCTTTCTGCCTATTTTCTGGTGTTTTGTGGTAGGAAACTGAGTGGGTCGAGTGTAACACGTCAACCCTGTTACCCAGAGATAGATAGACAGGCTAGACGTGTTTTAAAGTAAAATCTCACTTTTAAGTGTATAATCTGTTCCCTCATAACCAATTAATGTTGTTGACACATCCTATACTCGTATTTGTGGCCAAAGCATAAATTGGAGAAGAAAAACACTTTGTCAACCCTGTTACGGTCAACCCTGTTACTTTATTTGGCACTTAATAGGCACTGTTATTATCTATGCAGTCACTTTAATAACTCTACCTACATGTATTTAATAACTCTACCTTATTTAATTCTTATCTCTTACTTTTCTTTTAGGTATTTTCTTAAAACTGCATTGTAAGTAAGGTCTACACCTGCTGTATTCGGCGCATGTGACAAATAAAATTTGATTTGATATTATAGTCATTTTTTTATGAATCTCTTGAGATGAGAGAACATGTTTTTTATTAAGTTGAACATGTGCTATTCATGACAGAATGTTAAAATTAGGTGAAATAGAAAGTTGTTTTTCACCAAGTTACACTTCCGAAATGGAACTCATTTCGTGGAACGACCCTACTGCTGTCTTGGTTTACAGCACACTGCAATTCCAATTACTTGTAACTTCTGTTTCAACCAGTAGATGGCAGTGTAATCCCACCCAATTCTCACAGTGCTTTATTCACAGGCATCCCTCGATGGACAAATCGGTGAGCAGATTCCTCTGTCTATCAAAGCCCCTAAGTTATGGAATAGCTGTTCCTGTCAGATAAGAGAGGCACACACCATTGAGGCTTTAACATCACATTTAAAACCCCACCTTTCTAGCTTGGCCTTTAATCAGTGACTGTTTTAACATCATATGTGTTTTATGTTCTTTTTATTCATACTTTTTACTGCTTCCTGTTTGCTTTAACTATTTTTCATTGCATTGTCGTAATGTATTTTCTTAATTGTGTTGCGATTTTAAATGCATTTTAAATAAAGTTTGATTTAAAGTCTGAGCCATTCTCTCTTGGTTCACGATGGACTGTTTTCACCACAGTATTCTTACCTGTTTACCTATCCTTACCTGGATGGGTCTGGGTTTTTCTCACTTGGCTCTACAGTAGCTAACCTTACCTGACTGAGGATGGAGCCTAATCTCTACCTGGTTGAAAACGATCCACACCAAGCTAAGTCTCACCTGTTCTCACCTGACTAAGGCTGTTTGTATCCTTACCTGGCTGAGGATGCAGCCAGACTGTCAGTGTGTCTTCTCCGCCAGGTTGAAGATATGCTGTACTCACTGGTTGTCACCTGGCTGAGGCCTGTTCTCACCTGGCTGAGGCCTGTTCTCACCTGGCTGAGGCCTGTTCTCACCTGGCTGAGGATGCATCCTGAGCGGCCGTGTGTTTTCTCCACCAGGTTGAAGATGGGGAAGTTCCAGCTGTTGAGTTGAGTCATCAGAGGATCCAGCTCTGACATCACCAGAGGCTCTGGGGCCAGGATAGGCTGTGTGTCCTAGAGGTCAGGATCAAGGGTAATTTCAAGTGGCTATGGGTAATAGTATGTTACAAGTAGGGTAGTGTACTTTATAGGGAAATAGCGTGTTATTTGGTAATTGCTCTTCGAATCAAATGCATAATTTCATAATGTGTTGATTGATTGATATTGCAGCCATGAAATGTTTAGCATATTTGTAGACCCATTTTCATTCCACTCAATGCATTTCTATAGAGGAACCTACCTCTGGAGGTGGCATTAGGGGTTGCAGGACGATGCCCTCAGGCTGGTACGACCTGCACCCGTCCTGGGTGTCTGAGGGCTTCATGGCCCCCTCCCCGTCCTCCTCGTTCTGTGCAAAGTCACTGCTGTCACTGTGGTTGGTCTCGTAGGTGCTCTCACAGTCTGACGACGCTACTGCCGGGTCATCTTATAGGACAGGACAGATCAGGGGTCAGGGGTTAAGTCAGGTGGTTGACACGCTCACGACGTGGCAAATAGAAATGTAACACTAAGAGAGAAGACATATATGGAGAAGTAGATAAGTGTCCTTTTACTACTTACCAGGGTGGGGTATTCTGTCCCCTTTGTCCATAGATCCCTCCCCATGGCTCAGCCTGCTGTACGGTCTACCACAGCTGAGAGAGGGGACAAAGGACAGATAAACGAAGGATATTCAAAACACGTAAACAACTACGATATGAAAAAAGGCTATACATTTCTATCTAATGGGAGAGGAGAAAAGAGAACAAGAGGATAAGCGAAGAGTTAACCACATCCGTAGCGTTAGAGGAAACAAGGCCAGATAAAAGGCTAAAGAGTCCAGGTCAGCGATCACTTCTCACATCATCAGACCAGCTGTTCTAGCTGAACCAGGATCAACGACATTATTCCTCTCAACACAGCCAGATCCAGGGGTGTATATTTGTATTTATTAAGGATCCCTATTTGCTGCTGCCAAGGCATCAGCTACTCTTCCTGGGGTACAGCAACATAAAGGCAGTTATATACAAAAATATATATATTACATGACATTACATTTCATAACACTTTTCACAACACATTAAGTTTGTGCCCTCAGGCCACTACTCTACTATCACATACCTACAATACAAAATCCATGTGTACGTGTGTGTAGAGTGCGTTTGTTATCATGTTTATCTGTTTGCGTGTGTCTGTGCCTGTATTTGTGTCTCTTCACAGTCCCCACTGTTCCATAAGGTGTATTTTTATATATTTATTAAATCTGATTCTACTGCTTGCATCAGTTAACCTGATGTAGAATAGAGTTGCATGTAGTCATGGCTCTATGTAGGACTGTGCACCTCCCATAGACTGTTCTGGACTTGGGGATTGTGAATAGACCTCTGTTGGCATGTCTTGTGGGGTATGCATGTGTGTCCGAGCTGTGTGCTAGTAGTTTAAACAGACCGCTCGGTGCATTCAGCATGTCAACACTTCTTACAAAAACAAGTAGTGATGAAGTCAATATCTCCTCTACTTTGAGCCATGAGAGATTGACATGAATATTATTAATCTAGGCACTCCATGTACATTTAAGGGCCAGCTGTGCTGCCCTGTTCTGAGCCAATTGTAATTTTCCTATGTCCTTCTTTGTGGCACCTGATCACACGACTGGACAGTAGTCCAGGTGTGACAAAACTAGGGCCTGTAGGACCTGCCTTGTTGATAGTGTTGTTAAGAAGGCAGAGCAGCGCTTTATTATGGACAGACTTCTCCCCATCTTAGCTACTGTTGCATCAACATGTTTTGTCCATTACAGTTTACATTACAATACTTAGGGGTATGGTTAGATGATAGGCTTTCTTTTAAAAAACATGTTACTGAATTGGGAAAAAAGCTCAAATTCGAGATAGGGTTCCTTTACAGAAACAGGGCTTGTCTGTCTTCCGTAAATAGAAAACAAATTGTGCAGGCTACTTTTATGTCCGTTTTCGATTATGGTGATATTATCTATATGCATGCATCGGCAAACACATTAAAACCACTGGATGCTTTTTACCATTGTGCACTCAGGTTTATCACGGGTGATAGTTACAAAACTCATCACTGTATCCTTTATCAACATGTGGGTTGGGCCTCTCTATCTGTGAGGCGAGAGCAACATGCTCTCTTGTTTATTTATAAAGCACTTCTTTTAAAACTACCTCCATATATATCATCATTCATTTCCACTAGATATACTAATTTTAAAACCAGATCACAGATGTGGATTACATTAGAGACTCCTGCGGTCTCCACAGAGTTGGGTAGGACTGCCTTTAGTTCCTTTGCACCTTATTTATGGAACAAACTGCAGATCCAACTTAAGTTAGACACTCTGGTGTCCCTTGCCCATTTCAAAAATGTTATGGAGGATCAATATGATGTTGTCTGTGATTGTTTCAGTTGAATTGTGTCTTTGTTTTGTATGTTTGAAATGTTCTTGTCTGTATGCCTAAAACTGTACATGTCAACATGTTTACACAGGGCACAGCCGTAAAAGAGGTCCAGGTCTCAGTCTGTTTTCCCTATTAAAGTAAAGATTTAAAAAAAAATTATAATAATAATCCAGGGTTACTCCAAGCAGTTTAGTCACCTCGATGTGCTTAATTTCCACATTTTTCATTACAAGATTTAGTTGAAGTTTAGGGTGTAGTGAATGATTTAAAACAAATACAATGCTTTCAGTTTTTGAAATATTTAGGATTTATTTCTTGCCACCCATTCTGAAACTGACTGCAGCTCTTTGTTAAGTGTTGCAGTAATTTCACTCCCTGTAGTAGCTGATGTGTATAGTGTTAAGTCATATGCATACATAGACTTTACTCAAAGCCAGTGGCATGACATTAGTAAAGATTTTAAAAAGTAAGGGGCCTAGACAGCTGCCCTGGGAAATTCCTGATTCTACCTGGATTATGTTGGAGAGGCTTTCATTAAAGAACACCCTCTGTCTTCTGTTAGACATCGATAACGTCAAAAGCCGCTCTGAGGTCTAACAAAACAGCTCCCACAATCTTTTTATCATCAAGTTCTCTCAGCCGATCATATCCACTAGCGCAAACCGTAACAAAACTTTTCACAATGCAAACAAGAGTTTCTATTGGACAAGTTCAGGTACAGTAGTTCCCTCCCCATTTATTTCCGTTTGGTTCCTAGTGAATACACCCCAGTACTCCCTTCCCATGTCAACAACACAGACCTGGCCTCCATTACTTACTTTATCGTTTCCTTTATGTCCACCATCTTAACACTTATAACCCTCCCACATCCAGCCATTCATTATTGTCTTTATGCATTTCCTCTGTGGTGGACTTTTCTTCCTTAGATCACTCATCTTAATAACTGAACATCTTGTCGCCGCCATAAAGACAACTTGTACTCCTTATCCACGTCCTCATCTTAGAACATTGCAGCGGGACCTTCTCTGTGACTCTCTGGCGTGAGTCCATATGCCTCAGAGAAAGTCTCTTTCTAGCTATTTCTCTCTCTCTTTGACTGTCTCATCTCTCTCTCTGGCGTGAGTCCATGTGCCTCAGAGGAAGTCTCTTCATGTCTCTCTTTGACTCTCCCCCCTCTCTCTCTCTCTCTTCTTGATACCGCTCTTTCTTTGACTCTTTCCTCCTCTCTTTCTTTGACTCTCTCCCCCTCTCTTTCTTTGACTCACTCTCTCGCTCTCCCCCTCCCTCTTTGACTCTCTCCCCCTCCCTCTCTCTCTTTGACTCTCCCCCCTCCCTCGCTCTCTCTTTGACTCTCTCTCTCTTTCTTTGACTGTCTCACTCATCTCTCTCTCTGGCGTGAGTCCATGTGCCTCAGCGGAAGTCTCTTCATCTCTCTCTGACTCTCTCCCCCTCTCTCTCCCCTTGACCCTCTCTTTCTTTGACACTCTCCCCCTCTCTTTGACTCTCTCCCCTTCCCTCTCTCTGACTCTCTACCCCTCCCTCGCTCTCTCTCTCTCTCTTTGACTGTCTAACTCATCTCTCTCTGGCATGAGTCCATGTGCCTCAGAGGATCTCTCTCTCTCTCTCTCTCGACGTGACTGGTTACTCATCTCTCGCCCTTTGTAAGACACATGCACATGCACACAGAACAGAAACACACACAGGACAATAAAGCAGCATGATGCCGTTAAATAACGTCTCGTCTCCGATTCAGCGAGGCTGAGCTTATAGCTACATGCACGACTTCCTCAGTCTCCGCTTCAGTGTCTTCTAGACAGCGCTGCCAATGATCAGTGAAGTAACAGGCAAGAATGCGACGTTCAAGCTTTTCTCTGTGTGTATACTCTGTATATGGTACCTCTTTGTGACAGCAAAAAGGGCAGTATCTGTTTTGTGTATATCTGTAAGTTCGTGTATGCTACCTGCTGCAGAGCGATGGTGGCCCCCAGTGTGGTGTGGTGGAGCTAGGTGCACTGATGCTGTGTGTTAAGGCTCTGTGTGGAGCCTGGGGGTCCACAAGCCTCTCTCCCTGGCTGTCCACAGGGTCCGGTAGGTCCACAGAGCAGGACTTGGTGGTGGGGCTGGAGACAGGGGTCCCCTGGACTGGAGGGGAGTGGCAGGGAGAGGCCAGAGGTGATATATTGGAGGGGGGGTAACCTGGAGAGAGAACAGGGTTATTAGGAGGGAAGACTCATTCAACGAAATGTAACAAATTAGATCACGATTTAAACAAAGACAAAAGAGAAATTGCACATACTGCCCACACACACACACACACACACACACACACACACTGAATGGACAGAGAATGGGTTAACCCGTCTCTTACATGGCCCCATAACATTTTAATCATTCTAAATTACCCGTTCTGTTCTGATGGACTAAAAATATCACTCTCTGTCACTCAAAGTGTCTACACACACACACACACACCTGGTCTGGTCATTCGTCTGTTGTAGAGGTGGTTGGAGGTGGCTGAAGCAGAGTAGGAGGCAGACATGGAGCGACTCTTCGAGATGGTGAGCATTACAGAGCTGTTCCACGACTCACTGTTCACCATGCTGGAAAACACACAGGATATCAAAACCTCAGTAAGTCACAATACTCTAACACACAGGATATCACAACCACAGTCTGTCTCCACTGTAAAAGGAAGCAGTCTGTTGAATGCTGTTATGGTGAACTGTGTTGCTTTTCGCAATTAAACAGAGCATCTATTCAACTTCCATTGTCCCTGAAGAGTGGCAGATCAGACACTACTATAATACCGTCACCTCCACAACATGAACCCTCCACTCTTAGAAAAAAAGGTGCTATCTAGAACCTAAAAGGGTTCTTTCACTGTCCCCATAGGAGAACCCTTTGAATAACCCTTTTGGGTTCCATGTAGAACCATTTCCACAGAGGGTTCTACATTGAACCCAAAAGGGTTCTACCTGGAACCAAGAAGGGTTCTCCTATGGGGACAGCCAAATAACCCTTTTGGAACCCTTTTTCCTGAGAGTGTACTGGGTGGTAACCCCAGCAGTATTTTAAGCCTGCTCTGACATACAGGATAAAAATCTCCCTGGAACATTTATTCTAGAATGTTTAGTCTCCAGGAAGCCGCCAAAGAGCCAGACTGAAGTCTGCAGATAGCCATCTGACTTCAGGATTAACTGTTATACTCTGAGCTTCAACCAATATCTCAAAAAGAGGAACAATTTAGATGATAAATAATAGCACCAAAAGGGATGTTGTTTTGGCCAGAACAACACAGATTTGTCCCCGGAGAGTACAGCCAGTTCTGAGCCTGACACAGCGTGGAAATGGAATTAATCGCAAAACTGGTGTGCATTATCATCTGTATGTCTCAAACAATCCTATCATCTCAGGTTAGGTGGTTTATTCTGCATATTTCTTAGACATATCCAAATCTGTAGGGTCTACAAAGTGCTATGAGGTAGGGGTTAGCGAGTGTAGGGTAGGAAGTAGAGGACTAGGGTCAGTTTAGGATTGGGCAATAGACTGGATGCTAAAACGCAGTCTCGGTACAGATGAAGGCCAGCTGCCTTGGAGAAGCACTCCACAGGACTGGAGCCACAAACAGACCACAAACAGTCTCCTTCAAAGACAGACGTACACACATAACATCCTACATTCTCCAGTTCAAACTCCCACATGACCCATCCATCATTCACGACATAAGAAAATATATCAGTGTTGCACGTGCATTATAGGTCTAATACTTCACTATTGTGACGGGCCATAAAGGAGGGTTTACAGCTGGGGAGGGCCTTGTGAGGACCGCTGGCCTCAGGATGACCCCTACGGGAAGTTACTCGAGCAGCAGGAAGCAAGTCTGATGTCTGGATGTGGAGAGAAATAAAGACGAACAGAGAGAGAGAGAGAGAGGGAGTCTATCGAGGAGGAGAGGGGCTGCTACCTGCATGGCGGTTGACTAAGAGTGAGAGAGGGAGAAAAAGAGGGAAAGACAAAGGAAATGTGTGCGAGAGAGAGAGAGAGATGGCGAGAGGGAGAGAGAGAGATGGAGAGAAAAGGGTAGTAGAGGATAGTGCATGCTACCTGCATTGTGGACTGTCTTGGAGGGGTTTGATGCTGGCAGAGCGGTCTCTACGTACAGGTCCTGGTTCTATGGTGGGAAGACCTGTAGCTGAGGTGGTGGTGGTCCATGTAGAGGAGATCCTTCTCAGCAGGCCTGGAGGCAGGCTCCGTCGCAGACGCTACAACACACAAAGTTGTGGGTCAGGTCTAGCTCTCTGAACAGCTAATCAAATCAAATGGTATTGGTCACATACACACATTTAGCAGATGTTACTGCGGGTGTAGCAAAATGCATCTACTTGTAAACATTTGATTCTCTACTGTGCACCAACAACATCCTGGACGGGAGACCAGAGGTCAATCACGACAGTACAGACAGACATTATGAAAGGAGAATAACTTTTGAGGTAGGCAGATGATGGTTTTCTGGTTGATAAGGGAACGTGACAGATGGAAGATCTGGAGGAATGTCCTCAGAATCATTTGGTCGGAAAAGTCTTACTCTTTAACCACAGTAAAATGTGGCCCAAAAAATCTGTGCCAGGTCAAATCTTCCAGTGACTGCATGATTCATTATTATCAGTTCAAATAAAATAACACATGCTTGAGAGATTAGTTTGAATGATTTTTATTTATGATGATACAAAGCATACTGTATAGTCTAGTATTAACTTCATCTTAATGAAACAAATTTTATCCATCATTTTGGATAGATATGTTTTAAAGTAGAGAATAAAAGCACCATTGTTCATTGACTAAAGTGAGCGGGAACAGAACCAGAGATAAGCCTTGCTGACAGGAACATTAATATTTCACTCTTTCCTAGGCGTGCGTGCGTGCGTGCGTGCGTGTGTGTGTGTGTGTTCCAGCATATTAATCCATCTGAAACACACACACACACACACACACACACCCTGTGCACACCCTTATTTAGTCTCACCTCCACACTAAGTGCCTGCATGCATTTTGAAGTGCTGGCCTTGTAAAACATTAAAGGCTTTCTGTGGGAATGTCTGTCAATGCTCACTACATTATAGGGTCTTTCCAGCATGGGGAGGTGAAATGGGGATGTATGTGTGTGGACGAGGTTGAGAGGAGTGTGTATGTATGTATGTACAGTGCTGTGAAAAAGTACTTGCCCCCTTCCTGATTTCTTTTTTTTTTTTTTTTACATTTGTCACACTTAAAATGTTTCAGATCATCAAACAAATTTAATATTACACAAAGATAACCCAAGTAAATAAAAATATGGAGTTTTTAAGTGATAATTTTATTTATTAAGGAAAAAAAGCTATCCGAACCTTCATGGCCCTATGTGACAAAGTAATTGCCCCCCCCTTGTTAAATCATGAATTTACTGTGGTTAATCAAATTTTTTGGAAAGCTGAGTTCAATTTCACAAGCCACACCCAGGCCTGATTACTGCCAGACCTGTTGAATCAAGAAATCACTTCATTAGAACCTGTCTGACAAAGTGAAGTAGGCCAAAAGATCTCAAAAAGCAAGACTTCGTGCCGCGATCCAAAGAAATTCAGAAACAGATGAGAAACAAAGTAATTGACATCTATCAGTCTGGAAAGGGTTACAAATACATTTCTAAAGCTTTGGGACTCCAGCGAACCACAGTGAGAGCCATTATCCACAAATGGAGAACATTTGGAACAGTGGTGAACCTTCCCAGGAGTGGCTGGCCTACCAAAACAACCCCATGAGCGCAGCGACGACTCATCCAAGAGGTCACAAAAGAACCCACAACAACATCTAAAGAACTGCAGGCCTCACTTGCCTCAGTTAAGGTCAGTGTTCATGACTCAACCATAAGAAAGAGACTGGGCAAAAATGGCATCCATGGCAGAGTTCCAAGGCGAAAACCACTGCTGACCAAAAACAACAGAAAGGCTCATCTCACCTTTGGGAGAAAACATCTTGATGATCCCCAAGACTTTTGGGAAAATATTCTGTGGTATGACGAGACAAAAGTTGAACATTTTGGAAGGTGTGCGTCCCGTTACATCTGGCGTAAAAGTAACACAGCATTTCAGAAAAAGAACATCATACCAGCAGTCAAATATGGTGGTGGTAGTGTGATGGTCTGGGACTGCTTTGCTGCTTCAGGACCTGGACGACTTGCTGTGGTTGATGGAACCATGAATTCTGCTCTCTACCAAAACATCCTGAAGAAGAATGTCCGGCCATCAGTTCGTGACCTCAAGCTGAAGCGCACTTGGGTTCTGCAGCAGGACAATAATCCAAAACACACCAGCAAGTCCACATCTGAATGGCTTAAAAAAAAAAAAAATGAAGGTTTTGGAGTGGCCCTAGTCAAAGTCCGGACTTGAATCCGATTGAGATGCTGTGGCGTGACCTTAAAAAGGTGGTTCATGCTCGAAAACCCTACAATGTGGCTGAATTAAAACAATTCTGCAAAGAAGAGTGGGCCAAAATTCCTCCACAGCGATGTGAAATATTGCCAGTTATCACAAATGCTTGATTGCAGTTGTTGCTGCTGAGGGTGGTACAACCAGTTATTAGGTTTAGGGGGCAATTACTTTTTCACATAGGGCCATGAAGGTTCAGATAGCTTTTTTCCCTTAATAAATAAAATCATCACTTAAAAACTGCATTTTGTGTTTACTTGGGTTATCTTTGTGTAATATTTAAATGTGTTTGATCTGAAACATTTAAGCGTGATAAATGTGCAAAAAAATAAGAAATCAGGAAGGGGCAAATACTTTTTCACAGCACTGTATGTATGTGTGTACAGTTGAAGTCGTAAGTTTACATACACTTAGGTTCGAGTCATTAAACTCGTTTTTCAACCACTCCACGAATTTCTTGTTAACAAACTATAGTTTTGGCAAGTCGGTTAGGACATCTACTTTGTGCATAAAACAAGCAATTTTTCCAACAATTGTTTACAGACAGATTATTTCACTTATAATTCACTGTATCACAATTCCAGTGGGTCAGAAGTTTACATACACGAAGTTGACTGTGCCTTTAAACAGCTTGAAAAATTCCAGAAAATGATGTCATGGCTTTAGAAGCTTCTGATAGGCTAATTGACATAATTTGATTCAATTGTAGGTGTACCTGTGGATGTATTTCAAGGCCTACCTTCAAACTCAGTGCCTCTTTACTTGACATCCTGGGAAAATCAAAAGAAATCAGCCAAGACCTCAGAAAAAAAATTGTAGATCTCCACAAGTCTGGCTCATCCTTGGGAGCAATTTCCAAATGCCTGAAGGTACAACGTTCATCTGTACAAACAATAGTACGCAATTATAAACACCATGGGACCACGCAGCCGTCATACCGCTCAGGAAGGAGACGCGTTCTGTCTCCTAGAGATGAATGCACTTTGGTGCGAAAAGTGCAAATCAATCCCAGAACAACAGCAAAGGACCTTGTGAAGATACTGGAGGAAACAGGTACAAAAGTATCTATATCCACAGTGAAACAAGTCCTATATCGACATAACCTGAAAGTCCGCTCAGCAAGGAAGAAGCCAATGCTCCAAAACTGCCATAAAAAAGCCAGACTACGGTTTGCAACTGCACATGGGGACAAAGATCGTACTTTTTGGAGAAATGTCCTCTGGTCTGATGAAACAAAAATAGAACTGTTTGGCCGTAATGATCATTGTTATATTTGGAGGGAAAAGGGGGAGGATTGCAAGCCGAAGAACACCATCCCAACCGTGAAGCACGGGGGTGGCAGCATCATGTTGTGGGGGTGCTTTGCTGCAGGAGGGACTGGTGCACTTCACAAAATAGATGGCATCTTGAGGGGGGAAATTATCTGGATATATTGAAGCAACATCTCAAGACATCAATCAGGAAGTTAAAGCTTGGTCGCAAATAGGTCTTCCAAATGGACAATGACCCCAAGCATACTTCCAAAGTTGTGGCAAAATGGCTTAAGGACAACAAAGTCAAGGTATTGGAGTGGCCATCACAAAGCCCTGACCTCAATCCTAAAGAAAATTTGAGGGCAGAACTGAAAAAGCATGTGCAAGCAAGGAGGCCTACAAACCTGACTCAGTTACACCAGCTTTGTCAGTTGGTGATGGGCCAACTTATTGTGGGAAGCTTGTGGAAGGCTACCCAAAACGTTTGACCCAAGTTAAACAATTTAATGGCAATGCTACCAATTACTAATTGTGTAAACTTTTGACCCACTGGGAATGTGATGAAAGAAATAAAAGCTGAAATAAATCATTCTTTCCTATTCATTCTTTTGATATTCTGACATTTCACATTCTTAAAATAAAGTGGTGATCCTAACTGACCTAAGACACAGATTTTTACTAGGATTAAATGTCAGGAATTGTGAAAAACTGTACAGTTGAAGTCGGAAGTCTACATACACCTTAGCCAAATACATTTAAACTCAGTTTTAAACTCAGTTCTTCATGGTTGGGATGGTGTTCTTCGGCTTGCAAGCGTCCCCTTTTTCCTCCAAACATAACGATGGTCACTGGAATTGTGATACAGTGAATTATAAGTGAAATAATCTGTCTGTAAACAATTGGTGGAAAAATGATTTGTGTCATGCACAAAGTAGATGTCCTAACTAACTTGCTTTGAACTATAGTTTGTTAACAAGAAATTTGTGGAGTGGTTGAAAAACGAGTTTTAATGACTCCAACCTAAGTGTATGTAAACTTCCGACTTCAACTGTATGTGTGTATGTGTGCCTCCCAGCATATTAATCCATCTGAAACACACCCACCCTGTGCATCCCGGGACGGTCTTGTCACCGTACTCTTTCTAAAGCCTCTCTCTCAGGACCATGGATTTGTATTTCCATTGGTTATAACATGAGTACAGTCATTGTCGTCCTTATGACATTTATATGACCTGATGGTGAGATGGACACAGTGTGATTGGCTTACAGACTCAGAGGCTTGGAGCAGGATTCAAAGGGTTGCAGAGGTCCAGATGTCGGATGCTATCGAGGTGAGCCATGTCTCTTCCAGTTACTCACAAAGACAGTCTGTGTCACAGCCAAGGGGGAGGGGTCAAGTCTCGTCCTATCAGGGTCTGGCCCACTTCCTCATATCAGCCCTGGTTTGTGTCTAATGGGCTCTAAACGTTACCTCATTGAATCTATTCTGAAATCTATCTGGGTCTAAAAGCATGTCAATACTACTTTGCTATGTATAAGGTTCTAGTGAATTAAACTATATTGAACAAAAATATAAACGCAACATGGAACAGTTTAAACTATTTTACTGAGGTAGAGTTCATATTCGAAAATCAGTCAATTGAAATCAATTATTTAGGCCATAATCTATGGATGTCACATAAGTGGGCAGGGGCACAGCCATGGGTGGGCCTGGGAGGGCATATGCCCATCCACTTAAAAGCCAGGTCCACCCACTAGGGAGCCAGGCCCAGCCAATCAGAATTACTTTTTCCCCACAAAAGGGCATTATTACAGACAGAACTACTCCTGAGTTTCATCAGCTGTACGAGTGGCTGGTCTCAGATGATCCCGCAGGTGAATCCGGATGTGGAGGTCCTGGGCTGGCATGGTTGTGAGGCTGGTTGGACGTACTGCCAAATTCTTTAAAACAATGTTGGAGACGGCTTATGGTAGAGAAATTAACATTACATTCTCTGGAAACAGCTCTGATGGACATTCCTGTAGTCAGCATGCCAATTGCATGCTCCCTCAAAACTTGAGATATCTGTGGCATTGTGTTGTGTGACAAAACTGCACATTTTAGAGTAACCTTTTATTGTCCCCAGCACAAAGTGCACCTGTGTAATGGTCATGCTGTTTAATCAGCTTCTTGATATGCCACACCTGTCAGGTGGATGGATTATCTTGGCAAAGGAGAAATGCTCACTAACAGGGATGCAAACAAATTTGTGCACCAAATTTTAAAATAGTAAGCTTTTTGTGCTTATGGAAAATTTCGGGGATGTTTTATTTCAACTCATGAAACTCATGGGACCAACACTGTATGTTGCGTTTATATTTTTTGTTCAGTATATTTAATACAATTCATCTATTTTCTGGTGAAATTTTCCACATTATGCCATTGTGATATACGCCTGGGATGCTGTTTTTCACTACAGTCTAATACAAAACATTGGTTTGGCTGCATTTGTCAGAGGAAAAGGTTTTGGGGAGAATTCAAGCTTAAATAACTTCTAATAAATCACCATTATCATTAGAGGTACACAGTGTGAGCAAAGCAGCTTTTCCTTTGGACTGCATTTAGCTAGTCTCTCTCTGTCCCAGGCCCTCAGACTGAGTTAACACACACACACACACACACACACACACACACACACACACACACACACACACACACACACACACACACACACACACACACACACACACACACACACACACACACACACACACACACACACACACACACACACACACACACACACACATTCAGGAGGGGAATCCAAAAAAGAAAACTCCAATATTCCAGAGTAGCACATCTTTTCTCTGGATTTTCAGAAAGTGTTTTGTCTAGCAGACCGAGCTTCACGACGTCGAAACAGCTTTTATACAAGAAACAGAGATGGAACTGCACAACCAGACATCCCCTAAAACAAACCAGTATTCTGATCTGAGGGAAGAAGGAAGGAAGTAAAGGGGCAGTGTGGACTGGGTAGCAGATGTAAGGGCCTCACCTCCTCACTACGACCTTCTCTAAATTGTGTTTTGATTACTTTTAACCATCAGAGAGAGTAAGAGAGAGAGGGGGGGAGAGAGAGAGAGAGACGGACACTTATGTTGGACAGACACGGTTTTATTCAGATAGACTCTGTGTTGACACAGCTGTGGAGAACCCCAGATAAAACAGCAGCAGTTCAGGAACCAGATGCTCTCAGTGGTGTTTGTCTGCACTCAGAAACAGACAGAATGTCACCTTTAATTCACAGGCTGAGAGTCTAGAGTGAGTGGAGACCAAAAATGTGGTCAACAGTCTAGCTAGAAGAATAGAGCACTACAGTATCAGATACAGTAGATGGTGAGATGAAACATAGGGGTTTAAGGGGTAGTGGGGTCTAGACTGCTGATGTAAAGCTAAACACAGGTGTGGGTAGCAGTTATAGGGAGCAGGGTAAGGGTTTGGGGCCCGATACACGTGATATAAGGAGCAATATCTCTGTAAAGACCTGGCTGTTATGATATAATGACACCAGAGATATAATTGAATGGGTTCACAGTAGAGGTCGATCGATTAATCGGCATGAGCGAATAATTAGGGCCGATTTCAAAGCCTTTTTTGATACCGATTATGGCCGATTACATTGCAATCGGCGAGGAAACTGCGTGGCATGCTGACCATCTGTTATGCGAGTGCATCGTCAAAAGGACCTTGTGGCTGCAAGTAACCAAGTTAAGTTGCTAGCTAGCATTAAACTTCTCATAAAAAAATCTATCAATCTTCACATAATCACTAGTTAACTACACATGGTTGATGATATTACTAGGTTAACTAGCTTGGCCTGCGTTGCATATAATCAATGCGGTGCCTGTTAATTTATCATCGAATCACAGCCTACTTCAACTTCGCCAAACGGGTGATGATTTAACAAAAGCGCATTTGTGAAAAAAGCACCACCGTTGCACAAATGTACCTAACCATAAACATCTATTCCTTTCTTAAAATCAATACACAGAAGTATATTTTTTTAAACCTGCATATTTAGTTAAAAGAAATTCATGTTAGCAGGCAATATTAACTAGGGAAATTGTGTCACTTCTCTTGCATTCAATGCAAGCAGAGTCCCGGTATATGCAACAGTTTGGGCGGCCTGGCTCGTTGCGAACTGTGAACTAATTTGCCAGAATTTTACATAATTATGACATAACATTGAAGGTTGTGCAATATAACAGAAATATTTAGACTTAGGGTTGCCAACCGTTTGATAAAATACGGAACGGTTCCGTATTTCACTGAAAGAATAAATGTTTTGTTTTTTTCGAAATTATAGTTTCCGAATTTGACCATATTAATGACCAAAGGCTTGTATTTATGTGTTTATTATATTATAATTAAGTCTATGATTTGATGTTTGATAGAGCAGTCTGACTGAGCGGTGGTAGGCAGCAGCAGGCTCGTAAGCATTCATACAAATAGTACTTTACTGCATTTGCCAACAGCTCTTAGCAATGCTTCCAGCAAAGCGCTGTTTATGACTTCAAGCCTATCAACTCCCAAGATTAGGCTGGCAATACTAAAGTGCCTGTAAGAACATCCAATAGTTAAAGGTAGAGATAAATAGTCGACGCGTCATAATTCCTATAATAATTACAACCTAAAACTTCTTAACTGGGAATATTGAAGACTCATGATAAAGGGAACCACCAGCTTTCATATGTTCTCATGTTCTGAGCAAGGAATTTAAACGAAAGCTTTTTTACATGGCACATATTGCACTTTTACTTTCTTCTCCAACACTGTGTTTTTGCATTATTTAAACCAAATTGAACATGTTTCATTATTTATTTGAGACTAAATTGATTTTATTTATGTATTATATTAAGTTGAAATAAAAGTGTTCATTGTTCATTCAGTATTGTTGTAATTGTCATTATTACAAATATATGCATAAATATCAGCCGATTAATCGGTATCGGCGGTTTTGTCCTCCAATAATCGGTATCGGCGTTGAAAAATCCTAATCGGTCCACCTCTAGTACACAGCATACACTGTGTATTATGACTATGTTCATAGTTGACTAGCCACAATGACTAGTGCAATGCTTGGGTGTCTATGAGCCATGCCACGAACCCAATGTTTTCCCCTGACCTGAAAACGTCACCTGACAAGGAAAAACTGGGGAAATGGGGATGTATGTGTGTGGACGAGGATGAGAGGAGTGTGTCTGTGTGTGTGTGTGTGTGTGTGTGTGTGTGTGTGTGTGTGTGTGTGTGTGTGTGTGTGTGTGTGTGTGTGTGAGAAGTGCTAACTAACAGAAAATATGAACATTCAAGGCGTTCTCATTGAAAATGTAGTTAATTAAAATCAGCAGAATAAAAATGTACAGATTTTTCATGCACGCACAAAACCTGTGTGCATGTATGTATGTGTGTATGCATGCGTACATGTGTCTATAAAAGTACAGCAGCCTTTACCTTTGGGATGGCCAGTTTCTCTCTCTCTGGCCAGTCCTCGGAGTCGGAGCAGGTGTGTGTGTCGCTGAGTGCCTGCAGAGGGTTGATTCGAGGCCGGTGCAGCGGCTGCAAACTGATCTGGGTACTGAGCAGGTTACTGACAGCCCGCAGGGAACTGCAGGTGTTGGGGGGCAGAGAGGGGTCTGCCAGCAGGTCTGAGATCAATCCATGGGCTTCCCCCATCACCGCTATGTCCACCACCACACAGGTACCCGACGACTTGAGGAAGAGAGGAGAGGGAGAGAGAGGGGAGGGGGGGGGGTGGAGAGAGAGGGGGAAGGAGAAGGGACAAGAAGCAAGGGAGTGTAGAGGAGAGAAAGATGGTGAAAGAGAGTCAGTTAGCGCATCTCCTGTTCAGGAAAGCTGACGCGGTGCAAAGGTGACGCTATCACTATGCTAGGCAGACGTCACCGCATGCTGACGCACACCGATTCTGCCTCTGCCCTGATACGTACTGTACCTGTGTGTGGAGGGGGGGGGGGGATTGCAGAGGAGGAGAGACAAAGAGTGCCAACAATGAGTTTAAGAGAGAGGGGGAGAGATATGAAAGGGAGTAAGGGGAGAAGGAGGGGACATGATATCCTCCTTTAACTAATTTAATCTCTGTAAGAGTGTCAGAGAAAACACAACCAGTGGGTAAGGAGGAAGGCTGTCTGAATCTTTGTGATTCATCCTGCCATTCCTTGGAATCCACATTCATCCCATACATATCCCAGGACAGTGTGTGTGTGTGCGCGCCTCTGTGTCACTCCAGCTCCCATTGAAAACTGTGTATTGGCAAGGCCATGATAGAATAGACAGACCAGTGGTTGCTGTGGCAACAGACTAGCTTCTGTGGGTCACACACACACTAAACAAGCTGTTTGTGACAGGGGCCTCTATATTTTGGCAGCCAGATGCATCCACTCTGATATCTGACATTAAAGCAGACAGGAAGCCATGTCGGGGAGACAGTTTCACAGCAGGGCACTGCTCTTCAATGGGATGTGTTTGCGTCTGCAACACGTTATCCATTTTGGAGTCCATGGAAGGTGGGATACATCCCCATTTCACACAGAGACACATATAAAGAAAATGCATAAAACGTTCAGACCAAAAGCCAGGCTACCACACTAGCACTAGTAAAAATAATATTTAGATAATGTAGATCTCGTATTAAGATGATGGAAGAGCAGCTGACATTGTTTACTCTCTAAGC
Organism: Salmo salar; assembly: GCF_965601325.2. Classification (NCBI taxonomy): domain Eukaryota; kingdom Metazoa; phylum Chordata; class Actinopteri; order Salmoniformes; family Salmonidae; genus Salmo; species Salmo salar. The sequence goes on from NC_138297.1 coordinate 44,530,649, forward strand.
ATGGAAGCAGCTAATCTTTTCCAAGACAACTCTTAACTCCATATGAATCCATACAGCTGTGTGTACTGAGGCAATATATGTCAAGCATCCGCTTGAGGGTCACACACACACACACACACACACACATTGTTTTTTTAATCGCTTTGGTGCAAGTTTGTGGTACATTTTCCCAACTCTTAGCACAAAACTCAAAACAGATCAACAACAAAAAAAAATCTAAAAGTACAACACAAAAGATTATACAGTCACCTTTTCACCAGACTTAGTGTTTCATCTAGAAATACTTGTTTCACATAGCAATACATGTTCATACAATGCTCACATTACTTTTATGACTCTATTCTCTTTTGTTAAAATACATTTTACTATTACTTAAGGGGCTTTCACACCAAATTGGTTTGATGCGTTTTAAACTTTTTAAAAAACAAACTCTTAGTTTGGTTCGTTTGGACTGGCGTGAGCACTATCCACACTCGGCAGCGCACTAAACAACGCGCCGTGGTTCACTCCAAAAGGGTTGTCTCGGTCCGATTCAATTCGTACGGTGGTGCGGTTCACTGTAGGTGAGAACGCAGTCTGGACCAAACACAGGATATGAACCAAAGTTCCGCATCATTATTGGTTGTTTGACTGCGAGCATTTGATGAAATACACACATCATAAATTGAGATCTCTGAAACATTCTGCTAATAGCAGGACATTTATGAGCGCATCCCAGCTAGCAATGAGGAATCGGCCCAGAAGCAGCCCTTTTCCGGGGGGCCAGACCTGATTGAATCGGCCCGGACAAATAGTCAAACTCTGATTCGAACTATAGCTCAAAACTGTGTGTGAAACACCCGTAATCCGACTGGTAAATTGATAGAATTTGACATGTAAAATGGTTTGTTTACTACAGATTTTGAGAACTACATAATGAAAATGTATGTTTAGTAGAAACAAGTATGATACATACTCGAATGTACTACTATGATGATGACTATGATTTTACTTCAAAGTAAGTATTAAAAAGATCAGAGATGTGCTGTATGTAACAAATCGAATCACAGTTTATTGGTCACATACACAGACTAGCAGATTACAGTAGGTGCAGCGAAATGCTCCTACAGTGCAGTAATACAATATCAACCCAATACCATTTATGCAAATAATCCAGAAAGTTTCACGACTTCCGCCGAAGTCGGTCCCTCTCCTTGTTCGGGCGGCGTTCGGCGGTCGACGTCACCGGCCTTCTAGCCATCGCTGATCCACTTTTCATTTTCCATTTGTTTTGTCTTTGTTTTACACACCTGGTTTCAATTCCCCAATTACATGTTCATTATTTAACCCTCTGTTTTCCCCATGGTTTTTGTGGCTGATTGTTTTATTGTAAGTTCGGTCCGTTGTTTGTGGACTTGGTATTACTTCATGTATTTGGAAATTCAGAGTAAAGTTCATTGTGTTACTCATCTCTGCTGTCCTGCGCCTGACTCCTCTGCACCAGCTACACCCAGAACCTTACAGAAAGTCCAAAACCAGAAAAATGTTTTATCTCCTATACAGTAAACATGTATCCAAAGTATAGCATGCTTTAATAAAATTGCATTGGCTAATGCAGAACTGTAATATATGCCATTTACGTAGCAGACAGTTTTACCCAAAGTGACAACAGTCCACAGATTTTGGTATGTGACGCCATTGGGAATCGAACGAACAATTATGGTGTTGTTAGTGAATGAACTGAGCCACGTACAGGACCACTACCTGCCACCCGCATGAGTGTACCACCTTCCTTATTTAACTAGGCAAATCAGTTAAGAACAAATTCTTATTTACAATAACGTCCTATCAGGGAACAGTGGGTTAACTGCCTTGTTCAGGGGCAGAACGACAGATTTTTCAGTTACCGGCCCAACGCTCTAACCACTAGGCTACCTGCCGCCCCATGAATGAGGAATAGAATGATATCAATTCAGACCTACAGTATGTCAGGCTTGGATTCGCCATGCCAAAAGGTTTTTCCCCAGGTGCATAAACAATGAGGATATTTACTGTGATTTCGATGAGAACCGATGGCCAAATGCTCAAGATGACTTGATGCAAACTAATGCCTGCTAAATATGATGTTTCTTTCATTTGATAACATTGCGAAATATGTCTTCAATGATCACACCTTTGATCACACATGGGACATACATTTTGGAAATGTGATGTTCAGTCAATGTTAATGGGGAGTGCTAGTGTATTGCCTAATGTGAAAACAGTGTAATGTACTTTAATTTACAGTACTGTAACATACTACATTCAAAGGGTAATTTTTTTGCTATTGGATTAACTGGTTGTTAAAACAACTACATTAAGAAGATATCATTATGCTGTGTTTTGGTGATTAAACCAATGTACTCGTTATATTTCACAGTAAACATATTTTGGATCAATGCTTGTGTGATGAAAGATGTCTACAAACAAAATGAATGCACACTGAAAGGGTTTGAATGTTTGAGTTTGAGTTTAGAACAACAACCACATATAGTACCAATGCAATCAAAGAAACGATGATTACCACGACATAGCACGGCCTCCCGTGTCTTTCCACTTTGATAACAAAACAACTGTGTTCAACGTAGCACTGTATTGTTCTTAAGGGGATAATACACTCCAGCAAGTTGTGATCACAGTAGTTAAATTTTTTTAATATTTAACGACACAAACCCTTCCCTAACTCAGACTACGCTGGGCCAATTGTGCGCCGCCCTATGAGACTCCTGATCACGTCCCAGTTGTGATACAGCCCGGGATCGAACCAGGGTCCGTAGCGACGTCTCTAGCACTGACATGCAGTGCCTTAGACCGCTGCGCCACTCAGGAGCCCCGGGAGTAAGAGAGTGGTGGAGTCACTGGAGACTAGACTAAACTAATCTAACACATCATAACAGTACACTGTTAAGAGTACTGATCATTGCTGGCTGGAACATCTCCGGCTTTGTGACTGTGCCTCTGTTGCTGTCGGTGTGTGTGTGTGTGTGTGCGCATGTGTCTGTTTACGTGTGTGTGACTGCTCTAACTCCTACAGAGGTGATAATTGTATAAATAACCTAGGGAGTGATGGGAGAGGATGAGAGCAGCCTGGATAGCAGTGACCATCTCAATCACACAGGGACAGTAGAGGGAGTCACAATAACACAACATGACAACTCCAAAGCAACCTGTGCACCGCCCTATGAGTGTTGGTGAGACATTCAGTGGAAGAATGGAAGAGCTGGTGTCTTATGTCGAAACACCCTGTATCCGTCGCTTGTGTAATCTGAGGGACCACACAGCAACATCTCATGCTAGGACGCACAGCAACATCTCATGCTAGGACCACACAGCAACATCTCATGCATCTCATGCTATATATCACAAATAAGACAAGAGGGACAGATGGTGTTTTTCTTGTTTCAGACATTAGACAAAACTTTATAATAAATCCATGTTGAGTTTCCGATCAATAATCAATGGAGCAGAGAGCTGAGACCCACATACCACTGTGTGTGTGTGTGTGTGTGTGTGTGTGTGTGTGTGTGTGTGTGTGTGTGTGTGTGTGTGTGTTCCTCTCTGTGCGTGCCTGAGACCATCAACAGCAGTCGCCAGGGCGGATCAATGTATTGACCTGTTAACCAATGCAGCACATGCTTCATGTAAAAAGGTTGTCCATGCCATGTCAGAGCAGACCCATAATGGCCACCTCCTGTCATAGCAGAGTTGGGCCATAATGGACGCCTGGACGCCAGTTGCCTGTCAATGTCAACATGCCGCTCTTGCTGCAACAAGATCTCATAGTTTCCCTTCGAAATTCAACGTATTATGGATGAACGTCTATTTTTGAAGCATTAATTCCAAGTGGTTATAGGGTTAAAACAGAAACAACTCAAAGGGTAACAGTTTAGGCCAGGGCTATTCAACTCTTACCCTACGAGGTTCAGAGCCTGCTGGTTTTCTGTTCTACCTGATCATTAATTGCACCCTGATTAGAGGGGAACAATAAAATAAAAAATTGAGGTCCAGAGTTGAGTTTGAGGTGTTTAGGCATTCATTCCGATTGGTTAAGGTTAGGGCTATGGTTTGGGGAAGACTTAAAACAAATCATTAAAACAACGTGCTATTACCAGGAACACACACACACAGTGGTATGTGGGTATCAGCTCTCTGCTCCATTGATTCGGGCTCCCGAGTGGTGCAGCGGTCTAACGCACTGCATCTCAGTGCTTGAGGAATCACTACAGACACCCTGGTTTGAATCCAGGCTGTATCACAACCTGCCGTGATTGGGAGTCCCATAGGGCGGCGCACAATTGACCCAGCGTCATCTGGGTTTGGCCGGTGTAGGCTGCCATTGTAAATAAGAATTTGTTCTTAACTGACTTGCCTAGTTAAATAAAGGTTAAACAATTTTAAGTATTCTCACGGCTTGCTAGAATATTGTGAACTGCAGTGGCGCAGCAAGCTCCAGCTCCCAGTATCATGAGTTTGCGCCCAGTGCTGGGCAATTGCATTTAATCTTTTTTGTGAGTGTGGAGGAAGGCATATAATCGACGTTCTCAGGATCTTTTCAAACGTCCAAAATGGAAGTTTATTTCTAGTGATCAGGCTGCTCTCCAATCTTCCTGCCCCCCTACAGCTCATTTACATCTCTTTCCATTCAGTCCCATTGCTCTCCTCTCTACTCTTTGTTTTCGGTCTGTACCCGTTCAGCAGACGTGTTAAGTGTTAGGGGAAAAAGGTTTAGTTTAGTAAAGGCACGTCCACAGCAGTAGGCTAAGCTCAGGAATGTTGATTAAGGCAGGCGCCCTCGCACCTCTCTGATTCAGAGGGGTTGGGTTAAATGCGGAAGACACATTTCAGTTGAATGCATTCAGTTGTACAACTGACTAGGTTATCCCCCTTTCCCTTTCGTTTTTCTTTACTGTACAGAGCAAAGCTGAAATTACTGTAAGCAACATCATTAGAATCAGCTCCAAGCGCCAAGAATCACTCTCCACAGACCTGGGCAATAACAGACACAAAAACATACAGACACACACATCCACACACACTCCCCTAACAGCCTTGGTAAATTACACAGTGCTCATGGAAAGCGTCACAACATTCAATCTGGTACTTCCTGCCACGAATTACTGCAAAAACACAAACTGTAGAGTTTCTTTCTGACCACTGATTCCTCTGACCACACCTTTGCAACTGAGAGGAGAGGTTTTTCACCATTCATATATCATAGTGGAGCCATTTCAACCAGGCAATCTGTGAAAGTAAATAGCCACAATAAACTGTGCTTCATAGGGTGAATCTCAATTGTCTAAAGTGGTATCCTTTCCATATCTACTTTCCTTCCTACAGATGTTGGATTTTAATGTGACCTATATTGTCACAGCCAAATAAATCCTGCAACAACCGGATTTTAACGTGTAGTCTATAATGTTGCTTGGTTGGTGGATAGGCTATGCCAAAAGTATGATACATGAAAAGTGCAATACTGTTAATAGAACCGTGTCTTAGTGTGGGTTTTCATAGAATTTATGTGAATCACAAATTGTATGACTTTGTCTACGTGTGTCTGTGTGTTTCATCACAGGGTTCAGGGTTAGATGTGGCCAAACGTAAGAGAGCTGACAGTAACTCTATATTGAGGGATGTATTTTGAGCGTGAGCGAGAGGAGAGAGGGTAAGTGGACGGGAGACCTTACAACTCCTTTGTGTGGGAGGCTTCCGCTCGCTCCATCTCTCTCCCCTCCCTCTATCTCTCATGTCTCTGTTGGCCTCCAATAATACTCGCTCTTAGTGCTCGGTAAACAGAGCAGCATCATAAACAACCGACCACAGCAGAGCACAGGACGGACATTTCCCACATTCTCAGGTCAAACTGCTGTGTTGATCAGATGAGAGACCAGATAAATAAATACACAGACACACATGAACATGCATGGACACAGCCACGGGAGTACACACACACACACACACACCACACACACACACACCACACACACACACACACACACACCACACACACACACACACACACACACACACACACACACACACACACACACACACACACACACACACACACACACACACACACACACACTCTCTTTCTCGCTCTCTTTATCAGTGCACACACACAGATTCAAAAACCGCACTTTGGAGATGTTTTATAGCAGTTACAGAGAGTTGAAACAGGGATAGACACCAGTGTCCCACTCCTGTACAGAAACTCTTATGTAAACAGTACAAATGATTTATCATGACCATCTTGTTTACTTAAACACCTCGTATTAACTCCTCAAACACTGGAACCCTGATGACTGACTCACCAAACAGATCTAACAGCGATGCAGAGAGAGCTAATAGATTCCTCAAAGTAGCCTGATGCTCTGATACAGATAGATGTGGAACAGCTAGGGTATGGGCCCCAATTGGCACCCTATTCCCCATGTACTGTAGTGCACTACTTTTGACTAGAGCCCTATAGGCCCTGGTCAAAAGTAGTGTACTACATAGGGAATAGGGTACCATTTGAGACGCAAACTCTCTCTATTGCTGTGCGAAATCAGCTCAACCTGAACAAAACCCATTAGAGTTCTCTTCACTCAGGTCTTTACGACATCCTGTGGTTGTGACATTCAACCATTACCTGGCAGTAATGGACTCTGTGTGGCTGGCTCATGTCCCTGGGAGAGAGAAAGGGGGGGACGGAGGGAGGGAGGGCGAGAGAGAGAAAGATACTGTAGATAACAAGGTAGAGAGTGTGGGCCTGTGTGTATCTTCTTTACGTGAGTACGTGTGTATTTAGGCCAAGCAAGTGATAGTGGGAACAGTTATTTATAGAGGAGACAGAGGTCAGGAAGTAGAGAAGTATTGATCTTGATAGGTTTAAAGACCGATCGCAAACAGACCAAGAACACAGAGTCATTGAATGTGCACACACGCGCACAGACACACACACACACACACACACACACACACACAGACACACACACACACACACACACACAGGAGAGACCCAAGGGAACAGGGTGTCAATATCTGTCATTGATGGAATAGCTTTAGGGTTGTAGAAGTAGTACTGTAAACCCAGGCCCTTATTTCACAGTAACTACATTACCTATGTGATCTTGCATACCGGTTTAAAACTGCATATAGAGGAAAAAAACCTATGCAAACTAGAGGAATCCATTTTCCAGAACACTATAGAGCAGCTTTTGTTCTTTCCATCGAAATGGGACGTGTTCTCTCTCCTTTTCTTCATCCCTTCTCCTCTTCAGAGACACTGAAAGGCACATGAGACCAGTTCAGGCGTAAGCACGGCTGTGTGTAATGTGTGAGTGTGTGTGGTTGTGTGTGTACATGCATGTATGTGTTTGTGTGCACGCATGCGTGCGTGTACAGATGGTGAGCTGAGTCCACAGGCAGAACTGAGTTAGCCAGGTGGAAAGTGAACAGCCCAACAGTTACAGACTGGCTGACATCCACTGCAGCACTCCACTATTGCTACTGTCAACAATACACTAATACGGTATTACCCCAGTACTCTACAGTATTACTACAGTCAACAATACTATAATACAGCATTACTACATTAATCTACCCTATTACTACAGTTAACAATACTCTAATACAGTATTACCACAGCACTCTTCACAGCACTCTATAACTTCAGTAAATATTACTCTAATACAGTATTACTACAGTCAACAATACTCTAATACAGTATGATCACAGGACTCTACACCAGGGTTTTCCAACCCTGCTCCTGGAGAGCTAACCTTCAATCCAACCCCAGTTGTAACTAACCCGATTCAGTTTATCAACCAGCTAATTGTTAGAATCAGGTGTGCTAGATTAGGGTTGGAGCGAAAACCTACAGGATGGTAAACAACACTCACTGTTACAGTAATACTACAGCACAACACTCCCACATTCCGATAGCTACAGAACAATCAGAAGAAATGTGTCAAATAAAAGTGTAATAATAAAGCTTTGTAGTAAAGTCATCCTCCAACGAAGGCTGGTTTCGCCTACTTGCAGAGGGATGCGCCAGAAGGATGGCTCTCGTTTTACAGGCTCCTAACCAATTGTGCTATTTTGTGTGTTTTTTTTTCGCATTGTTTCTAACTTATTTTGTACATAATATTGATGCTACCGTCTCTTATGACTGAAACTAGCTTCTGGATATCAGAACAGCAATTTTTCACCTCAAAATGGATGAAGATTTTTTCTTTAGTGAGTCTGACACAAAGGATATAATGCTGCTCCCAGACAAGGCCCAAATCCCTGTCATTCGCATGAAGAAAAGAAGGAACTACAGGGGGCGGAGATCAGGGTGCCTTGAGAGAATTAGTTGGCGAGTGGGTAACCCGCCTCTACCATCCGTTCTATTGGCCAATGTGCAATCACTGGAGAATAAACTGGATGAGACTATCCTACCAACGGGACGTTAAAAACTGTAATATCCTATGTTTCACCGAGTCGTGGCTGAACGACGATATGGATAACATGCAGTTGGTAAGGTTTTCCATGCATCGGCAGGACAGAACAGCTACGTCCTGTAAGACAAGGGGTGGGGCTGTGTGTCTATTTGTCAATAACAGCTGGTGTGTGATGTCTAATATTAAGGTAGTCTCGAGCTATTGCTCACCTGAGGTAGATCACCTCATGATAAGCTGTAGACTACACTATCTACAAAGAGTTTTCATCTATATTTTTTGTAGCCGTCTATTTACCACCACAAACTGATACTGGCACTAAGACCGCACTCAACGAGCTGTATAAGGCCATAAGCAAAGAAGAAAATGCTCATCCAGAAGCGGCGCTCCTAGTGGCCGGGGACTTAAATGCAGGCAAACTTAAATCCGTTTTACCTCATTTCTACCAGCATGTCACATGTGCAACCAGAGGGGGAAAAAACACTAGAACACCTTTACTCCACACACATAGACACATACAAAGCTCTCCTTCGCCCTCCATTTGGCAAATCTGATCATAATTCTATCCTCCTGATTCCTGCTTAATAGCAAAAACTAAATCAAATCAAACTTTATTTGTCACATACGCCGAATACATGTGTAGACTTTACCGTGAAATGCTTACTTACTAGCCCTTAACTAAAAGTGCAGTTCAAGAAAGAGTTAAGAAAATATTGACCAAATAAACTAAATTGAAAAATTATAAAAAGTAACACAATAAAATAAGGAGGCTATATACTGGGGGTACCGGTACCGAGTCAATGTGCGGGGGTACAGGTTAGTCGAGGTCATTTGTACATGTAGGTAGGGGTGAAGTGACTATGTATAGATAATAAACAGCGAGTAGCAGCAGTGTAAAAAACAAATGGAGGGGGGGTGTCAATGTAAATAATCCGGTGGCCATTTCATTAATTGTTCAGCAGTCTTATGGCTTGAAGCTATAAAAAAACTATATATTTTTTTGAACCGTTATTTAAATAGGCAAGTCAGTTAAGAACAAATTCTTATTTACAATGACGGCCTACACCGGCCAAACCCTGACGACGCTGGGCGCCGCTCTATGGGACTCCCAATCACAACCGGTTATGATACAGCCTGGATTTGAACCAGGGTGTCTGTAGTGATGCCTCTAGCACTGAGACACAATGCCTTAGACCGCTACGCCACTCGGGAGCCTTTTAAGGTGTCTTTTGGTCTTAGACTTGGACCTCCGGCACCGCTTGCCGTGCGGTAGCAGAGAAAACAGTCTATGACTATGTATAGGAAGAGGAGGGCCGAACAGGCCCCAATTAACATCAACGGGGCTGAAGTGGAGCAGGTCAAGAGTTAAGTTCCTTGGTTTCCACATCACCAACAAACTATCATGGTCCAAACACACCAAGACAGTCGTGAAGAGGGCACGACAACATATTTTCCACCTCAGGAGACTGAAAAGATTTGGCATGGGTCCCCAGATGCTCAAAAGGTTCTACAGCTGCACCATCAAGAGCATCCTGACCGGTTGCATCGCCGCCTGGTATGGCAAATGCTCGGCATCTGACCGTAAGGCGCTACAGAGGGTAGTGTGTAAGGCCCAGTACATCAGTACATCACTGGGGCCAAGCTTCCTGACATCCAGGACCTATATACTAGACAGTGTCAGAGGAAGGCCCAAAAAATTGTCAAAGACTCCAGTCACCTAGTCATAGACTGTTCTCTCTGCTACCGCACTGCAAGTGGTACCGGAGCGCCAAGTCTAGGACCAAAAGGCTCCTTAACAGCTTCCGCCCCCAAGTCATAAGACTGCTGAACAATTCATCAAATGGCCACACGGACTACTTACATTGACCCCATTGATCATTATTGTTATGTCATTTTCTTGTGTTACTTTTTGATTTGATTCGATTTTTTTTATACTTTAGTTTATTTAGTAAATATTTTCATAACTCTATTTCTTGAGCTGCATTGTTGGTTAAGGGCTTGCAAATAAGCATTTCATTTGAACTCACAATCCTTTATCACTATGATAAATAAAATAGTTTTTCTTGAGTTTACTTTTAACAGAGATGAAATTCACTTTGAAGTGCAACGTATAGAAATACAGGTGAAATCAGTCATTGACACAGACATGGTGGAGTAGCAGTAAGCTTGGAATGCTATGAACCATGCGGTTGGACGTTCAAATCCCAGGTGTGGATATGTTGAATAATAATTTGTCTGTAAATGAAAGGGCGCAAGGGAATCACGTGTGTCAAATATGTTGAAACCATTCTATGTTAAAAACACCATTTTAATGCGTGGGTGTCCATAACCTAAGTTCTCAAGTTGGAGATAAGTTTGGGCCAACCAAAAATGTTATGTTTAGGTAACACTTTGACCGAAAAGTTTTGTAAACTATAAAAGACTGTGGAACCAGTTACTAAATCATAATTAGTTGAATCAACAACAACAAAAATTGTGTACACAGATGAAAACATACATGCTGCCTCACAACATAACACAGCGGTAAAGAGCCCACCTGTTTGGAAGGATGGGTGGTCTCCTGATAGCGTCTCATGGTACACGATGTGTACCCCTTGTTCATCAGACACACAATGCACACAACCAGCAACCAATGCTCAACATCAAAACACCCGATACCCGACTCCTATCTCTTCCTCACAGCTGCAGTAGCTGTCTTCCTATGGTGCCTGTCCTCCCTCCTCCTCAGAAAGTAAACTGTCACTCCTCTCTTCTCTCCCTCCCTCTTTTCCTTCCTCTCTCACACCCTTCTCTCCTCTGCCCAACTGTACCACATATGCAGTCAGTCCCAATAACCCTCTGGCCCTCGCCTGCTCCTGCCTCAGCCAATCCTGTGAGAGAATGCTCCTAGGTGCTCCTCCACTCGTCGCTCCACCGAGGTGGGCAGACAGACAGGAAGCATTTATATAGAAAATAGCCTGTTGCTAGGAGATGCAGGGGCAAAGAGCAAAGTGAGTCCTACACAATATAAATAGTTGTTTGGGTTAAATTGGACGCAACAACGCGTCATCCCGTCCTACGCGTTTCCCTTTTATTATTAATAGTGTGAAAAGACGGGAAAGAATAGAAGTGGGTTATTTGCATTAGTACAGTGCTCCCCACACGTCACAGTAGTCTCAGTTGTCTAAATTGGCTTCATCCTCTCCTCGTGTCCTCTCTCTTTCATCTGCAGTGACACTGAAGACACAGCTGAGAGCAATGGGACGAGGCTTTCATCAGGTATTTGCATTCACCAGTACAACTCTTTCTCATGAGTAAAAAATGAATAAGAAGGAGTGATGAAGGACAGGATATGAGCAGAAAGATGAGGAGAGGAAGCCACGTTAGACTATTGAGAGCATGGCATTGCATTCATCAATCAAATATTTTATAAAGCCCTTTTTAGAGCAGCAGCTGTCACAAAGGTCTATACAGATAACAAGACATCGGTATTCAACTTTTTTTCAGGTTTAGGAATTAATTCCGAATGGGTAAGGTAAGGGTTAAGGTTTGGGATAGGGTTAAAAAAATATATACTGCTCAAAAAAAATAAAGGGAACACTTAAACAACACAATGTAACTCCAAGTCAATCACACTTCTGTGAAATCAAACTGTCCACTTAGGAAGCAACACTGATTGACAATAAATTTCACATGCTGTTGTGCAAATGGAATAGACAACAGGTGGAAATTATAGGCAATAAGCAAGACACCCCCAATAAAGGAGTGGTTCTGCAGGAGGTGACCACAGACCACTTCTCAGTTCCTATGCTTCCTGGCTGATGTTTTGGTCACTTTTGAATGCTGGCGGTGCTTTCAATCTAGTGGTAGCATGAGACGGTGTCTACAACCCACACAAGTGCCTCAGGTAGTGCAGCTCATCCAGGATGGCACGTCAATGCAAGCTGTGGCAAGAAGGTTTGCTGTGTCTGTCAGTGTAGTGTCCAGAGCATGGAGGCGCTACCAGGAGACAGGCCAGTACATCAGGAGACGTGGAGGAGGCCGTAGGAGGGCAACAACCCAGCAGCAGGACCGCTACCTCCGCCTTTGTGCAAGGAGGAGCAGGAGGAGCACTGCCAGAGCCCTGCAAAATGACCTCCAGCAGGCCACAAATGTGCATGTGTCTGCTCAAACGGTCAGAAACAGACTCCACGAGGGTGGTATGAGGGTCCGACGTCCACAGGTGGGGGTTGTGCTTACAGCCCAACACCGTGCAGGACGTTTGGCATTTGCCAGAGAACACCAAGATTGGCAAATTCGCCACTGGCGCCTTGTGCTCTTCACAGATGAAAGCAGGTTCACACTGAGCACGTGACAGACGTGACAGAGTCTGGAGACGCCGTGGAGAACGTTCTGCTGCCCGCAACATCCTCCAGCATGACTGGTTTGGCGGTGGGTCAGTCATGGTGTGGGGTGGCATTTCTTTGGGGGGCCGCACAGCCCTCCATGTGCTCACCAGCGGTAGCCTGACTGTCATTAGGTACCGAGATGAGATCCTCAGACCCCTTGTGAGACCATATGCTGGTGTGGTTGGCCCTGGGTTCCTCCTAATGCAAGACAAGGCTAGACCTCATGTGGCTGGAGTGTGTCAGCAGTTCCTGCAAGAGGAAGGCATTGATGCTATGGACTGGCCCGCCCGTTCTCCAGACCTGAATCCAATTGAGCACATCTGGGACATCATGTCTCGCTCCATCCACCAACGCAACGTTGCACCACAGACTGTCCAGGAGTTGGCGGATGCTTTAGTCCAGGTCTGGGAGGAGATCCCTCAGGAGACCATCCGCCACCTCATCAGGAGCATGCCCAGGCGTTGTAGGGAGGTCATACAGGCACGTGGAGGCCACACACACTACTGAGCCTCATTTTGACTTGTTTTAAGGACATTACATCAAAGTTGGATCAGCCTGTAGTGTGGTTTTCCACTTTAGTTTTGAGTGTGACTCCAAATCCAAACCTCCATGGGTTGATAAATTGGATTTCCATTGATTATTTTTGTGTGATTTTGTTGTCAGCACATTCAACTATGTAAAGAAAAAAGTATTTAATAAGATTATTTCTTTCATTCAGATCTAGGATGTGTTGTTTAAGTGTTCCCTTTATTTTTTTGAGCAGTGTAGTATAAAAAAAAAATATTGTGCCTAGTACTGGGAGTGAACACACGACCCTCAGAGCCAGAGCTTGTTGGTTACGTCTATCCACTATCCCCATCCGCAATGCCCTAGCAAGCCGCAAGCCTAGTTAAAACTTCATTGGGATAGGGGGCAGTATTTTCACGTCCGGATGAAAAGCGTGCCCCAAGTAAGCTGCCTGTTTCTCAGGCCCAGAGGCTAGGATATGCATATAATTGTTAGATTTAGATAGAAAACACTCTAAAGTTTCTAAAACTGTTACAATTATCTCTGTGAGTATAACAGATCTGATATGGCAGGCAAAACCCCAAGGACAAACCATCCCAAAAAAATACATGTTCAGCTTACCACTGTTTTCAATGGCTAGTACTATAATTATAAGCTCAAATCCTCCCAAATTGCAGTTCCTAGGGCTTCCACTAGATGTCAACAGTCTTTAGAAAGAGTTTAAGGCTGGTTTTTGGAAAAATGGCCCAGAAATTGTAGTTTTTCTAGGTGGCTCCCATTTTGGCTGTAGTGTTTCCAAGCGCGTGGAGGAAAGCGCGTTTTTTCTTATTTCTCTCTGGTAATGAACATACTATTCTCCGTCTTAAATTGTATTGTTTATTTGTGTATTAGGACACCTAAGGTTTGATTATAAACGTTGTTTGACTTGTTTGGAAAAGTTTATTAGTAACGTTTGGGATTCATTTTGTATGCATTTTGATGGAGGGAAACTGAGTGGATTATTGACTGAAGCGCGCCAGCTAAACTGAGTTTTTATGGATATAAAGAAGGACATTATCGAACAAAAGGACCATTTGTGATGTAACTGGGACCTTTTGGAGTGCCAACAGAAGAAGATCATCAAAGGCAAGGCATTTTTTATATCACTATTTCTGACTTTCGTGTCGCACCTGCCTGTTTGAAATATGTTTTTCATGTGTTGGTATGCGGGGCACTGTCCTCAGATAATCGCATGGTTTGCTTTCGCCGTAGAACCTTTTTGAAATCTGACACGGCGGCTGGATTAACAACAAGTTAAGCTTTATTTTGATGTATTACACTTGTGATTTTATGAAAGTTAAATATTTATAGTAATTTAATTTGTATTTTGGCGCTCTGCAATTTCACCGGATGTTGTCGAGGTTTCCCGCTATCGGCAGGCCTATCCCAATGAGGTTTTAATGTTGCTCCTAGTGGCCGCTTTTGAAGGCATCTCCCTACGCCCTGGGGATCTGGACGAACGTCAAATATTGCCTTGGATCTCGAGTGACCTGGCTGGACACCCAACCTAAAACACCAAAGAGCAAGCAATGCAGATGTAGAAGCACAGAGGCTAAGAACAATTCCCTAGAAAGGCAGGATCCAGGCTCCAAGGGGTGGCCAGTCCTCTTCTGGCTGTGCCGGGTGGTGATTATAAGAGTACATGGTCATTTAGGCAAGATCCTTGCTTAAGATGTTCAAATGTTCATAGATGACCAGCAGCGTCAACAGTTTTACACCTCAGGACTAAATGTCAGTTGGCTTTTCATAACCGAGCATTCATATCAGGAACTGAAGAGACACTGTGGGATGAGTGATACATTCTCTTCTTCCCCTGAGACCTACTCTTGCTGAACTAAAATAGACACATATACACACTCCCATATGGGACAAGAATGGAATAATGTCAGTAACCCAATATTTACCTCTTTACACACGTTTCCATTGATATCATTTTTTTTGGAATGTATCCCTATAAAATCAATGAGAGGTGCAGAACCAAGATGTTTCATGCACATGTTTATGCACATTCACACACATTGTTCAGCCAGTGCTAGTGTCATTGTTCCTGCTATCAGTACCAAGCCTCCAGATTCTACAAGGGCTCAATACATTCTCCTCCTGCCAACACAATCTCTCACAGACACGACACATTGTGGAAGGTTGTGATTGACTGGTCGATCAGTGTGTGCATGTCTGTCTGTCCGTGTGCGTGTGTGTGTGTTAAGGCTTCGCTTCTCCTACAAACTGTAATCAGTCTGAATGTATCATACAGTGCCAGCATGTCTGTACACTATAGAGAGACTTTAGAAAATACTTTGGAAAATTAAAACGTTTTGTGTGTGTGCGCACGTGACTGTGTAAGCCACTGTCATAGCAATCTTTCCAGAAATAAGATACATGATCTACAGTATTTTACCCACAATTCTGATCTGTCCTTTTCACAATCAATTATGAAAATCCCGCTACAATAATCTCCAGTTATTCACCATTTACTGCAGTCTACAGAGTTCCATAATATCCTACTGTATACCTATAGCATCACCATCATCTCTAATAATAACTAAGGGAAGAAAAACGGGGACACATTCAACCGAAATGTGCCTTCCACATTTAACCCAATCCCCCTGAATCAGAGAGGCATGGGGGCCTGCCTTAAATCGACATAATCGGTGCCCGGGGAGCAGTTGTTGTTGGGGGTTTACTGCCTTGCTCAAGGGCAGAATGGCAGATTTTTCCAATTTTTCCAATTTGCCAGCTCGGGATTTGAACCACCAACTTTTTAGTTACTGAGGTTGACACAGATCTAGAATGAGTTTATCCTCACCCTATTCCTAACCTTAACCACTAGGGGAGAAAACCACCAACCTTAGATCATTGTTTAGGCATGCAATTTTATATTGCTCCGTAATTGCCTGGGTCTTAAAGGAAAACCAGCCACCTACAAGGAAAGTATTGAAGTATTTCCTGATCAGACAGACAGCAGTAGCCCCATCTGACCAGGGGAGAGGGGGAGGGAGAGAGGGGAAGAGGGGGAGAGGGGAAGAGGGGGAAAGGAGGAGAGGAGGGGATACGCACACAAGCACTGGATCAGTCCGGTGGAGAAGTGAGAAGTAGCTTTATTGATTTCTCGCTCCGTCAGTGTTCATTCAGTACGGTTAGAGAAAGAAGTAGCATCCCTCTCCTCCCTCCCCCTCTCTGTACTGCCCCGAAGTGTTCATTCAATAAAGGGTTAGAAAAAGAAGCATGTTCTCCCTTTCTTCCCCTTCTCTGTCCTACCTAGGATCCCCGGGCACCCCTCTTGTGGTCCCATTCTGTCTGTGAGATCATCTGGGGACAGGAGGGAGACACCAGTTTAGAGGACATTCACCTCCAGTCTACTACAGTACCTTTAAGCTTTCTTCTCTATCATCCTCCACTATCTCTCCTCTTCCTCCTCCTCCTCCCCCTCTCTGCCGGGGGGCTAAAAATAAATGCGAGGCGGTGGTGATGAATGAAAAGAGTGCATCACCTACGCTTGCGGGCTTCATCGACACATCCCTCCATCCCCCTCTCATTCCTCCCTTCTATTCCTCTATCCAACCCGTTCTATTTTGATCAACAAGGCTAGGCTGTAATGTAATTTCACAGTGAGGCTGGGGCGTACTGAGCCTTTCAGCACAGCATAATGGCCTCTGCCAGGCTAAAACTTTAATCACTCTAATTAGCAAATAAACAACATACAGTACTAACATAGACACACACGCACACACACACACTAACCTCCGTCCCGAAGGCACGCCATGCTAAGTGAAGGCTCGTTTACACTCGCATCGCCAGACAGGAAGCGTCGCCGGATCAACATCACAGCATTAAAGCATCATTGGCATTTTGGACACACATTGCAGAGACTAGTTTACCCTGGCATAATCTTCATGGTAAGGCAGGGGCAGGAGAAGACGGAACCCACAAATTGACTGAAATGTACAGTAGCTTGAATATTCTCACGGTTTGAACCGATGTACAACAAAGTGAAAGAGTCCCTCTAAAATCAGTTACATTGTCTCTGATTTGAGTTTCTGCTTGCAGGGCGCAAAAAAAGAGTGTCCTAGTATGATACAATAAGTGTCCAGTCTTTTACAATCTGATGGGGCGACTTAACTCAGCTGTTGAGAATGAGTCCTGCATTGACAAGCTGACTCTCTGTGTACGGCTGGCTGTATGTCTTCTTGGCTGGTGGTATTTCCGCTGCCATCTCCAAAACAGCTGTAGCTCCTATTGAAAGAATCAAGCTTCTGCTTCAGGTGCAACATGCTAGCAAACAGATCACCGTTTCTACAAGTTCTACATTACGCAACACTTTTTGGTGGGGTCCTCACCCAGATTCCCATTGTAGCCACAAACTCAACCATGATTCTTTTTAACACAACCTTTTCAAAGAGGGAGAGAGAGGGAGTCAACGGAAACATTATTTATCTATAAAAGGATCATTCAGATCATTTTTCTCTGGGTGTTTTTTTGTTGTTGATCTCTTCCACTCTCTCGTCCTCTAGCGTAGAGGAGAGTATGGTACTGTAGTCGTCTCCCTCCCTCAATAACAGTGACCCCAATCTGTGTCTTTGTCCTGAGTCCCCTTACCCTAACCCCTACTAATGACAACTCAACGACAGTCAAGCCCCCTACCACCACTCAACATCCAGGTTAACTAGACAGGTGTTGTATCTACTCAATACAGCTGAAAAAAATGAATATTCTGCTTCTAGTCCACATATGTGTTCTCTCCCTCTGACCACACCATAGTTAGCTGCGTATGCCGTTGCAATATATATATACACACATAGGTTTTAATACCATGAAACATACAGAGAGGCTAATGATCGCAGAGAGAACCTCCTGATCTTCTCCGTGGTTGGATGGTGAGTCTCAGCCAAGTAACCATTAAGTTAACCAAGTCTACAATGTGCGCTACGTCCGGAGGCTTTGAGGTTCTCTCATCCGTCAAAGACTTCTCTCAAACGTCAACATTGTTTATGGCGATTTTCCTGAGCTTCCATTAAAAACCTACAGGTCTATACGTTATATTATGGTCCGGCTGGGCTGTTTTCCTAGAAGTACAGCAAGAGCAACTTTAAGTCAAAATAGAGTCCCCTGGGCTGTACCCTTCATTTTATTGAGTTCTCTGGTAAAATCATTAGAGAAGTAGCATTTGAAACGGAGCAGTGTTCCTTTCCATGGTTCAGGATTTTAAACTGTTTACAATTTTATCCAGGGACAGCTTTAATGTATCATATAAATAACAGTCATTTAGGAGACACTTTTATTCAAAGTGACTTATAGTTGACACACGATACGGTAGACCACTAAGGAATCAAACCAACTCTACTCCAGTGATAGAGACTGTGTGCTAGTCACTACACGCTAATTAACTGAGCCATGAGAACCATCCAGTTCTAAACAAGTTACCAGTAACAGAGTCCCGTGTGGCTCAGTCCGAGTCCCGTAATGGCAGCGCATGGGCGCTTGCAAAGTCAGGGTTGCGGGTTCAATTCCCACGGGGGACCAGTGTTGAAAATGCATGCACTGACTAGTCGCTCTGGAACACGTCTGCTAAATGACTCTAATGTAAAAATAAGTCCCTGGGCAGAAGAACAGGATGAATTGGACCACCACTGAACCAGAGGGGAGTGAGTAAGCAGTGAGTGTACAGCTCATGAAAATCTAATGAGCAAACAGAGAGCCTGATATGTCCTACTACTAACTCTCTCTCTGTGTTTTGTTCATTTAGATAGAAAGAGAAAAATAGAACATGTAAAAACTCTCAGGGGAGGATGACAAAGGATGAAGGGAGCATGATAGAGGATGACAGAGAAAGAGGACAGATGACGGACGATGGGGAGGCAGGGCTGCAAAACAGAACTCTGTTTGTCTGTGTGTTATTAAATGACAGACGAGGCAATCTACCTAATTAGAGGATGATGATGCAGTGTGTTTAATTTACCATGAATGAAACACCGCCACTGGCAATGCCCTTCTCTTCTCTCTCCAGTTTCTCTCTCTCCGTGTATCTACAGCCTCGATCTCCATCTCTCGCTTTCAGTATCTCTTTCTTCAGTATCTCTCTCTCTCTTTCTTCAGTATCTTTTTCTTCAGTATCTCTTTCTTCAATATCTCTTTCTTCAGTATCTCTCTCTCTCTCTCTCTCCAGTAGCTCTCTTTCTTCAGTATCTCTTGCTCTCTCTTTCTCCAGTATCTATCTCTCTCTCTCTCTCTTTCTCCAGTATCTCGCTCTCTCTTTCCAGTATCTCCCTCTCTCTCTTCAGTATCTCCCTCTCTCTCTCTCTTCAGTATCTCTCGCTCTCTTCAGTATCTCTCTCTTTCTTCAGTATATACATATATATCTCTTCAGTATCTCTCTCTCATCTTGCCCTCTTCTCTGTGTCTTCCTTATCTCTCTCTGCCCTGCTCATTGGTGCCATATACAATAGTGATGCGGGGTTAGACTTATAACCCTCATATCTCTCTCGCTTTCTCCAGTATCTCTCTCTCTTTCTTCAGTATCTCTCTCCATTATCTCGCTCTCTCTTCAGTCTCTCTCTCTCTCTTCAGTATCTCTCTCTCTCTCTTCAGTATCTCTCTCTCTCGCTCTTCAGTATCTCCCTCTCTCGCTCTTCAGTATCTCCCTCTCTCGCTCTTCAGTATCTCCCTCTCTTCAGTATCTCCCTCGCTCTTCAGTATCCCTCGCTCTCTCTCTCCAGTATATATATATATATATATATATATATATATATCATCTTGCCCTCTTCTCTGTGTGTCTTATCTCTCTCTGCCCTAATCATTGGTGTCATATACAATAGTGATGCGGGGTTAGACTCATAACCCGCAATCCCCGTGGTTATATCCACGGGGCGGGTGGGTTTAGGGTCATGAAATATTGTGTGGATGAAGGGTGGGTGGGTGGTGGGCGGGTTGAATAAAGACAAAACAATGCATTAAAAATCCATAAATGGATCATTCTTGAGCAATTAATATCTATAGGTTACATTTAGGCTTTTACGCTCAACAAATACACGCCAATTGCCAAATGCTTTTGGGAACTTGGGCAGAAAGAATTTACGTCGATCCACTGAGATAAAAGGACAATGTCGGAGTTTCATTCAATAAGAGAAAAGCTGCGAAATGGAGAGTTGAAAAGAAATAGATGGAAGGCCAGAACAGTAGCCCAATGTTTGGGAAAGATTTAATGAAGTGGTAAAAGAGGATGGTAGCAGTGTTATGTTATGTGTGATGATTATGAGTTGCTATACAAAACTCGACAGTCACAAGACGGGGACTTCACAATGACATGTCAAGGGAACTGTAGGCTACTGTTCAAATGGAATTGTAACTGAAATCTGGAAACTGACTGTAGGTCTACAACCTCTCACAAAGCCTAATATAATATTAACCCCTGCAGAATTAAGCATTTCTTGCAGTAAAATTATACACAAAATGTACATTTTGACTCGGGAACAAGAGTGGAGAAATATGATTGACTTATTTCAGCATCTTGAAAGAATAAAGGTCTATAAAGGTGCTCTCTTTATCAGCATCATAAAAGCTGATAGTACTATCAAATACATAAAATCTGCATCCAAGCCAAAATCAGGTCAGAAACATGTTGGGTAGTTTTCACAGCTTTTCATTTCTCTAAAACGAGTCAAACTGTCAAAATTTAGCATGACAAATGTGTAGTTTTTTGGGGGTTATTGCATTTTATCCCCGGTCCCTAAACATCTTTGTAGCGTGAGAGAAGCAGAGAAGGGAAAACTTTACCAATGTCAACTAGATTGAATCATTCATTCATTCTATCGATTTATGACATTATTCTGGTGAGCAAGGACTTATTTAGTATTCTAGGGCAACAAGTAATGACAGAAGAGATGCTGCATGCATCTAACTATAGACAAGTTGACTAACAAACAGCCTACCAAAATGTCAGAAATCTGAAAAGGCACGTCAAAACATCGCTTCGTCATCTCTGACTGTACAGCGCATTTTCTATATTAGCGGGTTAGCGTCAGGGCATCAGATTTTCACTTGATCACATATAGTTGGGTGTTTGCGGAGGGGTTATTAGCAATTGCAGTTGGGTGTGGGTGAACAAACAGCTGACCCACACATCACTAACACACACACACCACCTGGTCAAACCTGTATGTGGGCCCTCCACTCAGCCCCAGTGCTCCCTCAGATGGCCTTCATTACGGCTCTAATGCACTTTTAATAATGTGAAGACTATGGGAGGGTAGGAAACCACTGGGGCCTAATGCAGTGTTGTGCCAGATTACCATTCACAGCTCTATGATTCATTCATAACTAGCGTAATAGTTGTTTTATGATGCCCGGGGCCACGGTAATATCATGCTCTATCGATAGCTTCATATCAATGTAGGCTCCTTCACTGTCCAAATTCATGGCGATTACATTTTCACTTCCAACCTAGTGCCAGCAGAGATAACTACCCCTTCCTATCTCTCTCTCTCTCTCTCGTAATTTAAGCTCTGGTTTTCAATCAGTTCCATACCAGGACTTGGGACGACCTTCTCTCTATCGACTTTTTTTTAGTTTCTCCTCGTTAGGGGAGATTGCTAACGATGTGGGGTGCTGCTTTACACCTGCAGGTGGAGCTGTTATCCTGACCTGGGCCTGTATTCTAGGATCAGTTTTGCATTATATTAAAAATGGACAGGTGGGTACCTGATCCTAGATCAGAGCTTAGACTCTGAGGTGGTTTATGAATACGTGCCCTGGGCTGTATTAGTGTAACAGTCAAACGCTCCTCTGACCCAGCTTGAAAACAACACATAAAGCAGGGAATTTACTGCCTCTTCCCAGACTCCTTCTCAGGGCGTTAAGACACTTAACTACCCCTCTCTCTGGACTCTGGAAAAGACCAGACACGGACCTGAGTCTTGGGCTGCATTTCATTCCAGATAGTTACTCCCTTCCCTTTCACCAATCCAGTCATCTTAGATCTACAAAGGGATGTGAAAGAGGGCAAAATCCACAATGCAACAAAACATTTTGCAATGAAATCCAACCCAGAGCTCACAGACACCCTCCACTACCTGTTATTGTGGAGAAAGGCCAACTGGACACGGGATTGGAGGACAGACGCTGCCAGTCAATCCCCAGGACCCTCATCAGGCCTCCTTGCTCCAGTGAGAATTGGGCCTGAAGCCTGAAACCCTGACACTTTATAGGAGGGAGGAAGAGAGACGGGGCTGTTGCTGCTAGACTCCTGGCATAGATTCATTAACTCTGGTCGGGGGGGGGGGGGGTGTCAGACAGCCAGGAGAGGAAAGGCAGGGCTGCTGGAGGTTTGCTTTTATCACTTTTGAATGCTATATGATCAGACTCACATTCAGACACAGATGTGCAGACACACACACACACACACACACACACACACACACACACACACACACACACACACACACACAGGTGCACCTGCGTTTGCATGGGCACACGCACAAACACACACACAATGGATCTGGAGGTAGTTTTAACAGTGTTGGCTGCTAAACAGGATCTAGATGTCTTGCTAGTTACCCCCCCCCCCCCCCCCCCGAGGGTTTCAAGGCCTTCCAAGCCCATTAAGAAATAATGGCACATTCATGCTGGCCATAGAAAATACTTAGCGTGACGGTAATTGCAACCATGGGGTTGGCGTTTCTGTGACTCACACATATCGGTCTTGTCCAACACTTCCCTGTGTGAAAATGCAACACGTTCAACTGGTGAAGATGATGACAAAGTTGTGGGTTCGATTCCTGCATGGGTCACACGTACTGAATGTATATAAAGTTAATACGAGTCCCTTTGAATAAAACAGTCTGGTAAATGACAGTTATAAATGTTTCATAAATGACAGGTGAGGTTGATCCCAATATGTCTGCCATGGATTTTTTAGCAGCTCTCATACATGTTATGAATATTGACACATTCCACTGTGTTTACTACAGTCTGCTTCCACACACACACACACACACACACTACAGGCCTGTGTGTTACATTCCCAGTGTAAATCTTTTACAGCACCAGCAGGTCTGACTGACTGCTAGTATATCCTGTATCGACCAAGACCTTTACAGCCAACCAGTGGCTCCATATAGTAAATGTCCATGCAAAAACACTCAATGAAACGCATCTCTGAAAGGGACTCCATGTGTTTTCCTCAATTTCACCAATCAACAAAATCAGTGGCACCACAGCAGCATTCACACACCACATGATTACATGTTGGAGCGATGGGTGAACAATGGAAATCCTGAGGGAAGAGCGACCACATATGTTGACAGAGCTGTAAAACACTAGGAGACATACACGCTGCAACAGCACAACCCTGCCTCTGTAACGCCAGCCACTGGATAGGAAAACCCACAGACGACTCTAGAGAATGGACGGACTACAGTGGACACATCGATAAAACCTGGTTGCTAGAAGCCCAGAGTCGGGACTGGGGCTGAAGCAGGAGAATTAAACTGGGGTATGTGTGACTGGAGCTAGGGCTGGTGTATAGGGGAAGGGACGAAACAAGGGAACAGGTGTGTGCGTCACCCAAATAAACAAGTCCTTGTAAGGAATAAAGGCCTTGGAGAAGAGGGAATATGTTGTGAATGGGCTGCCCCTGTATGAGTGTCTTTAGACTGTTCTGAAAGGACCCCTGGCTGAATGACATGACGGACAGGCCTGCGTCACACCGCACCCACACATCATGACCACACCACTACACTATGGAAGAACGAGAGAGAGAGAGAGAGAGAGAGAGTGAGCGACATAGAAAGCGGGAGAGAGAGAGAGAGGCCTAGACAGATAGAGCCCTTGGCTGAGTGACAGACAGATAGCCCTCTCTCCCTCCCCTCTGCCCTCCCTGCGCGTCACGACTGGACCACTCTAGGCCTGAAGAGGGCCCAGGGCTCATCTGCATAACGAGGTGAGACAAAGCCGGCTGGCCAGCAGCTGCTACGCGTGGCCTCAGCTGTAAACAACAGACACAGGGCCAGGGAACATTTACATCATCATGTACATCAGACAGTCAGCTGTAAACAACAGACACAGGCCCAGGGAACATTTACATCATCATGTACATCAGACAGTCAGCTGTAAACAACAGACACAGGGCCAGGGAACATTTACATCATCATGTACATCAGACAGTCAGCTGTAAACAACAGACACAGGGCCAGGGAACATTTACATCATCATGTACATCAGACAGTTCGCGACATCTCACGAGTGCAGTTATTAACCAATTAAGGTCTCGAGAAACGATTTGTCTCAACTTCAAATTAACTTTTGTCTGTAATGTCTTTTTCGTTATGTGTCGGCACCCAGTAAGACTAGCTTTCGCCATTGGCGTAGGCTAACGGGGATCCTAATAAATATAAACCCGAATACATGTAAAACTTTGACTCACTGCCACATTGACTCTGTACCTTAAGAACATTATTCGCCACAGGTCTCCTCCTTTATTTAACATCTGTCGAGGGCTCCTCCATCCTCTGTCTCCTTGCTCCATTCTTCAGTGCAGTGCGTTCTTATCTAATCGTGTGTGTGTGTGTGTGTGTGTGTGTGTGTGTGTGTGTGTGTGTGTGTGTGTGTGTGTGTCAAGATTTTTCCTGACAGAGACTGAGGGGTCCCAAGAAAGCATGTACCACTGGGAGCTTCCTTCCTAGAAGCTGGCCTCGCCCTTGACCTCTTCTTCTGAAGAATACATCTTATATCTCAGCCACCCCTAGAGAGGGTGAGAGTGAACAAGAGAGGAGGGAGAAGGAGGAGAGAGAAGAAGGGAGAGAGAGAGAGAGAGTCTGCAGAGAGACAGCACTCGGTGTCCCCGGAGGGATTATATAAACCAATCTTCTCCCTGGAGGAAACATGATCCTGCACATCTGATCTGGGTTCAGTCATCATGCTGAAACACACACTCACTACATCACAACTCCTCTCCTCCCTCACTCTCTCCATCTAGATTCCTCCTCTCCCTCTCTTACTCCCCCTGTCCCCCACACTCTCACTCAATCTATACTCCCCTACCTCACTTTCACATCATTTATGTCACTCTCTCTCTTCCTCCTCCTCCCTCCCTCACTCTGCATCTGTTCCTTCTCACCATCACTCCCTCACTCACAGTGGAAGTCATGTTGATGGGTTGCGTTGAAGGGACCCTTGGGACGGGCTGATGACTCACAGAGAGAGACCACTCATCTACGTCCCCATGGGCCATCAGCTGTGCTTGCTGATGCTAATTGTGTCCGGCCGCCTGTCCGTCTGTCTGTCGATCAGCCTGTTCTGGGATTGCTTATTGATCACATTATCTTCCTGCGTCATTCAGTACCTCACAGACCTGCTGTGTACTGGGGGAGGTGAAAAGAGACGAAAGAGATGGAATGGTTGGAGAGGAAGAAGGGGTGAGGTGAGGAAGAGGGAAAGGGATGTGAAGGGTGAGGTATAGGGGAGAGGTTGGTATGACGGAGGGAGGAGGAGGAGGAGAGGCTGTGGGAAGGAGGAGTGGGTAGACCACATGTTAGGAGCATGTGGATCTAGGTAACACATCTGTTGGGTCAGAAGAGGCATTCAACTCAGAGCCTGGACATCGTAATCATCTGTCTGGGGTATTTACAGTTTGAAAACTTACCAACCTACAGGCCCATTAAACTTGAATGATTCTCAATCAATGCTCTGAATTAGTATAGCGTCAATACCTTAAAAGCTGCTAGAGGTGGAACATTGACATTTTACTACAGTATGAATCGAATTTACTCTACAGAATTGATGACACGTTTGCGTGCAAAGTGCATCTGGTGTGATTTTCCTGACCTTGCCCGCCAGTTAAAATTACCCGTACGAGTGTATTTAATTTCTTTGTTACATTTTCTCTGAGGTAGTGAACAGCAAAGTACGCAGTAGGCAGAAATTAGAGAGCAGCTTCCAATTGGCTCATTCATCTCCCCCCCCCCCCCCCCCCCATGTCATTGCTGTAAATGTGAACGTGTTCTCAGTCAACTTCCCTGGTACAATAAGGGTTAAATAAAAAATACAAATACATTTCAAAACATATCCAGGAAAAACGCACCAAAAAAAATAAAGCACTACAATAACATCAAAATGTGACATATGGGCTCGTGCCCACATCGACTTTGTAAAGACGGAGGCCACCCTGAAACAGGCATATACGGGCACCTTTTTCCATCTGGGAAATGTTCACTTTTTATGACAGAGGGTATTACTCCACAGATGAATTTAACAGAACCAGACAAATCACTGGCTCTTAGTGCTCCGTGAGAACAGTGATGAACCAGAGACAGAGGTCAGATCACTACACAGACAGACAGACAGACAGACAGACAGACAGACAGACAGACAGACAGACAGACAGACAGACAGACAGACAGACAGACAGACAGACAGAGAGAGAGAGAAAAAGCAGGTTAAAAGTCTGCTATTTGGCACTACTCCCATTGATGGAACTACCACGTTAGAAAAAGGCCTGGATTGACACGAATGTGGTGTACTACCATGGACAGACAGACAGAAACAGAGTCGTACACAGAGAATAGGACAAACCCATGTTAAGCAAGGAACACACGTCTAGACAAGACACAGGAACATTTGAAGTATAGTGTGCACTAAAACAGACATGTAAAAGTATCAACGCTGGGTGAACCAACAGAAGATGATGCACTGTAGGTGCTTCACTCTCTGACACTGGCCTGACTCTCTATCCCCCTCTAGACCATGACTCATGTTGTTGCTTCCTGTGAGTGAGTGTGAGTGACATCTGTCTTGTGTGTGTGTGTGTGTGTGTGTGTGTGTGTGTGCGTGTGTCTGGAAGCCCTCTGTCCCTGTCCAGTCCCCAGGGCAGGTACAGTCCCTGTGGCAGGGCTACTGAGAGGGGCAGAGAGGGGCTCTGGTTGACTGTGATTGGGTTAGAGCAGGTCTAATGGCCTGGCTATTGAGGAGCTACATTAACCCTTCTTACCCCTTGCCTGGACACACCACTGATTACATTGGGAGCGGTAATAGGGACGTGTCTGGTGTCCTAAATCTCTTCCATCAGGATGAGCAGACACCCAAGCAGCAGGGATCAGTGGTCTACAGGGACGAACACACTGACAAACAGTCATTATCTCAGCTCCAGATACGGATACATCAGTCTAAACTCAGTCCAAAGATAGACGTTCTGGCCTCTGTTTCAAAAAGTGGTTTCTGTTTTCATCAGATTTGATTTGGATTCATTTCCATGACAATGCTGAAAAACACCTAAAGTAGACAGACTCCCTCTGGTCCTATATAAATCAACTACATATCCCATGGTCCCGCCCTCTCCCAAGCTGCCTGCGTCATCAACACCAAGTCCCACTATGCATCAGATGCAAACAATTACCCTCCTGACCTCAGAAACACAAAGAATGAGGTTGGACTGTGTAGTCGGCCCCATCTGCTGCGGTGCACCACATACATACGTCAATGGATCGTTTCTCACTTGTCACAGAACAGTCTGAATCACAGTTTAAACATTTTTACACAGACCAAATGAAAAACACACAATCCCACAATGCAGTAAGGAGGTGAAAAACAGACCTGAGCATGAGGAAGGTAGAGAAAAGCAGGTTATTGTTTTTCGTCATGTTCTGGAGGCAGCTCTGCAGAGTGGTCAATAGCTGGCAGAGCCACAAACTCGGATTTTAAATGTAACCCAAACGTTAACCCTAACCATACTGCTAACCCTAATGCCTAACCTTACATTTTTGTTTTCATGAATATTTACAATATAGCCAATATTGACTTTGCAGCTGGCCTATCTAAGGGGAAATCGCTTAGTTCTGCCTCAAGGACAAGACTCATGACAGCAAACACAAACCTGCTAGAGAAAGAGGGGGAGATGAAGAGAGAGAGAAACAGAGAAAACAGAGACACAAACAGACAAAAGGAGAGAGAGAGAGAGTGAAAGAGAGAGAGAATGAGAGACGGACAGAGGGAGACAGAGAGCGAGAGCGATTGAGAGGGGGGAGAGGAAGGGGGAGAGAAAGGTCACCTTCAGTAAACTAGGGAAACCTAGTTTGCTGACCACGATGACGTGTGTGTGGGCTGAGGTCACAGCCTCACGACACAACTCCTATAGGGAGACTGTTCCATCTCTATTAGATGCTTACATGGTACATGATTATGTACTCTACCGTGCACCTTAGAGACTGCCGCCCTATGTCTATAGTCATTGAACACTGGTCACTTTAATAATGTCTACATACTGTTTTACCCATTTTATATGTATATACTGCATTCTAGTCATGGCTCATCCTATATAACTACTTCTGTACACAGCTTTTCTACTCATATACTGTCCATACTGTGTCACGTGTGCTCCCTCTCCAGCCTCGAGTTAGGTGCATAATGACACACACCTGGACTCCATCACCTCCTTGATTACCTGCCCTTTATATGTCACTCCCCTTGGTTTCTTCCCCAGGCGTCATTGTCTCTGAATGTGTTTCATATCGGTGCGCTGCTTGTTTAATTAATTTATTAAACATATTCAGTCCCTGTACTTGTTTCCCGACTCTCAGCGCACTCGTTGCAGAATGACGCCTCACCAAAGGGAAGCATCAGGGAGTTTTTGTTTTCGTGTTGGAGGTGATGTCGGGTCCGGGTGTCAGGACCGAGGCAACCGGGGAGGTCTCAGCCGGCTCATCAGGCTCTCACTCAGTCGTTTCGTCAGATTTCTGTGCCTCAGCGGAGGCGACCGGTCCGCTCCTGCTCCCTGGGATCGTCCGTGTGGTTGGCGTCCTGCGGCTGGTGCCGAACGCGCGGGGAGGGAGTACTGTCACGTATGCTCTCTCTCTCCGGCGCTCTAGGTCGCCATGTTCCCGCGCCTTGGCAGGGGTGACCGGTCCGCTCCTGATCCCAGGGGTCGGTGTCCTGCAGCTAAGGCCGCGCGTCGGGGAGGGGGGTACTGTCAAATGTGCTCCCTCTCTGGCCTCTGGTTACGCGCATAATGACACTCACCAGGACTCCATCACCTCCTTGATTACCTGCCCTATATATGTCACTCCCCTTGGTTCCTTCCCCAGGCGTCATTGTTTCTGGTTCTTGTCTGTGCGTTGTTCGTGTTTTGGATTGTTTTATTTATTAAAACACAATCCCTGAACTTGCTTCCCGACTCTCAGTGCGCTCGTTGCATACTGTCTATACACCATTCACATACATACAGTACAAGTCAAAAGTTTGGACACAACTACTCATTCAAGTGTTTATTTATTTTTACTATTTTCTACATTGTAGAATAATAGTGAAGACATCTGCTATGAAATAATACATTTGGAATCATGTAGTAATAAAAAGTGCTTTTTTTAAATGAGATTCTTCAAAGTAGCCACCCTTTGCCTTGACAGCTTTGCACACTCTTGGCATTCTCTCAACCAGCTTCATGAGGTAGTCACCTGGAATGCATTTCAATTAATTAACAGGGGTGCCTTTTTAAATTAATTTGTGGAATTTCTTTCCTTAATGTGTTTGAGCTAATCAGTTGTGTTGTGACAAGGTAGGGGTGGTATACAGAAGATAGCCCTGTTTGGTAAAAGACCAAGTCCATATTATGGGCATAGCACTTGATGGTTTTTGCGACTGCACTTGAAGAAACTTTCAAAGTTCTTGAAATGTTCCGCATTGACTGACCTTCATGTCCTTATTTCAGCTGTTCTTGCCATAATATGGACTTGGTCTTTTACCAAATAGGGCTATCCTCTGTATACCCCCCTATCTTGTCACAAAACAACTGATTGGCTAAAACGTATTAAGAAGGAAAGAAATTCCACAAATTAACTTTTAAGAACGCACACCTGTTAATTGAAATGCATTCCAGGTGACTACCTCATGAAGCTGGTTGAGAGAATGTCAAGAGTGCAAAGGGTGGCTATTTGATGAATCTCAAATATAAAATATAATCTTGATTTGCTTAACACTTCTTTGGTTACTACCTCTACAATGTAGAAAATAGTCCCAAAAAAAAAAAAAACCTTGAATGAGTAGGTGTGTCCAAACTTTTGACTGATACTGTATTTATTTATATTCTGCACTCTGACATTGCTTGTTCTTTATTTTATTTGTTTTACTTTTGGATTACGTGAATATTGTATTGTGAAGCATTGCTGCATTGTTGGAGCTGAAAACATAAGAATTTCACTGCACCTGCAATAACATCTGCAAAACTGTGGGCGCAACCAATAAACTTTGATTTGATTTTGTGCACAATTACATACAAGTCATCACTGTGCTGTGATGGTCGCCTGAGGGTTGAGTGGGACCTATGTGTTCTAAGTGTGCATTGCATGTCTTTGCGCATGCGTTGGCGTGTGCATGTACACTACCGTTCAAAAGTTTGGGGTCAAATTTTTTGGTCCATTAAAATAACATCAAATTGATCAGAAATACAGTGTAGACATTGTTAATGTTATAAATGACTATTGTAGCTGTAAACGGCAGATTTATTATGGAATATCTACATAGGCGTACAGAGGCCCATTATAAGCAACCATCACTCCTGTGTTCCAATGGCACGTTGTGTTAGCTAATCCAAATTATAAAGTGGAGTGGGAGGCCCCGGTGCACAACTGAGCAAGAGGACAAGTACATTAGAGTGTCAAGTTTTAGAAACAGATGCCTCACAAGTCCTCAACTGGCAGCTTCATTAAATAGTACCCGTAAAAAACAAGTCTCAACGTCAACAGTGAAGTGGCGACTCCGGGATGCTGGCCTTCTAGGCAGAGTTCCTCTGTCCAGTGTCTGTGTTCTTTTGCCCATCTTAATCTTTTCTTTTTATTGGCCAGTCTGAGATATGGCTTTTTCTTTGCAACTCTGCCTAGAAGGCCAGCATCCCGGAGTCGCCTCTTCACTGTTGACGTTGAGACTTGTTTTTTTACGGGTACTATTTAATGAAGCTGCCAGTTGAGGACTTGTGAGGCGTCTGTTTCTCAAACTTGACAATGAGTGATGGTTGCTGATAATGGGCCTCTGTACGCCTATGTAGATATTCCATTAAAATAATCTGCGGTTTACAGCTACAATAGTCATTTCCAACTTTAACAATGTCTACACTGTATTTCTGATCAATTTGATGTTATTTTAATGGACAAAAAAAGTGTTTTTCTTTAAAAAACAAGGACATTTCTTAGTGACCCCAAACTTTTGAACGGTAGTGTATGTACACTATGTATCACAGCTGGATGCCTGAGAGAAACTGTCTATATTTGTTATGTTGTGTGTCTCACTGCATGCATTCAATTCTATCTAGCGGGTAAAATGTATGTATGTGTTAGAATTTTGCCATTTGGAAAAGGCCCTGCTCTTCCATCTAAGAGAAATTAAAGGTCTGTTAAACATTGGCCCTGAATCAGTGTAATTTTCATAGAAAACGCCAGACTGGAGATGATAGAATCATGATGCGTGGTTTCCGCAACGTGCACCCCTTCACTTAATTTGCCAAGCCGCATTAAGAGGCAATCCAATGGCTTCATGCATCCAATGGCTTTATGCACACACACACCGTTCCTTCCACTGGTTCCCTCTAAGTGGAGCGTTTCCCGTGCTAATGGCAAGCCAGTCTTAGGTTACTGGCGTCGCGTAGCTCTTTACTGCCATTACTGTCAGAGAGCATCACATCACGTGCGTCACGGCTCGCCAAAGCGGCATCCTCCGTGACCTTCGATCCCCTTTCACTGCCTAATGATTGACGTGGTATGTGGCGTGAACGTTAGTTGAGTCATTGACTTCTCATGTAAAAGTGAAGATTGAGATACAGGAACTCCATTTACTTTATTATCCCTACTGTAGGCCTATGAGTTGCATGCCTCCATCTCTGAGAAGAATGGATGAAAATCTATTCCATAATGTAGGCCCTATTTCCTTTTGCGGCAAAATATTATAGAATCATATAATATTATGAATGATCAAAATCCATCAGTAGATAAATAAAATATCTCCAAACTCCATAGTCCAATATCATCCAGCATATTTACTATTGAAATTATAACAGTTTGTATTGAAGGGTTGTATGGGTGCTTTCGGACTGTACTTTTTGCTGTTCGTTCCTGTTTTAGTCTGACAGCTGTTTTAGCCGACGTGGAGGGGAGGATATGTTCTTGATTATCTAAATAAACACAGAATGCGCTGTGTTCAGAGGAAGAATGGCTCTTGGACAATTTGTGCAGGATTGGAAGTGTCAACATTTTAACTGAGGGCGTGTGGGTCTCAGTGGAACAGCCAGAGTTTAGCCAGGCATTATACAAACACTCTGCCTCTGTTAGCTTAGATCGCTGGAGCTGAGGGAGAGAGGGAGAGAGAAACAGAAGAGAGAGAGAGAGAGAGAGAGGGAGAGAGAGGAGGAGGGAGATGGAGAGAAAGAGAGAGATAATTCACCCAACCCTGAGTGAACTCATTCAGTTTTCTTACAGTCCTGAGAGAAGCTTAATAAGACACAGCTGGAAGCTACACAGACACACACACAAAACTAATCTAAACAGAATTTCTGCACGATCACTGTGCAGTGTTCATGGTCGTTTTTAAATCGTACTGTACACACATCTCATGCAGTGGCTGCATTGGAAAACTGTATTCAAAAGACAACGACCAACCCATGTTTCATATGACAGATTGATTGATGTGCATACAATCAATCAGTGTTTTTAACCTCGTTGTCAGAGTGTTGGGCCAATAACCGAAAGGTCGCTGGTTTGAATCCCTGAGCCGACAAGGTGAAAAATCTATGTGCCCATGAGCAAGGCACTTAACCCTAATTGCTCCAGGGTCGCCGTTGATAATGGCTGACCCTGGCCATGACCCCTCTCCAAGGGTGTCTCAGGAAGAGCTGGGATATGCAAAAAAAAACATATTTCAAATTCCCACGTGAAATAGGACAAATATAATCACCCACCAAATTCTTATCATTATAGCAGCATATTGGTCTGAGAGATGGAGAATAGAATGATACACTAGCTTAGATGATTAGATCATTGTTACATGGATGAAACAACAGGCATATAATCATCTCTGCTAATATGATTTCACTCAGACAGTGGGTGAGCACCCAGAAGGTCAAGCAGCCCAAGCCATTCATGGAAAGTGTTCAGGCTTCCTGGAAACTGTGTTGGACCCGTTACGAAATGGACCCGGTACTTTCCTCCCCGGACCCTACCCGAATAAATAATTTCAAAAAAATATGGAAACCCGGTCCGAACGGACCAGAGGACAACCAGACCCGGCACCGTAAAGACCCAGTCGGGTCCTATCCGAGTGAGGGAAGCAGCAGAAAAGCATTTCTTTTTGAGCTACCTTACTAACTGAAGCTGTTAATGCAAAAGCAGAGGGAGAGGGAAACAGAAGCTCTAGCAGAATGCGGGGGAGGGACTGTGTGGTGTGTATGAGTGGCGCAACATGCAAGCAGGGAGGAGGGAGAGCAACAAGCTTTCACAGTCTCACTGCAGAATTAGACGTCCAAACCTTTATGCATAAAAGTCACATTTCGGCACTAATTCTTAATGATTAAGTTAAGGGTTAAAGTTTGGGATAGGGTTAAAAAAAAAAATACATATACAATGAGTGCCTAGCACTGGAATTGAACATACAACCTTCGGAGCTCACAGCTTACGCCCATCCACCATCCCCGTCCACAACACCTTAGCAAAACCTCAAGCCTACTCGATGGTAATAGTGCTCACTGTTGCCCCTAGTGGCTGGTTTTGATGGCATCTCCTGACCTCCTGCTAGGTTATTTATCATCCAATCTGATTACGTAGTACATATATTGACTGTAACAAACTGAAAAGAGAAGGAGGCTAATTGAGGCTACATAGGCTGCACTTTCCCCCATCCTACACAATTAAATCAACTCCATAGAGTATTATCAGCCTACCTGTTGGCCCTTGGTGGTTGAAACATTCTTCTCATTTAACTTTTAATTCCATCTTCCATTCATCTTCTAACTTGCTTGCCACGACACACACAAAGCCAGAGGATAGTGGCGCTTTGATGACTTGTGATTGGCCGACAACAACAAGCTACACGCGGTACTCTCGTGAAAAGGCTGAACAGCAGCATGAGTCGCATTCGGGTCTGTATGGGTCCTTACCCATACAAATCAGAACAAGTGACAATAGAATCAGATCCGAACCCAGCTCCGAGGGTCAACTACAGAATTTCGGACCCGGCCCGGTCGGGACCCGGGTAATCGGGTTCAGGTGGACCCGTGAAGACCTCTAGTGTACACTGACTTCCCTGACCACCATTACGGCTCTCCTGGACCTCTCCATGTAATAGTATTCTCTCTCCCTCTAGATGCCATTACGGGTCTACCCCTGCTCGCTCTCCCTGCTGTGACCATGGATCAACCAGTGCTCAGCCAACCCAAGGAGGCTTTCTCCACATGTCAACACAGCAGGAAACTCCATCACCATCACTCTACTGGACAAAACGCACTGTACTTAGCTCTCTCCCTCTAGAGTTTAGACTGTGTGTCTGCGTGTGTGTGTGTGTCTGTGTGACCCCTGCAGGGTTGGATCTAATGGCGCTAATGGAGGTTCTGTGTTGTGGTGCTGAGACCATAGACGTTGCCTGTCTTTGTCCTCCAGGGGCCTGTTTGTTGAGTGTTACAACTCAGAGCTTCGACTTCAGAGTCAGAGTGTTGTCCTCAGGGGGAACAAGAACAGCACAACCACAAGAGACATGTTGGTGAAAAAAATTGAGCAGACCTGTATATAGAGTACATATAAAACTGGGTAAAAATGTAACCACATCATGAGCTCAAGTGGGGAAGTGGTTTCCTTTTCCTGTATAATTTGCATACATGAATGAATGAACATCCAGTTGTCTATTGTTTTCATTCAAATGATGGCTCACACAAAGACAAGTAATATGAACTCAACAAACAAAAGATCTATGAAAAATATTAGATGACAACCTGAAGCTTATTGAGAATAGCTGAAATAGGAATATTCTGAAAATCTAAACTGAACAATAAAAATAAGGTTTTTAGAAAACGTAGAAAATGTATTACAAATAAAAAAATATTCAGACCCTTTACTCAGTACTTTGTTGAAGTACCTTTGGCAGTGATTACAGCCTCAAGTCTTTTTGGGTTTGACACTACAAGCTTGGCACACCTGTATTTCGGGGGTTTCTCCCATTCTTCTCTGCAGATCCTCTCAAGCTCTGTCAGGTTGGATGGAGCGTTGCAGCACAGCTATTTTCCGATTTCTCCAGAGATGTTCGATCGGGTTCAAGTCCGGGCTCTGGCTGGGCCACTCAAGGACATTCAGAGACTCCTGCGTTGTCTTGGCTGTGTGTTTAGAGTCGTTGTCCTGTTGGAAGGTGAACCTTCGCCCCAGTCTGAGTTACTGAGCACTCTAGAGCAGGTTTTCCTCAAGGATCTTTCTGTACTTTGCTCCGTTCATCTTTTCCTCGATCTTGACTAGTCTCCCAGTTCCTGCAGCTGAAAAACATCCCCAAAGCATGATGCTGCCACCCCCATGCTTCAGGTTTCCTCCAGATGTGATGCTTGGCATTCAGGCCAAAGAGTTCAATCTTGGTTACATCAGACAAGATAATCTTGTTTCTCATATAGTCTGCGAGTCCATTTGATGCCTTTTGGTAAACTCCAAGCAGTCTGTCATGTGCCTTTTACTGAGGAGTGGCTTCCATCTCCCCACTACCATAAAGGCCTGATTGGTGGAGTGTTGCAGAGATTGTTGTCCTTCTGGAAGGTTCTCCCATCTCCACAGAGGAACTGTGGAGCTCTGTCAGAGTGATCATTGGGTTCTTGGTCACATCCCTGACCAAAGCCCTTCTCCCCTGATTGCTCAGTTTGGCTGGGCAGTCAACTCTAAGAAAAGTCTTGGTGGTTCCAAACCACTGTGTTCTTCAATGCTGCAGACATTTTTTGGTACCCTTCCCCAGATCTGTGCCTCGATACAATCATGTCTCGGAGCTCTACGGACAAATATTTCGACCTCATGGCTTGGTTTTTGCTCTGACATGCACTGTCAACTGTGGGACCTTATATAGACAGGTGTGTGCCTTTCCAAATAATGTCCAATCAATTGAATTTACCACAGGTGGACTCCAATGAAGTTTAATAAACATCAAGGATGATCAATGGAAACAGGATGCACCTGAGCTCAATTTCGAGTCTCATAGCAAAGGGTCTGGATTCTTATGTAAATAAGGTATTTCTGTTTAAAAAATATATATAAATGTGCGAACATTTCTACAAACCTAT
Organism: Salmo salar; assembly: GCF_965601325.2. Classification (NCBI taxonomy): domain Eukaryota; kingdom Metazoa; phylum Chordata; class Actinopteri; order Salmoniformes; family Salmonidae; genus Salmo; species Salmo salar. The sequence continues at coordinate 44,567,266 of NC_138297.1, forward strand.
TTTCACTTTGTCATTATGGGGTATTGTGTGTCAATTAATGAGGGGGAAAAAACAATTTAATCCATTTTAGAATAAGGCTGTAACGTAACAAAATGTGGGAAAAGTCAAGGGGTCTGAATACTTTCCGAAAGCGCTGTAGATCACTTTCCCGGTTCTGATTCTGTTCCTAGACAAATTACGTTATTTTCCGGGTTTCGGTTCTGTTCCCTGAACCGGTTCCAACCCCTGATAAAAACAGCTTTTCTAGGAAAACTGAACTCCCCTAATCCTTTGCTTCCGAGTAATACCACCACCAGACGCCCCAACGCCCATCACAACAACATAATCCAATATAAGAAGGGCTTCTGCCCTGAATGAGACTGGAGAGAGAGGGAGAGGGGGATGGGGGGAGACAGAAAAAGAGAGGGGGGGGTAAACAGAGAGAAGGGAGAAATAGAGAGGAGGGGTGAAAGAGAAGGAGAGAGAGAGGAATTAGGAGTGAATGGATGGCTGGAGGAAACAGTGAATGGCTGGTGAATGGACGAGAGAGCCATCATGCCTGGAGGACCACACTGACATAAACACAGACAGTAACAGGCCCCAAGGTGCCAAACAGCACAGCTAACCACATGATCTTGACGAGCGTGTGTGTGTTTGTGTGTTCTGTGTGTGTGAGAGAGGAAAGCGCATGGTGTGTGTGTGTGTTCTGTGTGTGTTCCCCTCCTAATGGCCCGTACAGACGTCAGAGCCGTGGTCTGTCCCCTGGTCTGTTCCACAGATGAGCACTAACGATGACGCTCCTTGCCTCTCACAATGTCTTCCCACAGCCACAAAAACAGCAAAAAAGAGAAGAGGAGATGGAGAGACAAACGAGAAGACAAAGACGGAGAGAGAGAGAGAGAGAGAGAGACGGAGAGAAGAGCGAGGAGTTCAGAGAGAGCTAACTAAGGATAAAGTGTGAGAGGTGTCTCCTTTTAAGGATATGAAAGTGCGAAGTGTGTTGCTTGTTGGATTGGGTGATTGGGTTTTGACGCTTGTCAATGTTCAGTGTTCGCAGAACGTAAACTCACACCACACAGACAACCATGAGTCAACCACAGTGGAACACCAACCCTGTGGGCCCAAGTGATCACCTAAATATGCTCAAACATCTCAGCACACGTCAAGCTAGGATATGCTCCAGTATGATAGCCCACCACAGAGAGCTGCGTTTTGAACCCCCTTATGCTTCCCATAGGGACGCACACACGATGCTTGACATACAGGGTTAAAGGCAGTGGTTAACTACAGCTGGTTATCCAACCTGACAACCTCTGGGACCACTGTTTAACCCACGGAGGCAGGACAAAGCTCCTGGGTTTGTATGTCGATCATGACTCGAGCCATGAACACACACACACACACACACACACACACACACACACACACCCACACACACACACACACACACAGGGTGTGTTTTGCAGGTCTGGTAGGGATTACTAGCATCACTGCTCCTGTGTTTATTTGACCAGGCCAGCCCTCCCATTGCCCCCCCCCCCGCCTGCCTTGTACGCTCTTCTGCACGTCTGTTTGAAATGTCAGATGGGCAGAAAACGATGGAGGGACGAGAGCGGTGTGTGTGTGTGTTCTGCCTCGGAGCTGGACATGAAACATAAACCAACAGCTGCAAAGAGCAAATGTCCCCCTTTTACTTGTCAAAAGATGAAAAGAGCTTTCTCTTTGTTTATGAGAGAACGATGCTCTTTATGGCTCCTTCATTATTTAGAGAGCTTGATAACACAGTTTTTACTGAGCAATGGAGTCTAACAGCGGACCAGACCAGTGAACTTACTCATCTAACGGACAAAGCTCACATCAGTCAGACGGACACAATAAGAATTAGAAAACAATTCCATCCAAACCAATTTGAGAGGCATTGAATTTTGTGGCTGAACATCCTACCTGCAGATGGGGTGATGGTGTCAAAGCCAACTCTCCAGTACATGCCCTACGATGAGCCCTCTCAGGCCCGGGGACCTACTAACTGATTGGATTAGCCTAATGTTCTGACTAACGAGATGTATTGACAGTATATATTTATATCATCAAATCATCCTTTCTGATAAGATCAGAACAGTAGTGGTAATAAAATAGACTACAGGATAAACCTTGTAGATAGGATTTAGGGATAAAGCATGGATAAATGCTTTTGCACATAGCTAAAGCACAGATGAAGAAGGTAGCTAAAGCGCGTAGCATGAAGCACAGGTCAGGTGGATGGATCTGCCGACTTTGTGGGTCTACTGTGGGGGTGGTAGGGAGGGACCGTGAACAAAGTTACGGGCCCAGGACACGGGCTTTCAGTACTTTGAGAAGCACGAGTATAGAGAGTGTATTTCTAAACACAAACGACCATCCTCCACCACAGCCCTACATGATGGTCCACCCCAGCCTCACATGATGGCCCGTCCCATCACAGACACGTCGGGCAAATCAGGCCAAAATGAATGTGCGCGAGCACACACACACACACACATACACACACACACACAGAGATCTGCCTTACATAACAGTGTGTGATGGCAGCTGAGGACGCCACTCCCTCTCTAACTCCATCTTTCAGAGGACACCTGGCATCTGTCCTCTGAAAGATGGACTGAGAGAGAGAGTTAGAGAGAGAGAGTTAGAGAGACAGAGAGAGTTAGAGAGAGAGTTGGAGAGTGAGTTGGAGAGTGAGTTGGAGAGTGAGAGAGAGAGTTAGAGAGAAACACAAATCTACAGCTAAGCATGCAGAGTGAGATGTAGAGGGACAGGGCATTGGGTCTTATGTAATGACCAGTGCAGCTTCTGTGGGTTGGTACAGGGCCTTTCCTACTCTGGTTGAAGGCAAGGGGGAGAGATGGTTGGTTCTTAATTTCATATCAGTCTCCATCTCCCTGTGCCACTAGAGTTAACACGTTACCCTGTGTCATCATGCCTTACCGCCAGAGACCTCTTGCTGCTCAGACAACAGGTACTGTACCTTAGTGTCATGGAAGTGTCATCGTCACCTTAGAGAAAGGAGGAGGAGAAAGAGGAGTAGGATAAGGTTCAGGGGATCTCTCCAGCTCAGGGACTTGGAACAGTGACACCTCCCTTCACAAAATGTCACATTCCCACTTTCCTTTTCACACCCCTAGCCGGACTCGCAAGCTCCCTCTGTCACACGTAACACACTTGTGATACACACAAATGTCACACACACACTCTGTGATACACACAAATACACATGCTGTGTTGTCCCAAGTTTGTGTTATTTTGCATTTTTTAAGCAAATTCTGCACAGCGTCATCACCCCAGCAGTTGTGAGGTAACGAGCCGCCAGTCAGCCATCTCTCTCTCACACACACACACACACACACACACACACACACACACACACACACACACACACACACACAATTGTTATTACAGAGCATTGATCTGGCCTGGGTTTTAAAGCAACTCTCCCTGCTCTGAAACCCATTAGGCCTTCTGGAAGTAATTAATGGGGGGTGGAGGTTTGTGTTTGTGTGTGCGCGTGTGGCAGCTGGGACACACTTGAGGATGCAACACACCCCCCCCCCCCCCCCCCCCCATCCTGCACACCAAAACGATAGCTACTCCAGTTGAAAACCTGGCAAAAGAAATATATAATCTGGTTTATCCCTAAGGCCTCATAAAACGTATCCAGTGTATGAAAAAGCTGAAAAATGCAGCGTGTCGGCAAATAAAAGCAAACAAATAAAAAAGGCTTAATGTTCACCAGCATGATGTCATCTTCAAGCGCCTTCAGTCACTGTATTCAGTCCCTGCATACGTCTGTGCTCAGAATGCCTTGACTTGTGTACACAAAATGACCACCAAATTACCAGGGAATAACTACTTCTCCAACAACACAGAACAGAGCAGGTCTGGCAGGCTGGCTGTAGGATAGTGCAGAGTGAACAGCCACTGTCTTAGTGCTTTCTCTACTTCACTCTGTGCATTACAGGCCTTGCATACAACACATAGAGTGCCTTCAGAAAGTATTCACACCCTTAACTTTTTCCACATTTTGTTGTGTTACAGACTGAATTTAAAATGGATTCAATTAAGATTTTGTCTCACTGGCATACCCTATAACGTAAAAATTGAATTATGCTTTTAGACAGTTTTACCAATTAATAAAAAATGAAAAGCTGAAATGTCTTGAGTCTATTAAGTATTCAACCCCTTTGTTATGGCAAGCCTAAATAAGTTCAGAAGTAAAAATGTGCTTAACAAGTCACATAATAAGATGCATGGACTTACTCTGTGTGCAATAATATGACTGTGTCTACCTCATCTCAGTAACCCACACATATAAGTATCTGTTTTTAATTACACTTTGGATGGTGTATCAATACAACCAGTCACTAAATAAATACAGCCATCCTTCCTAACTCAGAGAGGAAGGAAACCGCTCAGTGATTTTACCATGAGGCCAATGGTGACTTTTAAACAGTTACAGAGTTTAATGGCTGTGATATGGGGAATGGGTCAACAACATTGTAATTACGCCACAATACTAACCTAAATGACAGAGTGAAAAGAAAGAAGGCTGTATAGAATAAAAATATTCCAAAACATGCATCCTGTTTGCAATAAGGCACTATTTTATTTAAATGTTTTATTTAACCTTTATTTAACTAGGCATGTCAGTTAAGAACAAATTGTTATTTACAATGACGGCCTACCAAAAGGCAAAACGCCTCCTGCGGGGAAGGGGGCATGGGATTAAAAATAAAAATAAACTGCAAAGAATGTGGCAAAGAAATTAACTTTATTTCCTGAATACAAAGCGTTATGTTTGGGGCATACCCAACACATCAAATTAATTAAATAGAGCTAAGCACAGGCAAAATCCTAGAGGAAAACCTGGTCCAGTCTGCTTTCCACCAGACACTGGGAGAGAAATTCCCCTATCAGCAGGACAATAACCTAAAACACACAGCTAAATATACACTGGAGTTGCTTACCAAGATGACCTTGAATATTCCTGAGTGGCCTAGTTACGGTTTTGACTTAAATTGGCTTGAAAATCTATGGAAAGACTTCAAAATGGCTGTCTAGCAATGATCAACAAACAACCTGACAGAGCTTGAAGAGTTTAAAAAAGAATAATGTGCAAATATTGTACAATCCAGGTGTGCAAAGCTCTTAGAGACTTACCCAGAAAGACGCACAGCTGTAATGACTGCCAAAGGTGATTCTAACATATATATACTGAGGGGGGTGAATAATTATGTGAATTCAACATTTCTGTATTAAATTTTCAATACATTTGCAAAACTTTCAAAAAACATGTTTCACTTTGTCATTATGGGGTATTGTGTGTAGATGGTTGAGAAAAAATATATGTTTAATCAATTTTGAATTCAGGCTGTAACACAACAAAATGTGGAATAAGTCAAAGGGTATGAATACTTTCTGAAGGCACCGTACATGTACAGAGCATTCGGAAAGTATTCAGACCCCTTCCCTTTTTCCACATTTTGTTACGTTACAGCCTTATTTTAAAATGGATTTAATTTTTTTAAATTAATTGTCATCCTTGAGATGTTTATAAAACTTGATTGGAGTCCACCTGCGGTACATTCAATTGATTGGACATGATTTGGAAAGGCACAGACCTGCCTATATAAGGTCCCACAGTTGACAGTGCATGTCAGAGCAAAAACCAAACCATGAGGTAGAAGGAAATGTCCGTAGAGCTCCGAGACAGGATTGTGTCGAGGCACAGATCTGGGGAAGGGTACCAAAAACGTTCTGCAGCATTGAAGGTCCCCAAGAACACAGTGGCATCCATCATTCTTAAATGGAAGATGTTTGGATCCACCAAGACTTCCTAGAGCTGGCCGCCCATCCAAACTGAGCAATCGGGGGAGAAGGGCCTTGTTCAGGGAGGTGACCAAGAACCCGATGGTCACTCTGACAGAGTTCCAGAGTTCCTCTGTGGAGATAAGAGAACCTTCCAGAAGGACAACCATCTGTGGAGCACTCCACTAATCAGGCCTTTATGGTAGAGTGGCCAGACGGAAGCCACTCCTTAGTAAAAGGCACATGACAGCCCACTTGGACATGAGAAACAAGATTCTCTGGTCTGATGAAACCAAGTATGAACTCACATCTGGAGGAAATCTGGCACCATCCCTCCGGTGAAGCATGGTGGACAACAACTTCTTGGCTTAAGCAGAAACAGGCAAGTAGCCCACTGTCCCTATCCAATCCCAGACCCATTTCTCAGGATAAAGATCTGATCCAACCTAGTGTAACCCAGCAGCAGGTTCTCTTTGGCTCCAGGAACAGACATCTTCGTGCAATTCACTGCATTGCGCACGTCTCCATTGTGTTGTGCGTAAAAGCAGCATTACACAAGCAAGGAGAGTAATGGAAGTGAAAAACACTACCAGCTGCATGTGATGCAATTACGCTGGCAATTACCTGATAGACAACCACAGCACCAGGCACTGTGGAGCCTTGGAGGAGGCAGGGAGGGAGGCAGGGGGCAGGCAGGGCAAACACTGCCGCCCAGCAGACTGATGACAGCTCAGAAGCACTGGGCAACTCAGAGGGCTAGCCTTGAACCCTCTTGTTCCACAGAAAGCTAAATTCAGAAATGTATGAGATTTTATTCCGAAGCATCAACAATCTGCAATGTCAATTTTTCAAACCTTTATTTGACCAGGTATGCCAATGAAAACTAATTATATTTTACAATAAAGACCTGGTTATACAGTATGAACATTTATAAACACTCATCGCTCAAACACCGAACCCAATAACGCTGCATGTTCAACTGGGCCATAGTAATCAACCACAGTGACGTGATCGGTGGACAGGAGCTATGGTTTATGAGGACTCCTCCAGGGTTTATGAGGACTCCTCCATGGTTTATGAGGACTCCTCCATGGTTTATGAGGACTCCTCCATGGTTTATGAGGACTCCTCCAGGGTTTATGAGGACTCCTCCATGGTTTATGAGGACTCCTCCATGGTTTATGAGGACTGTAGTCATCTGGAAGGCTTCTCAAGGACAGTTCTCCAATGCTGCTGATATAGGGGCTTGAGCCATTATAACAGGACGCTATTGTAGACATTTAGAGAAATCTATCATATTTTATCATTACACTTATGATTCATCAGAATTCACACAATTGATTACATTAGCTGTCTGTTCCCTCCAATTAACTGAGAAAAACACCCATTGCATAATTATTTTAATAAAGTCCTCCTTTCAACAACAAAAAATCTGACCATACATCAGTCCACCTTCTCGTACTCTGACTGAGACTCCTCCACGCCTCTCCTCCTGAACATGGCATTGTGCTGTGCTGTGTTACACGGCAGCATTTAGCCCACTTCTCTCTCTAATTAAAATAGACTCGGAGAAAACAAACCCTGCACCAAAATCCTTCAACTTTTTTTTTCTAGCCTCTCCCTCGCTCTCCCTGGCTCGCACTCTTTTTCAGACGGACTAACAGATGTACAGACCTGGTTTCTGTTAAAGGCTGGCTTTCTTCCCCCCCTCCCCATCTGCCGGGCATATTTTCAAACTAAAACACACCATTGAGTGGGTAACAGTACGCTCCTTGTCTAGGGCCAGGGGCTCATATGACTGGCCAGCAGGGTAGCCACTCTGTATATGGGGAGAGGGGAGCACGTTGAGGCGAGAGGGGAGAGAGGAGAAGCTAGCCGGGACCAGGGTGAGAGGAGTAGGAAGTTGGGAGCAGGGAGAGGGGAGCAGGGGAGAGAGGAGGAGGGGGTAGGGAGCAAGGAGAGGGGGAGATGGGATCTGGGCAGCGGCCAGTCCAGGTTAAAAAAAACAAGCTGCCTCTCAGCAGTGGGCTTAGCAGCCCTACAGCTACAGCTAGTCAGCTAGACTTGGGGCTCGAGCTTTCTCTCTCTCTCGCTGGTACACTCATACACACAAATTCTCCAAAACGCACACAGATGCACAAGCACACACACATCCACATTTGGGTACACAATTATGCGTACACATTTTGCACACATATGTGGACACACACATAAACGCGCCTTCACAATCATGCATGAATATATACATGGAGCATACGCTCGGCTGCCCAGGCAAGCATACAGACACATCCCATCCCTCCTGTTTCACATGTGAGTGATGTTGATGTGAGTCTGATAATGAACTCCTAATGAGGAGGATAAGTCAGACTGTGACAACCGGAGGCAGAATTTCTCTTTGGGATGACTCTGGTCTCTAACTCCCGACACAAGAGACTACACAGGCATCTGCTATGTTTCACTAGTGAATGGAAAGAGAAAACAACCCAAATCCTAATGTACCTTCAGGTACTGGATAGAAAAAAACAAGTACATGGAAAAGAAGCGTTGTCTATATAGGAGACACTGCCTTGGCAGCCGCGGCAGAAACTGTAGAAATGTTTTAGTGTTTGGAGTGAGTGTGTGTTAGTATTTGAGTGTGGTGTCTGTTAGTGTTTTAGTGAGCAGAGCGGCGCTGTGGTGTGTTTATAAGAACAGTGGTGAGGTTCCACAGGCCAGCTAGGCTGTTGTCCTGTTACGACTGACAGCTTTGGTAGACTTGGCAGGAAACTGTTCTCCCTCCTCCCTTTCTCTCATCTCTCTCACGTCTTTCATCACTCTCCATCCCCATCCTTCTCTTCCCCACTTGCTCTCTGCCCTCCATTCCTCCCTCCTTCTCCACCTACCTCTGGCCTGAATTCATTCTTTTTGTCTTCATAAGTGCTACAGCTGCACACCTGGTGACAAAAGGGCACGGCGCTCTCTTCTCTTGCTCACTGTCTATCTTTCTTTACCTCTCCTATCCTTTACCGCTGCCTCTGTCTATCAATCTAGATCTTCCTTTGTCGCTCCCTCTCTGCATCTCCCCCTGTCTCTCTCGTTGCTTCTCCCTCCCACTCTCTTCTTCCCCTGCATCTCTCTATACCTCCCTACCTTAACCTCTCCGTCTCTCTTCCTCTCCAGGACCATGTACTGGTGGTGCTGTTCTCTGAGACTTGGGTCGCTGTGCAGCGCTGTGTTTTTTAAATGAATGAGGTTTGGCAGCCAGCGGCCCCATCAAACAGCTGAAGCTACACATTCCTCAGACGCCCTCTCACAGTCGCAGCTAGGCCCCTCTCACTCACAACCAAAATAAGGTTGGCCGTGCTGAGCTTGTGTGAGTGAGTGAGTGAGTGAGTGAGTGAGTGAGTGAGTGAGTGAGTGAGTGAGTGAGTGAGTGAGTGAGTGAGTGAGTGAGTGAGTGAGTGAGTGAGTGAGTGAGTGAGTGAGTGAGTGAGTGAGTGAGTGAAGTGAGTGAGTGGAGTGAGTGAGTGCGCATGTGTGTGTGCGCACGTAAAAGATCCCTCTGTCCATTCACACACAGACAAGCTCAATTAAACAGAGAGGGATAGGCAGACTAATAAAGTCAACATCCAGCATGTCTAGTCATCAGGTAGAAAAGACACCCTCTCTGCTTCCGACAAGATGAAAACAGGTGAATGTTCACTATGACAACATGTAGAGGAATATGCTCAACACACACACAAGCGCGGCACGGCCAAGCTTATTTTGTTGGTGAGTGAGCGGCCTAGCTGCGACACACACACAAGAAGCCACTAAGTTAAGTACAAACCGGTTCTAAGTTAATCTGTTTTTGTACAGATGTAGGATCTTAATTTGAGCCAGTTTGCTACAGCATGAAAATAATCCTGCAGCAACAGGAAATGTGAATTATTATGTGGATTATAATTCATGTACATTTTTGTAGGGGTTGATACATTTTTCTTAAGGGAAAATCAAGTCCGGAATTTCAAATTGGGATCTACAAATTTCAGAAGACTTTTTAAACCTCAAATACATTACAAGCTTTACATTTCCTGCATCGCAGGAACGTTCTCCTGCAACAGGGGGATCAAAATAAGATCGTACATCTGTACATGATCCAGGCCCTATTGGGGACTATAGTCTAAACCTACGAGGGCAGATAGAATAGTCCAGCCTACTAACCTTGTATCAGTGGCACAGAAATTCAGGAATCTATGGCACAGAGCGTAATGTGGCGGGTCTCTGTGGGAATGAATGTGCGTCACTGAGAGAATAGTGTTTCCCTCAAATAGATTCTCGCTGCACCCTTTTCTCCTTCAAATTTAAATGAATCACACCCTCTCTCTCTTTCTTCTCTCTCTCTGTCATTCTCTCTCTCTGTGTCATTCCCTCTCTCTCTCTCTCTCGCTGTGGCATAGAAATATTAAGACGTTTGATAATTAGGTAATATACAGTTCGAAAATTGAACAAAATTCAGAACTGTTTGGACTGTTGGAGCCCCATTCCCCAACTCTTTTTCAAGCATTCAACTATTTTAGCAGAAGCATTGTTATAATGTATGGCATTGTATAATATACAGTCTTCTGTGTGTGTGGATGGGTAAAATGAAAATGAGAACCAAGGCAGAAACTAATCTCATAAAATGGAATTTTTAAATGTCCTACTTACAACTTCTCTATTACTGAGCCAAAGTTTGGATTGAATCTGCCCCGAACTCACTAGAAAAGGCTATTTCCTCGAATCATATCCCTCTAGAAGCCTCTGCTAAAACACAAACATTTTTTGCAGCTAGCTCGTCCACTGCAGCGCTACCACAGAGCTACTCACACTGTCTCTGCATGCACTCAGTCTAAAAGGAGATTTATATCATGCTATGTCATTAGAAGTGCTCTAACGTTCTAAGAAATCCCCCAGAATTCATTAAAATACTATTTATGAACCAGTAATCTATCTGAAACGGTTTCATCTGACATGACAATGTCTTCCTCAAACTATACATTCTATATTATACAGATGGTAATGAGTTACTAAGAACTGAATGTTCATAAAGCCTACCTTACACATCGATAAACGCATCGTAAACGTGACATTATGGCTACATTGAGCAAAACAATGGCGACAGGAGAGTTCGAAGTAGCAGTGGAGGACTTCTAGGAGCTGTTTGATGCTGCAATGTAAAGCAAGAACACATTCTGGCAGGCAGTCAGAGGAGGCTGGCTCATAAATACTGCAGGAGGACAGGTTTATGAAAATCTATGCTTCTCTGAGTTGAGCGAGAACTGCACCCAGAGGAGAGCTGCGCGCACACACACACACACACACACACACACACACACACCACACACACAGGTTTTTTTAACCCTTGGGAAAAAACATAAGGCTGCTTCTCAAATTATACCCTCAATCAATTTCCATTGCACTAAAATGCCATTCACTATAGAGAATACAGAATAATGTCCTACCATCATAGGTGACATTTGATAATTTCCTATACTGTACAGCACATACAGTGACCCTGGTGACCGGCGACCAGGCCCTGTTTTTCAGACAGACTTGTTTTGATCAAGCCAGTGAGCCTCTCCTGGTGTAGCTAGCCTTCTCTCTCTCAAGAGGCTTACGCAACTCACTTCAAGGAGACGCCTGTGGAGGACAGGACACGCTGCCTGGCCTGCCGCTCCGCACAGCACTCACCCTGACCAATCGCAAGGCCTCTTGAGTATCAAAGCTCCCGAAACCAAGTCCTCTGAGAGAGGGGGGCCAATTTGTCAGACCTCGTGTCGTTGTGTGTTGTTAGTGAGGTTGGTCAGCATCATTGAACACGATTCGATCAGATGACCCATCGCTAACAGATGACCCATCGCTGTACAGTTCAAAAGGGATGTGCCCAAAGTCACTCAGCAGTCAACACCAAAACACATGGCCTAAATCCTTTGCAATAAACATCCGTATGAAGCTATGGGCCAGCTAGGGCCTCTTACTTAAAAATAAGTCATTATATTTAAGACTTTGGACAGCGTGCTCATCCTGAGTACAAAGTACAATATCCTTGTGGATATCCATGTGGATTTTATATGTTCAATGTTGTTTTTTTATGCTCCTTTGCTGCAAAACCAATTTCCCTCTGGGACAAATACATGTGAAACCTTTTCGAGAGTGTCCGGTATCTCGTCTTTAAAATAGCGGAACATGCCTTCTGCCAACACAAAACGTCTGCTTGGATATCATCTCAACTTGGATACCTTTTTATTTTGGTTTTATTCGAAACTATCACCCGAGGGCGTAACGTCAATGGGAGGCAACACAGTAGGAACTGCTGAGAAGGTGTGGAGGAGGTAGAGCTGTGGTGAAAGTTTACCCTTGAAGATCAGGGACAGCAAATCGAACATTTATGAGATCAGTCGTTGTCGATTCACTTTGTTGTAGAAATCACAGTTGAGATGATGCATTATGAACACCACCCACAGGTCTGGTTGACATACTAGAGTACCTCAGCTTCATATGTGTTCATTCACATCATACATGCTGAGGAGGATTTTAAAAAAAAACGTTGCAGAACAGCAGAACAGCATGTCTTCTCTGTTGTACAGCTTATAAAGGCTGTATACTTGGGGAGTCCCATGCACAAAACCTGTACATCTGCATTTCAAATATAGCAGCTGTACTAACTTTAGATTGCAATTCAATGATGAGAGAAGATTTCAGGTAGTATAAAAAAAAGTCCAGCGTTGCACAAAATCTGTTCTTGAAGACAGGAAACCCTTCTGAGGATACACAGTATCCTGAGACATAAAATAAACAAAGCACGAGGCCGAATAAAACAATAGGCAAGGTCAGTAAATGCACTTGAATACAATAAAAAGATACTCTAGAATGTGTACCTTCACATTTAAGATTAATTTCTTATTCATATAAACCACATTCACGCCGGTCTGTCGAACGCGTTTCCTGGTAACCACCGTATAAAAACACGTGAATTACAGTAAACGATGCAGAAATGTGTTTGATATCAGTCTCTAACTACTGATAACCTTTTAAAATTGGTGTGAGCTGACGTGAAAGCTATTCCTCCGAGCCAGAGCCGCCCGGGCCAGGTCAAACAAAAGGCCGGGTTTGAGGGCTGGTTATCAGCCCTGACTCTGTCTCAGGTGACCCGCCCTGGCATGACTTACTACCTGAAGGACAAAGCAATCCTTCGCTAGATGGACGGACTGGACACACAACATATACACTATACGGACCACTGGACAGTGGCATACAGTTGTTTATCAAAAGCACAAACACATACTTGCAATTTGAACAATGGCCAACTTTAAAATAGAACAGAAAAAGGCAGCCAGGGTTAGAACGTGTATGCGAAGAGTATTTCACCTTTAATAGCGTAGATAAAGTGCTCATGATAGAATCAGCACAAGTTTACACACGTGTTCTATATTCAGAGTAGCCTATAGGAATATGTGTCAGAGAAGAAGCTAAGCTTTGAGGCATCCCGCAAAGTAATTCAAAGGACCCTCTAATGTAATAAAAATATGACGAATAATAATAACAATACTAGTCATAATCATAATAATAATACATTCGGGCACAATGCATAAATTGTGTGCACATTTTTGTGTCATTCCCTTGCTCTAACCCAAACGAAAAAAAGACAAACATTCAAATTATAGCTAAGCTTTTACCTGTTCCCGTGGAAGGCATGGGAGTGAGGTCCTTCGGTGGGACTTGCTGTTGCTGTGACTGTGCGCCATGTCTGAAGAGACCACTGAACTGGACCTTCGTCGCCTTTTAAACACGGGAATGATATTCTCTTCCTTCCCCGCTGTCACGTAGCTACAACCCGCCCCGAGTGGCACTGAGCCCGTCAGGAGCCGGTCAGCATACCTCGCTAGCAGGACCCCCAGCACTCCTACCAGGTACGCCAGGTAGGGTCTCCAGCTGGCCCGGATCTTGTTGAGGGAGATGAGAGACACAGTTCTGATGATACTGATGAAGACGATGACGGAAACCCCCTGTCCGAGTCTGACCACCATCAGCGCTCCGACGGCTAGACAGGATAGAACCACCACGGTGGCGGTGAACGACAACAACTGGTCCTCCGCACCGTACAGGAGAGACTGCGCCGCGGCTTCCCCGAAGTGACACACTGCCAACAGAAACACGGCGGTCCGGATCAGCACCCCGCAGCGGATCAGGTACAAGCCAACCCAGAAGAAGGCACATACGAGAGTGAAGACGGGGGACACCAGGTACCAAACGTTCAACAACAGTTCCACCACACAGGTCGCCACGAAATAAACTAGAGATCCAGACTCGCCGTTATTCTTGCTGTTACTGCTGCAACTCTGCTGCTCCACGTCCCAGTCCACCAATCTGACCAGCAAAGCAAGAATAACCGAGACAGAGCCCACACACACCGCGGACGACAGTCTTAGGGAACTCCATATATCTGCAAGTCTCAGCCACGACTGGCAGCCCGCGTCCTGATACAGAGGGGTGACACATGTTTTCACATAGCCGTTGCGCTCCACCGCCCGCGGGCATTTCTCATGAGCGCTCCTTGATATACGTCTGCCGCTGTCAGCTTCCACTTCCATCGTCATCACACAGGGGGGACGAAGGAAGCGGCGTGAACTATATATTCGCAGTGTGTAAATGTGAAAGGTTCAGTGCATTTTCATACACCATGTTTGACAGAGGGAGCCATAACGCGCGGCAGTGTGTGGGGCTGTGCGCTACTGCTTGCGCGCTTCGAAATTATTGACCCATTTCTCCCCAAAACACACATAAAGTAGGCCACATAAAAACACAGAACACGAATGAACGAAAACACGTACTGGAAAAAGTAACGTTTCACTGTTTAGCCTTCAACAAACCACGTAAAACATCCCCATATTTCTATTGTCCTCCCTGCGCGAGAGCAGCCTCCATCCAGTGAACCAGAAAGAGCAACTCTTGGCGATTCGCACATCTAGGCCACTGCCTGCATCTCGTCTCATCTCCTTCTATCTCGCCCTCCCGCACAACACTATTCTCTCTCCTTTGTGCCGCTCCGTCTGTTCCTCTCTCTCCGTATTATTTATCCCTCACGTTTCTTCTGCTCTTCATAGGCTAGGCTACTACTCTCCTCTTGAAGAAACAGCAGCGGAGTTTGCCGAAGCGTGGCATAATGCTGCCCGGACGTAAACCATGTTTACATAGAGATTTCCTGACGTTTTTTATTTTTTAAAAGGAGATGAAATAGAGCACCGGCTTGGTCCGGTGGCTCGAGAGGCGTCACAAAACAAATCAATGATGATGGTGATGGAATTTATTATAATTATGATAATGAATGCAATAGAATTAGGCCTATTTCCACAAACATCAATTATAACATTTTCTGTAGGCTATGCTGGAAATAAATACCATGATGTCATGATAGTCGAAAATGGCTCGTGAGATAATGCATATTAAACTCACTTGCATCATGGGCCACGTCATCCAATCCATATCCTGAAAATATGAGCTCAACTTACACCTCTTCTCTCATAGCGTATTTTATGAAAGCAATTCACTTCAGAGGGTAACCATTAGGCTATCTTTCACTTTTTATGATCTTATCATAGTAATTGATTTTAGGGTATATCCAAATAAATCTATTTTCATGAAAGAGGAGTCCAGGCAGGTGCAACTGAAGGACAATTCACATGATGTAAGACTGGATCTGACGGTTTGTGTTGTGGGAAGAATGGCACCCTATTCCCTATATAGTGAAAAGTAGTGCTTTACATAGGGAATCTGTGGCATTTGGGACCCAAGTTCGATTCAGAGAGGATATGTATTCAGAGAGGAAGGCGTTTCAGATTGTGTTTACAGTATGCCGCAGGTAGCAGTCACACATCCAACCTCCCTCCCTACCAGCTATGTGTTGTCACATTGTAGCTTTTTAATGCTTGACCTTACATGTACTTTTTATTTAACCCTTATTTTAACAGGTAAATTGACTGAGAACACATTCTCATTTATAGCAACAACCTGGGGAATAGTTACAGGGGAGAGAAAGAGAGATGAATGAGCCAATTGGAAACTGGGGATGATTAGGTGGCCATGATGGTATGAGGGCCAGATTGGGAATTTATCCAGGGCACCAGGGTTAACACCCCCTAAGTGCCAGGTCATCTGGTCCAAACACACCAATACAGTCGTGAAGAGGGCACGACAAAACCTATTCCCCCTCAGGAGACGATTTGGCATGGGTCCCCAGATCCTAAAAAAGTTCTACAGCTGCACCAACGAGAGCATCCTGACCAGTTGCATCACCGCCTGGTATGGCAACTGCTTGGCATCTGACCGTAAGGCACTACAGAGGGTAGTGTGTATGGCCCAGTACATCACTGGTGCCAAGCTTCCTGCCATCCAGGACCTATATAAATAGGCGGTGTCAGAGGAAAGCCCATAAAATTGTCAGAGACTCCAGTCACCCAAGTCATAGACTGTTTTCTCTGCTACCGCACGGCAAGCGGTACTGGAGCACCAAGTCTAGGACCAAAAGGCTCCTTAACAGCTTCTACCCCCAAGCCATAAGACTGCTGAACAATTAATCAAATGGCCACTGGACTATTTACATCGACACCCCCCCTCCTCTCTATTTGTTTTGTACGCTGCTGCTACTCGCTGTTTATTATCTGCGCATAGTCACTTCACCCCTACCTACATGTACAAATTACCTCAACTAACCTGTACCTTCGCACACTGATTCGGTACCCGTTCCCCCTGTGTATAGCCTCGTTATTGTTATTTTATTGTGTTACTTTTAGTATTTTTTACTTCAGTTTATTTGGTCAATATTTTCTTAACGCATCTTGAACTGCACTGTTGGTTAAGGGCTTGTAAGTAAGCATTTCATAGTAAGGTTTAAACTTGTATTCGGCGCATGTGACAAATAGAGTTTGATTTGATTTGATCTTTAGTGACCACTGATAGTCAGGTCACCCGTTTAACGCCCCATTCGTAAGACGGCACCCTACACAGGGCAATGTTCCCAATCCTTGCACTGGGGCATTGGAATATTTTTGTAGACCAGAGGAAAGAGTGCCTTTTACTGGTCCTCCAACACCACTTCCAGCAGCATATGGTCTCCAATCCAGGGCCCGACCAGGACCAACCCTGCTTAGCTTCAGAGGCAACATTGTACATTGGCACTCAGGTGTTATACAAAAACACTAAAATACGTTTAAATATGAAAGCCCTGCTCTCCAACTTAACCTTAACATGTTTATTGGACAAAAGACAGGAATAGGCCTGGGCTGATGGATCTCACATGGCAAGGACCATTTCTCAAAGCAAACAGCTCTGAGCAGTTGAAGATGAAGAGAGTGTGATGTGTCAAACAGAGACCACTGCTAATATACCCAAGCTAAAATAAACATGTGACTGACTCCAGATCAGAACATACAAGGAGGTGTGCACACACAGACAGACCTCTGTACATTTTGTGTTTCGGTCGCCTAGTTTTATGAGTGTTACACCGGAGCCCTACCACAAAGGCTGAAATCATCTGTGTTCTGGACCTGTTAGTTGTTTAGCACCCCCTAGTGACAGTTTAAGTTCAGCAGTCTAGAATTGACCTGTTGGTGTCATGTGACAGGAAGCACTTTCAGAAGTGAAGCAATGTGTAAGATGTGCAAGCGTGACAGAGTAGTTACAATCCTTCAACATCCTTCTTTATAAGCTTTGTATGACGTACATTTGTAATTAACACAACAAAAACGTTTATCACATAGAATTTTCATGTTTCTGTAAAACCCATAAGAGAGGAACCTCCACGTGGAGCAACAAGGATTAAAGAGTCAGCGGTCTGTCATCTCGGTGCAGAGCAAGCCATCATGACATCGCCAGTTTAAATCTTCACCCTACGTGCCACAATTACCTCACATCATCATGGCAGAAAGTAGTAAGGAAAATGCTACGCAGCAAGACGAAAACATTAAAGACAAACATGGAGCATTTGATGCACAGTCTAAGTTCTCGCTCTTACAAATCAATCAGTCAGTTCGAGGTCGTCAGCCAGTTCAAGGGCTTGTGTAGTCATCGCCAAAGCAGAAGCAGCCCAAGCCAGAGCAGCGTATGCGAAGAGTGAGATAGACATTAAGTTTGAGAAGGCACTCCATCCCGGCCCAGCTCCATGGAAGTTAAGCTCATCCCCTTCCTCTTCAGAGTATGGCGGGGAGGAAGAGGAACCGGCCAATCAGGAGGTAACATTAAGTGTACGGAGGTATGTGGAGAAGGAATGAGCGCGAGAGCATGCTCCAAGATATGCCTTGTTAATTTGTTCCCCAAAGGACGTCGTGAAAAATCCAAAAGGATGTACGCTATACTGGATGAACAAAGCAATCGGTCTCTAGCAAGATCAGAGTTCTTCGACATCTTCAAGGTCAAAGGTAGTTCTTCACCATACACACTCAAGATGTGTGCAGGACTCACAGAGACAGCCTGCAGGAGGGCCCGTGGTTACGTTGTGGAGTCAGTCAATGAGAAGATGAGTCTCTGCCTTTCCACACTCATCGAATGTAACCAAGTCCCTAACAACTGCTCAGAAATTCCCACTCCAACTGCAGCTCACCACCACAGTCACCTGAAACGCATCGCAGACGAGATCCCACCTCTGGATCCTGATGCATACATACTTCTACATTTTACTTCTCTTAGGCAGAGATGTCTTGAGAGTACATAAAGTCAGGAACCAAATAAACGGTCCAGACAACGCTCCATTCGCCCAGAAGCTAGATCTAGGTTGGGTTGTCGTCGGGGACGTGTGTCTCAGAGGTGCCCACAAACCATCTCAGGTGAGCTCGTTCAAGACATCCATCTTGGAAAATGGTCATCCAACCTGCCTCAGCTCATGCAATAGTCAGGTTAGGGTGAAAGAGAAGCTCAGTTATGGAGCACAGCAGCAGATCCTCGACGAGCCAAACCTGCAAGACAACTCACTGACACTTACTGGAGAGAACCTGGGTCGGTCAATCTTCTGTCGCACCACTAGCGATCACAAACTTGCACCTTCGATCCACCTTCGATTTTCCTTCAGATCATGGTCTACGAGGTCTGCCCGCCAGCTCCAACAATTGGGTCGCGCCCTTGCCGTTCCAGACACCCAGACTACGGCTTGTTATCAATAGGGAGTACGCTTACAGTCGTCTCACCTCACTCCGTCGTACTCTAGCAAAGCGGCCTCAGATGAAGGAGAACTTCCTAGAGTTCATGCAGAAAATGCTCATCAACGACCATGCAGAGGTAGCGCCACCACTTCAGGAAGGTCAAGAATGCTGGTACCTCCCTTTGTTTGGAGTCTCTCACCCTAAACAGCCAGACCAGATCCTTGTGGTGTTCGACTCAAGTGCACCATTTGAAGGAGTCTCCCTCAATGATGTACTCCTCACAGGCCCTGATCTCAACAACAGCCTGCTGGGGGTACTCATGAGGTTCAGGAAAGAGAGGATCATAGACTTCCTTCACTTCCTGTGGTATCACAACAATGACACCAGCAGTGACATTGTGGACTACAGAATGCGTGTTCATGTCTTCGGCAATAGCCCGTCCCCTGCTGTCGCCATATACGGCCTAAGGAGGGCTGCCAAGGAAGAAGAGGATGACTTTGGCCGCGATGTGAGAAGGTTCCACGATGTGAGATGCACTAAAGTAATTTGCTACTGAAACACAGGCCATCAGTGTCCTCAGTCGAGCACAGGAAATGCTTGCGCTATCCAACCTCAGGCTACACAAAATTGTCTCCAACAGTTCTGTGGTGATGGATGCATTTCCCCCTGACGACCAGGCCAAGGACATTAAGGATCTAAACCTCTTCACTGATGATCTCCCCCTACAGCACAGTCTAGGAGCGTCTTGGAACATTACGGCAGACACATTCACATTCCAAGCCGTAGACGGCAAGAAGCCATTCACACGCAGGGGAGTGCTCTCTATGGTCAATAGTCTATATGATCCACTTGGCTTCCTTGCCCCTGTCACCATACAAGGCAGGCTACTCCTCAGAGAGCTCTCTATGGGAGCGGAAGATTTGAATTCACCCCTTCCCGCAGACATGGAAGAGAAGTGGAACAAAGGGAGAGATTCACTTCAAGACTAAAAGGTGCTCCAAATACCTTGCACCTACACGTTTTCCTCTACCTCTAATGCTCAGCTCAAGGAACTTTGTGTCTTCGCAGATGCATCGGTGAAAGCTATCGTAGCTTACCTGAAGGTCACCACTCAAAATGGAAAAAGTGAAGTCGGCTTTGTTTTTGGAAAGGCCAAGCTGGCTCCCCAGCCAGAACTCACTATCCCCAGACTGGAACTATGCACAACCGTGCTGGCAGTCGAGATCGCAGAGTTGATAGTTGAGGACATGGATCTGAAGTTTGACAGCATCACATACTATTCGGACAGCAAAGTGGTGCTTGGGTACATCCACAACCGAACAAGGTGGTTCTACATCTACGTGAGCAACAGAGTTCAGCATATGCGGCAATCCACGTCCCCAGACCAATGGAGGTATGTTCCCACAGATCTCAACCCAGCTGACCATGGGTCTAGATCCATAACAGTAGCCCTCCTCAGCAACATGACATGGCTGTCTGGACCAGCCTTTCTTCAGAATCCAGCGCTGCACTCCTCCAAATCTCTAGAATTGTTTGACCTTATCAACTCTG
The DNA here is from genome assembly GCF_965601325.2 of Salmo salar. Lineage (NCBI taxonomy): Eukaryota > Metazoa > Chordata > Actinopteri > Salmoniformes > Salmonidae > Salmo > Salmo salar. Next base: position 44,587,767 of record NC_138297.1, read on the forward strand.
CTTGCAACTCTGAGATATGGCCACAAGTGACTACTAATGTCACTCAAGTCTCCAAGAACCTGCTGAGCTCCAAAAACGTTGAGCGGTTTTCCAAGTGGAACAGTCTCATAAGGACAGTAGCACGCTTAATCCAGATAGCTCACACCTTCTCTCAGCCTGCACAAGAGAGCAGCTGCCATGGAGGGCACATCTGTCTGAAGAACCCCACTGAAGAAGAGCTGGAAAGAGCCAAAGTCCTTCTGATAAAGAGTGTCCAAGATGAGTGTTATGCAGAGGAATGTAGGTGCATAGCAGCAGAACGCAGTATTCCTACCGACGGTAGTCTACAAAGTCTGCATCCTATCGTTGACAGTGACAGACTGCTCAGAGTTGGCCGCCAACTCTGAGCAATCTAAATTATGAACAAATAATGTCAACCCCATCATCATTCCAGGTTGTCACCACCTGGCAACCTTGCTTGTGCGTCACCACCATGAGGCTGTGAATCATCAAGGGAGACATTTCACAGAAGGTGCCATCCGAGCAGATGGACTCTGGTTGGCTGGAGCTAAGAGATGTATCAGCGGTGCGCTCTTCAAATGTGTCACGTGCAAGGAGCTCCGCGGGAAGACAGAACACCAACAGATGGCAGAACTGCCAGCTGACTGGCTACAGGTAGCACCAACTTTCACCTACGTAGGCGCGGACGTTTTTGCGGCCGCACCAGAGGAGGACGCGCCAATAGCAAATGGTGGGCAGTGATGTTCTCGTGCATGTACTCATAGAAGTACTTGAATCACTAAGTGCTTCCAGCTTCATAAACGCCCTGAGAAGATTATTCTCAATCAGAGGCATAGCAAAGCAGATACGTTCAGATTGTGGTACAAACTTTGTTGGGGCTTGCCGAGACCTGAGGATGGATAGATCAAGCTCCAGTTCAGAGAGCGTGGAGAGGTATCTCCAAGAACAGAAATGTACCTGGGTGTTCAACCCACCTCACTCATCCCATATGGGTGGTGCATGGGAGTGGCAACAGTCCTGACAACACTGATGGCTGAGGTCACTGCTGTGATGAATGCCAGGCCTCTCATCCCAGTATCTTCAGAACCGGAATCACCCCTCATCCTCACTCCAGCTATGCTCTTGACCCAGAAGACTGACATCCCCCCTCCTCCAGGCAAGTTTGGGGAAGTAGAACTCAACAAGCAAGAGTGGAAGCAGGTACAAAGTCTAACAGACAACTTTTGGAACAAGTGGCGGAAGAAGTATCTCTGCACGCTGCAGAACCGACGCAAGTGGCAGGACAACATTTTACTTTTTTTTTTACATTTTAAGAGGCCAGATCTTAAAGAAGGGGATGTTGTCTTAATGAAAGATAGTCAGGCTAAAAGAAATGAATGGCCTATGGCCATCGTTGTGAAGACCCTTCCCAGCCGGGATGGGATGGTTGAGGAAAGTCAACGTGAGAATTGTCAAGGAGGGAACTATGAAGGTCTTCTCTCTGCCTATTTCCGAAGTGGTTCTCCTTCTTTCTTCGGAAGACCCCAGTGGTCAGAGTTAGGTTTATGTGGGATCGTTAAAGCCCAGGCGGGGAGTTCTGGACCTGTTAGTTGTTTACCACCCCCTAGTGGCAGTTTAAGTTCAGCAGTCTAGAATTGACCTGTTTGTGTCATGTGACAGGAAGCAGTTTCAGAAATGAAGCAATGTGTAAGATGTGCAGGTGTGACAGAGTAGTTGCAATCCTTCAACATCCTTCTTTATAAGCTTTGTATGACGCAATGTCTGTAAGTACATTTGTTTATTAACCCAAGATAAATGTTCATCACATATCATTTTCATGTTTCTGTAAAAGATGAATAATTGAGTTAGCTACTTTGCATTAGCTTCAATGCTATTTCTCCCTAGGGATACCTAGTTGAGTAATATCAAGCATACAGTTGCATTCTAGTAACTTTATTTTATATTTGGCTCTAGATTGAGTACTCTTATTCCTTATTTCATACATTTAGTGCAGTTATTGTGGAAGACATTCTATGCTCTATACTACTGTAACTGAAAACATGTACTTTTATGTTTGTTGCATTTTCACACTGTGATTCAAGTAAACTTCCAAAACAGCACCCTGCTTCCCAGTTATTTGACTGAGTGTTTAGCTAACTGGATAGCTGGATAAGGGCTACTGTATATTTAGTGAGTCCAGTATAATCTGTTTGTGGTTCATAGACAGTCTTGTTATGTATACCTACACTGTAAACACACTGTACTTACATAGGTATTACAATGTTATAATAAAGATGGCTGGTTGGCGTGCAGCACCTCTCCTCTCTGTCTAGCCGTGCTTTGCTCAGCGGTGCTGAGGGCAGACCCCCTTTTAAAGGGTGCAGCATTCCTGTTAACGAGACACAATAGTTAGCAATCAACACAAATAGGACCAATTCCATTTCACAGTAGGACCAAATCCATTTCAAACTGACCCAAAGAGTTGACTGGATGGTAACACCATATTACATTATTACAATGTTATTACTACACAAAGTCAATGTATTGCATTGTAGGACCAATCTCTGTAACCTTAGCAGGACGGCCCTGTCTGCCTCTGCTGGACCATGTAACCTTTCTCCTGGGCCTCCCGGGTGGCGCAGCAATCTAAGGCGCTGCGTCACAGTGGGCACAATTGGCCCAATGTCTTCCGAGTTCGGGGAAAGTTTGGCCGGCTGGGATATCCTTGTCCCATTGCGCACTAGCGACTCCTTGTGGCGGCCGGGCGCATGCACACTGACTTCGGTTGCCAGCTGTATGGTGTTTCCTCTGACACATTGGTGCGGCTGACTTCCGAGTTAAGCGAGCAGTATGTCAAAAAGCAGTGTGGCTTGACGGGATCGTGTTTCGGAGGACGCATGGCTCTCGACCTCGGCCTCTCGCGAATCCGTACGGGAGTTGCAGCGATGGGACAAGACTAACTGCTGCTTTTCCTTCACTCTGTCCAACTCATACCAAACCATCTCAAGTGGGTTGAGGTCGGGTGATTGTGGAGGCCAGGTTATCTGATGCAGCACTCCATCACTCTCCTTCTTGGTCAAATAGCCCTTATACAGCCTGGGAGGTGTGTTGGGTCAACGTCCTGTTGAAATACAAATGATAGTCCCACTAAGCGCGAACCAGATGGGATGCTGTATTGCTGCAGAATGCTGTGGTAGACATGCTGGTTAAGTGTGCCTTGAATTTGAAATAAATTACCAACAGTGTCACAAGCAAAGCACCATCACACCTCCTCCTCCATGCTTCATGGTGGGAACCACACATGTGGAGATCATCCGTTCACCTACACTGCGTCTCACAAAGACACAGCGGTTGGAACCAAATATCTCACATTTTGACTCATCAGACCAAAAGGACAGATTTTCTCCGGTCTAATGTCCATTGCTCGTGTTTCTTGGCCCAAGCAAGTCTCTTCTTATTGGTGTCCTTTAGTAGTGGTTTCTTTGCAGCATTTCGACCATGAAGGCCTGATTCACGCAGTCTCCTTTGAACATTTGAAGTTTCAGATGTCTGTTACTTGAACTCTATGAAGAATCTATTTGGGCTGCAATTTCTGAGTCTTAACTCAAATGAACTTATCCTCTGCAGCAGAGGTAACTGCAGCGAGGTAACTCTGGGTCTTCCTTTCCTGTGGCGGTCCTCATGAGAGACAGTTTCATCATAGCGCTTGACGGTTTTTGCGACTGCACTTGAAGAAACTTTAAAAGCTTTTGACATTTTCCGTATTCATGTCTTAAAGTAATGGACCGTCATTCCTCTTTGCTTATTTGAGCTGTTTTTGCCATAATATGTGACCCCAATCAGGAAACTAGGCGTATGTCATAAGTCACGACTTCACAGGAGAGCTGTTTGAACATAAACAATATTTTTTTATCAAAATGCGTTTTTTGGGGGAAAGAAATACCTTCTCGAACATGTGAACTTTCATGTACCTTAATATCAAACTTGTATGCCATCTGTAAATAGGAATACAATTGTTAAATTACGAGCCTAGTTGATTTAGCCACAGAAAAATTGAGAAACCTTCACGCTAGCCATGATTGGCTGAGATAATGAGTGGGCTGGACATGCCGAGAGATGAGTTTGGATTGGTCTACCATATAGCACGCATCAGTCTATTGGAGCTAGTCAGTATGTTTAGGTAATCGTGTCGAACACTACTTTTTTTTACGTATCGCATAGTAAAACTGCATAAACCTAATGTCAAGTTAAAGTGTACTGTTAGCTAGCTAACATTAGCTGGCTGGCCCACTAGCTAACGTTATGTGTATTTTTTATTTATTTCACCTTTATTTAACCAGGTAGGCTAGTTGAGAACAAGTTCTCATTTGCAACTGCGACCTGGCCAAGATAAAGCATAGCAATTCGACACATACAACAACACAGAGTTACACATGGAATTAACAAAACATACAGTCAATAATACAGTAGAACAAAAGAAAACAAAAAGTCTATATACAGTGAGTGCAAATGAGGTAAGTTAAGGCAATAAATAGGCCATTGTGGCGAAGTAATTACAATATAGCAGTTAAACACTGGAATGGTAGATGTGCAGAAGATGAATGTGCAAGTAGAGATACTGGGGTGCAAAGGAGCAAGATAAATAAATACAGTATGGGGATGAGGTAGGTAGATAGATGGGCTGTTCACAGATGGGCTATGTACAGGTGCAGTGATCTGTGAGCTGTTCTGACAGCTGGTGCTTAAAGCTAGTGAGGGAGATATGAGTCTCCAACTTCAGAGATTTCTGCAGTTCATTCCAGTCATTGGCAGCAGAGAACTGGAAGGAAAGACGACCAAAGGAGGAATTGGCTTTGGGGGTGACCAGTGAGATATACCTGCTGGAGCGCGTGCTACGAGTGTGTGTTGCTATGGTGACCAGTGAGATGAGATAAGGCGGGGCTTTACCTAGCAGAGACTTGTAGATAACCTGTAGCCAGTGGGTTTGGCGACGAGTATGAAGCGAGGGCCAACCAACGAGAGCGTACAAGTCGCAATGGTGTGTAGTGTATGGGGCTTTGGTGACAAAACGGATGGCACTGTGATAGACTGCATCCAGTTTGTTGAGTAGAGTGTTGGAGGCTATTTTATAGATGACATCACCGAAGTCGAGGATCGGTAGAATGGTCAGTTTTATGAGGGTATGTTTGGCAGCATGAGTGAAGGATGCTTTGTTGCGATATAGGAAGCCGATTCTAGATTTAATTTTGGATTGGAGATGCTTAATGTGAGTCTGGAAGGAGAGTTTACAGTCTAACCAGACACCCAGGTATTTGTAGTTGTCCATGTATTCTAAGTCAGAGCCGTCCAGAGTAGTGATGCTGGACAGGCAAGCAGGTGCGGGCAGTGATCGATTGAATAGCATGCATTTAGTTTTACTTGCGTTTAAGAGCAGTTGGAGGCCACGGAAGGAGAGTTGTATGGCATTGAAGCTTGTCTGGAGGTTAGTTAACAGTGTCCAAAGAGGGGCCAGAAGTATACAGAATGGTGTCGTCTGCGTAGAGGTGGATCAGAGAATCACCAGCAGCAAGAGCAATATCATTGATGTATACAGAGAAAAGAGTCGGCCCAAGAATTGAACCCTGTGGCACCCCCATAGAGACTGCCAGAGGTCCGGACAACAGGGCCTCCGATTTGACACACTGAACTCTATCAGAGTAGTAGTTGGTAAACCAGGCGATGCAATCATTTGAGAAACCAAGGCTGTCGAGTCTGCCAATAAGAATGTGGTGATTGACAGAGTCGAAAGCCTTGGCCAGGTCGATGAATACGGCTGCACAGTAATGTCTCTTATCGATGGCGGTTATGATGTCGTTTAGGACCTTGAGCATGGCTAAGGTGCACCCATGACCAGCTCTGAAGCCAGATTGCATAGCGGAGAATGTACGGTGGGATTCGAAATAGTCGGTAATCTGTTTGTTAACTTGGCTTTCTAAGACCTTAGAAAGACAGGGTAGGATATATAGGTCTGTAGCAGTTTGGGTCTAGAGTGTCACCCCCTTTGAAGAGGGGGATGACTGCGGCAGCTTTCCAATCTTTGGGAATCTCAGACGATACGAAAGAGAGGTTGAACAGGCTAGTAATAGGGGTTGCAACAATTTCGGCAGATCATTTTAGAAAGAGAGGGTCCAGATTGTCTAGCCCGGCTGATTTGTATGGGTCCAGATTTTGCAGCTCTTTCAGAACATCAGCTATCTGGATTTGGGTGAAGGAGAAATGCTGGGGGCTTTGGCGGGTTGCTGTGGAGGGTGCCGGGCAGTTGACCGGGGTAGGGGTAGCAAGGTGGAAAGCATGACCAGCCGTAGAGAAATGCTTATTGAAATTCTCAATTATAGTGGATTTATCGGTGGTAACAGTGTTTCTTAGCCTCAAAGCAGTGGGCAGCTGGGAAGAGGTGCTCTTATTCTCCATGGACTTTACAGTGTCCCAGAACTTTTTTGAGTTAGTACTACAGGATGCAAATTTCTGTTTGAAAAGGCTAGCCTTAGCTTTTTTAACTGCCTGTGTATATTTGTTCCTAACTTCCCTGAAAAGTTGCATATCACGGGGGCTATTCGATGCTAATGCAGACCGCCACAGGATGTTTTTGTGCTGTTCAAGGGCAGACAGGTCTGGAGTGAACCAAGGACTATATCTATTCCTAGTTCTACATTTTTTGAGTGGGGCATGCTTATTTAAGATGGTGAGGAAGGCACTTATAAAGAATAGCCAGGCATCATCTACTGACGGGATGAGGTCAATGTCATTCCAGGATACCCCGGCCAGGTCGATTAGAAAGGCCTGCTCGCAGAAGTGTTTTAGGGAGCGTTTGACAGTAATGAGGGGTGGTCGTTTGGTCGCAGACCCATTACGAATGCAGGCAATGAGGCAGTGATCGCTGAGATCTTGATTGAAAACAGCAGAAGTGTATTTGGAGGACGAGTTAGTTAGGATGACATCTATGAGGGTGCCTGTGTTTCCGGATTTGGGGTTGTACCTGGTAGGTTCATTGATCATTTGTGTGAGGTTGAGGGCATCAAGCTTAGATTGTATGATAGCCGGTGTGTTAAGCATGTCCCAGTTTAGGTCACCTAGTAGCATGAGCTCAGAAGATAGATTGGGGGCAATCAATTCACATATGGTATCGAGGGCACAGCTGGGGGCAGAGGGAGGTCTATATCAAGCAGCAACAGTGAGAGACTTGTTTCTGGAAAGGTGAATTTTTAGAAGTAGAAGCTCAAATTGTTTGGGTACAGACTTGGATAGTAATACAGAACTCTGCAGTCTATCTTTGCAGTAGATTACCTTTCTTCTGTTGCTCTAAAAAAGGACTACTGGGAGAGGAGAGGAGGATGGAGGGGGCATTGATGGAGCTGTGTCAGGAAAACAAAGGAGAGGAGAGAGGAGACGATCAGAGGGGAAGAGAAGAACAGGGAGGAGAGAAAAAGAAGAAAGGAGAAGAGAATAAGAAATTAGAAGAGAGTGGTGGAGAGACATGAAAAGGCAGGGGAGGAGAGATTAGAGGAAAGGAGAGAAGAGGACAAGGGAGGAGAGGAGGGACTGTACAACTGTACTACTAAACCGTATGAGCCATGTGTTATGATGCACTTAGTAGCCCACTTTTGAACCTAATTAACCCTTACTAATCAGCCAGAGCTCAAGGTTCAAACTCCTCTCCAAATCCGCCCAACTGGATCAACAAATCAAACATCCCATTTCTGGGAACAGTGTAGCATTTGGAGGGGATACAGATTCCTCCATCCATGCAGCAAAAAGCTACTAAAAACATCCCATATTTTTCCAAACACAGCCGGTGAATTTTTAACCTTCCCAAACGACAGTGATTCATAACCATAACAGGGTTTAATTAAGGGTCAATAATGAGTTCATATCACGGTTGAGTTAGACCGTGGTTTCTGACAGCGAGGCTGACCTGTGTTTGAACCCTGGGAGCAGTCAGGCAGAGAGGCTGCTGAACTGAGGCCTGAGGCTAAGTACCTATATCTCCGTGTGGGCTTTGTTGTGTAGTTAGGAGCCTTCTTTATCCATGTGTTGGCTTCAGTCACTTGGCTCTCGAGTGGTGCAGAGGTCTAAGGCACTACATCTCAATGCAAGAGGCGTCACTACAGTCTCTGGTTCGAATCCAGATTATATCACATCCGGCCGTGATTGGGAGTTCCATAGGGCGGCACACAATTGGCACAGCGTCGTCCGGGTTTGGCCGGGGTAGGCCGTCATTGTAAGTTAGAATTGGTTCTTAACTGACTTGCCTAGTTAAAGGTTAAATAAAAAAAAAGAAACATTCAGGATACAAGGCTAGTTGTGTAGAGACTGGATCGCTGAACTGGATGTCACACAGGGTCATTTAACACATTATGAGGTGAGGAAGGCCTGGTTACTCTGGCTCCAGTCAACCCTCGCTCTGTGTAGCCTACAGTCTATGAATGTGAACATTTTAGTTCATCTGATGACTCGTCAACCAGACAAAAGATCCACTTTCAGAAAGCACTAATGTTTCACAATGGAGTTTAGCACTCAATCAACCCCATGGGCAGATCAGTATGTTGATGGCAGATATCCAGGTGGATGATTCCCAGGTATACATTACCAGGGTCCCTTTGATGTCCATGGGTCTCCTCTCCTCCCCCCTTCCCCTCCTCTCCTCATTACAGTTGACACACACACACACACACACACACACACACACACACACACACACACACACACACACACACACACACACACACACACACAGTGAGTGTGCACACATATTGCCTGCTCCAGAGTTTCTGGTGTCGTGAGCTGTGAGCTTGCTGAATGAGCAGCAGCAGCCCCTGTGTGTCTACAGAACTGAGACACTGCCCCCAGCCTCAGCTTGCTACTGCAAAGAAAGTAGAGGACATTTTGAATCTCCATACTCCTAATGAATCAACACAGCTGTGTCAGTTCCTAAGAAACTGTCGTAATTAATATTAAATGTAATAATATGAACAATAATATTTTCCGTTAACTTACTCAACATTAATTCCACTTATACCTGTGTAGAAACATTGTAATTACACTAGTAAAAATATTGTATTAACATGCTGTTACATATTACTAGTGATCAATACATTTTTAGTTTCTAAATGGACAAATGGAGATTTTTTGGTTTTAGGCTAAAACCCACCAGAATGCCTGGGACGGACTAGTCTGCTGCAGCTGTAGTGGAGTGGAGTGCCGCCTGTTTGCTTCGTGGTCACAAGTCACTTATTCTATAACAAGATTTACACTTTCACTGTATGTACATGGAATACTTCTGCTTCTCAGGTCAATTCAGAATGCACTGCTATTGCCATAACCTTTTCAATAATAATAATACCACATAAAACTATTTGTCATGTTCTGACACTCTGGCCAGTGCGACGTCATAGGACGGGTGTTTGCTCAATGGCTGCCAGTACAAACAGCCAGCATCCCCCTCCTCTTTAGTAGAGGGCACACCACACTAGGTTACTGTGTTTGAGTGTGTGTGTGTGTGTGTCTGTGTGTTGGCGCATGTCTGTGTGTGTGTGTGTGTGTGTGTGTGTGTGTGTGTGTGTGTGTGTGTGTGTGTGTGTGCGCGTGCGTTTGTGTGTGAGGAGGGGCCTCCAGGGGCCCAGAAAAAGATGACTTCATTCTCAGCTCAGTTCCTGCCGGGGCGATTAGATGTTTTCCTAAACTCGAGGAATGTCGTTAGAAGGTGCTGCTCTGATGCTCTCACCCAGTGGTCCAAGGGGCCACACTTAAAGGTGCTTCAGAAACCTCCAACAACACCTTTACTCTCTGAGCCATGTCACCCGCAAACAGCCTCTGTGTACTTTTCTGTAATGTAGATTTTCCAACCTGATTCTAGAATGTAGATTTTCCAACCTGATTTCCTCAAATCAGCAGAATGAGCGATGTTGCTGCATTTTGTTGTGTTAAACGTTAGCCTGGTAAATGGAACAAATGTATTGTGTGACATTTTCAATAGGGTTGTTCCTATTACTAAGGTGGAAGGGGAGATTGTTCTTGTGCATTCATTATTATGAGTATATATGGAGTACTTATATCGTGATCTACCTTTATGAAACAGTATCCCTACAATTATCCCTGAAGTATTGTTATAAATGGAGAAGATAAACATGAATGGGTTATGGTGATAGCGGGTGATAACAGATTCCATCTGAGGGTTTCACATGCTGCAGTCTGTTGAGGAGAACATGATCCACTAACAGCATGGTTATTATATTACTGTAATCAATGACTCATACTAATGGACAGAGCAATTATAGAGGGCAGACATACCAGCTGGAGGCTCATCTGCCTCAATTCACAAACATAGTGTGTGTGTGTGTATAGCCTCAACATCTTACTGCTATAGCTTTAGCTGACCAATGTAACAGAGGGCTTCAACAAACAGTTTTTAACAATTACATACCACCAACCTTTTGCTTGACCTCTTGTGGTTTTATCACACATGCAAACATATCCCTAGAAATCTAAAACTGTCACAAGGCACTGTATCCAGCCTAGGTCTGTGGATAGATGACGCGACATTGCATTTGCATTTCGAGATGCTAAGAATTCAGTGTTTTTACTGCTAGAGGAAGTTGCTCCTAACCAGAGATCTAGGATGTCTGTCTTTCCCTACATTATGATTTTGTATTTTTCATCACTTTGCTGACAGGCAGAGATGATTAAACCTCTACAAAGAGTCCCTGCTTCCTCAGCCTGAAGACGAATGGAGGGAACTGATTTTAACATCAAAGCGTTAAAGATGCTTTCTCACTTTTTTTTTTTACGAGAGACAATTTTGGTAACATGATTTGTGGTGCATATTTTTACAACGGTTTAGAAATTGCATTCCAAGAAAATATCCTCTCCAATTACCTTCTCACACTCCTGTTTAGGGTTTCAAAAATCCGTTAACTTTCCCCAAATTCCCCGGTTTACCAGAAAACTCTGCTGGAAGATTTCCAGAATCAGGATTTCGGGAAAAACAGAATAAAAAATTATAATTTAATACATACAAAGGGATCTGCTAGCAGAAACAGTATTTTGTTAACAAATAACTTTTGTTGTTGCAGTTTTACAGCCAATTTCCTGCAATTCTACACATTTTGCAATGACTTATGTCTTAAGCCATGTTAACATGATATCTGAGTTAGAGTGACAAAATCAATGGGGGCCCGGCTGGTAATTCGGCCGTGATTAGTACAAGTTTAGATAACTGGCTGGACTCATTTACCAATGTAAAAATATTTAACTGACATGGGCTAACTGAGTGACTGTCAATGAGTGGCATACTGTATAACAAGAGGGAAACTGCTGATGCACAACCAAGTTTAGAAATTGCACCTTATCTATTCTACTATTCTCACTCTTAACAGTTGAGACTGAGTGAGTTCCTAAAATCTCTCTATATATTTATTTGTTTAATTCATATCTATGCTCATATCTATACTGAACAAAAATATAAACGCAACATGTAAAGTGTTGGTCCCATGTTTCATGAGCTGAAATAAAAGATCCCAGATATCTTCCGTACGCACAAAAAGTTTATTTCTCTGAAATTTTGTCCACATATTTGTTTACATCCCTGTTAGTGAGCATTTCTCATTTGCCAAGATAATCCAGCCACCTGACAGGTGTGGCATATCAAGAATCTGATTAAATGGCATGATCATTACATAGGTGCAGCTTGTGCTGGGGACAATAAAAGGTCACTTTAAAATGTGCAGTTGTCACACAACACATACCACAGATATCTCAAGTTTTGAGGGAGCCTGCAATTGACATGCTGACTGCAGGATTGTCCACCAGAGCTGTTGACAGAGCATTGAACGTTCATTTCTCTACCATAAGCCACCTCCATCATTTTAGAGAATTTGGCAGCACGTCCAACTGGCCTCACAACCGCAGACCACGTGTTACCACGCCAGCCCAGAACCTCCACATCCGGCTTCTTCACCTTCTTCACCCGGACAGCTGATGAAACTCAGGAGTATTTCTGTCTGTAATAAAGCCCTTTTGTGGGGGAAAGTTCATTATGATTGGCTTGGGCCAGCTCCCCAGTGGGTGGGCCTGGCTCCTAAGTGGTTGGGCCAATGCCCCCCCAGGCCCACCCATGGCTGCGCCCCTGCCCAGTCATGTGAAATCCATAGATCAGGGCCTAATGAATTTATTTCAATTGACTGATATCCTTATAGGTACTGTAACTCAGTAAAATCATTGAAATTGTTGCACGTTGCGTTGATATTTTTTGTTTAGTATAGCTATGGACCTGACAGCTTTGTCCTGTGTTTCAATCCAACAAATCCAAAAAATAAGAACGACAAACTATTCACAAAAAAATGATGTAAACCTAGCACAGAGCAATTTCAACATTGCTATAGATTTTACATATATACACTTTAAAGATTACCACCAGTAATTCCTGCTTCAAGGCTTACTCTTTTCCCCAGGAGAGGGTAGAGATTTACATTTAAACTGGATTACTGTTTTATTATCTTCCTTACTGCTCTGCTCTTCTCCTCTGCTAATTGTTTCCTTACGATAGAGGGCTTTGTTTATGCGTTGGTGGAGCAGGAAATTCTCAATTTCCCATTTTCTCTCCTGTACTGCAGTATAAATTACACAGACAGGCCTGTTCACACCAACAGTATGGTTAACATTGTAATGTGCTAGACAGTCCTCCATAGATTGCTGAAATACCTGCATCTCTTGATCCATGATGTATATCTCTTTGTGCGCACTAGGGGTTTGTTAGAAAGGGAATGGGGTTATTTTAGAATACTTTAGACTATTGAGATATTACCCACTCTCATAATGATTTTGACCTCCGACCTCTAAAGTATTACAGCTGGTAACAGGTCACTTCCTGCCCCACGTCCTCCATGTACTGGCTCAGTTGCATTCTAGACTTCTGCTCCTTTCCTTAGAGAGATGGATTACGTTGTCCAAACTCCCTAGTCCCTAGACGCTGATCTTAGGTCAGTTTAGTAGCCCCTACCCTAATGGTTAAATTTGGCTTTGGGTAGGCCTAGCTGATCCTAGATCTGTGTATGCTTATCAGCAATCCCGACTACCCATAGTGAGATAGGAGACTTCCATCCCACTCAGTCAGTGACGTCCATCTCCTCTCTCAGCCCAGACGTTTCAATCACTCTGATCTAATCTGCACAGCTGCAGGGAATCCAAGGAAAACCTATTATTCTCACTAGCTGGTCTAAATAGAAAAAAAAACAGAATTTCCTCCAGGCGGCCCAGTGCGTTGCAGTGCGGACCTCTCTTGCGTCAACAGGAGATAAGCCAGGGCTGCTAATCCTTTAGGAATCCAGGGATAAAAGGCTGGTTATCAGCAGCTGATTGGGGCTGCTCGCCCCACCCTCCATCCCTGTCTGTGTCCCTGCTCAGAGACCACTACGTATAGGTCAGGTGAGAGAGAGTCTGGAGTCTGGGAACATGACGGGGGGTGTGTGTGTGTGTGTGTCTATATGTTTGCGGATACAAACGTCCTTGTCCATGTTTCTTTCTGACACACACATTAACTTATCAGAGAGGTGAGAGAAAGCGAGAACAAGTTGGATCCTAGTGGACCACATCTAATCACTCATCTTCCATCTCCTCCACATCAATTTTCTGGTCACTCTCTCTCTTTATAGAGCAGATTTTCACCTGACCTTCATCACGACTATAGCGATCACTGAAGTAGCCAGGGATGGATTCCTACCGCCTGCAAACACGCAGAGGAAAGAAGCAGAATTCCATCCAAGACCTCTATACCAGGCGGTGTCAGAGGAAGACCCTAAAATTGTTCAAAGACTCCAGCCACCCAAGTCATAGACTGCTCTCTCTGCTACCGCACGGCAAGCTGTACGAATGCACCAAGTCTGGAACCAACAGGACCCTGAACAGCTTATATCCCCAAGCCATAAGACTGCTAAATAGTTAACCAAATAGCTACCTGGGCTATTTGCATTGACCCGTTTTAACTCATCACATACGCTGCGGCTACTGTTTACTATTGTTCACTTTATTCGTAGTTATATGTACATATCTACTTCAATTACCTCATACCCCTGCACATCGACTCGGTACTGGTACCTCTTTTATATAGCCACGTTATCGTTACTCATTGTGTATCTATTAATACTTTTATTATGTGTTTTAATTTTCTATTATTTCTCTACTTTCTTTCTCTCTGCATTGTTGGGAATTGCCCGTAAGCATTTCACTGTTAGTCCACACCTGTTGTTATCGAAGCATGTAGTTAATACCCTTTTATTTGATATGTCACTTAGGTTGGCCATTTAAACTGGGTAAATATTGAAGAGTTGCGTTTGTTGTTTTTGTGAATTTTTTTAAATCATGGCCTTAGCTGCTCTTGTATCCTTTACCAAATGCCAGTGAAATTGTGACTCAATGAATGAATATGACATATTGTCAGTGGAAGAAATAACTATGCACAAAGCCAAGACGTCTGGTTTTGATTATGGAGGACATTGGACAATAATGCCAGCAGTTGCATATGTGTTGGCGGGTGGACACCTGTGAGCTGTGGCGGATTTAGGTATAGGCGACATGGGCAGCCTATACCTAAAGGGGGGGGGGGGTTCTCCTAGGGAACCATACAAGCTAGAACCGCCACTGCCTGTGAGTGAGTCTGCACTGAGGAAACCTGAAACCGAGTCAACTGCATGTTTTCAATTATTTCATATGATGAACTGGAACATTTCAGATCTGGAGAGAACAAACGTGTTATTGAAGCGCAACGTTAGAGAAGCCTGAGCTAGAAAACGCTCTATTCAAATCGCCGGTGTGTGTTCATAACCCCAAATGATCTGATTTTCATCACTCTGTGTTTACAGCCAGAGGCTATTGCCAAGGGAGTGACGACCCAATCAGTTTCCCCATCAACCCATGAAATAAAGTCCCTAATAAGGGCAGGAGCCATCCATGCAGCAGGCATGCCGACTGATGAATAAACCACACACACACACACACACACGCAAAACCTCAATATCCATCCATGCCATTCATCAACATGTAAATCAAACCATTTTCATAACTGACCAAAACAAAAACCTTTGAACATGGTTAGATTGGGGCCAACTGGTGGTATTAGAGTTGTGGATTGGGAGATAGGGGAGGTAGTAGGAAATGAGGGTAGATCCCAGCTTAAAGACTGATCAGCATTTACACATACATGCTCATGTGCACACGCACACACACACACACACTAAACCAGACTGTACTTGAGAAGGGGGAGGGTGATATCAAGACTCATCAGCATTGTGTGTTTGACTAAAAGCCCTTATAGTCATCCTGGCATGGAGCCGCAGAATCATTCGACTCTCTGGTTGCTTTGAACATTATGCTAATTGCAACACCTGATTGGTATTCAGTATCATCGCTTGTTTATCCCACAACAACAAGAATAGATGACATGCTCTACAGTCAGGAGAACTTACCTTGCCACAAAGGAAATATGCGGCCTGCACTTTTATTCAATAGATTTATTAAATGTATTCACATATATTCTTCTTCGACATTTCCCACCGGGCACACACTGGTTTAAATCAATGTTGTTTCCACGTAATTTCAATGAAATGATGTTGAACTAACGTGGAATAGACGTTGAATTAACATCTATGCCTAGTGGGATGGCTCTTCTGAAAAGGAGATTCCTATCTCAATGGGACTCACCTGGTTAAATAACCGATGGATATAAAGTATAAAATGTCAATTTATGTGTACTCGTTCTTATCAAAAAGCATTCTAGAGATTTACATTCTAGAAAAGGATGTAGCAATCACAGGAACATACTATTGGGATATATATATATATATAGAGAGAGAGAGAGAGATAGAGAGAGAGAGAGAGAGAGAGAGATATATATAGACATACACACACACACATATATCACACACACACAGTAGCAGTCAAAAGTTTAGACACACCTTATTCCAGGGTTTTTCTTTATTTTACTATTTTCTACATTGTAGAATAATAGTGAAGACATCAAAACTATGAAATAACACATATGGAAACATGTAGTAACCAAAAAAGTGTTAAACAAATCTAAATCTAAATATCTATCTATCTATCTATATCTATATCTATATATAATCTGTTTTACGCCCAAAAGGCTAAATGCTAAGGTTACTGACACAGAATGAGTTGGATTTGTGTTTGAAAACCTTGTCCCAGAAGGCTTTGGGAGAGATAAAGCAGAGGTCAAAGGACATGTAAGGATATTTATCTATTGTTATGTTCTTATTCTTTAGCTAAGAGGATTTATGAAGATTATCACTCTCTCTAATGGCAGTTTAGGAACCACTGCATGCTGACTATGAACATCATGAGTTCAGAGGACACTAGATAGATTTGTATTACTCTCAAAGTTGCCACTTCTATGGAGGGATTATGTCAAGTTCAGGTTCAAGTTACATAACAAAACAGCATATGACAAAAGGGCAGCACAGCAAAATATCCTCACATCGGATGTATGGGACTTTCATCCATGCAATATCAAATAGAACATGATAAGGAATAGCAATATTTGATTGAATGAAGAAGAGATTGTCGTGTCAATGCTCAGTATGCCATTTCATCCGTTAGGAAAGTGTCACGTCCTGACCAGTAAAGGGGTTATTTGTTATTATAGTTTGGTCAGGACGTGGCAGGGGGTATTTGTTTTATATGGTTTTGAGTGTGTGTTTATGTAGAGGGGCGTTTTATTTATGTTTCCGGGGTTTTTGGTTTAGTTCTATGTTGTACAGTTCTATGTCTGTTTCTAGGGTGTTTATTTCTATGTTAAGTATTTGGGATTGGGGCCTTCAATTGGAGGCAGCTGGTTATCATTGCCTCTGATTGAAGGTCCTATAATTAGCAGTTTGTTTGTTTTGGGGATTGTGGGAGATTGTTCTTTGTATTGCTGTGTGAGCCTACAAGACTGTTTGTCGTCCGTTCATCATTTTCTTGTTTTGTTTCGTGTTTAATAAAAATGAGCATTCACATACCCGCTGCGCCTTGGTCCATCCGTTACGACGACCGTGACAGAAAGTATAATCTTGTGTTGTTTTTTACTTTGTGAATATAAGCGTGAATACCTGAGCAATCATAACCTCCTAGTGTGGGAAACACAGGAAACAGCCAAAATAGATGTACTGTATGTTGTCAAAATAAGTAGCAAATTGTAGTTATAAAGGAGTTTCAGTCCAGGACGATTGTCTCAATGTGTCTTGAGAAAGTTCGGAAGATAACAAGCTTTGATCTCATCCCATTTCTGTTCAACAGAGGACATGTTCAACATTTCCGTTCCTTTCCCATCAACAGCCAGCCAGGGCGGCATTCCCAGTTTTTCCACAGTCAGTCCTAGCCAGGATCAGTAAGAGAAGGTCCAGAAATGTCAACGTTGTCTAGCACTGGTGATGTCATCATCAGTTGACATGGAGTTTGATGGTTTGGGACAGATAAAAACACTAGACTTTCCCTCAGGACGTTAATGGTCTAGTCCACAGGGAGACGTCTTTACCTCATTTGCACACACTGTATATAGACTTTTTCTCTATTGTGTTATTGACTGTATGTTTGTTTATTCCATGTGTAACTCTGTTGTTGTTTGTGTCTCACTGCTTTGCTTTATCTTGGCCAGGTCGCAGTTGTAAATGAGAACTTGTTCTCAACTAGCCTACCTGGTTAAATAAAGGTGAAATAAAACATAAAAATGGGACTGGGACAGAGATTTCAGCTGCTAAAGGACCTGATCCAAACAGACCACTTTATAACGTGGCTCAGTTAGTAGAACATGGTGCTTGCTATGCCAGGGTTGTGGGTTCGATTCCCATAGGGGACCAGAACGAAAATGTATACACTCACTACTTACTGTAAGTTGCTCTGGATAAGAGTGTCTGCTACATGACTAAAATGTAAAAACATTCAAGTGGAGTTCTATTGTCAATTCAGGAAATTAATTGAAAATTCAATATTTAAAGAGTGTTGAATTCCATTTATTGTATTGGAATTTCAGCTTGTCCCTGAGCCTAAACAGACAAACATTCTATAAAGTCAAAAACATCCCATATCATCTCAGCTGAGGTGCCACTTGTGGACACGTACCATAAGTGTTTGGAGGGACATTTGTCATGCAATGTTTTGACAAAGCATCTTGATGGCTTCTTATGACAATAACCAAACATAGACACCTCACACATACTGTAATTTGCAGTACTTATTGTAAGTTTGATTTATGGGGTGTGGATATACTCTATATTTCACAATTTTAGGCAGATTCAGTTTCCATGGAGCTGGCAGATCCCCGATTAATTAGGTGATGTCCTCATTAATCAATGTTTGAGCTAATGAGAAGTGATCACAGTTGTGATTGGCTGACCCTTGAGCTGGCCAATTTAAACAGCTAGTTCATATTGATGTGACTCTTGAGTAAAAAAAAACTCAAAAACAGGGCCCATATTTAGGACTGCTGATCTAGGATGTTTTTTTCATTTTATATCGTAATTAATAAGATGATATGGAGCGGGATGATCTGATCCTAGATCAGCAAACTTTCTCTGAGATGCTTTTTGAATACCAGTGAACTATTGTGTCCCTTAGCACTTTAAATTTAAGACAATTTTTTGGTGCAACCTGGTCTCACAGCATTTATTCTGTACATAAATCCAAGACGCTCCATTTAGTACGACATGTTATGGTATGTATTAATTTGTGGATGTCCATGACCCATTTCGTTTGATATGTTACGATAGGTTAAAAGGTTAAGATTAGGGTTAGGATTAGGGGAAGGGTTAGCGAAAAGGGTTAAGCTTAGGGGAAGGGTTAGCTAAAAAGGTTAAGGTTAGGGTTAGAGTTAGATAACATGCTAAGTAGTTGTAAAGTAGATAAAAAGTAGTAAGTAGTTGAAGAATTGCTAATTAACAAAAATGCTATAGTCGTCCATGATGAGAATTGAAATCACAGCCTTTGGGTTGCTATACAATAACATTATATTCCCACCCATCCACCCTGATTTTGTCTTAAGTGTCCATCTGTTATAAGTAACCCTAACAAACGTAACATATCATACTAATTAGTGTCCCAGATTTACGTTTACTATGTTACGTCTAGTATATGAAACCAGGCTATTTTGTGACACATATACAACACACTCTAAATCACCTTTTCACCTGCATTTCCCAAAAGCAAAAGCCTCATTTACTATCTCAGTAATCTTCAAATGGGATGTCTGAAATGTCATCCCATAACCTACAGATGTAAGATCTTAACTTGAGCCAGTTTGTTAAAGCAGGAAAGTAATCCTGCAGCAACAGGAAATGTGAATTATTATTTGGATATAATTAATTATAATTAAATGGACATGTTTGTAGGGGATGATAAAATAAAATATAAATATAAGTGGAAATTACAAACTTTAGAAGCCTTTTTAAACTTAGAATACACTACAAAATTTGAATTTACTGCAGTGTTGGAAAATTCTCAGCCACAAAAGTGTGATCAAATTAAGATCCTACATCTCTATATAATGTACTACTTCTGGCCAGAACTCTGGCCAAAAGTAATGCACTGTATATGAAATAGGTTGCCATTTCAGCCACAGCCACAGTCCAACACTGTGAGAAAGTCCAGTCTCTGGCCTGGATGGCAGTAGTAATGAGTTGATAAAGTTTATAACAGCCCCCAGGACATTTACAGGCTGTTATGAAGCCGTAAAACTTCATACCTAGTGGACAGCCTGTCCACCCAGGGTACTCACTCTTGCGCAAGAGAGAGCGCAAGAGTGAGAGAGAGAGCGAGAAAGACAACAAGAGCGAGAGAGAGAGCAAGAAAGAGGGAGACAACAAGAGAGAGCGAGAGAGAGCAAGAGTGAGAGAGCGCGAGAGAGAGAGTGCGTGAGAGAGAGAAAAAGCAAACGAGTCAATATAACTGTGCCAGATTTGATAAACATCAAACCCAGCTCATTGCCGCCAGTCATACAGCAACAGTCATAAAGCTCTCAGTCTCAAGACAGTGTTAAGTTAGGTCCTATGTGGGAACCCTCTCTCTGCACCTGCCATCTATCACCTCTCTGTGTACAGTGATCACTCTGAGAATCATATAAAACACAAAAGCCCAATAAACCATGGCACTAATCAAAGCTGCTACCGACACAAAGTCATCCAGTACCGGTACTCCCAGCTTCACTAGAATAGAACTGGAAAGCTTTGGGCCGAACAGTGACGGGGGGGGGGGGGGGGGGGAGCAACAATATTACAAGCTAATTAATTAGCTATAGATTTGGACTTAGTTTAAACCTTGTCATTCACTCCAATGACAATAAATGGCTTAACAATTCATTGAGTAAACCTACAAGTTGGCTGCGGTTCACCATTCATGTTTAAAACAAGGTTGTTCTAGCATTTGTAGAACACACAGAGCACGCGCGCACACGCACACACACAAAATAACAAAAAGGAATGCAGAATCCTCCTGGCTCTTGTTATTAGGTCAGTGTAGCCCCCAGGCAGTAGCTCCCGTATGTGGATGGGAGGAGAGGGGAAGAGAGGCAGGCAGAGCAGAGGACAGTAAACGGCTGTGTTTGACACTCATCGTTATTGAAGGGGAGCATGTTCCCCAGACATCACAGCTCTGCTGACAGCTGCTCCCTCTCTCCTCCCGTCTCTGACTGACCTTACCCAGCACTAATGTATGCATGGACGCGGGCGGACACACACACACACACAACTTGTTTTGGTGAAAGGAGCTATAGGAGGATGGGCTCATTATAATGGCTGGAATAGAATTAATGGAACGCAGTCAAACATGTGGTTTCCGTATACTTGGTGTTTGATACGGATCCATTCATTCCATTTCAGCCATTACAATGAGCCCATCCTCCTATAGTTCATTCCACCAGCCTCCTCTGGTTGACACACTTCTCTCCCTCCCCCCATTTCCCTGGGTGCCTTCTTTAAAAGCATTCAGCACAGGAGGGTGTCCTAACAGTAGGTCCTACAGCACACACAGTCCTATACGCTGCTGTAAGGGTCCTTAGTATCGCTCGGTCTTTGGTGTGGGCTCTCTGGGCTACATCAGTCCTGGGTGACTGCTCTTAACACAAGGTAAGCAACTGCAAACTGTCCGGCCTCTGTTCCCTAGCCAAATGCATCTGTGACGCAGCCAAAAGTGGAAATGAAGTATGAAAGCTCCGGTCCCACGGGGGGGAACATATTGACTGTAACACCGCATTGTTTTTATGCAAATTGAATTTCCTAATCAATGGCGGTAATTAGGGGTTAGAGTTGGGAGCCCTGGGATACAGACAGGCATGTAAGGTCTGCGGTTTGCCTGGTGTCATCTTAACCTGCGAGGGCTATGAGACGTGACGCAATGGTCATTGCTCCCCTGCAAATCTAAATATTATCACAACGGGAATCTCCTGATTAGATGAAGGATGGATAATCATAAAACACTTTCTCCATTCAGTTGGAGTCAGTATGTGGACACAAAACAAACAGCCTAAGATGCAAGAGTGCCAGGGCTGGTTTCCCTCACTCTCCTCCCAGGTTAGAAATGGCATCTGACTAAGAAGAGATAAGGTCAGGCCTCTCCTCTTCAGTCCAGATCCACAATAATAATCCTGACTCATAGTTATTACGTAACTAAAAGAGATGGACTGATCGATAGAGATGGGAGAGAGGGGGAGTGAGAGAAAGAGAGAGGAGAGTGATATAGAGAGGGGACAAGTTTTCATCTCAGCTCTTAGCGCTGCCCAGTGTGTGTGTGTGAGCCTTGGAGCACATTTCTACCTGAGTGGTCCAGACAAAGACCTCTCCAGCATCACTCTAAACCGCCCCCTACCTCCTCATACATAATTATAGCCATAAACGTATACTTAACAGACACTTAACATAGTTATCGAATCTACAACAGCAGGACAACCTTAAACGAACCGTTCTCTTAAATGTGACGTAAAAATGCAATTATCTAAACTTAAATGATTCCCATTTACAGTACAACGAGCCATACCACCCTTCCTTCATTATCAACACACCATCATATACTTAAAAGGTCTATCTGTATGTTATTCATAATGTCTTCTAAATATAAGTACTCGGCCTCTGTGTCACGTGTACACCGGTCGCATGAGGATTAGACTACTGCATTATAATGGAACACTGCTTGCGTGTGACTGCCTCTCTTCTCTGTCAGCAGAACTCGTTCTCACTGGAGGGATCTTCAGGGATCACAATCACACAAGTAAACAATTTCAACACCCATCTCATGAGTTGAGCCCTCCACAAATCTTTGATGGAGGACCTGAAGCATTTACATAACTCATGAGAGCGAAGGAGGACGAAGATGAAGAGAAGGAGGAAGAGGAAGTGGTGGAGGAAGGAGAAATATTTGGTGTTTTTTTCGCTGTGGGTAGCAAAAAATGTTTTGCCGCACTACAGATGGCTATATCGGTCTGCTAACACAGGAATAGTAAAGTTTTATTTCTTTATTAATATATACAACGGCTTCGGAAAGTATTCAGACCTCTTGACTTTTTCCACATTTTATTACGTTACAGCCTTATTCTAAAATTCATTAAATCGTTCCCCCCCCCCTCAACCTACACACGTTACCCTATTTTTGCAAATTCATTACAAATAAAAAAATAAATATCATATTTACATAAGTATTCAGACCATTTACTCAGTACTTTGTTGAAGCACCTTTGGCAGCGATTACAGCCTTGAGTCTTATTGGGTATGACGCTCCAAGCTTGGCACACTTGTATTTGGGGAGTTACTCCCATTCTACTCTGCAGATCATCTCAAGCTCTGTCAGGTTGGATGGGGAGTGTTACTGCACAGATATTTTCAGGTCACTCCAGAGATGTTCGATCAGGTTCAAGTCCGAGCTCTGGCTGGGCCACTCAAGGACATTCAGAGACTTGTCCCGAAGCCACTCCTGTGTTGTCTTGGTGTGTGCTTAGGGTCGTTGTTCTGTTGGAAGGTGAAGCTTCACCCCAGTCTGAGGTCCTGAGCGCTCTGGAGCAGGTTTTCATCAAGTATCTCTGTACTTAGATCCGTTCATCTTTCCCTCAATCCTGACTAGTCTCCCAGTCCCTGCCGCTGAAAAATATCCCTACAGCATTATGCTGCCACCACCATGCTTCACCGTTGGGATGGTGCCAGACTTCCTCCAGACGTGTCGCTTAGCATTCAGGCCAAAGAGTTCAATCTTGGTTTCATCAGACCAGAGCATCTTGTTTCTCATGTTCTGAGAATGGAGTTTGCCAAAAGGCACCTAAACAAACTGTCTGTCATGTGCCTTTTACTGAGAAGTGGCTTCCGTCTGGCCACTCTTCCATAAAGGCCTGATTGGTGTAGTGCTACAGAGATGGTAGCACTGTCAACTGTGGGACCTTATATAGACAGGTGCGTGTCTTTCCAACTCATGTCCAATCAATTGAATCTACCACAGGTGGACTCCAATCAAGTTGTAGAAACATCATAAGGATTATTAATGGAACAGGAATCACCTGAGCTCAATTTCGAGTGTCATAGCAAAGGATCTGAATACTTACGTAAATAAGGTATTTCTGTTATTTATTTTTAATACATTTGCAAAAAATTCCTGCATTCCAGGTGACTACCTCATGAAGCTGGTTGAGAGAATGCCAAGAGTGTTATTTGATAGTTTTGATGTCTTCACTATTATTTTACTATGTAGAAAATAGTATAAAATAAAGAAAAACCCTTGAATGAGTAGGTGTCCAAACTTTTGACTGGTATTATATACACTGCTCAAAAAAATAAAGGGAACACTTAAACAACACAATGTAACTCCAAGTCAATCACACTTCTGTGAAATCAAACTGTCCACTTAGGAAGCAACACTGATTGACAATAAATTTCACATGCTGTTGTGCAAATGGAATAGACAACAGGTGGAAATTATAGGCAATTAGCAAGACACCCCCAATAAAGGAGTGGTTCTGCAGGTGGTGACCACAGACCACTTCTCAGTTCCTATGCTTCCTGGCTGATGTTTTGGTCACTTTTGAATGCTGGCGGTGCTTTCACTCTAGTGGTAGCATGGGACGGAGTCTACAACCCACACAAGTGGCTCAGGTAGTGCAGCTCATCCAGGATGGCACATCAATGCGAGCTGTGGCAAGAAGGTTTGCTGTGTCTGTCAGCGTAGTGTCCAGAGCATGGAGGCGCTACCAGGAGACAGGCCAGTACATCAGGAGACGTGGAGGAGGCCGTAGGAGGGCAACAACCAAGCAGCAGGACCTCTACCTCCGCCTTTGAGCAAGGAGGAGCACTGCCAGAGCCCTGCAAAATGACCTCCAGCAGGCCACAAATGCGCATGTGTCTGCTCAAACGGTCAGAAACAGACTCCATGAGGGTGGTATAAGGGCCCGACGTCCACAGGTGGGGGTTGTGCTTACAGCCCAACACCGTGCAGGACGTTTGGCATTTGCCAGAGAACACCAAGATTGGCAAATTCGCCACTGGCGCCCTGTGCTCTTCGCAGATGAAAGCAGGTTCACACTGAGCACGTGACAGACGTGACAGAGTCTGGAGACGCCGTGGAGATCGTTCCGCTGCCTGCAACATCCTCCAGCATGACCGGTTTGGCGGTGGGTCAGTCATGGTGTGGGGTGGCATTTCTTTGGGGGGCCGCACAGCCCTCCATGTGCTCGCCAGAGGTAGCCTGACTGCCATTAGGTACTGAGATGAGATCCTCAGACCCCTTCTGAGACCATATGATGGTGCGGTTGGCCCTGGGTTCCTCCTAATGCAAGACAATGCTAGACCTCATGTGGCTGGAGTGTGTCAGCAGTTCCTGCAAGAGGAAGGCATTGATGCTATGGACTGGCCGCCCGTTCCCCAGACCTGAATCCAATTGAGCACATCTGGGACATCATGTCTCGCTCCATCCACCAACGCCACGTTGCACCACAGACTGTCCAGGAGTTGGCGGATGCTTTAGTCCAGGTCTGGGAGGAGATCCCTCAGGAGACCATCCGCCACCTCATCAGGAGCATGCCCAGGCGTTGTAGGGAGGTCATACAGGCACGTGGAGGTCACACACATTACTGAGCCTCATTTTGACTTGTTTTAAGGACATTACATCAAAGTTGGATCAGCCTGTAGTGTGGTTTTCCACTTTAATTTTGAGTGTGACTCCAAATCCAGACCTCCATGGGTTGATAAATTGGATTTCCATTGATTATTTTTGTGTGATTGTTGTCAGCACATTCAACTATGTAAAGAAGAAAGTATTTAATAAGATTATTTCTTTCATTCAGATCTAGGATGTGCTGTTTAAGTGTTCCCTTTATTTTTTGGAGCTGTGTATATATATATATATATTTTTTTTAGGGGGTGCACCCTTAGCCCCCTTACTTCCCGCGGCTATGGAGAGGTGCAGGTGTGAGGAGAAGGAGGAGTCAGGGATGGTGAAGGAGATGGAAATCGAGGGGAAGGTGGATGAGGTTCTTTTGGAGTACCATGAATACTACAAGGACACAGCTGGAAGAGAGACACCATACCCTGTTCCAAAATACCACCCCACTCTGACACACACACACACACACACACACACACACACACACACACACACACACACACACACACACAGCGGGCAGGAGGATAGGAAAAGCCTGGTCCATTTAGTCATCATCCTTATCGAGCGAATCTGTGGCACAGCCATTACTGCCACACTCCACCCAGAACACTGTCTCTCGCTGCCACCAAAATGCCACCCCATTCCCTACATAGCACACATTTTTTTAAAGTAGTGCACTATGTGGGGAATAGGTTGCCATTTGGGACACAGACCGTGCCAGAACCAGGTGAAACCGATCAAATGACCTTGATTCGTAATGGATGGACCCAGCAGTGATCACCATGTCCTGGATAAAAGCCTTGGGGCTTTTCACCGAACTAAGTCCCCAGCAGTTCTAGGGATTATTCTGGATCTGTAAGAGCTCATTTAATGGGACAGCGTGTGTGGACAGGATTCATACAGGATAGAATTATATATAGACTATCCAAATATGTGGCTCTAAGTAGCTCTATCCATAGGTAAAAGGGTTGTCATTGAGCTTCTAATATAATCCTGATGCATGTTGAGTAGGTGGTTTTTGTATGTTACGTTACATCAGAGTTGCATTATGTGATGAGACAATGAGAAAGAATTGGAGCATATGGCAGTCAGTCAGTCAGTCAGTCAGTCAGTCCAACATGATCAGTGTGTCTCTTTTGCTTGATAAGTGCAGCTGCATCGCACTTGAAAAAATACTATACTGCTCAACAAAAATAAAGGGAATACTTAAACAACACATCCTAGATCTGAATGAAAGAAATAATCTTATTAAATACTTTTTTCTTTACATAGTTGAATGTGCTGACAACAAAATCACACAAAAATAATCAATGGAAATCCAATTTATCAACCCATGGAGGTCTGGATTTGGAGTCACACTCAAAATTAAAGTGGAAAACCACACTACAGGCTGATCCAACTTTGATGTAATGTCCTTAAAACAAGTCAAAATGAGGCTCAGTAGTGTGTGTGGCCTCCACGTGCCTGTATGACCTCCCTACAATGCCTGGGCATGCTCCTGATGAGGTGGCGGATGGTCTCCTGAGGGATCTCCTCCCAGACCTGGAATAAAGCATCCGCCAACTCCTGGACAGTCTGTGGTGCAACGTGGCGTTGGTGGATGGAGCGAGACATGATGTCCCAGATGTGCTCAATTGGATTCAGGTCTGGGGAACGGCGGGCCAGTCCATAGCATCAATGCCTTCCTCTTGCAGGAACTGCTGACACACTCCAGCCACATGAGGTCTAGCATTGTCTTGCATTAGGAGGAACCCAGGGCCAACCGCACCAGCATATGGTCTCACAAGGGGTCTGAGGATCTCATCTCGGTACCTAATGGCAGTCGGGCTACCTCTGGCGAGCACATGGAGGGCTGTGCGGCCCCCCAAAGAAATGCCACCCCACACCATGACTGACCCACCACCAAACCGGTCATGCTGGAGGATGTTGCAGGCAGCAGAACGTTCTCCACAGCGTCTCCAGACTCTGTCACGTCTGTCACGTGCTCAGTGTGAACCTGCTTTCATCTGTGAAGAGCACAGGGCGCCAGTGGCGAATTTGCCAATCTTGGTGTTCTCTGGCAAATGCCAAACGTCCTGCACGGTGTTGGGCTGTAAGCACAACCCCCACCTGTGGACGTCGGGCCCTCATACCACCCTCATGGAGTCCGTTTCTGACCGTTTGAGCAGACACATGCACATTTGTGGCCTGCTGGAGGTCATTTTGCAGGGCTCTGGCAGTGCTCCTCCCGCTCCTCCTTGCACAAAGGCGGCGGTAGCGGTCCTGCTGCTGGGTTGTTGCCCTCCACCGGCCTCCTCCACGTCTCCTGATGTACTGGCCTGTCTTCCTGGTAGCGCCTCCATGCTCTGGACACTACGCTGACAGACACAGCAAACCTTCTTGCCACAGCTCGCATTGATGTGCCATCCTGGATGAGCTGCACTACCTGAGCCACTTGTGTGGGTTGTAGACTCCGTCCCATGCTACCACTAGAGTGAAAGCACCGCCAGCATTCAAAAGTGACCAAAACATCAGCCAGGAAGCATAGGAACTGAGAAGTGGTCTGTGGTCACCACCTGCAGAACCACTCCTTTATTGGGGGTGTCTTGCCAATTGCCTATAATTTCCACCTGTTGTCTATTCCATTTGCACAACAGCATGTGAAATTTATTGTCAATCAGTGTTGCTTCCTAAGTGGACAGTTTGATTTCACAGAAGTGTGATTGACTTGGAGTTACATTGTGTTGTTTAAGTGTTCCCTTTATGTTTTTGAGCAGTGTATATTATACTATGGTTTAAACCTATAGTATTCAATGTAGTGTTTTTGCAGACTTTACTGTAGTATTTTTGCAGACTATAGTATTTACAGTAGTGTTTTTGCAGACATTACTGTAGTGTTTCTGTTTTATTATCTTTGACATAGAAGTGGTGGCTTTCTCCTTCAGGAAATCTACTGGAGAAATACTAAAAGAACACATTTTCCATAACCTGTAGGTATGACTTGGGTCTGAACAGATAACTCAGAGCTTGCTCTTTTCTATAACCTGTAGGGAACACAATATATGGTATATACTTGGCATGTAGGTTTCTCACTTATTGGTGGCACAAATTGCGATATGGGGGAGGGGAATGGGAAGGGTATATGCTAATGAAATACTGTAGTATTTACTATAGTTAAAGTGTTTTGTTTCTGTGGACATTACTGTAGTATTTACTACAGTGTTTTTTGTCTTCTGGATAATACTGTAGTACTTACTATAGTATTGTATAGTATACTACAACATTCCATTCTATAGAAAGTACTATACATGATCAAGGGATACTACCGTGTATAGTATTCTAAAGTGTACTACAGTTTACTATAGAATTCTATATTAAGTACTGTAGTATCATATAGTAAACTGTAGTATTTTCATGTGGGATGGTAGCCGCCATCTTGTTTTCCCCTATTAGTGTCATGTTATGGTGAAGAAGAACAACAACACTAACATGAGGGGACAGAGCATATTACTGACTGTGGAGAATGTAAAAAAACACAGCATTCAGAAGACAATGACCTCAGGTCTGGGCCAACTGGCTCTGACAGCATACTTAACTGTCTGAATTAAAAGAGCAGTAGGTGAGTTCTGATCCACATTGACTGGTTTTATGTATCCACTTAATGTCTCATGGGGTTTGAATAATGAGGCAGGTTAAGAAACACATGCACATGCAAACGCACACCACCTCGATGCCTCCAACATCTCAATCCCTCCAACATCATTTGGCAGTGCACTCTGCTTTCCAGAGCAGGGCTGTGAAACCGGGAGGCCGGTTTCACAGCTCATAAAAGCAGATTTGTGAATTTGCTGTGAGCCAGAGTCTGCAGCCACTGTTAAAAAGAGAGGAAAGAAGAGCTTTTATTGTCTGAAGCATTAGAGAGCCGGACCTCTACCAAAATGAAAACAATTATAGTCCCACTCCCTCCCTCAGTACTGACAAACACTCTTTCTGCTCTGTGAAATGGCTCCTGGACAATACAGTGGAAACAGAGAAATAAACATTCCTCACCAGAGAGGGTTTATGAGAAAATGTTAACCAGTCGGTAACTAGTGATACGGCTCCCAAAAAAACAACTACAACTAGAAATAGTGGAAAGAAGTTGTGTTTTTTTTTTAAAGGTGGTTGACAAAAAGTAAAGGCAGAGCACTTTTACTGTGTTCTTCAATATTAACAAGCTACCTCAGAATGTGAAGTCTGTGTGTGTCTGTGGGTACGTGCGTTTTGGGAATTGCACTCAAACCCCAGGAGACTGCAGACAAGCTGTTTTCATTTACATGGAATCGGCCCCTGAAGAGAGCTGTGATGGGGCCAAAATATGTTCCATAACCTCCTCTTCTCCTCCAGGGGAAAAATACAGTATGCTTAACTAAGCCCCATCATACACACAGAGTAGAGAACTGTATGACACACAAAGCAGACTCATCACAGCCCAGTCATTACACACTCCCAGTAGTGCATGATCCGGTACTGGGGTCAGCTTCAACGATGTGAGAAAATAATGAACACACTGTCCATGGCATCCATCTCTTCTGTTCAAGCTAAGACTCTGCTTTTAGAATGTATAAAAGTCCACAAGAATTTCAAAGCATGCCTGTCATCCAAGGGACATTATTGAGAGGATGAAAGAGGGAACGAGAGGGAGGGGAAAGAGGGAAGGAGAGGGAATATCTGATGAAAAAAAGAGGACATGTCCTGAGAATGGTACTGCAAGCCCATCCAGGGCCAGAGAGCAAGAAAGAGTATCAGTGGAGTTTTATGAAACATCTGGGAGTCATCAGGAATAAAGAGAGTAGAACACTGGACTCAGCTGTTTCACCATGTTCCTCTTTCTCCCTTCCTCCCTCGCTCTCTGTCTTCGTCGTCTTCACCCTCGATCCTCCCCTCTCTCTCTCTCTCTCTCTCTCTCTCTCTCCTCCTTTCCTCCCTGCTTCATATCGACCCAACACCTTCCCATGGGGGCTGGGGGCTTACAGTGACCTTACAGAGTCTGACAGGAAAGGGAAAGAGAGAGAGAGGAAGAAAAGAGAGACCGGGGAAGAAAGAGTGAGAGAGAGGAAGAAGAGAGAGAGACCCTGGTATCTCCCAATCCCATTGACCTACACTGAAAGTGTCAAATAACAGGCCATGTTGTTACCAAACCAATAACTAGCCTGCTAATATTGTTGCATTCGCTAAGTCTAGGGGTCTTAGGCCTAGTTAACTGGTCTATAACCTGATTAAAGACTTGATTGTGATTGTGTGTTTTGGACCATTGTCCTTCGGCATGACCCAGTTGCGCTTCAGCTTCAGCTCACAGACAGACGACCTGACATTCTCCTGTAGAATTCTCTGACACAGAGCAGAATTCATGCTTCCTTCTATTAAGACAAGTCGTCCAGGTCCTGAGGCAGTAAAGCATCCCCACCATCACACTACCACCACCATGCTTGACCGTTGGTATGAGGTTCTTACTGTGGAATGCAGTGTTTGGTTTTCGACAGACATATTGGGACCCATCTCATCCAAAAAGTTGATTCTAGTTTGCCAAAAAGCATGTGGAAGCACCTGGATGATCATCAAGACTCTTGGAAGAACGTTCTATGGACAGATGAGCAAAAATAATTCACTTTTTGGACGACATGGGTCCCATTATGTCTGGCGAAAACCAAACACCGCAATTACTTTTTCACACAGGGGCATTGGATGTTGCATAACTGTTAATAAAATAAATAAAATAAGTATGTAATTGTTGTTATTTGTTAACTCAGGTTCCCTTTATCTAATTATTAGGTTTTGGTTGAAGATCTGATAATTCAGTATAAAAAAATGTGCAAAAGTAGAGAAAATTAGAAAGGAGGCAAATACTTTTTCACAGCACTGTATGTGAACAATCAGCGAATGCGTTGAATGTACATGGGCCCTGGGAGACCGCAACCTTACCTTGTTCCAGGGCCAGCTCTGTCTCTCTCGACCTCTTGGTTGGCCATTCCAAGCGGATTATTGTTTGTTCAGATGGTGACTAAACATAAATAGATACAATAAGGAAACTACAAACAGGCATGCCTAAGCTAAAGATTCAAAACTAAATGAAAGGCCTCATGGCCACCAAACCAACCAGCAGCTTCACGGCTTTACAAGCTGGCACTCTGACTGACAACCTCCTTAAATTGGCAGCACCTGTCTCCTTATCAACCAGGCTCAGCATTTGGACAAGGTTGCTGCTGCCCCCTGGGGGAATGGAGTGTGGAAGTGGTAGTGTGCTGTCTAAACTGCCTAACCTATTCCATAACGATGTAAACACACACAAAAACAAACAAGGGAGTTTCAAATTAGCCTACTGGGCTGAACTGTTTGGCACCAAATAGATTAAAATCACACACACTAACATACAAGTACCAGCAGCCATACTTCAAGCTTACCGGCCTTTGCAAAAGCTAATGGAAAAAAGTGGTGTGTGCACACCCCCCTCTTTGCTGAGTGAGTGAGCGGAGCACTTACGAGGTCGTGCCTAAATTACAGCTTCATCTATGGATTGTCGTCACTCGCTGCTCCCTCCTCACCATTAATAATTCAAAGAATCTGCTGTTCGACGTTTATCAGCAGCACATTGCCATAGATGGCTGCAGCGCAGGTCAGTTTATAGTATGTAACTGGAAACATGTCTGTCCTGCTGTTTCCTGTGTGGCAGCGGTCTGATGGTCTGGGCAGCGGGCACGATGTGGACCAAGCCCTGTACCAACACTCAGAGGGATATGCCAATGTTACACAGCCTGATGGGAACGATAGTAAAGCTGAAAGAATTTCCATGCTACATTTTCTCAAGTCAGACATTCAGGGTGGAAGGCATGCAGTGAATGGCTGACTGGGTAGTGAAAACCAAATGGGGAGATTCACTATGATATTCTGTACGGTAATCTGTATAGTGTTATGTTGTGTGCATAGGGTGTTTCAACTTCCTCACATGAAAGCATATGCTTAGAAAGTATTTCACCTCTTGAAAGATTATTGTACAGAACACATACACAACGGTTCATGCACACACCGCTCGTGTAATATGCATGAGCGCTCGCACAAAAACGCACACGTCACACGTGAACCACCAAACAAACGCACTGCATAATAAAGCACGTTACTGCACTCTCCCCTTTCAGCTGCACTGTTACTGTACATCACACACACACACACACACACTTTGGGTGATTCCTCAAAACTCGAACAAAAAAAGAGCTTTGGAGGGAGGATTGTTGACATATATTTAACATTTGTATCGTAAAGCATAATTGAGAAATAATGAATCAAAGTTGGAATATTTCTGACATTTTGGCTTTACCCAGGCCTCCTTTAAGACTTCATAATGTTTCATCTGTAGATGCTACAAAGCAGAATTTGGTGTCGTGAAGCTTTACCACTTGCTCTGTAATATGAGTCCTATTTTGATTTCAATAACACATTTTCTTACATTCATTTATACATTTTGAAAAATATAAACATGAATATTGAAAATATAAACATTTGGTGTTGCAAATGTTTCAATATATTGTTGAACATAATATACTCCACAGAGTAGGATCTCGTCGAGTTTTAAAGTTATGGCCCATTTTATACAGGGAAATTGGCATAGTAGGCAATGTAATGAATTACAGCCCTCCTTTTACTTGTATCATTGCACATCCTTCTAATCCACAGCAGAAGGCGACCATTTTGAATCATTTTCATGCGGTAAAGCTTCATATGACATACATTTGTGCTTTGTAGCATCTACAGATGAAACGTTATGGAGTATTAAAGGAGGCCTGGGTATGGCCAGAATGTGACAAATAGTCCAACTTCAATTATACTTTAAAGATACTACTAATATCAAATATATGTCCACAATCCTTCCTCCAAAGGACCCTTTTATTGATTAAATGTCATGATTTTTTTTTTGTTCAAGTTTCGTGAGGAACCGCTCCTTCAGAGTTTTAAACATGACTAAGGCACGGTAGTGTGGGTCAACTCTCTGCTGTACGTCAAAACAGAATTAGCTTCAACTGGCATGTTATTCATAACACTTCAGTGCCATTGACAGCTATTCTACTAGGTGATTCAATACTCATCTATTGGTAAAGCTAACATTACAAATGATGTACCAAATATGTTTGCAGGTGTGCCCACCATGGAAGGTTTCTTTGAATGGGAATTTGGACTGGATTAGGAGCCAATAGGCCAATCAGAATCGTATGTACAGTATACTGGAAGGAAATGGGCCAATCAGAATCGTATGTAGGGACAGGAAATGTGCTCCGGAGCCTGTGGACCATGGCCAGATGATGTGTTTTATAACACACTGCTCTCGGCTCCCTTCTCTCTCTAGGGAAAGGCTGGGCCCCTGGGATAAGGCAGCTCACAGACCACGTACATCAATTCCTTAACTAACCACAGGGCTGGCTGGGGGTTAGCTAGACTTAGGCCCAGAGCAGTGTCACACTCACACACATGCACACGCAGGCTTGGTCATTGTCACAAGACACTGATCTCAGAGGGAGGAGCATGCAAAATGCCAAACACACACACAAATATTGACATTAAGCCATTTGAGAGAAAATGCACCAATGACCTGCTGAATATAAAAACTAATCAGAGATAAAGCACTGGTCAAAAATAGCCCAGGAGACACAATGGTGATTACAAGGCGGTCTCTTTTTACCCCAAAGACATGACAACGCTCTCAAGAAAGAGCAGTAGATAGATGCTTACATGGGCAGGAACTGAGGTGAGCACTTAACTCAGCATTGCTGGCAGACAATCACTGGCAACGCCTGTCATCTGTGATGTACTCACACACACACAACTGTATCAAAAGGCCTTCCTCGCTCTCTCCTCCCTCCCTTCAGTCCCATGGTCCTATCAGCATCACTGGCAGTCTCAGCCAATCAACATGCAGGAGACTCACTGAGCATATCCGTATAGATCACTCAGCAGGCAGAATTCCCCTATCATCATGTGACGCACACACAGGCAGACAAACACACACACACACACACAAAATGATAGGCAGATTAGATTCACCTATGATATCATGAGTGAGTCAGTCAAACCAAAGGGATGTTATTAGCAGTATCTGAAGGGAAAAGAGCAGGCAGACATTCATGTCTACAGGGGAGACTTAGTTAAAGAGCATTACGCTAATGATCTACGATAAAAATAACCTTTGAGTAAAGTCTATGTACAGTACATACACTGCCACAGGCAACACTCAGATACCATCCAGCAACAACCCTTCAGGGCTTTATGTCTCTGAGATACACTGAACAAAAATATAAATGCAACATGTAAAGTGTTGGTCCCATGATTCATGCGCAAAAGATCCCTGAAATGTTCCATATGCACAAAAAGCTTATTTAGTTAACATTTTGTGTGCCAATTTGTTTACATCCCTCTTAGTGAGCATTTCTCCTTTGCCAAGATAATATATCAAGAAGCTGATTAAACACCATGATCACCTTGTGCTGGGAACAATAAAAGGCCACTAAAATGTGCCGTTTTGTCACACAACATAATGCCACAGATGTCTCAAGTTTTGCCTCTAGTTTTGAGGGAGCGTGCAATTGGCATGCTGACTACAGGAATGTCCACCAGAGCTGTTGCCAGAGAATTTAATGTAAATGTTTCCACCATAAGCCGCCTCCAACACCGTTTTAGAGAATTTGGCCGTACTTCCAACCGGTCTCATAATCCCAGACCATGTGTAACCACGCCAGCCCAGGACCTCCATATGTGCACGACAGCGTGTTCCAGTTCCCACCAATATCCAGAAACTTCACACAGCCATTGAAGAGGAGTGGGACAACATTCCACAGGCCACAATCAACAGCCTGATCAACTCTATGCGAACGAGATGTGTTGTGCTGCATGAGGCAAAATGGTGGTCACACCAGATACTGACTGGTTTTCTGACCGTTTTTTTTTTTTTTAAGGCATCTGTGACCAACAGATGCATATCTTTATTCCCAGTCATGTGAAATCCATATATTAGGGCCTAATGAATTTATTTCAATTGACTGATTTCCTCAGTAAAATCTCTGAAATTGTGTCAATCCCTTATGCCCTTTCAAAACATCAGACACACACGTGAATGCTTTCACTCACTGACTCAGACACACGCATATAGGCATGCATTCACATAGACACACACACACACACTTTCTTCCCACCACATCTGTTTTTCCTGATGCATCTAATAATAATGATGGTGTGTTATGGAGATGGACCAAGCGGAATGTCCTGTCAGCAGTTGGACTCATTCAAAGTGACATACATTCCCAATTATTTATCCG
The DNA here is from genome assembly GCF_965601325.2 of Salmo salar. Classification (NCBI taxonomy): domain Eukaryota; kingdom Metazoa; phylum Chordata; class Actinopteri; order Salmoniformes; family Salmonidae; genus Salmo; species Salmo salar. The sequence goes on from NC_138297.1 coordinate 44,623,211, forward strand.
ACAACTGCCTTAGTACATTCACTCTGCGGTCGTCTCGCTGTCCTCACTGGCTGACCGGTTTTCCCTTTGCATCCAAAAGCTTACTTCACACATTCCTTGGATTGTGGGCTTAACACACACACTGCAAGAGAGAGCTATGCATGATACCAAGGCCTATCTTCTTCTAAAGGCAGTGATTTACTGTTTTAATAAATCACTAGAGCCATCCCCTTTGGATGGGGCAAACGCACGACATACTGAAACAGATAATCAGAATCTGAATAAATGGGTTTATTAATGAGAAGAGTTTAAAGAGTTTATGGGTCATATGAGACTCCTTCTGTTAACAACATTTACCGTGCCAACCCCAGATGACAATTTCCTCTTTCTGCAATCATCCACTTTTCGGATTCACATTATAATATGACAAATCCTTAGAACCCTGAACTTCCTAAAATGTAGTAGCTCATGTTCCTCTTGTATAGAGCTCACACAATTCCCTACTGTTCAGAGAATACAATAGGTCATTTATTTTCCATTTAATTAGAACAGAAATACGTCTTCTGCCTTTTCCCCAACCCCGGGAGCATGATGGACATGCATTTCTATTCTTCATAATATATCTGACTGTTCTGTTCCGTAACATCCTGTAATATTGCAAAGCTCTTGAGCGCGACCCTAGATCTTCCTGACCCTAGATCTTCCTCTCAGACGAGGTGGACGTGGGCCACGTCTCACATGTGTTTCCTGGACGGGTGTTGGAACCTCTCTCTCTCTGTCTCTGCAGCATTGTTTAATGTTTTGGTTGGGCACACCTCTCTGAACTGGTTCTTCTCTTCCTTTGACATTTCTAAATTCTACCTTTACGCCAATTTATCCAGTATGCTTCAAGACACTGAAGGAGTGACCCTATTTGAACAATGTTCTGTGTTCTGACGAAGGACGGGAGTTACATCAACACTCAGACACCTAGTGAATTTATAGTATTAGTAGTTCACTTCACTTCTGAAAATGAAGGAAACACCTTTCTAATAATATAGGCGTTTTCTAGTACATGGCACCTATACATGTTTATCTTCACTGTAGCCAGGGGCGCAACTTCGGTTTTAGAAGTGGGGGGGACATATTAATATTATAATTTAAAAAAAAATCCAGTTAGATAAACAGCCTACCCAACTGCTTGGAGGCGTCCGTGTGGTCCTAAAGCACACCGTTGCCTCATTTTGTATCACATTCCAATGATAAAACTGGGGGGGACAAATATTACATTTCAGAATGTGGGGGGGACATATCCCCAGTGAAAGTTGCGCCCCTGCTGTAGGCTAACAAGCTATAGAGCTTTCACCACCAGCACTATATAGGGAATAAGTAGTGGGCTTTTGTGATGGAAACTTTTAAGTCCTACATTTGTCTTAGAGAACGCCGGTGGTGGGTGGTAGGTTGTGTGTTGATGTCCTATACATTTGTCATATGTTTAGTTTTGTAGCCATAACTCCATGGATAATGTACATGTTAGAATAAACATGACACATTACGCAGTCATTAGATTACCATGGTTTGGGAACATATAAAATCAAATGCATTTGTCACATGCGCCGAATACAACAGGTGTAGGACCTTACAGTGAAATGCTTACTTACAAGCCCTTAACCAACAATGCAGTTTTAAGAAAAATAATTGTTAAGTAAAAAAGAGAAGTAAAAAATAACTAATAGTTAGAGAGCAGCAGTAAAATACCAGTAGCGAGGCTATATACAGGAGGTACCGGTAGAGAGTCAACGTGCGGGGGCACCGGTTAGTCGAGGTAATATGTACTTGTAGGTAGAGTTATTAAAGTGACTATGCATAGATGATAACCAGAGAGTAGCAGCAGCATAAGGGGGGGGGGGAGAGAACAGTCTATGACTAGGGTGGCTGGGGTCTTTGACAATTTTTAGGGCCTTCCTTTGACATGGCCTGGTGGATCCGGAGCCAGGAAGCTTGGCCCCAGTGATGTACAGGGCCGTACGCACCACCCTCTGTAGTGCCTTGGAGTCAGAGGCCGAGTAGTTGCCATACTAGGGAGTAATGCAACCGGTCAGGATGCTCTCAATGGTGCAGCTGTAGAACTTTTTGAGGATCTGAGGGCCCGTGCAAAATCCTTTTAGTTTCCTGAGGGGTAATAGCCTTTGTCGTGCCCTCTTCACGACTGTCTTGGTGTGTTTGGATCATGATAGTATGTTGGTGATGTGGACACTAAGGAACTTGACGCTCTCAACCTGCTCCACTACAGCCCTGTCGATGAGAATGGAGGCGTGCTCAGTCCTACTTTTCCTGTAGTCAACAATCATCTCCTTTGTCTTGCTAAAATTGAGGGAGAGGTTGTTGTCCTGGCACCACACGGCCAGGTCTCTGACCTCCTCCCTATAGGCTGTCTCATCGTTGTCAGTGATCAGGCCTACACAGTATCACTGTTGTGTCATCGGCAAACTTAATGATGGTGTTGGAGTCCTGCCTGGCCATGCAGTCATGGGTGAACAGGGAGTACAGGAGGGGACTGAGCATGCACCAGTGTGGGGCCCCCATGTTGAGGGTCAGTGTGGAAGATGTGTTATTACCTACCCTTACCACCTGGGGGCGGCCCGTCAGGAAGTCCAGGATCCAGTTGCAGAGGGAGGTGTTTAGTCCCAGGGTCCTTAGTTTAGTGATGAGCTTTGAGGGCACTATGGTGTTGAACGCTGAGCCGTATTCAAGGAATAGGATTCTCAAGTAGGTGTTCCTTTTGTCCAGGTGGGAAAGGGCAGTGTGGAGTACAATAGAGATTGCATCATCTGTGGAACTATTGGGGCAGTATGCAAATTGGAGTGGGTCTAGGGTTTCTGGGATGATGGTGTTGATGCGAGCCATGACCAGCCTTTCAAAGCACTTCATGGCTACAGACGTAAGTGTTACAGGCCGGTACTCATTTAGGCAGGTTACCTTCGCTTTCTTGGGCACAGGTACTGTAGTGGTCTACTTGAAACATGCTGGTATTACAGACTCAGTCAGGGACAGGTTGAAAATGGAAGTGAAAACGCTTGCCAGTTGATCAGCGTATGCTGGGAGTACACGTCCTGGTAATCCGTCCTGCCCCGCGGCCTTGTGAATGTTGACCTGTTAAAGGGTCTTACTCACATCGGCTATGGAGAGCGTGATCACACAGTCGTCGGGAACAGCTGATGCTCTCATGCATGCTTCAGTGTTGCTTGTCTCGAAGCAAGTAAAGAAGTAATTTAGCTAGTCTGGCAGGCTCGTGTCACTGGGAAGCTCATGGCTGTGCTTCCATTTGTAGTCTGTAATAGTTTGCAAGCCCTGCCACATCCGACAAGCTTCGGAGCTGGTGTAGTACAACTCAATCTTAGTCCTGTATTGACGCTTTTCCTGTTTGATGGTTTGTCTGAGGGCATAGCAGGATTTCTTATAAGCGTCCGGGTTAAAGTCCTGCTCCTTGAAAGTGGCAGCTCTACCCTTTAGCTCAGTGTGGATGTTGCCTCTAAACCATGGTTTCTGGTTGGGGCATGTACGTACTGTCACTGTGGGGACGACGTCATCGATGAACTTATTGATGAAGCCAGTGACTGATATGGTGTACTCCTCAATGCCATCCCTGGAACATATTCCATTCTGTGCTAGCAAAACTTAGTAGCAAAACATAGCTTAGCATCTGCTTCATCTGACCTCTTCTTCATTGATCGAGTCACTGGTGCTTCCTGCATTGGTTTTTGCTTGAAAGCAGGAATCAGGAGGATAGAATTATGGTCAGATTTGCCAGATGGAGGGTGAGGGAGAGCTTTGTACGCGTCTCTGTGTGTGGAGTTTAGCTAGTCTAGAGTTTTTTTTCCCTCTGGTTGCACATTTAACATGCTGGTAGAAATGAGGTAAAACGGATTTAAGTTTCCCTGCATTAAAGTCCCCAGCCACTAGGAGTGCCACCTCTGGATTAACGTTTTCCTGTTTGCTTATGGCCTTATATTGATCATTGATTGCGGACTTTGTGGCAGCATCGGATTGTGGTGGTAGGTAGACAGCTACGAAGAAAACTCTCTTGAAATAGTGTGGTCTACAGCTTTTCATGAGATACTCTGTAGACCACACTATTTACCAAGAGAGTTTTCATCTATATTTCAGGAGACTACTTGGTCTACCATTGACATTGTGGCCTGTAAAGACTGTCCCAAACGTGCTTGTGTGTTTGTGTACAAGGCCTCGGTCCCTCCGAATACTTCAGGGTTCGATTGCTCAGATCACTCTCTGGCACTCCACAGGCGTACAAATGTAAATACTAAATTCTGAAAGGTCTTCATTCCCCTAAGGGCAACTGGGGAGCAAGACGGATGGAGAAAAAGAGCACACACACTCTCTCACAAACACACACAAGTTAGTAACACTGGTCCAGAAGCCTGGGGCCCTCAGCTGGATGAGGAAATGTCTCCCACATGTCCAAATGAACTTCACCTGTTCCTGTTGTTCTATTCTCTCGAAGCTATAAACACAACACTACCAAGTCAGCAGGAGTGTACTGTACAGTACAGGCAGTGTGCCACCATAGTAATCAACAGCATGCTATGGCAAAGTAGAGGATAATGAAGTTAATGCCTCCAAATGCTCCTAAGTGATATTATCATCAACAGGATAGTGTACATTCATGCTAAAAGAAGCCAGAAAATGACAAGGAGCTCATCTGTTTGGATGAGCAACAAGAAGCAGACATCATTGGATGGAGAAAAGGGCAAGGATTCAGAAGACAGACTCAGAGGAAGGAATCAGAGGCTGTAGTAGGGAGAAGAGACTCCACTTAACCAGTTAATGACATACACAGCTTACACATCACTTTGACCCCTCATCCGTGGACCAGAAGGGATTTGGTGATCTGCAGTGCCAGAGCCTGAAATGAACTAAACGACTAGAACTGATATTCCAGCCAAATGCTTCATACCAGGATAGAGAAAATCAAACATTGAAGTTGGAAGGGTAAGCAGGCAATGCTTCATGCCAAATATTGCTGTCAATCGATCTTTATATAATAAAATGATGGGGTATTAGTCATTTGATTGATGGGGAAAATCCTTGTTTGGGAGCAAAGCATTTACTAATCAGCTGTATGTGTGTGTGTGTGTGTGTGCGTGCGTATACCCAGAAGATTTGTAATGCACACTCGGAAGTATGTGCTTACTAGACTACGAACCGAACGCAGGGACATGAGTCGCGAGTGAGCAACTCTGATTTAATCCACAAAGTATAGAGGGCACAGAAAATTATCCGCTATTTGGAGAAGCTATTGAATATGTAACAATCAGTCAGCCTGCCTGCACCTCCTCTGGCTGGGGAGAACACTCTCTCCGCTTTTCAACCACTCCATTTTCAAGTAGTCTCCTTTTATTCAGGTAATTTGTTGTGTGACAGTGTGTGCGTCCCAAATGCCACCCTATTAAATACATCAGAGCCCTATAGGCTGTGGTCAAGTGTAGTGGACTATATAGGGAATAGGGTGCCATTTGTGATGCAGCTGTGACTGTCTGGGACTGGGGTGAGGAGCAGGAATGTGGAGTACAAGGATGAAAAGGTTACTAGCAGTGGTGTAAAGTAATTGAGTAAAAATACTTTAAAGTACTGCTTAAGTCGTTTTTTTTGGGTATCTGTACTTTACTTTATTGCCAACCTTTACTTCACTACATTCCGAAAGAAAAGAATGTACTTTTTACTGCATAGATTTTCCCTGACACCCAAAAGTACTCATTACATTTTGACAGGGAAATGGTCCAATTCACACACTTATCAAGAGAACATCCCTGGTCATTTCTACTGCCTCTGATCTGGTGGACTCACTAAACACAAATGCTTCATTTGTAAATTATGTCTGAGTGTTGGAGTGTGTTGTGCCGTCTGGTTTGCTTAATATACAGAATTTGAAATGGTTTTTACCTTAACTTTTGATACTTGAGTACATTTTAGCAGTTCCATTTACTGTTAATACTTAAGTACATTTAAAACCAAATACTTTTAGACTTTTACTCAAGTAGTATTTTACTGGGTGACTTTCACTTTTACTTGAGTAATTTTCTATTAAGGTATCTTTACTTTTACTCAAGTATGACAATTGAGTACTTTTTCCAATATTGTCAATAATTAACATTTCAATAACTTTAGATAGCAAATAACAGAATGAGATGGGGTTGAATTACCAAGAGAAAACATGAGATAACTTGGGGAACAAACAGATTATGCCAAGTAACCATATCCCCCTCTCTCTGTCCATATTATACTCTTCTGTGGCTCTGTCTGTGTGAGACATTGTGTTGGGAAAAATAAAATAGACTGGAATATTATCCACATAACATGCATATGCAATAACCAGAAATCTAAGGTCTGACTTGGTTGTATCCAAATGCCCTTATGCTGAGGGCTGCTAACAAGCCCTTATGCTGAGGGCTGCTAACAGGCCCTTATGCTGAGGGCTGCTAACAGGCCCTTATGCTGAGGGCTGCTAACAGGCCCTTATGCTGAGGACTGCTAACAGGCCCTTATGCTGAGGACTGCTAACAGGCCCTTATGCTGAGGACTGCTAACAGGCCCTTATGCTGAGGACTGCTAACAGGCCCTTATGCTGAGGGCTGCTAACAGGCCCTTATGCTGAGGGCTGCTAACAGGCCCTTATGCTGAGGGCTGCTAACAGGCCCTTACATTTTAGTCATTTAGCAGACGCTCTTATCCAGAGCGACTTACAGTAGTGAATACATTTCATACATTTTTTCCCCCCGTACTGGTCCCCCGAGGGAATCAAACCCACAACCCTGGCGTTGCAAACACCATGCTCTACCAACTGAGCCACACGGGTTTAGTGTGGTTAACCAACGGTTCTGTGTGGTTAACCAACGGTTCTGTGTGGTTAACCTACAGTTTAGTGTGGTTAACCTACAGTTTAGTGTGGTTAACGTACAGTTCAGTGCGGTGTTTAACTATTCTTGTGGGGACTTGAACAAAAATTTGACCAACTGGGGGCATTTTTGTTGGTCCCCACAAGATAAAATCCTATTTCTAGGAGGTTTAGGGTTAAGGTTTAGACTGTGTGTCTGTGTGTGTGAGACACATCAGGCTAGCTCTCACAAATGGTGATCAGGTCCCTGTGAGAGAAGAACTCTCAGCAGAATTTCTCCTGGGAGGCTGGGGGATTGTACTGAAGACAACAAGTCATTAATCAATGTGTAGTCACCTCTAAGTCTGCTCCACTCCACACAGAGGGAACGGTAACTCCTTGCAGACAGACTGAGTCATTCCTACCATGACCACACAGGACGGAAGAGAGAGGGGATAATCAGTGGGGAACCAGCCTGGTGAACAGACTGGACCACCACAGGCCTGGGTTCAAATAGTATTTGCTTTCTTTTAAATACTTGCTGACCGTTTGATTGAGAATGCCTGGAACGCATATGAGCAGGGTGGTGTGGAGGAGAAGAGAAGCACCCATCGCTCCTCTACTGACAATACAGTTCACATTACACCTTCCATAGATCTAGGCCTACATGCTAAAAATGCGGTAGCCGCGGTAAAGACCGGTTAGCGCTGTGCAGCATTGTTTCGTTTGGTCAAAAGTTAAAACATCTTATCAATAAATGATACACACAAAGCCTGATCAACTCCAGATATGTAGTACTGTTCCAAAAATATTGTCTATCATGAACTAGCATCTTGTCTGTGTTGTTTGAGCTTCTCTCTTCAGGACAGAGTGGTGGAGTACAGCGAGCTGCAGGAGGTAGGGGCCGATGAAGAACTGCAGGAGGTAGGGCCAATGACGAGCTGCAGGAGGTAGGGCTGATGAAGAGCTGCAGGATGTAGGACCGATGCAGAGCAAATGTGTGTGCCTGAGTCAGCACATTTTGACGCATTACTCTGTCTTTGGAGAGGGGTACTATCTTTTTTCTTTAGAAATTATTCTGCCAGTGATAAAATATTATGCTCAGCCTTTTTATATGGAATAAATAATTGAATGGAATCTCGTAGTCGTCAGTGCTATCCTTTCAAGACTGAGGCCCTAGGTCTCTTTTGTACAGGTGGGGTTTGAACTTTTAGGACTATTCTATTGCTTTCATTGTGCAAGGCAAGTTCAATCAAGCCTAGCTAAAGTATTTTAAAACAAATAGTATATGAACCTAGGTCTGTGGACCACATAAGGCTTTGGTCACAAGCTGTAGGACTGGACAGACGAAAGTCAAATATACATGTGGCTTATTATGGTAGAGATGAGAAGTGCTGGGCATGTGTACAGCTAGCAACATATAAACTCAGCAAAAAAAGAAACGTCCTCCCACTGTCAACTGCGGGGTTTTTTCAGCAAACTTAACATGTGTAAATATTTGTATGAACATAAGAGTCAACAACTGAGACATAAACTGAACAAGTTCCACAGACATGTGACTAACAGAAATGGAATAATGTGTCCCTGAACAAAGGGGGGGTCAAAATCAAAAGTAACAGTCAGTATCTGGTGTGGCCACCAGCTGCATTAAGTACTGCAGTGCATCTCCTCCTCATGGACTGCACCAGATTTGACAGTTCTTGCTGTGAGATGTTACCCTACTCTTCCACCAAGACGCCTGCAAATTCCCAGACATTTTTGGGGGGAATGGCCCTAGCCCTCACCCTCCGATCCAACAGGTCCCAGACATGCTCAATGGGATTGAGATCCGGGCTCTTCGCTGGCCATGGCAGAACACTGATATTCCTGTCTTGCAGGAAATCACGCACAGAATGAGCAGTATGGCTGGTGGAATTGTCATGCTGGAGGGTCATGTCAGGATGAGCCTCCAGGAAGGGTACCACATGATGCAATGATGCTGTGACACACCGGCCCAGCCCACAACGGACCCTCCACCTCCAAATCGATTCTCACTCCAGAGTACAGGCCTCAATGTAACGCTCATTCCTTCAGTGATAAACGTGAATCCGACCATCATCCGTGGTGAGACAAAACCACGACTCGTCAGTGAAGAGCACTTTTTGCCAGTCTGGTCCAGCGACTGTGGGTTTGTGCACATAAACGACGTTGTTGCCGGTGATGTCTGGTGTGGACCTGCCTTACAACAGGCCTACAAGCCCTCAGTCCAGCCTCAGCCTATTGCGGACAGTCTGAGCACTGATGGAGGGATTGTGCGTTCCTGGTGTAACTTGGGCAGTTGTTGTTGCCATCCTGTACCTGTCCCGCAGGTGTGATGTTTGGATGTACTGATCCTGTGCAGGTGTTGTTACACGTGGTGTGCCACTGCGAGGACGATCAGCTGTCCGTCCTGTCTCCCTGTAGTGCTGTCTTAGGCGTCTCACAGTACGGACATTGCAATTTATTGCCCTGGCCACATCTGCAGTCCTCATGCCTCCTTGCAGCAGGCACGTTCATACAGATGAGCAGGGACGCTGGGCATCTTTCTTTTGCTATTTTTCCAGAGTCAGTAGAAAGGCCTCTTTAGTGTCCTAAGTTTTCATAACTGTGACCTTAATTGCCTATCGTCTGTAAGCTGTTAATGTCTTAACGACCATTCCACAGGTGCATGTTCATCAATTGTTTATGGTTCATTGAACAAGCATGGGAAACAGTGTTTAAACTCTTTACAATGAAGATCTGTGAAGTTATTTGGATTTTTACGAATTATCTTTGAAAGACAGGGTCCTAAAAAGGGAGGTTTCTTTTTTTGCTGAGTTTACATGTGTACAGCTAGTACATACACTGTATATGTATACACTGATCGTACAAAACATTAAGAACACCTTCCTAATATTGAGTTGCACCCCCACTCCCTTTTGTCCTCAGAACAGCCTCAATTCGTTGGGGCATGGACTCAAAAAGGTGTTCCACAGGGATGCTGGCCCATGTTGACTCCAATGCTTCCCACAGTTGTGTCAAGTTGGCTGGATGTCCTTTAAGTGGTGGACCATTCTTGATACACACGGGAAACTGTTGAGTGTGAAAACCCCAGCAGCGTTGCAGTTCTTGACACAAACCGGTGCGTCTGCACCCTGTTCAAAAGCATTTAAATATTTTGTATTGCCCATTCACCCACTGAATGGCTTACATACATAATCCATGTCTCAATTGTATCAAGGCTTAAAAATCCTTCTTTAACCGGTCTCCTACCCTTCACCTACACTGGTTGAAGTGGATTTAACAAGTGACATCAATAAGGGATCATAGCTTTCACCTGACACCTGGGCGTCTGTCATGGAACGAGCAGGTTTTCCTAATGTTTTGTACACTCAGTGTATATTATACATCTCCCAAATCCTGTCCAAACAAGCATCAATCCATATCTCCAACTTCATGCAAAGGTGGAGCCGGTTATGTTTGTTGTACATGCATATTTTTACAGTAAAAGAAAATGACCACATGGGCATATGAGGGGCGTTGGCAAACTCACAAGACAGAAAACATTCTCATTTTCTATATGTTTATTATGAGTCAAGTGATGAGAAACTCACAACCCCAGTATAGAGCCACCTCTGGGAATTGTGGGAAATCCATGATATCATTCATGACCACATTCTCATTGTTGGAGGACAGCTAGCTATAATCTGTGAGGCCCCCAGGAAAGATGCAGTTATAAGATGTGTCAAGCTATAAGTGAAACCCTGTGGTGTTGTTTCCCATGTTAACCTTGCCACAAACATTCGCTGTTTATTTGGAGTGGTTAACAGCTATAGAGCCACTTTTCCAAGTTTCTTTTTTTAACTATGGGAGAGTTACAAACAGTCCGCCTTCCATAGGGAAATAGTTTGAGAGAATCTGATTTAAAAGGGAGAACGTTTTTATGAGATTTCTTTTAACACAATCGCTAAACGACACAATGTTCTTGGACTGTATTGCGTTAAGATGGCCAAATTCAAATTAGCAGCCTACCCAAAAATCATGATTTATGAGCAGCTGGCTAATCAGATCCAATCTGCTGGATAAATCACAGAGCTTGTGAATCTTATGTAAAAAAATACCCCTAATGATCAAATCCCAAAGATAATGAATTTGTATGTGTGCGGGCAACATGCGTGTGTATGCATGTACAGTTGGAGTCGGAAGTTTACATACACTTAGGTTGGTGTCATTAAAACTCGTTTTTCAACCACTCCACAAATTTCTTGTTAACAAACTATAGTTTTGGCAAGTCGGTTAGGACATCTACTTTGTGCATGACACAAGTAATTTTTCCAACAATTGTTTACAGACAGATTATTTCACTATCACAATTCCAGTGGGTCAGAAGTTTCCATACAATACGTTAACTGTGCCTTTAAACACCTTGGAAAATTCCAGAAAATGTCATCACTTTAGAAGCTTCTGATAGGCTAATTGACATCATTTGAGTCAATTGGAGGTGTACCTGTGGATGTACTTCAAGGCCTACCTTCAAACTCAGTGCCTCTTTGCTTGACATCATGGGAAAATCTAAAGAAATCAGCCAAGACCTCAGAAAAACATTGTAGACCTCCACAAGTCTGGTTCATCCTTGGGAGCAATTTCCAAATACCTGAAGGTACCACGTTCATCTGTACAAACAATAGTACGCAAGTATAAACACCATGGGACCACGCAGCAGTCATTCCACTCAGGAAGGAGATAGGTTCTGTCTCCTTAGAGATGGACGTACTTTTGTGCGAAAAGTGCAAATCAATCCCAGAACAACAGTAAAGGACCTTGTGAAGATGCTGGAGGAAATAGGCACAAAAGTATCTATATCCACAGTAAAACGAGTCCTATATCGACATAACCCGAAAGTCCGCTCAGCAAGGAAGAAGCCACTGCTCCAAAACCGCCATAAAAAAGCCAGACTACGGTTTGCAACTGCACATGGGGACAAAGATGGCACTTTTTGGAGAAATGTCCTCTGGTCTGATGAAACAAAAATAGAACTGTTTGGCCATAATGACCATCATTATGTTTGGAGGAAAAAGGGGGAGGTTTGCAAGCTAAAGAGATTTTCAATGAGTGTTGATGAAATTAGTCGGATTATGATCTTGACGATGAATACAGTGACACCCACACAGAATGAGCCACGCGTCTGGCCCACTTTGCCTTACAAGAGGCTACAGCATGTCACAATGTGCTGGCGTCTGCGTTAGCCTAGATCCTCTACCGTGACTACTGTCCCTCACCCGAAACCACTCTGGATTATGTAGCTCCTGCTTTTTCTCCAATAACTATTCTACAATTGCAGGCTACTGCAAACCACAGCCGACCTTGTCACCACAGCCATAGTTATGGAATAATGAAATGACTAGGATCTTTCTAGGGAGAGAGAAGAAACTGTTCCAGACTAACTCAACCCTGAATGCTTTCTGCCAGCATTCATATTTTGAAACCATTAGGAATGGAGGCCGAGAAAAATATCCCAGAACTGATTTTAGGGTTCTACGTTATTGCCTTTGCTCTTGATATAAGACCTAAATTCTTGATCTCGACAGTACTAGTCATAGCCAAAAATCTGGAAAGGGATATTTTTCTACATTTTTCTTCCTTCCCAACTTGCACCCGACAAGTCAAAGTTGTTGGATAACTAGCAAGTAATATACTGGGTCATAAAGAAGTGATTGATCCAATACATTCTCAGTAGGAATCTGGCACGTCGGCAGAAGCATAAGCCGCTTTCAAATGTTTGTTCTCTACTCATATTTTTATGTCTACGGATTTCAGTCACCACCAGATGACATTTATCATGTAACACTAACAAACCTAATGCCAGATCTTGTCAGTTGGTGAAAAATGATCGATAGATTAGCGCTAGCCTAGAGGCTTCATCATGTTATTGTAAGGCTCAGAGTGGATTCAGAGTGGACTGATATTGCTAATATTGGTTTTGATCAATGTTTTGTTGTTCCATACCTCAATGTTCCAGCGGTGATGTCAGCGGTCATTGATCACTTCAATTATCAGTTGCACTTGGCCTAGATGTAAATAACATTCTCTAATCTGACTTCAGTTCACTGTGGACGGTCATGTGTGTTGGACATGCGTCACATCCCTGTCCAATGCATTGAACAACGCACACAGCCGATGCTGTAGGATGACTTTTATTGGGTGTGTCGTAGGTCCGTCCGCACTATGCTCACGAATCTGCTCAGCAAATCAGTCCCAGATGCCCCTACTGCCCCCGCATTCCTCCCAAACAAGCCTGTTACACAGCCTCCCAAACACCATAACAGCTCTGCTCTGGATCAACACACACAGGCCTGGTACACAGCCTGAACCAGCTAAAGAATAACCCCAGAACAGCACTCACAAACTAGGCCAGAGAGACAGCAAACCATGCTCTACCAACCAAGCCATAGAATGTGTATGGAACCATCGCACAGGGAGCCCAATAACTTGCTAGGTCCTGTCGGTGAGCACCAGTATCACTATCTGTGGTGTCATGGTCAACAGTACACTGCTCAGTACTGCAATTTTAACTGAACAACCACAATCTCCGCCGGATTCGAACCTACAACCCTTTTGAATATAGTGCAGTGTCTTAACCACTGGTCCACCAATCCACTGCCTAATGTCAGAGGCAATTATAAGAGATAACAGGTTTTATTTAAACATTTTATTCCAAAAGACCTGTGATGCCATGTTATAAATGGACCTCTATGGATGTTCAGACAGACCGTGAAGAACAGTCCTACTGTATAGTTCAACATGATTATCTCTAATCCCTGTGGACACTAACATGCAGAGGTTAGTTAGCCAGTCTGACAGAAGACTGGATAGGGGTTAATACTGTTCTTGTCTATTGCCAGCAGCACAAAGATAACACAAACACCTTCCTCATGACCATCAGAAGCTGCGACGGTAAAATGATCCTAGCTAGTGTCAGACAGAAGCCGGGTGTACTTAACAGCCTTTAAAGAAATAATAAGGAATTGATATCGTCCATCAAAACTATTTTCCTATTGCATTATGTACAATTATTACAGTTTAAAACATTTTAAAAACATTGGAGCAGAAACAATAAAAACATCTACAGTACAATTTCCAGGTATAAAAATATATTACCAATCTCCAGGAGTATTTACAAAGACAAGTTTCTCTACAAAATGCAACTGGGTCTCTACAACATCAAGTAACTGTGCTGTTTAGCTCATAGTCTAATTGTATTAACTAAAACTTACAAAAGCACCTCCAAAATGGCTCAAATGTTTAGCACCTAGTATATAATACATTTGGCCTACACTACATGACCAAAAGTATGTGGACACCTGCTTGTCGAACATCTCATTCCAAAATCATGGGCATTAATATGGAGTTGGTCCCCCCCCCTTTGCTACTATAACAGGCTCCACTCTTCTGGGAAGGCTTTCCACTAGATGTTGGAACATTGCTGCGGGGACTAGTTTCCATTCAGCCACAAGCGCATTAGTGAGGTCGGGCACTGATGTTGGCCCGATTAGGCCTGGCTCGCAGTCGGCGTTCCAATTGATCCCAAAGGTTCGACTGAGTTGAGGTCAGGGCACTGTGCAGGCAAGTCAAGTTCTTTCACAACGATCTCAACAAACCATTTATGCATGGACCTCGCTTTGTGCATGCGGGCATTGTCATGCTGAAACAGGAAAGGGCCTTCCCCAAACTGTTGCCACAAAGTTGGAAGCACATGTCGTCTAGAATATCATATGCTGTAGCGTTAAGACTTCCCTTCACTGGAACTAAGGGCCCTAACCTAAACCATGGAAAACAACCGCAGACCATTATTATTCCTCCATCAAACTTTACAGTTGCCACTATGCGTTTGGGCAGGTAGCGTACTCCTGGCATCCGCCAAACCTAGATTTGGCCGTCGGACTGCCAGATGGTGAAGCGTGATTTATCACTTCAGAGAATGCGTTTCAACTGCTCCAGAGTCCAATGGCAGCGAGCTTTACACCAGCCAACGCTTGGCGCATGGTGACCTTAGGCTTGTGTGCAGCTGCTCGGTCATGGAAACTCACTTAATGAAACTCCCGACGAACCATTCTTGTGCTGATGTTGCGTCAAGAGGCAGTTTGGAACGCCGTAGTGAGTGCTGAAACCGAGGACAGACGGTTTTTACACACCATGTGCTTCAGCACTCCCATTCTGTGAGCTTGTGTGGCCTACCACTTCGCGGCTGAGCCGTTGTTGATCCTAGACATTTCCACTTCACAATAAAAGCACTTACACCTGACCAGGGCAGCTCTAGCAGGGCAGAAAACTGACTTGTTGGAAAGGTGGCATCCTATGAAGGTGCCATGTTGAAAGTCACTGAGCTCTTCAGTAAGGCCATTCTACTGCCAATGTTTGTCTATGGAGATTGCATGGCTGTGTGCTCAATTTAATACACCTGTCAGCAACGGGTGTGGCTGAAATAGCCAAATCCACTAATTTGAAGGGGTGTCCACACACTACTGTGTATGTATAGTGTATTTTCAGAAACCATTAAAAACAAATACTAAATTCACTTCATCATTTGGAGGAATTTGACATTGAAAAGAAAGTGAAAAGAGCAGAAAGTGAACAAAGAAAAAAGGGGGAAATAAGAGGTATTGAAATCTCTGGTTTTCACTCCTGTCCAGACAAGACATGACATAGGGACTTCCTATGAGAGGTGACATCGTCAGGGCTCCTTCGGAGTCTCTTGATTGGTTGTTCTTAGTCTCTAGAAGAACATCCTGTAACGACAGGCAGCACTTTACATTAGTTTACAGTTATGCATATCATGACTTCTAACACGGTCCACCTCCACCCACAGTCATTCGTGTAATGTAAGCATCCCTCTACATACACAGAATGTTCTATGGGAGGATGCCGAACACTACATCAAAAACAAAGCCAGTCTGAAACCTTGTAAATGATCATACAGGCGTAATAAAGGCCCGGTGCACAACTTTTTTGGTTTTAAAGATTTTTTTAAAAGATTATAAAAAATAATTTCTGATTTATCAGGGGGGTGGTGATGAGAGGTATTGTAGTGGTCAGAAAGGTCCACAGCAGGGGATGACACTCAAGATGCAAGAAAAGGGTTGGAATGCTTCTTTTACAGCGTAGTACTTTCTACTGGCTGACAACAGTGACTGGCGCCACCTGGTGGGGAAATAAATAGCAGTCACATCATTCCTGAATCTTGCGACAACACACCATAACCTGACCCTACTGAATATCAGGATTCCTCCTCTCACCGTCCCGTACCCCAAAATACAACTTAAGTAGTACTTTACACCACGGGGGGGGGGGGCATTCTTCAGGGAACCATACCTTCTTCACTTTGCCGAAAAGCATCTACAACACTGCTTGTCAGAAAAGAAGTGAGGAAAGACTTAAAATAGATTTTGTTTCTAGGTAACACAAACTCAAAGCAGCATGCAAGGCCGACGTGGGGTTCAGGATCACATCTCCCCATCCATCTCTCCACAGCCATTGGGCGTTCAGATTTAGCTCTGTGCTGCATGGCCATCTATTACAGGCAGAATGTAGCCGTCATTCATTAGCTGTGTAAACAGAGTAGCACTGGCCCTCAGGGATCACTGGGGCCGGTACTGAGTCTAGGAAAACACACCGGCTGTGGTAGCTACGCTCACATTGCTTTTGTTGTGAGTCAACCAAAGTATGAGTTATGTGCACGTCCACAGGCACGCACACTATTTGGAGAGTTAATGATTAGCCCTAATGGTCTCTGCACGCACACACACCTGTATATGTTGGGGTCCAGCAGTACGTGTGTGTCCTGGGGCAGCTGGGAGAGATG
The DNA here is from genome assembly GCF_965601325.2 of Salmo salar. Lineage (NCBI taxonomy): Eukaryota > Metazoa > Chordata > Actinopteri > Salmoniformes > Salmonidae > Salmo > Salmo salar. Next base: position 44,639,917 of record NC_138297.1, read on the forward strand.
GACCACCTTGGTCTTCTGCTGTGGCCGGTCACTCTCATTCACCCACACATCAGGTAGTCTGGAGAGAGGGATAGAGAGATTGAGAGAAAGCGAGGGGGAAGGAGGAGAGAGACACACAGAGAGAGAGAGCGAGGTGGAAGAGATGAGTCAGTACAAATCCAGTCTTCCAATTGGTTCCGTTGCCTCTAAGCTGGTGTCTGACTGGCATCAGCTTAGAAATGGGTTAAGAGGAGATTGAGTGGTACATATGCATGCTTCCTAAAGTGCTTGTCTAACTAAACAGTGTGTTTAGGTGTTATCTGTGGGAAACAATGGGAGAGGATCAATACCAGTACTGGGCTTCTCTACTCCTGCCACTGTGTGCGTCACCAGAAAAGCACCCCAGGGGAGAGAGCGGGGGAGAGCACGGGGGAAGAGTGTTGGGGAGATGTGAATGAGCGGTGCTTGGTTCATCATTAGCAGACTGCTTGGCTATAGATCACAGATTCAGAGAGGGGCAGATGAAAGCCCCAGGGGGAGGAAAGGAAGAAAGAGGGTTGGATAGCAGATGAAAGGAGAAGAGAGAGTGGTGATAAAAGAAATGGAGAGGCGAGAGGGGACCATACCCTTGCAAAGGGATGAACACAAGCGGACAGAGCCAAAACAAAAACAGCAGAAAAGCACCCAATAACATGGTAGGAGACAGAGAGGGCGTGGCCTCAGCTGTCTCCTGTTGCGGTTTAAATCATGGCAAATACAATGCTCGCTGCACAGAGGACTGTGTACATAGGGTGCTGCTGCAACTCTGTAGCTGAGAGCTACAGTAGGAGTGACTACAACAACATCTGTTAGACAACCTCCATGGTAGCGTGGGTGACGGTTGCTTTTACAGCAGCATGGTCCTTGGAGAGACATATCCAACTCTTAACCCCTCACAGCTTCTGAAACGAGTGCCGCAATACGTCTCTTGCTCCTCCTTCCTCCTTTATCCAAAAATTCCAAAGAGAGGGGTTTATTTTGGACATGTACCGCGAAAGCGAGCGTCGTTTAGGCTTTTCGCCCATTTCCTGACCCAGAAAGTTGTTTCTATCGGAGATGAGCTCTCGGGGAGAGGGGTTTTAGACGGAGCAGAGTTGAGCTGACAGCCCGTTCCTCCAGCTGAGAGACTAATGGCTAGAGATGAGGGGGGCTGCACAGGGCTTCGTCTCAGTCTGAAGTGAATTCCTCTCCTCTGGCTGAGAGACTAATGGCTGAGGAGTAGGGCTACACAGGGCTGCGGCTCAATAGTCTGAAGCGGCATCCTCTCCTTGTCTCCTTACCTTCAATACGTTTTCTGATAATATACTTTGCTAACTACATAGCTAACTTACAATATTCCAGTCTGAAACGCACGTAGCTGGTTAGGATAGCTGGTATGCTAGTCAGGGGGAAAGAGACAGGGGAGCTCTTGGTCCTTAATGCTCTAAACTGGGCCACTGATGCGGGCAAAAGGAACAGCGAAAGAGTTAGAGAAAGGGATGAAAGGAAGGATGGAGAGCGAGGCCACAGGGTAGCTCCCACCAGATGAGTGAACTCATCCAGATCACTGACCCTTCTGGATGGAGGAGACGCTTAGCTAGGTATCCTCCTGTGTGTGTGTGTGTGTGTGTGTGTGTGTGTGTGTGTGTGTGTGTGGTGGGGGGGGGTGTGCGGTGATGTGATTGCCTGCCTCCTGCCCCCAGCCACAGGACAACCTGTCTAACCACCACTTAAACACCTGCTGACATTTACAGAGCAGGGGAGGAGAAGGATATGAAGATAGGAGGGTAACCCTCTGCTTGCCAGTAGTACAGGAGAGAAAAGGGAGCGAGGGGAGAGAAGAGGACTGTGGCCTTGTGTCTGCCAACAGGAGAGAGATGAAGGGCAGGATGTGGGGAAGAGAGGAGGGTGGAGAAGAGGGCAACTTACATGTCCTCAGGAGTCCAGTGAAGGAGGACTTTAACCTTACCAGAATCTTCCTTCCTCCTCGCTGTTACCTAGAGACAGAAGAAGAGAGTCAAGACAGCACCCAGTAACAGAGACACTGGGAAAACAACATTGTTGTTGAGGTCATACTGGGAGACACACACCATTCCTAACCAAAAAGGTCTGATGCTGATGGCAAGTCAGTAAAGGAATGAGACACCTGGTTCCAGTCTAATTGAGCCAGAGTCAATCTGGCCACCCTCCCACTCTGCAGACTAACACTGTTACCTCACTGGCCTGAAGACGCCAGTCCAGCCGCTAAACATATACACACACCCCGTGTGGTAGGAACAATACTGCCCCCGACTGACGTTAGTGCATTCCACAGTTCGTGAGTGTGTGACCCTGGACCAAGGTGAAGACTAGGAATGCTATTTATCTTTAGAAACACACACACACACACACACACACACACCCACACACACACACACACACACACACACACACACACACACACACACACACACACACACACACACACACACACACACACACACACACACACACAGCAAGTAGCTAGTTACAGCGTGAAAAGACGTTATACTAGACTCTCTCAGGGTTTTATTTGCTTATAGCTTTGGCGTAGACAAGGCCTGCTGGGTTTGCCGGGCTACCCAAAGTCCTTGCTTCAGCCAAATGCTATGCCACGGTCGTCAATTTCTTCTCTGCAATGGGTCTGGATCAGAGTACCTCCCCGACAATTTCTAGAACGCAAACACATTCTAACCATTCTGATTGGTCTCAGAAACTGATGGGTTGGGAACACACGTGGGTAAAGCAGTAGTTTGAAAATGGAATTGGCTTTGATACTCTGATTAGAGACAATCCAAATTTCTGATGACTGTAACACCCCTCATTTGGACATCACCACAAACGACTTCAATGACGGCAGTCTCAGACTGAAGTGAACAGAGCAGCGGAAGAATTCAGTTGGAGTCGTCAGGCATCTGCTGGGTTCCTACGCTGTCTCTCTCTCTCTCTCGATTTCTCTGTAAAGATACTGGTCGAAGCACTCCAACTGCATGTGTAGGGGAGAGATGGAGGGCGGAGGGGTGAGGGAGGAGAGCGGCGTAGGGGTCTGTTTTTTAAGCGGCTCCAACAACAGGCCTGGCCTCTGGCATGTACGTCAGAGCAGTGTGTGTGTTTCGTGGGAGGGTTGCTGGCAGTTCCCTTATTAGCAGTTTAATTAAAAAGGGGCATGGGAGTCAGTGTTATTCCCTGGCTGGGCCCTTCATTTTCCACAGGCCTCAATACTGCACACATGAACTCATGAGAGTTTAAAGCAGACTGCTGGTAATACGTCCATTTTGGAAAACAAGCCGTGTCAGACTCTGGTATTATTACTGAGAAAAATGAGCTAGTGGTGCTTTTAAAAATCAGCATTTCATCTCAGCAGGCTTTTTATTTGAAATAAATGGCGGTTTAATTGACCCTGGGGAGCCAGTCGACTGCCTGGCCCTCTCCCAGCCTCCAGTTGGCTCAAAGGAAGTTCCGTCAACTTCTAGTGAATCTCTGTTTTCATTTCAATAACTTTCTACTTGTGATGTGCTAGACGCCACGAGGAAGATCACTGTAAAAAAAATGAAATAAAAATACACAGGGGCTGATTTGCTTGATCCTTTCTTGCTGCAGCTTTCTGATTGTAGAATCTTTAACACGTTTTACCTTACAATTATTTCTGGTGCCATCCTCAGGGTCTGGAAAGCGGCCCACATACTCCCCCTTCAAAAGTTGGTGACGCGTGTGACCTAAATAATTTGCGCCCCATTTCCAAACTCTTGCTTTGGTAAATACTCAACTTACATCCTTTTCAACCACAAAATGTATTTTAAATTATACACCGTGGTGGGTCTAATCCTGGATGCTGATTGGTTATAACTGCATTCCTGTCGGTGGCTATTCCACAAGTTACCATAGCTAAAACTATGACATTGAAATGCCTATTTTCTCTGTGCAATCAGCCCAGCCAGGCATAGCCGCCAGAAGCAGGGGTGCTGAGGGTGTTGCAGCATCCCCTGAAAAAAATCTGAATATTTAAAAAATATACATAATAATAATAATAATAATAATAATAACACACAAAAGTAGTGCACTGGGCCTTTACTAGTATTAGTGTCAGGACTATATCTCGTGGAAGGATGAAATAGTATGAATACATTCATCAAAATAAAGTTAATGAAAATATGTCAATAATTTTAATCTGTTGGTAACCCGTTGTATAAAAGTGTTAAACGCTCTCGAAGCCGGTGTTGAGGATATATTGGCATGGTTTATGACACCGGCTTCTCTGGCATTATCACTTAAAAGTCAATCAGTTATGTTTCAGACCAGGTTATAGCATCATCTCGGCTACTCCATTGGTTTTAAATTATGTTCTTAAATTGTTTGGATAAGTAGTAACACTGTGTGACCCTTTTTGTTGACCTGTCTAAAGCCTTCAACAGTGTGTTTCAAGCATGACTTATTCAGGTTTTCATCAATTGGCCTGGACCAGGCTGCGTGTAGCTGGTTTGAAAATTATTTAAAGATGCACTATGCAGAAACCGCTCTGCCATTTCCTGATTGCTAAAATTCAAAGTTTGCCTAATTTCAGTTCCTTTATTAGGAGTTTAATTAAAGGGGCATGGAACCAACATGTAGAGAATCATTGTACCATCTAAACCACTGTCAAATGTATTTTCCATAACCAAAAATATTGTATTTCCAGTTGTTTGACGCAGTTGTACAAAACCCAAAGTAAGACGCAAAAAACGAAACTTAGCGGAAAGCATAGAAATAAAGCACATATATGTACCACTTCGTCGACGTGCTTTCAATGAGAATGACAGATCTATAACTCACATTTCTATGTGAATTTAGTTGGGTCACCTAAAAAGTTACATATTGCTGCTTTAAAAAGTGTACAGTGTGTATTTACTGATGGTGTTAAATCAGGTTTTCTTCACATAACAAAGGGAGTCCTACAGGGATGGATTCTTGGTCTGGTTATTTTCACATTAACAATATCATTTATCTGTTAAAAAATACATACATGTATGCAGATGACACTGTGGTGTATGCCATTGACCCCATAGCTGACCAGGCCCGGTCAGTGTCAATCTGCCTCTATTGCCCTCCAGAAAGCCTTTGTTGAACTGACATTGGTACTTAATGCAGGGAAAACCAAGTTCTTTTCCAAATCACATACAAATCTGAAGATTTATGCATACGTACTTTGTAGGGGTGTAATGGTACACTTATTCGTACCGAACCATTCGGTCCAGGGACCTCGATTCGGTCTCACTGAACCCGAATGACTACATAAAAACAACAATTATTACAAAATAAAAGTACTACGCCTTTAGGCTATGCATACGCTGCGTAGTAGGCCTGTGCCGCTTGAGAAAGTCTGAGCTAAAAACAAACATTTCAGGCTATTCCGTTAAAACGAGCACCTATGCAGACGGAATCAAACTACCTTAACTGGCGCATTTCACATTTTGTGAAGCGCAGCCAGGGACCAGTTATGTATGATGGTGAGGTCGATAAACCAGAATTTGAGGAACATCAACAATCGTTTAAATCGCCAGTTTAGGAACATTTAGGCTTCCCAGCAGATTAAACGGAGACGGGCAGAACGTTGTGGATAAAACGTTAACAGTATCTCGCCACGCTCAACAAGAATAGCCGATGGAGCTGCCAACACTTCAAATTTGTTGACACGTTTACTCTGACGTCACCAAAGTACACCGGAGCAAGACAGAAACACAACGCCTCACTTCTGGTTTCAAGCATTCCGTGGCACCTGATTCTGACCGGGCCAAAGAAATTACAAGAGCGATAGGTAGGCTGTGTTTATATTTTTTTTTACAGTCTTTGCTTTATAACCACGGATATGCACCAACTCGCGGTGATTGAGAATAGGGGGTTTCAGCACCTTGTGAAAGTGCTTTAGCCACGTTAAGAACTTCCTTCCTGCACCAATTTAAGCAAACAGGTTGTACCCGCTCTATATAAGCAAGCCAAAAACGAAGTTCAGAATGAATTGGCCAATGCACCCTGTGTTGTGCTTACTTCACAGTGACAGCCCATCACATTACTAACAAATAGGAGATGTACCGTGCTACAGACATGCACCTTTATGAGCGCCACAACTGCGCATCTGTCACTGAAGGAGACAGTGTCATGGTGTGTTCGTAACCAAGTGAGAATTTACCACATACGACTGGGAAAACCCCACTTGAATGGCCCTCCAACTGGTACTTACTTGTGGGAAACTTGTCAATGATCTGAAGCACACACTTCTCCCACATGATTACCACAGACGTCACCTGCTAAGGAAATGGCCTCTAACAGCATTTGGCAGTTAAATGGAACAAAACATTTATAAAAAGCAAATCTATTGTGGTTTGTTGAAGAAAAACATTTTTTACAAGCATAGCTGTACTTTTAGTTTATGGTTGATGCAGCTTGTTAAGCCATTAGCCACTGGCGTTTCTCAACGAGTTCAAATCACATGAAGGCATCCAACTGCTATTTATGACTAAGCAACTCATAAATTCCCACCTCCCAGAGTGACATCAATGCAGCATCAGAGTGGAAACTTGAGAGGACCAACATAACAATCCTGCCACAACAGAATGACAGGAATATTGTGAGTGCTAAACATTGTGAATGGAACTTCATTTTCCCCGCTGTACAGAAACTGAACCGTGACCCCAAAACCTACCAAACAGTGGGCTTGATGAACTGTTACACCCCTAATACTTTGGATGGTGCCCTCATTGATCGTGTCCCCTCTTATAAATATCTGAGCATTTGGATTAACGAAAAGCTCTCTTTCAAAAAGCATGTTGATGAATAAGGTAAGAAATGAATAATTAAAATAGGCTTCTTCTATAGGGCCAGGCTCCCGTCTTTCGTTAAATAGCAGAAAAACAAATCATCCTGTCAACGTTCATTCCGGTTATTGACTATGGCGATATTGTCTAAATGAATGCTGCTGCCACGGTACTGAAGCCATTGAACACAGTTGATCACAGTGCATTATTACGGGCGATAGGTTCCGTACACATCACTGCATTTTGTATCAGAAAGTAGGCTGGCCCTCCGTGAAGTCTCGTAGATCGATGCATTGCGCTCTTTTTGTGTCTATAAAGCCCTCTTGCATAAACTTCCATCATACCTTAGCTCGTCCTTAAACTTCAGACTTACAAGTAACCAGACTCAGGGATGGCTAACCCGGGAGAGCCCTTCAATCTCCACCGAATTAGGTAAATCTGCTTTTAGTTTATTGCACCTCATGTGGAATAATCTCCACAAGTCCTTAAAGTTAGAGTTGGTGCCTCTAGAGAAATTCAGGCAGATGTTAGAGAGCCTTTTTTACTGAAGAATGCGTTTGTTTCATATGCTTGTGTTTTGCTTTTCGTGTTTACTTTTCATGTATCGTGTAATTGATGTGTGTAAAGATATGTTCAATAGTGTAATGGTTGTGTATTGGTGTGTTCATGCAAGGCCTCATCTGCGAAAGAGACAGTGGTCTCAGCATGACTCCCAGTTTAAAGGTAACAACAACAAAAAAGACTACTAAACTCCTCTGTGCAGCTGAGACCGTAATACTGTAGGTCTGCCGTGCCCTCTGCTGTCTGAACAGTGAAGTACAGTGTGTGTGTGTGTGCAGGACCATGCATGGTCTGCTGCTGCTGGATCCCTGACCACGCTGTGGAAGACGACTGTGATGGTGTGTGTGTGTGTGCACTACTACTAACCGTGCTGTGAAACACCACACTGTGTCCGTTGCCCAGGCTCTCTATATGTGTGGCCAGGTTGAGGCAGATGGCCCGGTGTCTGATAGCATCCATGGTCTGGGCATCAAAGAAGTCGTGAGGTCGTGCTGGAGGGACAGAACACACTGGGGTGAGAGAGGGGGAGCGTTAAACTGAGGTTCATAGGTCAGAGGTGATTAGCCAATCAGATGGATCTGACCCTCGTAGATATTCATCAAACCGTTTCCCACCACCCGATTGGTTAAGACGCTTGGTTTGAAAGCCAGGCAACCTGATCAGCGAGTACATGATTGATTGTTTGTATGATTGAGTGTGTGCGTGCATATCTGTGTATGTGTACATATGCTTGCATTTGTGTGCGTGCGCTTGTATTACCATCCTCGTGGGTACCAGAAATTCCAAATAGTCCCAGAGGACAAAGACTATTTTAGAATTAGGGGTTAGGTTTACGGTTCAAATTCAGGTAACAATTTGGGATTGAATGGAAATCCATTTTAGGTCCCCATAAGGATAATAAAACATATGCTGTGTGTGTATTGTGTGTGTGTTTATATGTGCGTGTTTCTCGGATACGTACGTAAAGTCCTCCTGCGTTTATTCTTGAGTTTCCGCCTCTTGTTAAGCCCCGCCTTCGAAGGTGAATCCTCCTTTATCTTGGCCTGATTGGCCAGCTTGTTGGAGTTCTGTGAGCTGAAGTGGGTGGGTACGTGGCGCGCCAGCCCCCCCTGGGAGGCAAATGTGGCATTGCAACCCCCCACCACACACTGGAGATGGAGACAACACCGGTGAGAATACAGCCTAGTAAATAGTTTATACAAGAGCACTTACATACAGTTGAAGTTGGAAGTTTACATACACCATAGCCAAATACATTTAAACTCAGTTTTTCACAATTCCTAACATTTAATCTTAGTAAAAATTCCATTTTAGGTCAGTTAGGATCACCACTTCATTAAGAATGTGAAATGTCAGAACAATAGTAGAGAGAATGATTTATTTCAGCTTTTATTTCTTTCATCACATTCCCAGTGGGTCAGAAGTTTACATACACTCAATTAGTATTTTGTAGCATTGCCTTTATATTGTTTAACTTGGGTCAAATGTTTTGGGTAGCTTTCCACAAGCTTCCCATAATAAGTTGGGTGAATTTTCGCCCATTCCTCCTGACAGAGCTGGTGTAACTGAGTCAGGTTTGTAGGCCTCCTTGCTCGCACACGCTTTTTCAGTTCTGCCCACACATTTTATATAGGATTGAGGTTAGGGCTTTGTGATGGCCACTCCAATACCTTGACTTTGTTGTCCTTAAGCCATTTTGCCACAACTTTGGGTCATTGTCCATTTGCGACCAAGGTTTAACTTCCTGACTCTTCTCTTGTCTTGAGATGTTGCTTCAATATATCCATATATTTTTCCTCTCTCATGCTGCCATCTATTTTGTGAAGTGCACCAGTCCCTCCTGTGGCAAAGCACCCCAACATGATGCTGCCACCCCCGTGCTTCACGGTTGGGATGGTGTTCTTTGGCTTGCAAGCCTCCCCTTTTTCCTCCAAACATAACAATGGTCATTATGGCCAAACAGTTATATTTTTGTATCATCAGACCAGAGGACATTTCTCCAAAAAGTACGATCTTTGTCCCCCTGTGCAGTTGCAAACCGTAGTCTGGATTTTTTTATGCCGGTTTTGGAGCAGTGGCTTCTTCCTTGCTGAGCGAACTTTCAGGTTATGTCGATATAGGACTCGTTTTACTGTGGATATAGATACTTTTGTGCCCATTTCCTCCAGCATCTTCACAAGGTCCTTTGCTGTTGTTCTGGGATTGATTTGCACTTTTTCGCACCAAAGTACGTTCATCTCTAGGAGACAGAACACGTCTCCTTCCTGAGTGGTATGACAGCTGCGTGGTCCCATGGTGTTTATACTTGCGTACTATTGTTTGTATAGATGAACTTGGTACCTTCAGGCATTTGGAAATTGCTCCCAAGGATGAACCAGACTTGTGGAGGTCTACAATTTTTTTCCTGAGGTCTTGGCTAATTTATTTGGATTTTCCCATGATGTCAAGCAACTGAGTTTGAAGGTAGGCCTTGAAATACATCCACAGGTACACCTCCAATTGACTCAAATGATGTCAATTAGCCTATCAGAAGTTTCTAAATCCATGACATAATTTTCTGGAATTTTCCAAGCTGTTTAAAGGCACAGTCAACTTAGTGTATGCAAACCTCTGACCCACTGGAATTGTGATACAGTGAATTATAAGTGAAATAATCTGTCTGTAAACAATTGTTGGAAAATGTACTTGTGTCATGCAAAGTAGATGTCCTTACCGACTTGCCAAAACTATAGTTTGTTAACAAGAAATTTGTGGTTGAAAAATGAGTTAATGACTCCAACCTAAGTGTATGTAAACTTCCCACTTCAACTTTATATAATAATAGTATTGGTCTTTCTATTTGATGAAATATAGGTGATTTCCTTTTCAATAAAAGTTAAAAAGGTTATAATACAGAGGAAACTGTAGGCCTGAGTATAGAACCACTGTTCAATGGAAGCATTCAGAATAATATCATGCATTAGCTTTACACAGGATAGTGTGTGACAGATGTGTCTTGTGTTAGAATGATTATAATGCTCTCCAAGGCTAGAATAATCTATAGCACATGATATGTACATACATGTACGGGGCCTTCAGAAAGTATTCATCCCTTGACTTTTTCCACATTTTGTTGTGCTATAGCCTGAATTTCAAAATGGCTTAATTTGAGATTTGGTGTTATGGCCGACACACAATACCCCATAATGTCCAAGTGGAATTATGTTTTTGAAAAAAATGTACTAATTAATTAATTTAAAATGAAAGCGGAAATGTCTTGCGTCAATAAGTATTCGACCCCTTTGTTATGGCAAGCCTAAATAGATTCAGGAATAAAAATGCGCTTAAATCACTTAAGTTGCATGGCCTAAGTGTTTCATAACATGATTTATTAATGACTACCTCCTCTCTGTATTCCACACACATCTTTAATGTCCCTCAGTCGAGCAGTGAATTTCAAACACCGATTCGACCACAAAGACCAGGGAGGTTTTCCAATGCCTCGCAAAGGGCACTTATTGGTAGATGGGGGGGGGGGGACAGACATTGAATATCCCTTTGAGCATTGTGAAGTTATTCATTACACTTTGGATGGTGTATCAATACACACAGTCACTACAAAGATACAGGCATCCTTCCTAACAAACTCAGTTACTGGAGAGGAAGGAAACCACTCAGGCATTCACCAGGAGGCCGGCACATGGGGACTTTAAAACTGGTACAGCGTTTAATGGCTGTGATAGGAGAACACTGAGGATGGATCAACAACATTGTAGTTCCTCCACATTACTAACCTAATTGACAGACTGAAAAGAAGGGAAGCCTGTACAGAATATTCCAAAACATGCATCCTGTTTGCAATAAGGCACTAAAGTAAAACTGTAAAGAATGTGGGAAAGAAATTAACTTTATGTCTTGAATACAAAGCGTTACGTTTAGGGCAAATCCAACACAACACATTACTGAGAACCACATCACATTTTCAAGCATGGTGGTGGCTGCATCATGTTATGGGAATGCTTGTCATCGACTAGGATAAAAATAAACAAAACAGAGCTAAGCACAGGCAAAATCATAGAGGACAACCGGATTCAGTGGGAGACAAATTCACCTTTCAGCAGGACAATAAGCTAAAATACAAGGCCAAATATACACTGGAGTTGCTTACCAAGATGACATTGAATGTTCCTGAGTGTCCGTGTTACAGTTTTGACATAAATTGGCTTGAAAATCTATGACAAGACTTGAAAATGGCTGTCTAGCAATGATCAACAACCAACTTGACAGAGTTTGAAGAATAAAACAAAAGACTAATGTGAAAACATTGTACAATCCAGGTGTGCAAAGCTCTTAGACTTACCCAGAAAGACTTACAGCTACAGTCGCTGCTAAAGCTGATTCTAACATGTATTAACTCAGGGGTGTGAATACTTCTGTAAATTAGATATTTCTGTATTTCATTTTCAATAAATTAGCAAAAATAAATAAAAACATGTTTTCACTTTGTCATTATGGGGTAGTGTGTAGATGGGTGAGAAAAAAAACAATTGAATCCATTTTGAATTCAGGCTGTAACACAACATGTGGAATAAGTCAAGGGGGTATCGTTAACTTTGAAGACACTGCCATGAGGATGTGGTTTGCAGAGTCAGTGCTTAGATGTCCTGTGTGTGACAGTGAAATGGAAGAAACGAGGGCGTTTTCTCACCTTGAATGGTTTGTCTCCGCTGTGTGAGACCATGTGTCTCTGAAGCCAGCTCTGACTGGTCGACGGGGTGTTATACACCTTGCAGCCCTTCCAAAGACACACAAACACCTGGCGAGAGGACAGCAACACTGTTACACACACATATCTTCACAGGTGACTCGCAACCTAGCTCTTATGAGTTACCCAAGATGCAATGTAAGAGACTAAATGTCCTACGAAATCCTACTATCCTAGAGAATTGGAGTAGTTGGCAGAAAGACATTTCATATGTAAATTCGATGACAGACCATTTTTAACTGAAGCACCTAGAAACCCAATCCCCCATAAACTGACCCCCGCCCCCTCTCTGAACCTAAAGTTCCAAGAGAGATAAAACATCAAGCTGTCTTTCATACAGCAAGAGTTTATTATGTACAGCAGTACTTTTCATCTGGACTTAGTTTAACACAGGATGTTTGGATTATCTTCAAGATGGAGAAGTGGAAGGGATTGATATTTTGAAGACAGGGTTGTGGTGGTGGTGAAGAGGGGGAAGAGGAGAAGACGAGTGGAGGCATAAAACTAGGAGGTGTAGGAAGAAGAGGATAGAAGATGGTGAGCAGGCAGGAGGACAGAGAAGAAGATTTAGGAAGTTGCTTTCCTACACTACATACCCCTCCTCGTTGTCCGTCCACGTGCACGCCCCTGATGTGCTCAGCCAGGTCTGGGCTGGTGGTAAAGAGGAGCTGGCATTGGTCCCAGCAGCAGGTGTATGCCACGCCCTTACCCACCGACGGGGTGGCGGTGGCAGGGCCGTGCCCGTTCATCATGGCAGGTGTGGAGCGCCCGCTGGAAGCTGTGCTCTCCATGTCCATCAGAGTACTGCTGATACTGAGGGAGGGAGAGGGACAGTGAGAGTGGGAGGGAGAGAGATGGGGTCAGCACAGAGATCTGTTGTACTACAAAACAAATCAAAATGTTATTCTTCACATGCACCAAATACAACAGGTGTAGACCTTACCGTGAAATGCTTACTTACAAGCCCTTAACCAACAATGCAGTTTTAAGAAAAATAAAGAGTTGAGAAAATCTTTACCAAGGTAAAAAAAAATAAGAGCAACAATAACGAGGCTATATACAGGGGGTACCGGTACCGAGTCAGTGTGGAGGCTATATACAGAGGGTACCGGTACCGAGTCAGTGTGGAGGCTATATACAGGGGGTACCGGTACCGAGTCAGTGTGGAGGCTATATACAGGGGGTACCGGTACCGAGTCAGTGTGGAGGCTATATACAGAGGGTACCGGTACCGAGTCAGTGTGGAGGCTATATACAGGGGGTACCGGTACCGAGTCAGTGTGGAGGCTATATACAGAGGGTACCGGTACCGAGTCAGTGTGGAGGCTATATACAGGGGGTACCGGTACAGAGTCAATGTGGAGGCTATATACAGGGGGTACCGGTACCGAGTCAGTGTGGAGGCTATATACAGGGGGTACCGGTACCGAGTCAGTGTGGAGGCTATATACAGGGGGTACCGGTACCGAGTCAGTGTGGAGGCTATATACAGGGGGTACCGGTACCGAGTCAGTGTGGAGGCTATATACAGGGGGTACCGGTACCGAGTCAGTGTGGAGGCTATATACAGGGGTACCGGTACCGAGTCAGTGTGGAGGCTGTACACAGGGGGTACCGGTACCGAGTCAGTGTGGAGGCTATATACAGGGGGTACCGGTACCGAGTCAGTGTGGAGGCTATATACAGGGGGTACCGGTACCGAGTCAGTGTGGAGGCTATATACAGGGGGTACCGGTACCGAGTCATTGTGGAGGCTATATACAGGGGGTACCGGTACCGAGTCAATGTGGAGGTTATATACAGGGGGTACCGGTACCGAGTCATTGTGGAGGCTATATACAGGGGGTACCGGTACCGAGTCAGTGTGGAGGCTGTATACAGGGGGTACCGGTACCGAGTCAGTGTGGAGGCTATATACAGGGGGTACCGGTACCGAGTCATTGTGGAGGCTATATACAGGGGGTACCGGTACCGAGTCAGTGTGGAGGCTGTATACAGGGGGTACCGGTACCGAGTCAGTGTGGAGGCTATATACAGGGGGTACCGGTACCGAGTCAGTGTGGAGGCAATATACAGGGGGTACCGGTACCGAGTCAGTGTGGAGGCTATATACAGAGGGTACCAGTACAGAGTCAATGTGGAGGCTATATACAGGGGGTACCGGTACAGAGTCAATGTGGAGGCTATATACAGGGGGTACCGGTACCGAGTCAGTGTGGAGGCTGTATACAGGGGGTACCGGTACCGAGTCAGTGTGGAGGCTATATACAGGGGGTACCGGTACCGAGTCAGTGTGGAGGCTATATACAGAGGGTACCGGTACCGAGTCAGTGTGGAGGCTGTATACAGGGGGTACCGGTACCGAGTCAGTGTGGAGGCTATATACAGGGGGTACCGGTACCGAGTCAGTGTGGAGGCTATATACAGGGGGTACCGGTACCGAGTCAGTGTGGAGGCTGTATACAGGGGGTACCGGTACCGAGTCAGTGTGGAGGCTATATACAGGGGGTACCGGTACCGAGTCAGTGTGGAGGCTGTATACAGGGGGTACCGGTACCGAGTCATTGTGGAGGCTATATACAGGGGGTACCGGTACCGAGTCAGTGTGGAGGCTATATACAGGGGGTACCGGTACCGAGTCAGTGTGGAGGCTATATACAGGGGGTACCGGTACCGAGTCAGTGTGGAGGCTATATACAGGGGGTACCGGTACCGAGTCATTGTGGAGGCTATATACAGGGGGTACCGATACCGAGTCATTGTGGAGGCTATATACAGGGGGTACCGGTACCGAGTCATTGTGGAGGCTATATACAGGGGGTACCGGTACCGAGTCATTGTGGAGGCTATATACAGGGGGTACCGGTACCGAGTCAATGTGCGGGGGTACAGGTTAGTCGAGGTCATTGAGGTAATATGTACATGTAGGTAGGGGTAAAGTGACTACGCACAGATAAACAGCAAGTAGCAGCAGCGTAAGGGGGGGGGGGGGGGGGGGGTCAATAAAGCCATTTAATTAGCTGTTCAGCAGTCTTATGGCTCAGGGGTAGAAGCTGTTAAGAAGCCTTCTGGACCTAGAGCTCCGGTACCACCTGCCGTGCGGCAGCAGAGAGTTCAGTCTGACTTGGGTTGCTGGAGTCATTTTTAGGGCCTTCCCTCTGACACCACCTGATATAGAGGTCCTGGATGGCACGACGCTAGGCCCCGGTGATGTACTGGGCCGTACGCACTACCCTCTGTAGCGCCTTGCGGTCTGTTCTAGTCATAGGTTTGGACAGCCTCAGTCACTAAATCACGGTGATTTAGTGTGTTTATAGCATGTGCCAACACAACTCTGAGCAGAGTCGGCACATGGTATAAACACACCATTAGCATAGTTTATGTCTGTGTGTTGACTTCTCTGGGGCATATGAGGTTTAGTATGCCTGGTCTACAAGGAGGGATGTGAGGGTGTCATGGCGGATTTGAATCTCATGGCATTATAGATGTAGAAGTGTCCCTCTCTGTCCTCACACCCACACAAAGCTTCTCAGAGAGCATTAGTGACTCAGTAATGCAACCACGTTGGACTGAATGAAGTGACCACACACACACACACACACCTCGTAAGGCTGCCTGCCTCCAGCTGCTCCCCTGCTCTGTTCCTGAGGTCCTCAGTGCCAGCAGGGGAACAAAAGTTACATTGAGACCATGCAGCTGCCCAAACAGCAGAGCTCTCTCCTCCATTCACTCCCTCCTTTCTTACTACAGGCCTTTCTGCCCCGGCCAGACAAAGCAACGCGCCATGACGGGAGAGAGTCGAGGGGGGAAAGGGGGGGAGAAATCGGATCCTCTCTCCTTCAGATACTACACTTCAGCTCCTGAAGCATCACAGGGACTTCAGCCTTTGTGTTAACTGGGTTTCTTTTGTCAGCTACCCTCGACAGGTCGTCGCATGACTACAGACTGAGGCAATCTACCGGGATCCAGAAAGGGGAATTATTCCACTATTCTAGCAGCAAAAGGAGAAAGGTGGACATCGGGGTGTATGAAAATCGTTGATTTCTCTGCTTCCATTTGAACAAGAAATGTATGTGTATATCGTCCTTATCCGTTGGCTCGTCCAGTGATATTCAGACGGCGTGTGCAGGGGCAGATCTGTGTGTATTAGTATATGGCTGATAGGACCCTATATCTACACTGGACGTTTGCATTCAGGCTTCATGCTATAGTTTATGTCTGTGTGTTGACTTCTATTGTTACATGTTACATAAAGAGTCAGGTTCAATTACATACACACGTAACTGGAGTTCCCCATAGAGTTAGGACAAACTCACTGCTTTGGAGGGGCCGCAGTAACCCCGAGTAAATGATTTGAAGTTGCATTGTATGAGAGTTGAGCAGTGAGTTGCATACAGCATTACTCATTTTTAACACCTTTGATCTGTCTTCTGCACTAGTTTATGATGCAGTGGAAGTTCCATCTTGGCCATTTCACATATTGTAATGGGGAATTCTGGGTACACATCTAAATATCTCAGAAAGATGTGTGTATGTGACTCACTCATGTGCATGAGGGTGAGAACCTGTGTGTGTGTGTGTGTGTGTGTAAAGGACTCATCAACACAGACATCCTGTAACTCGTCACCCAGCCAAACCAACTAGAAGGTGAAGTGTTACGACCACAGTGAGCCAGTTGACACGTCTGTAAGTGTGTGTGTGTGTGTGTGTGTGTGTGTGTGTGTGTGTGTGTGTGTGTGTGTGTGTAGATATGTTAGAAGTAGCTCTGTGCCTAAACACCACCCTTCATATGAAAGCTGGGGCCTGTTGGTTGGCTTGTTAGTGAGTGATTTGTTTCTTTGTCTCAGTGCTCCACTTGCGAAATTACTCATGGGACTTTCACCAAACGGTTTTCAAGGATACATGCCAACTTGGAAAATCTTACTAAACTCACTGAAATTGTTAATAAGATAAAATCAAGTCTGAAATGTTCATATTGCTGGTGTCTCTTTTTGACCGTGGTTTCATAGTAACGACGTTATTACACAATGAGCATCGTGGTGGCAATGCTGGCCATACATGGACATTATGTCCAGATGCGGGTGTACGTGCAGCGTGGAACCATTCCATTGTAAACTAAAAGGCAAGCTCAACTATCGGTTAAAACTATGCATGTTCTCTGTTGTCAACTGCCCATAACGCATAGTTACGCATTGGGTGCTGATGCATTGTAGCAAAACAAACCCGATTGTTATGCTAAACTGCTGTTTGGCAAAAGACAAAGTACGGAGATATCACACCACGCTACATAATTGCAAGGATAGTGAGTGCAACTTGTAACAATGTAGCTTGATCAAACGTAAACATCTTATGAACATTGAATCATTGTTGGAGTGGGCTGGCAATATTGCTGCGCTGCTTTGTATTCAACATTTGGTCGGGTATTAGTAATCCACAGACCTGTCTTCCGAATCCATTCGACTGAGAGGTTCTCCATCCGAGGATGATATCTCGACACTGGCCCGTCTTTTGATACCGCGGTCGGTTTTCTCCGTGGATTCCTCGCTTTTGGTCTTGTGGGAGCTGGGAGACGAGGACACGCTCTCCTCTCTTTGTTCTTGTTTCAGCTCCACGATGCTCTCCCCGGTTTCGGTGCTGCTCGCAGGGATTCCCTCCACGGGACTTTTAACCGGTTCAGACAGTTCACAGGCCGGTTCTTCTTTGTTACCATTTTCCGTGGACAAAACCGATTCTTTGGCGACTTCTAGTGCGACTGAAGGCTTTTCCTCTTTGCTGTCTCCGTTGCTCACGTCCATTTCTGTTCCGTCCTCGTTGTCACCCGGTTCCTGTTTAGAGTCTGTGGGGCCCTGCTTCTTATTCCCGTTTTCGCCTTTGTCCAATGTTCCATTTTGCTCGTTTGCCGATGTGGAGTCTTGTTCGGTACCGTTGGTTGTAACTGCAGCCATGTTCACAGCGCGTAGTAAGCTATTTTGTGTTGTAGGCTACCCCACAAAGTTGGTTCTTTCTCCCAATCGCATGCGCTGCTTCGCCACGGGTGTTCAACGGGGACGCTAGGGGAGGAGGCATAACCATGACGTAGTCCCCCGCATTGTGGACCGTTCCACGTGTTTCAGATAACTATTGTTATATTGGTTTATATATATATATATATATATAATATATATATATATATATATATATATATATATATATATATATATATATATATATATATATATATATATATATATAAATATATATATATAAATATATATATAAACCTAATATTTCCCTTTAATTTCAGTCAATCATCACCCTAACACATTTCAGTCATAAATCTAAACAATTCTTACCACCATACCTGTGCTCAATTCTATTAGTAATCCTAGCCTATGTGTAATGACATTTTTGCATAAAGCCTAGATTTTCATGCAAATTCATCAAAGCGGATTTATTTTATTTTCTACATGACCTCCAGGTCTTACTGTTGTAAAAGTATGGTAAGAGACCATGACCACATGTGATGGATTCTTTAAGTACAGGCATTGACATTCAAGAGACCATTCCAGTGTCCAGTGCAAGTTGGACTCCATTGCTGGAACTTGATGGAATGTCGGCACTGACTGATATTCAGTGGACCCCAAGAAGAGTATCTAATGGGGATCCTAATAAAATACTAAATACGTAAGGTGGTAGGGATTAGGAACTATAGGGTAGGAGGCATTCAAAGGGATGGAACTAGTGGAAGGAGTGGAATGGAACCAGGCCCAAATATCCACAGAGTGGTACAGACAGGGATTACAAAAGATTCAGAGCCTAATTAACATAATGGAAGTATAGCTACTGTCTGTCAAAGTTTGGCAAATGGGCAAAGCATGAAAGGAGAGAGGGGGAAGGGAAGGAGAGAGGGGGAAGGTTAGGAGAGAGGGGTAGGGAAGGAGAGAGGGGTAGGGAAGGAGAGAGGGGGAAGGGAAGGAGAGAGGGGGAAGGGAAGGAGAGAGGGGGAAGGGAAGAAGGATGGGGCAAGAGGGTGTGAATGGAGGTAACTGACCTTATTGTGCCGATGCCCTGACTGATTGGCTGCGTCTAGTGTGACAGTGGCATTGTCCAGAGCAGAGATCATTAATTTACCAAGTGGAGATGAGCTATTGGCCTGTAGGATACACATCCAGTTGAAGGCCAGAGTCCCAGTCCCTCAACAATGCAGAATGGAGTTTCTTGACCTTTAAAAAGTTTGTCAAAGTCTCCTCTTCAGCACCATCAGAGCTTCTATCTCATCAGTGATCAGCAAATCATATCCGTAACATGATAAAACCAAAACAGCAGGAAGCATTGGAAATTTAATTCCTTCTCCCAATAGTTTTTTAAATGTGGGGGTGGCAGGTAGCCTAGTGGTTAGAGCGTTGGACTAGTCACCGAAAGGTTACAAGATCGAATCCCCGAGCTGACAAGGTAAAAATCTGTCGTTCTGCCCCTGAACAAGGCAGTTAACCCACTGTTCCCCGGTAGGCCGTCATTGAAAATAAGAATTTGTTCTTAACTGACTTGCCTAGTTAAATAAAGGTAAAAAAAGTAAATACTTAGCATGTGTCCTAACAACATAACCACAGCAGTTAAGAACATCAACATTTATTTCACATGATATAAAACAGATGAGATATGAACATTTTGCATATTAACTCTAATAATAATAACCTCAGTTACAATTTCTGCTCTGCTCTTTCTATGGTGTACATCATTTACACAATGAAACTTTACATTTATGTACATTATATTTTAAGTCCTAGAGGAACAAAATGCCTGCTTATTGCTTATACATGTGCTATTCTCTTCTCTCTGTCCAGGACTCCACACAACCAGACAGAATCTAACACACAACCCTAACCTCATAAAACTATTTTATCTTTCATGTCTATATTTTACTTTAAATATATCTCAGCCATAGAAAAAAAAAACGAGAAGCAGATCGATTCTAACCCAGGACATTCACGTGTGGTTGCCGGCGGCGACCAGATCCCCATCCTCCCGACATAAATAAACACAACCTTAATAAAATATTTAAACTCTGTCCATCAGCAGCAATAGGGTGGCACCTTATTGAAGTATAAACCCATTGTATAGTTAGTTCATTCTATATGTTTTATATATTTATATATTAACAACTTGTATGAACAATGGGGGAATGTGCAGTGTAAAATATGTGGAAAATTAAACGTTTAGGGCCTCAGGTTAAAAACTTAAATGGGAGTAAAACCAGTAAAAAAAAAAAAAAAAAACGCAAGAGCATATGGCGCCCCCGTGTGGTTAAAGTAAAGCACTGCCTTCGTGTGTAGATTTGGTGCTTGGCCCTCTCCATAGTGTGTGACGATCTCAAATGCATACTCCTCGAGTCCTCAGGTCCTCGTCTCCTTCTCAAAACCCATTGGATGAGAAAGCCAGAGGTCCCTCCTCTCTGACCTTCTCCTCCAGTGGGTTTTGAGAAGGAGACGAGGAGACAGGACGCGAGGAGTATGCAATTGAGATCTTCCCAGTGTGAGACTCCTCTAGTGTTCTTATTTACAACTGTACAGTCCTCTCCTCGTTACAGCAGTGCTCATCACATAGACACTCAACGCATCCTCACAGAACATGTCCAAAATAACAGACCATCATAATACCTATAATAATAATAATAATAATCAATTATCACTCTGTAATACTATCTTGTCCTCTGAGATCTCTGTGTGAATGAGAGAGTTTTGTATCGCAGTTATTGTGTAGGCAGGCAGTAAGTAATACGAGCAGGCCTGTGGATCTACTCTTTCTGTCTGTCTGGCTATAGTCGTTTCTACTGTATACACACAGAGAGCTACTGGGCATGCTCTGTGCAGGCTGGCTGGTGCCATCTTGGCTCTGTAGGATGCCATCTTGGGTCTTCAGACTGGCATCGCTTATGAGTCACTGCTCACAAAGGTCAATGTCTGGGCTGCAGGGGTGAGTGGAAAGAGAGGGAAGAGAAAGAAAAGAGGAAAGAGGTGAAGAGACACAAAAATAGCTGAGGTCACAAGCCAAAATGTCTAAAATAAATCTGAGAAAATGTTTACGCTGACATGACTAGAGTGCGCTTTTTGATTAGATGATAAATTATGGCTGTGTTTAAATGTCCGGTGTGATATTGCCTGTAAGATCTATGTCGATTGGGGGGTAAATTACTGAGGGCTGAGCTTTGGGCCCTGGAGTTTAGGGGTTGATGGGTAGAGATGAGTAAAGGTCAAAGGTTGTAGGTAAGGACAGAGAAGTCTCTTACTGAGTGTAGTTCAGTTCACATAACCACCTCCTCGACACGTCTACACACACATGAAGTGGGATCCGTCAGTGAGTTGAGGAGGAGAAGGAGAGGAGGACTGGGGCGGACAGGGCAGGCTTTTCACTGCAAACAACACACACGGGGCAAACCCACAACACATACAGTACCAGTCAAAAGTTTGGACACCTACTCATTCAAGGACACCAATAAGAGACTTGATTGGACCAAACAACACAAGCTATGGACATTAGACCGGTGGAAATCAGTCCTTTGGTCTGATGAGTCCAAATTTGAGATTGTTGGTTCCAACCGCCGTGTCTTTGTGAGACGCAGAGTAGGTGAACGGATGTCTCCACATGTGTGGTTCCCACCGTGAAGCATGGAGGAGGTGTGATGGTGTGGGGGTGCTTTGCTGGTGACACGGTCTATGATTTCTTTAGAATTCAAGGCACACTTAACCAGCATGGCTACCACAGCATTCTGCAGCGATACGCCATCCCATCTGGTTTGCGCTTAGTGGGACTATCATTTGTTTTTCAACAAGACAGTGATCAAAAACACATCTCCAGGCTGTGTAAGGGCTATTTGACCAAGAAGGAGAGTGATGAAGTGCTGCATCAGATGACCTGGCCCCCACAATCACCCAACCTCAACCCAATTGAGATGGTTTGGGATGAGTTGGACCACAGAGTGAAAGAAAAGCAGCCAACAACTGCTCAGCAAGACTGTTGGAAAAGCATTTCTTATGAAACTGGTTTGAGAGAATGCCAAGAGTGTGCGAAGCTGTCATCAAGGCAAAGGGTGGCTACTTTGAATAATCTCAAATATATGTTTATTTGTTTAACACTTATTTGGTTACTACATGATTCCATATGTGTTGTTTCATAGTTTTGATGTCTTCACTATTATTCTACAATGTAGAAAATAGTACAAATAAAGAAAAACCCTTGAATGAGTAGGTGTCCAAACTTTTGACTGGTACTGTACGTAAGTGCTTTGACATTTATTAGTTATATATCAATCCATCAACCAATCATCATTAACAAAGCGATTTCTGAAAGCGTGTTCTCAAACCTGCCATCAGGTTGTTGAGTTTAGCTCCCTCTGCTGGTAGTTCATAGGATATGTCAATGTTGTTCCCCTGGGTCTCATGCTCCGGGACCTCCCCTCGCATCGCCTCACTCTGCATCACATCCTTCTTAGGTTCAGGAGTCAGTGCTTCTGACACAGCAGCTGGCAAACTGGCACATTCACACCTTCAAATTCAGGCCTTATTCCAATACTTACAAAATGCATCTTTCTTTTCTGCCTTTAATGAGGTAGTCACTGATCTAAATACCGTTGGATGAAAGAAGGGATGGTTTTAAAGTATTCAAAAAGGGTCAAAGTTGCTATCGATCCAGAGAGGCTAAGATAACTCCTGGTGAGGCCCAGCTAGTCTCACCTGTTGTGGGGAATGAGGGTGTTGGGAGTGTGGGTATTTCTCCTCTCTGTCTCCCTCTCCCCCTGCTGTTGATGTTGTCCAGGGATCAGGTACTGTACATACAAGGGCTTCACACCCTGATCTGATATCACCATCATCTGGGTCTCTGACACCTGCAACACATGGACAGTGAGATAGCCCAGACTAGTCGGTGTTCAGGAGGTACCAAACAGGAAAATATGATTTGAAAATGGAGCTCATATTTTCATATGCCCTACTGAACACGATCTTGGTGGTTTAATGTCAACCCCTAGAGGCTACCTCTTCGGTATTTGGGGATCTGAAGAAACTCCAGTCCTTGAGCAACACCAGCAGGACACATTTTTATTCTAGCCCCTGGACAAGCACACCTGATTCAACTTGTCAACTAATCATCAGGCCCTCCATGAGATGGATCAGCGATGTTTGTCCCGGGGCTACAACAAAAATGTGTACTGTTGATGATCCACAAGGACTGGAGTTGAGACACTGGTATAAAGCGCATGGTGATAACCAATGGTCTTAAGCAGCTTTCGCAAATATTATTTTTAAAACTGGGCAACTATATTAGAGGACATTAATTGATCCATCATCATCAGATCATGAGATTCCGTGGAGCTCAGGCCAGCTCAGGGAGGTGTGACTCTCTCTGTAGCCCAGTGTGAGTCACCACGGCTGGGCTGAGGCCCAGAGATAAACCCCTAAATCCAGGCTGGATCCTCCTCACGCCCACAAAGCCTCCATTAGCCTCCCAGATCAGATTAAAGGACATTAACACCGAGACCAGGCTGCTGCCAACACAACACAGCCATTTACGCCCTAAAACCCTGAAACAATCTTAGCTCAACGTTATTGGATTAAATATAAATTTGTCCTTGGACGGGGAATATGTTTCAAGTCTTTCCTTTATCTCTGAATACCCTCTTTGAAAACATTCATTTTTTAGTTAAAGAATACAGTGCTCTGTGCATCCTTGGTATGGATCTTTCTTATTCATACGGAGTTACAGTACACCATGCTGACTCAGTCACCACTCCTACTAGTCATCAACATACGTATCAAATGATAGTCTGCCATACATACTCTGCTCTCTGGTGGTCTGTGTGAGTAGGGACACTCCCGTACCTCTGTGTCCATGTTGGAGCTCTCCGTCTGGGGCTGTGGCTCCTCCTCACTCAGCCTGGGGACAGGGATGACATCCACCTCCTCAGCTCTGTAGCTGATCTCTTCCACCACAGTGATTTCCATCTCCAGCTCCACCAGCGCAGCCTTGTCAATATCTAGCGCCTCTTCTGAAGACACTGCAGTCCTCTCTCTCACTAGTTCTTCAGCTGCAGCTCTAGCTCTCTCCAATTCTTCTGCTGCTGCTGCCACTGCGGCCCGGTCTCTCTCCAGCTCCAATTCTGCAGCCCTGTCCATCTCCTCTTCTACAGCCACAGCAGTCCTGGCCATCTCCTGCTCCACCACTGCAGCCACCTCAGTCATGTCTCGCTCCAGCTTTTCTATTGCAGCTCGACCCCTCTCCATTTCTTCTTCAGCAGCTGCTGCAGCCCTGTCTCTCTCCAGCTCCAGTTCAGCACCTCGGTCTCTCTCCAGCTCCACGGCTGCAGTCCTGTCCCTCTCCAGCTGCTCTGTAACTCGGTCTCTGACCTCCTCCAGGTCTTGCAGTGCTGCCTCCAGCTCCTGGGTGTCTGTGGAGAACACCACCTCTCGCCTGACCTGTGGTAGACACACATGCCAAATGAATAACTCAGTTTTAAAGTGTGTACACAACGCTGAGAAACAAGGTTTATCAACACACGCACACTCGCGCACAGAAACACGCGACCCCCCCCCCCCACCCCAGCTGTCTCTGCTGTCATGTACACATCAAGTCCTATCAAACACACACACACCAAACAGAGGAGGACTTACCTGTGTAATGAAGGGGTTCTCCTTGGAGAAGGATGGCGAGCGTGAGGGGGAAATACTGCTGCTACTTCTCTTCTTCTCCTTGAGCGAGGCCTGCTGGTGTCGCCTGATCCTCTCTAGCTGCTCCTCTACACTCATCCTGGCTCTGCCGCTCTCCCTCTCCCCCGGTCCGCATGTCTGCTCCACCGCACTGTGAGGACGCTCCTACAGGAGGAGCAGTGGAGCAGGGATGAGTCACGTTGGATTATTTTTACACCGAGAATGTTTTTTCTGCCCGTCTATTGGTGACATATATCCATCTCCAGCTTTTGTAGTGGTAAAAATGGCAGGGAATGAATAGCAACAGTAGCACCTCCAAATCCAAAATCAGTGCTGTCCTGTCTATCAAAAAAACTGTTTCTAATATGTTTTCTAGGGTCAGTATATAGTTCCGTTCCCCTGCTATTCCCTAAAGTGCTGAGTCAGACTTACAGTCCTGGGGTCAGGCTTCTTGCTCTTCCTCAGGGTGACGTAGGAGGCGATGGTGCAGGACTCTGGGGGGCTCATGGGGGATTTGGTCCTGGGGGGCACGATACCCACTGGGTAGACTGGTACTCCTAATGGGACTGGGGGGAGGGGAGGGGGACTAAGTCAGTTACAAAGCCATTTGGGGTGTTACATTTCTTTATATTCAGTTAATAGAGTACTTCTAAATCATACTTATAATACTCTTTTTAGAAGTTTACTTTGTATGGAATTTGTAATTACAACTTGAATTCACTGAATTACAATAGTTTTGACCCTAGCCCGTATCCACCTTGAAACAGCGGTGACAGCGTGACCAAACTGGACATTGTTGACAGACAGTGACTGACCTTTAGTGGCCGCAGGCTCCTTGTCAGTGGTCAGCCCTGTCTGTAGTCTGTCCTTGTCATTGTCCTCTCCGTTGTTATCGTCCACCTCCTCGGCCACAGTGGTCAGCTCTGGCTCACTCTTATACAGACGGTAGTCTGGGCCTTGCTGTAGAGGGACAGTCAGTCAGCATACTGAGAGGTACACACATAGGAAACACGCACAGGCACGCAGGTCACAAAGTGGTCATGGTGGATGTGACCGATGGATAGTTGAGGGAAATTTAAAAACGGAGCTGCAAAGAGCAGAAAACTGTTAAACGGCAGCCAAAACACTAAGAGTAGGCACACCGCAGCACAGCACTCAGACACAGTCAGAATGACAACTGGGGTGGAATCACATAATCACACACGCTTCCATGGAAACAAGAACAAGCCAAACCGAAGAGCAAACTGAGATGATAAACCCAAGGAATGAATATGTCAAACTCAACACTCCAGGGTAAGAGGCAGGGAAAAACCTAAATGTCGACAAATGTTAAAACAAATGACAAATGATTCAGAGCAAATGAAAAGAGTCACAACGGTGACCCAAGTTGGCGATGAGAGATAAACCACGTATGATGAGGGTAAAGGTGGAGGGTCTGGGGTCAACGTGTACTGGTCTTGTACAGAGTAGGATAAAGTTGCCCCTAGACACGACCTAAGATCAGTTTTGTATCACCTCGCCTGAACGGTTAAGATTAGAATTTATTTGGTGAAGTTAAACAGATCCTAGATCTGTGCTTAAGGGCAAGTAGTGATGATGAAGCACAAGGACAGGGATGGGTCAGGCGTGAGGGGTCAGCGTGTCTTACACTGCTGTGTGTTCCGTTCCTCTGGCCGTGCTTGCTTGTGTGTGGTGGCGGACGGGTGCCCGAGGGGGAGGGAAGGGGGGGTACAGCGGGAGGGCGCTCTGTTGAGCCGTAGTACTGGGGCAGGGGCGGGCGGGGGGGCTGACGGTCACCCTCCGTGAGAGGACAGAGTGACCGGAACAAGGTCACCGGCTGCCGCATGAGGAGAGGATAGATAGAAAGTTGTTGTTGTTGAGACACTCTTGGGACAACAGCATGCCACACCAGACCCTGCTTAAGACAGATCAGCACAGCCTCCTGTGGCATTGAGTGGAGCTATCTGGCTCACATCCGTCTCACATGTAGGCTACGGACAGCTCTAAATCAGTTCACAAAGACTCCATACACAGATTATATTTATCTGGTGTTGACATATTCTGATGATTTTCTTTATCCACAAAGTAGAAGTGAGACTCACCTCGTTCTTCTGTAGGTTTGAGATGGGTTTGGAACCAAGGAAACCAGTGTCAGTGGTCCTCTGGGGTTTGTTCTTGGCCAGAGCCTCCATCACATCCTGGATCCTCCACAGCTCCTTCTGGATCTGGACATGCTGCTGGCTGGGAGGTTCTGTCTGCTCACACAGTGACAGAAAATGATTAAAAACACTCTCCATCTTGCTAATGTGTGATTGCATGTGAGTGAGTGGTTGAGACAGAGAGAGACTTACCTGTGGGCTGCCCAGGGCCTCTAGCTGTTCCAACAGGTTGGTTTTGGCCAGAGAGACGCCAGTCTCCATTTTATCATACTCCCTCCACGAGCGCTCCAACTCCTGAGAGACGAGAGGGTGTCACCACTAGACAGCCTGTGTGTGTGTGCGTGTGTTTATGCACTGACTCACAGCATTGACCCTGGAGAGATCTTGACAAGTGCTAATCAGTGTGTGTGTTTGTGTTGACATCTGCATGTACAGTGTGTGTGTGTGTATACATATGAACGCACAGTGTTGACCCGTGCCAGTTCTCTACAGGTACTGAGCAGTCCATTCTGCAGTACGTCTCTCTGCTGTATAAGGCTCTGTACGGCTGCTGGGTTGTCAGAGCTCTGCTCTATCTCCTGACTGGCAGACAGCAAAGCCGTCTCCAGGGTGTGCTGCAGAGAGATAGGAAGAAGAAGGAAGAAAGAAAGGAAGAAAGGAGAAGAAGACGTCAACGACACAGATCAGCACAACATCTACAGCTAACATTTGTCTGACAACTACACAGATACACAAACAGAACCACAGGCAAATAACCAACCAAACATTATCAAAGCATCTCCACCATCAAAAGGGGGTACCGCCACTCCCAGGACTCTAGGGGGCAGGCTAGGGCTGCTGTCTGAGAGGGAGAGACAGTTCCCAGCTGTGAGTCTGCTAGCTAGTCTATACACTGTGTACCTGTGGTACAAGCCTGGCAGAGGAGGGTTGGTAGCCTTGGAGTGACCATGAGAAAGTATTCATACCCCCTTTTTCCACATTTTATTTTGTTATAGCCTGAAAAAAAAATATATATATAATAACTCATTTGTCTACACACAACACCCCATAAATGACAAAGTGAAAACATGTTTTTAGAAATGTTTGCAAATTTATTGAAAATGAAATACAGAAATCTAATTTACATAAGTATTCACACCCCAGTCCTTTGGCAGCGATTACAGCAGTGAGTCTTTCTGGGTCTCTAAGTCTCTCTTCAGAATTCTTCAAGCTCTGTCAAATTGGTTGTTGATCATTGCTAGACAACCATTTTCAGGTCTTGTAATAGATTTTCAAGCAGATTAAAGTCAAAACTGTAACTCGGCCACTCAGGAACAATCACAGTCTTCTTGGTAAGCAACTCAAGTGTAGATATGTCCTTGTGTTTTAGGTTATTGTCCTTCTGAAAGGTGAATTCATCTCCCAGTGTCTTGTGGAAATCAGACTGAACCAGGTTTTCCTCTAGGATTTTGCCTTAGTTCCAGTCAGTTTCTTTTTTATCCTGGAAAAACTCCCCAGTCCTTAATAATTACAAGCATACCCATAACATGATGCAGCCACCACTATGCTTGGAAATATGGAGAGGGGTACTCAGTAATGTGATGTATTCGATTTTCACCAAACATAACACTTTGTATTAGAACAAAAAGTTAATTGCTTTGCCACATTTTTTGCAGTATGACTTGTAAACAGGATGCATTTTTTGGAATATTTTATTCTGTCAATTAGGTTAGTATTGTGGATTAACTGCAATGTTGTTCAACCATCCTCAGTTTTCTCCCATCACAGCCATTAAACTATATAACTGTTTTAAAGTCACGATTTGCCTCATGGTGAAATCCCCGAGCCATTTCCTTCCTCTTTGGCAACTGAGTTAGGAAGGACGGCTGTATCTTTGTAGTGAATAGTTGTATTGATACACCATCCAAAGTGTAATTAATAACTTCACCATGTTCAAAGGGATATTCAATGTCTGATTTTTTATTTTATTTTTACCCATCTACCAATAGGTGTCCTTCTTTGCGAGTCATTGGAAACCCTCCCTGGTCTTTGTGGTTGAATCTGTGTTAGAAATTCACTGCCCGACTGAGGGACCTTACCGTTAATTGTGTGTGTGTGGTACAGAGATGAGGTAGTCATAAAAAAATCATGTTAAACACTATTATTGCACACTATTATTATTGAGTCCATGCAACTTATTATGTGACTTGTTAAGCAGATGTTTACTCCTGAACTTATTTAGGGTTGCCATAACAACAGGGTTGAATACTTATAGATTTTTTATTAATTTTAAAAATGTTTAAAATCGTAATTCCACTTTGAAATTATGGGGGTATTGTGTGTAATCCAATGACAAAAAAATCTCAATTTTAATCAATTTTAAATTCAGACCGTGACAAAATGTGGAAAATGTCAAGGGGTGAGTATGCTTTCTGAAGGCACTGTATTCTCTCCCTCCCTCCCTCTCTCCCTCTCTCCCTCTCTCCCTCTCTCCCTCTCTCCCCCTCTCTCCCTCTCTCCCTCTGTGTAATAAAGGTCTACTCCAGCCTCAGACAGCCCAGTGTGTGTGTGAAGCAAGTTGTCAGTTGAAAGAGGGAGTACAGTAGTTACCTTCTCTCTGTGTAGTTGCTGTAGTTTCTCCTCCTGTGTTCTCACCACTTGGTCCTGCTCACATAGTCTGCTCAGCTTAGTCTGAAACACACACAGTGGTTGTTAACACACACAGTAGTTGGTAAGAATTCGGCATTGAATTATGATTTTTCCAGCGAGCTGAGCTGTGTGGTATTCTATTAACTTAATTGAATCTTTCAATCTATGTCTAGGAAGCCAACTGCTGTGTCTCTAGACTAGAGGATACATGCAAAGGGAAAGGAATACTTTCCCCTCTACCTAGACAAGACAATAATAAAAGGACTTGATCTTACGTCTGTGTCGATGTCTTCTGGCCTCTGGTGGCTGTAGGAGTTATCTCTGTAGTCCTCAGGGCTGATCTGAAACACCAGACAGTCTTAGAGACACATGCTGTGTTTACACAGGCAGCCCAATTGTGATCTTTTCACTAAAATGGTCTTTTGACCAATCAGATCTGCTCTGATTTGAAAAGATCTGATGTGATTGGTCAAAAGACCAATTAGTTGAAAAAATATCAGAATTGGGCTGCCTGTGGGAAGACAGCCACAGACAGGGGACGGCAAAACAACCTGTAATACAGACTCATGACATGGGGTGCTTCTCAATAGTCTACTTGTCACCTTGTTAAAGAACTGTACTAGTGAAAACCCATTTCTAGTAGGTATCCACCATATTGCTTACAGCCGTCCCGTATCTTCCGATCAGTGCAGATGAAGGAGAAGGCATGAGGAGAGAAGGCCACTAGAGTATTGAGATGCACCCATGGTCTGGTTATTCATTGTGATGTGGTTTTCATGGTAAATATCTGCGTCCTTACAAGGAGTTGTCCACAGGGTCAATGAAGCCCAGAGAGAGAGAGAGAAAGCGAGAGAGAGCAAGCGAGAGAGAGTGAAGTGATGGAGTTCTTCATGCAATTTCAATGACCTTCTCTTCTCATAACTTTACAACACTTCGGATACAACTTCTCAGCCCAAATTTCCATTTCATAATAAGGAGTGTCAGCCCCCTCTGCTGGGAAATCAGACTGTTTTCCACCTCAGTAGCATCACTGATAACAGTCCTACTGATGGAGGCTCCAGGGGTGTGAAGAAGCTATGAAGAGGACAGGAAGCTGGCATCAGGTCATCACCAGAGGAGGATGTTCTCTCTCTCTCACACACACACACACACACACACACCACACACACACACACACACACACACACACACACACACACACCTTAAGAGAGGCTAGAGGGCTGCTGTAGTGGTTGGCTAGGCTGGATGTATAGTCCTCTGTGCTGGCAGCTCTGCCCTGTGCCACACTAATTACCGTCCCCTCGGTGCGCTCTTCATTACTGTCCCCCGGTACACTCTGTCATGGCTGGAGCTTGACTAATGAAAACCTCTAAAAGACCTGGGCTAAATCTGGCCCTCACGGAGGCACACACATTAACGCGCACACACACACAGCTTGGAAAACCAGCCATCCTCACTTCAGTTAAGGAGCAGGCAGAGATTTTCAACCCCAGGATGGCTAAAGAGGGGGAGGTTTAAGAGAGCAGGGCTGAAATCATACCATTAGAAGCCTGTAATAAAGTGATAACATAGCACAGTGGAAAGGCCAGACTATGGACCCAACACAGTACTCACTCAAGGACAATTTCCCCAGCTAAAAATAAAATACCCCTGCACTCTTTCAATCACTGTTACACTATCGGGCCACCACCCAAAAAAGGAAGTCATTCTATTGAATACATAAACAAAATGTTTAGCATTGAGCTCTTATCATACCCACATATGGACAGACTGAAAATAATATTAGAGAGAAGAGAGGTGCTGATTTGACTGTGATCGTACAGTGCCTAGCCAACATAAGATCCATCAACAACAACATTGGTATTGCAGGAAGACGGGGTACGGCTGTAAGGTAGCATCCACCGTAATACCCAACAGCAACAATACCATCAAGTTACAATGAGGTAGGATGGGCATGGCTATGTAGCATCCACCATAAGCCATGCTAACATCAGTCCAACCTTGGACTGCCGAAAAAAAGCAAAAATGGATGAAGAGGATGTGCTGTAGTCAAATCAACACATGAAGGTAAGTAGCAAACAATGTTGGGATCATGACACCAGGAAGAGGGGGAACCGACGACTGACTGACTGCATCCAATGTGAACAAAAACAGGAGGGATCGATGATGAAGGGAGGAGGAGTGCGGGAGAGGAGTCATTGGTTTGCCAATAAGACCTTACTTGCTGGTACAGTTGAGGCCTTGGAGCAGAGTTCTCAATCATAGTGTGAATCATGAAGATTAACGGCTCATTGTCCTTCGTCTAGTGGGAGATCGAAGTTAGGTAGGGTGGAAGGGAGCAACAATACACAACAGCACAATATAGGTGTTAGTTAGTGAACACAGCAGCACAGCTTAGAATGGATTCATAGAAATACATTGTTGTCATAAGGTACTAGTGATTGAGGGAGACGGTGGCCAACAACCCTGGGGTTATAGCTACCACCTGTACCATAAAGACTCAGACCTCCTGGGAGAATTCCTAGTAAATTTACAGTACATACAAGGAGGCCACAGTTGGGTCCAAAGACAATATTGCCAGTCCCTCTCAGCAGACGGAGGAGAGACGTAACGTCCTGCTTTTCTTACTGTCATCGTTTATATCATCCCCGACCAATAACTACCAACAAAATAGCAAAACAATTGCATGCATTGGAGCCTGTGGACCAGGGGAATGAGCGCGGTGGCGAGTTAAAGTTCATTCATAACCGCTGTGAAATTGTCTGCCATTAGAGGTGAAAGCCTTTGAAATGGCAGATCAAATCATTTCACAATTGGTTAGAGGGGTCACAATCAGACTCAGTGAAGTCGCTAAGTGAGGTCCCACACGGTAGAGTGGTTTCTCCTGCTGCACATGACCTTTTCAGAAACAGGAACTCAATTATTTATCTATCGTGGAAACCCAGTTCTAAACCCCAAAAAATAAACGCCCCCCTTTAGACGCCTGCCCTGATTACCGATGCCTGAGTGAGCGTTAGTCAGAACGTCAGTCGCGAGGCCTAGACACTTTACCTGAAACCCCAGAGGTTGTTTCTATACAGTCTTAATTACATTATGACAATGCCATGACTGACTTACTACAGGTACACATCATCAAGTTAAAAACATAATGAGAAAACACGACATGCCTTAAGGTTCCCTTCATCCTCAAAAGTTTAAGTTTGCTCTCGTGCTTTCTCAAGCGTAAATTCAATTTTTTTTTAATAAAGAATGTTCTCCAGGGACTGTACGAACTATACAGCAAAAAAAAACATATGAGTAAGCTTATTAGCTTAGGGCAGCATTGCCACGCCAAGTAAAGTCGTTTTAAAAGTTTAAAAGTATTTTTTACTTTTCTTGCACTGAGCTAGACAATATATCGTCCCGTGGGAATGCAGGTTTGCGCAGCTCCTATTCTGCAGTGAACGGTATATGCTTCAGGAGGGCCGGAGAGAAAAGAGTGAAAAGGAGAGAGAAAGTATAGAAAAGAGAAAAAGGAGGCGGCCCTGGCATTTGAGTCACTAATAACCCTGGGCAGAGTGAGAGCAGCTGGGTGTATGACCAACCCTGAGGAGTGCCTAACCCTGAGAAACACACACACACAGACAGAGACAGAGAGAGACAGAGAGAGACAGAGAGAGACACAGAGACAGAGAGAGACACAGAGACAGAGAGAGACACAGAGACAGAGAGACACAGAGAGACAGAGAGAGACACAGAGACAGAGAGACACAGAGACAGAGAGAGACACAGAGAGACACAGAGAGACACAGAGAGACACAGAGAGACACAGAGAGACACAGAGAGACACAGAGAGACACAGAGAGACACAGAGACACAGAGACACAGAGACAGAGAGACAGAGAGACAGAGAGACAGAGAGACAGAGAGAGACACAGAGAGAGAGACAGAGAGAGAGACAGAGAGAGAGAGAGACAGAGAGAGAGAGCACAGAGAGAGAGAGACACAGAGAGAGAGAGACAGAGAGACAGAGAGACACAGAGAGAGAGAGAGAGAGAGAGACAGAGACAGAGAGCGAAAGACCAGAGATAAAACAGTACTCCTCACCTGGCTGTCCAGATACATGAGGTTCCTCTGAAGGTGATGAGACAGGACTTCACTCTAACATCAGAAGGTAGTAGAAAAGAGGCGAGAGAGAAGATTCAGACAGGAGAGACGGGAGAGAGAGATTGAGTACGGGAAACAGTAGGAAATAGAAGTAGAACTGGTACAAGCTGATAGTGAAAGATGGAGATGAAAGAGGAAGTTGCTACTGTGGCTTTGGCATTAATCGGAAGCATAAAGCACCACAGCCATTTACTGTTGCTTACTGAACTAAATCAAACCATGCAAAACCCGAAGTTGCCAGAGGATTTGTTCACCCCACATCCTATCAAACTACTTACCAACACTTTCCTTGTAAAAATATAATGGGAAACCACAGCAGACAACAAGCAGGCAATCGCATGATACTCATACCACGCTGTCCTCTGCACGTCAACAGTTCAAAAGATGAAATCAAGGCCAGACGAACGCAGCACACCAAAGGGTTGAAATGAGTTCAAAACTAAACCAAAACTCAACCATACACCACTGAACCACACAGGTAGGAACAAACGCATAATATGCATTCACTGGAATGCATGGCCTGCTCATAGAGCCTTGAGCTGCATGGAGATGGCACATCAACACCACCCCTGGAGATGACCAATGGCATGCTGTGCATGTGCTCCCTCCTGGTGCTAACCTTGGCGTTGGGCCCCTCCATGCTAAGGATCATTAGCTGAGCCACAGTGTGCTCCCGGATGCTGTTGAGCTCAGCCTGCTGCCGACGCAGCTTTATTAGCAGCAGGGTCAGCTCCTCTGGCTGTACAACGCAGCGTAGACACAGAGGAGATAACGAGACAGTCAATTCATCCAGCGGTCGATCAATGAAAAAAATAACACATGAACCAAACCTCTCTTGATTTTCCGTTTGGAAATGAGTGACAGGAAAAGCAGTGACAGGTTAGGGCAGGGATTACAAAAGCAATGATTCTAACCAGGACTCTGACAAGTCTTTAGGCACAACCCAAGAGGCCTTTGGAAACACTGGTTTGGAGTCTCGGCCTGTGCTGGAGCTGGGCTATAGGACTTACACCTTCAGATGATCAGAAATAAACTCCCTCTGTCCCCTGACTCCAAACTGACACACTCTCCATCAAATGGAGGTGAAAAAGAGAGAGAATATATTCAGTAAAAGCAATCATTTCAAATCACTTGATAAATATTTCTCATCGACTGCATTCTGAAGCCGCCCCCCTGCGTGCATTCCACTGAAGTTACGCAACCGCAATAATATTCAGAGAGTTACAAAATGAACTGTGCAGATTATCAATCTCTCCGGCTGATTCTAGTCTACTCAATTTGAGATGACACAGCTAGAAGGCAATTTCATTGGTGCCACTGTCTCTTTCCGTATCATCACCAAGACAATGGCATTATTTAAAATCAGATTGTGTCTGCTACTGACATAAATAACAAATGCTTGCAATAAAAGACAGCAGAGAATGTAACAAGGCACATACTCTGACAGAAATACAGTACACATACAGGCTATCCATTGTAGCATGACAGAATGACAGTAATACATGATAGCTTGCGTGTCAAACATTGCGTGCCTCATCAACATGTTTCTATTCCCGTCACAAAAACAGATTTGTACACTGAAATCATACCAATAGCATATGTCATTCACAATGCATTGTTGTTGAGAGAAAATAGGACAGTAGAGAGGAGAGGACAGGAGAGGAGAAGAAGAATGCAGAGACGAGGGGAAGAAGGTCAGGGTTCGTTAGGTGACTCACCGTCTTGCCCTGTAGTGACTGTGGGGTAATGGTCTGCATTGGGATGCCTGCTGGCATGGACCGGCGGTCAGGTGGGTAGTTATACTGAGAGAGAGAGAGGACAGGAAGAGGGCAGGGTGCTCTGTTACATGTACTGATTTGAACTGGCAGACAAGTAAAAGGAATGCTTTCAAATAAACAAAATAACTACCACTCAATGCAGAGCATTTCCAGTCATTTCTCTGTGATGTGTAAGACTGGCTTAGATGATTATGGTCCATTCCCTGTCCGTTACCTTGGTGAGGTGAGTCCTGTGCCTGCGGTCTATAGTCATAGTCTGGTCCCCTCTGAAGACCGGTGAGGACACCTCGGACCTGGTTGATCCTGGTGGGTTGTCTCTGCGGTGCTGGCCTGGAGGGGAGAAGGTGTGGTAGAGGGCCAGGGATCCATGGGAGGGGGATGTGGGGATGGAGTGGGCCACAGAGATGTTGCCCATGGCCTTGGGGCTGGGCAGGGTCCCGTAGTGGCCTGGTGGTGGTGGGCCCTGCCTGGAGAAGGCCTGCCTCTGCTGCCACTCATACAGCTGCCACATGGTGTCGTCCCTCATGGAGCGCCTCTTGTCTGCATTTACAGTTTTACATTTCAGTCATTTTGCAGAGGCTCTTATCCACACAGACTTTAACTAGGTTAAAACAAACACGATATATCACAGTCGTTATAAGTAAAACCATACAACCCCAAGATAGTGGCTATCTGCAAAATCAGTGCCAGAAAGAAAAGAAGTGTGAGTGCAAGAGAGACAAGTATAACAGCAAGTCTTCAACTGCGTCCCAAACGGCACCTTATCCCCTATTGTCCCTGGTCAAAAGTAGTGCACTACATAGGGAATGGGTTGCCATTTGGGGCACAGCCAAGTACAACAGTAAAGTTTAAGACCCATCACCTGAGTTGGATGTGGGAGCCAGGGCGCGGTCGTAGACGGAGCCGGCCACGCTGCAGATGCTTTCGGGTCGGGACAGCATGTTCCTGGGGAGGGTACGGTAGCCCTCGGGGTAGCGGGGAACGATCTGGGCACGGTGGCTGGGCATGTTGCGGGGCAACGTCTGGTAGGAGGTGATGCTGGAGGACGGGGGGTAGAAGGAGGGGAAATCAATTCAGTGAATCAGCTAATAAAACATGATTTTCAATAGCATGATTTACAAATACTTTGATCAATCAATCAATCCACACATATAGCATTTTATAAACTGGATGGTTCGAGCCCTGAATGCTGATTGGCTGACAGCCGTGGTATATCAGACCGTATACCACGGGTATGACAAAACATTTATTTTTACTGCTCTAATTACGTCGGTAACCAGTTTAAAATGGCAATAAGGCACCTCAGGGGTTTGTGGTATATGGCCAATATACCACAGCTAAGGGTTGTGTCCAGGCACTCCGTGATGCGTCGTGTATAAGAACAGCCCTTAGCCATGGTATATTGGCCATATACCACACCACCTCGTGTCTTATTGCTTAAATATAGTTCTAAAGAACAACCTGAGCCGAACCCCTAAAGAGCAATAATAGGTACTTAGTAGTGTAAGTACAGCATGCTCACTGCCTCTGTTAGTCTTAACAGTACTGTACCGTACCTACTACCTCCAGTAAAAGGCACTGCACCGTACCTACTACCTCCTGTAAAAGGCACTGCACCGTACCTACTACCTCCTGTAAAAGGCACTGCACCGTACCTACTACCTCCTGTAAAAGGCACTGCACAGTACCTACTACCTCCTGTAAAAGGCACTGCACAGTACCTACTACCTCCTGTAAAAGGCACTGCACAGTACCTACTACCTCCTGTAAAAGGCACTGCACAGTACCTACTACCTCCTGTAAAAGGCACTGCACAGTACCTACTACCTCCTGTAAAAGGCACTGCACAGTACCTACTACCTCCTGTAAAAGGTACTGTATAGTATCTACTACCTCCTGTAAAAGGTACTGTATAGTATCTACTACCTCCTGTAAAAGGTACTGTATAGTATCTACTACCTCCTGTAAAAGGTACTGTATATGATCTACTACCTACTGTATAAGGCACTTGGCTCCAGCTCCCTCTCACAGGAAATGTGCTTTAGGTAATACAAACCAGTCTTAAAACCCTTTAACTGTCTCTTCTTGAAAAACACGTTGAAAAAAATATGTCACCTTAAAATTGCTAGTATGAACAACTCAAATAACATGTAGTTGTTTTACAACTAGATGTTCATTTGGAAAATTACAGCTCTACCACGCGGTTGAGAAGTCGAGGGTCATACAAGCAATGTCATATTAGAATAGTAATTTGCATAGTATTTTTACTCATCACAAGAATATTACATACACTAATTTAGATCTGTATGAATTGCTTTTATACAGAAGATACTTTTATATGTTAATAAGGACAGATGTCAAATTTAAACAATTCATGGTAATTTTGTGTCCAAATCGATGCATTTTTAGGTGCTGTATAGCGCAATGTCCCTAAAATAGTTCTCACATTTCTAACGATCAAGGTTTTTCCACCATGTTTCACACATTTTCACACTATCTTTTGAGATCATGTATGACAAAGTGAATTTTTTTGTTGTAATAGTATAGGCAAGTAGGAGAGTTCAGATTTCTTATTTTCAATCCATCGCTGATTAAACTAAGCCAGTTCTACATACAGAACACACTTACATTTAACCATATTTAAACATTTTTGTATAAATATAGGGTTACAGGAAAGCTTATCTGGGGTCTGTAAATAGAGGAAGTTCTTGGAAATGATCTTAGCAATAAAGATTACAGCAATAATGCTACACGCACATACCCATATACACGAACACACACCACATGTGGAAAAGGAGGAGACAGAGCAATGTGTCTTCCTGCCACAAAGTATTTTTGTCCATTTTGGAGTGCCGCCATTTCCTAACGTTCTTGAACTTGGGATTTCACTTTAAGTATGTCACCATTATCTGCTACTGTAGTCTTCTCCAGAGCCCTGTAGCATGCCTTTATACAGGTTGATGTTTATTGGGATGAATCTTCTCCTGGAGGCCGAGTTGAGCGGTTGGCGTTAAATGGGCCAGCCGCAAAGTCAAAATAGGCTATATAGTAAAAAATGCTTGAAAAACTAAAACCTAAAAGCAAAATTTAGTTAAGGTTAGGCATAAAGTTAGCAGTGTGGTTAAGGTTAGGTTTAAAATCCGATTTTATGACTGTGGCTATGCCCGCTAGTGACAACCAGTGTTGAGATGAGTTACTTGAAAAAGTAATATATTTCCTGCTAGTTAACACCAGATTATTGGGATTAGTTACTTGAAAAAGTACATATTAATCATTACATTGAAGTAAAAAGTTACTTAACAATATTACTTTGTGTGCAAAGTGATGCATTATATTACTACTTATGTTAATTTGCTTTACATTCATGAAAAAATCTCACTGTTTGTTTGACTGTTGGAGGGAGCAAGGTGAGCCACGCACGCTCTACCAAAGACAGGCTACTTATTAACTCAGGTTTGACCACTAATTTCTCCTTTCATCTGTGGCGCTGCTTTCCTGTGCTAGTCTACAAGTGCTGCGCTACATATGGGCTGCTTAATTAGCCATATACAGTATTCTGTAAGCCAAACACCTGTACAGATTTCCTATCTTTTCATTCAAAATCTCTCTCGAGTCGCCAAGTTCTCGTTATAGACTGTACACGGACCCATAGAGATGTATAGAGGGCACACTTGCCACTAGACGGGAAAGCCATCTATGGGCTTATTTATCACAGAAGCGATCATTGGCAAAGACCAGAGGTGCACCCTCTCTATACATTTCTATAGACAGCAGCTGTCATGACATTTCTCCAAACAGCTTCTCTCCGCTCGCACGAGAACTAAATGAGGAAACAAGTCGAGAACGGATCATGGAAACACATACTCGGTAGAGATATGATTCTGAAAGTAATGCACGCATTGTTTGACAAAATAACTAATATAGTACCCAGTTTGAAAAAGTAACGGGTTACTCTACTCTGTTACTCATAAAAGTAATCTGATTACATAACACTTTACCCCAGCATTGGTGACCACCCTGCAGAGCTGCCTCCAGGACAAGATTCATCCCAATATATGCCAAGCTGCTGCTTTTACAATTACCATATTACACTGCTTGGCTCCCCGACAGACTCCACTCTAGGTCGATATCATACTGTACTCACTGACAGGTATCTGGTCGACTCTATAGGAATGCACAGTATGACAGAGGTAAATTGTGTGGCGGAAAACACAGCAGAAGTCCTGAGATTCGTCTGCCACCCCCTCCCCTTCTGTAACCCTAACCACCCACCACCGACATTAACACCTTTCCAGTCTTATCCCCCTGGCTTTACCCGTGACAATGCAATGTGTGTGTAGTCCCCTACTCTCTATGGAGTCCATAGTCACCTTGATAATGACATTCACCTTGGACGAGCGCTAGGAAGACCTGTGGCTAGAGAGATGCTTCTGTGACCAACTGGGTATGAACCCGGGTTTCTTACTTGTGTTTGCCCACAGAGCTCAAGCCTTAAGGAGCTAGCATAATTCTTCAGGTCTTAGGCAAGGTTACTCCCAGGGAAGACCTGACCTTCAGCTTGAGGGATGATGCTTCTCTGTGGCTTGTACAGATAAGGCTGTACTCTCCATCAGACACCATAAAAATGGAGGCTAAACAGCCATGTCAGGCCTACTCTATGGCCTACCATAGTCAGTGCATTGCTGGTCTAGGCAAGCTGCTGAAAACTGGTCTGATGAGAGGACAGTTCTGTGCTGCATGTGCCAGAGATAAGAATCTGGAATATTGAGGCGTTCTAGAATATCTTTAAATCTCTGTTATATATATATATATATTTACACACAATGAGGTTGGAATAATACTGTGAATTTGTGAAAATTATGATGATGCCCTTTTAGAGTAAGAGCTGTTTGAAAAGATTGCCTGAAATTTCAGCCTGTTTTGGTGGGATGAAGTTTTGCCTGCCTGGCAACATCAGAAATTCTTGCTTGAGAAATTGCTATTTGCCAAAATGCTATTTTTTGTCTCTTTTTGACCATTTTAATTGAAAACAATCACAGTAAGGAACTTAAATGTTGACAAGAAATTATTTAATATTGAGATAAAATAGCAGAATTGGACCTTTAAATAGAAACAAAAGCCAGTTTCCAACGTTTCGGCTGTATGCCTTTATCAAGAGCATAAACAATAATCAAATTATACAATAAAATTAGGTTCCCTCCAACTCACAAATATTGAGCAGAAATGACTTATTTGGGCAGAAAGGGGGACACCTCTCCACACCCATAAGTTAACAAATTGCTATATTACATATGTAATAAACAATACACAGGCAACACTCAAGCAACAAAAAAAAACATTTATTAAACAACTAGCAACTTAATGTATGTACAAACCTCTGATCAATGTTGAAATTAAAATAACTGGTTCATGGTCATTCATGTATTGTCATTCAAAGCATTATACTGCAGATGGTCACATAGTATCAAACCACTGAAACCAGCCTTTTTCAGTTCCTCTAAGCAACAAAGATACAAAGATTTGTGTTAATGATAAGGTGTTGAAAAAAATGAAATAGGATCTGATAACAATTGGAGAAGTAAAAAAAATGGGCTTATTTCTAAGTCATTTCAGATGAAGCCGAAATATTACACTCCAGAAACCTCAAATAACGGTAGACGTTTTGTACAGAGGACTTTGTACTTTTAACCCCTTTTCTGCCCAATTGGTAGTTACATTCTTGTCCCATCGCTGCAACTCCCCTATGAACTCGGGAGAGGAGAAGGTCGAGAGCCATGCATCCTCCGAAACGCTGCACTGCTTCTTGACACACTGCTCACTTAACCTGGAAGCCAGCCGCACCAATGTGTCAGAGGAAATACTGTCCAGCTGGCGACCGCCGTCAGCTTGCAAGTGTCCTGCCCGCCACAAGGAGTCGCTAGAGCGCGATGGGACAAGGAAATCCCGGCCGGCCAAACCCTCCCCTAACCCGGATGACGCTGGGCCAATTGTGCGCCGCCTCATGGGTCACGGTCAGCTGTGACACAGCCTGGGATCAATGCAGTGCCTTAGACCCCAGCACCACTCAGGAGGCCCTTGTACAGAGGACTTAACTGTAAATGCAATATCTCAAATCTGCCAACATTATTTGTCTCAGCCTTAACACAAGGTCCTACATAACCCTCTGATCTCAGGCTTCAGTCAGAGGTTTCAGTTTAGCCCACAGTCTGTCCCAGAATTCCTGGTGCTGATGGGGGTCCAGATAGGTCCTAGTCTTGATCAGGCGAGACAGCCTGTGGTGGGGAGACAGCCAGCCGGCGAGGGGGGGGGATCTTCTCCAGGAAGACCAGGATGAAGATGTCCCTTTGCTCCAACTGCAGCCTGGAGGTGGCCAGCTTAATCTCCAGGGAACACCAGTTACAGTGCAGATAGTGGTGACTGACCAGGCAGAGGGTGGTGGCGGCTCCGGTAGAGGCTGTCTGTGATGTTCTCCACAATGTCCTTCCCCAGCTGGAAGTCCCTCCCTGCTGTGCAGACAGAGGTGCAGGAAAGGGGGACCCCTCTGCTCCAGGTTGGGTAGCAGCTCCTCCACCACCCAGTGCGCATCCTTCCCGATGGAAGGAGACAAATGCATCGTAGTGGTAGCGCCCCCTGGTGTTTGATCGCATCGCCTCCGACAGCCAGCCAAGGGTGATGTGGTAGAGGGGGAGGAGGTAAGGACTGAACAGGTTATGGACCAACACCACCAGCATGAAGAACAGGACTCCCAGGCCAGTCGCAGCAAAGAGCACAAAGCCCACCTCTGTTGTGCAGTTGGCTTCTTTGTACTTGACAAAGTTAGGTGTGTCTAGTCCATTGTCCGACAAGCATTTCAAGTCCTCTAAATTATACATAAATTCATGATTAAACATGATCACTTCAACCGGCCTGTAACCCTTTGCCCTTGCAATGAGCCAAGCATTGTCACAACTGCAAAAAATCTGTAATGTGTCAAGTATCAAATACTTTAGGTCAGAGAGAGGTTCAGTAAAGCTGTAGATAACATGATAAATGTTCTTGATACGCAAATATAATGTTTTCATGGATTTAACCTGTTGGGGCTAGGGGGCAGTATTTGCACGGACGGATAAAAAACGTACCCGATTTAAACTGGTTACTACTCTTGCCCAGAAACGAGAATATGCATATAATTAGTCGATTTGGATAGAAAACACTCTAGAGTTTCTAAAACTGTTTGAATGGTGTCTGTGAGTATAACAGAACTCATATGGCAGGACAAAACCTGAGAAGATTCCATACAGGAAGTGCCCTGTCTGACAATTTGTGCTCCTTCTGCGGCATCTCTATCGAAAATACAGCATCTCTGCTGTAACGTGACATTTTCTAAGGCTTCCATTGGCTCTCAGAAGGCGCCAGAAAGTGGAATGACGTCTCTCCAGTCTCTGGGCAAAAAAACAGCAGGAGTTTTTGTGAGAGGTCAGGCTGAGAACAGTGACACTGGAGATGCACGTTCATGTGAATTCTCCATGTTTTTCTTTCTCTCTTTGAATGAATACAACGTTGTCCGGTTGGAATATTATCACTATTTTACGAGAAAAATAGCATAAAAATTGAATTTAAACAGCTTTTGACATGCTTCGAAGTACGGTAATGGAATATTTTGAATTCTTTTGTCACGAAATGCGCTCACGCGTCACCCTTTGGATACTGACCTGAACGCACAAACAAAATGGAGGTATTTGGATATAACTATGGATTATTTCGAACGAAAACAACATTTGTTGTTGAAGTAGAAACCTGGGAGTGCATTCTGACGAAGAACAGCAAAGGTAATCCAATTTTTCTTATAGTAAATCTGAGTTTGGTGAGGGCCAAACTTGGTGGGTGTCAAATTAGCTAGCCGTGATGGCCGGGCTATCTACTCAGAATATTGCAAAATGTGCTTTCGCCTAAAAGCTATTTTAAAATCTGACACCGTGATTGCATAAAGGAGTTCTGTATCTATAATTCTTAAAATAATTGTTATGTATTTTGTGAACGTTAATCGTGAGTAATTAAGTAAATTCACCGGAAGTTTGCGGTGGGTATGCTAGTTCTGAACATCACATGCTAATGTAAAAAGCTGTTTTTTGATATATGAACTTGATTGAACAAAACATGCATGTATTGTATAACAATGTCCTAGGAGTGTCATCTGATGAAGATCATCAAAGGTTAGTGCTGCATTTAGCTGTGGTTTTGGTTTTTGTGACATATATGCTTGCTTTGAAAATGGCTGTGTGATTATTTTTGGCAGGGTACTCTCCTGACATAATCTCATGTTTTGCTTTCGCTGTAAAGCCTTTTTGAAATCGGACAGTGTGGTTAGATTAACGAGAGTCTTGTCTTTAAAATGGTGTAAAAATAGTCATATGTTTGAGAAACTGAAGTTACAGCATTTATGAGGTATTTGTATTTCGCGCCACGCAATTCCACTGGCTGTTGACTAGGGTGGGACACTTGCCCAGGGAGGTTAAAGTTTTTAGTTAAACTACCCTCCAAAGAGTCAATCCTGCAGTTTGAAAGTTTCAGAACCTCCAGTTTGGACAGGTTGTGGAAAATGATGTTGGCAGAACCCTGTATTCAAAGATCCACCTGTATTAGAGTCAGTTTCCTTAGGTGAATCAGCTGATTCATTGATGTTAAATCCACACTTTTAGCTGAAAGCTTTGATCTGTACACAAATGTCTCCACAGACCCGAAGTACTTTCCCATGAATTCAGATCCACAAAGGAATTCTTCAGCATCAAGATGGGCTACAGACTGAAAGAAAGGTCTGTCACAGTCTTCAAATGACACTGTCTGGCCTTTTGAGTTGGAGACTCAGGTTATGTGATGTTACTGACAATAATCAACTGCATTGGCCTCATACCTGAACTAATGTAGAAATGAGTCAACTGACTCAGAATGTCACCGAATACAAGATTCAGCTTTATTACAGGTTCTCTTGGTGGATAGTTCAAGTAACCCAGAAACACTTGTCATAGTGAGAGGTAAGGTGAGAGACAATCTTTCAGAAAAGACAACTGACATGAAGGATATGTTTGAA
The DNA here is from genome assembly GCF_965601325.2 of Salmo salar. Lineage (NCBI taxonomy): Eukaryota > Metazoa > Chordata > Actinopteri > Salmoniformes > Salmonidae > Salmo > Salmo salar. The sequence goes on from NC_138297.1 coordinate 44,684,480, forward strand.
CATGATAGATTTCAGAAGATACCTAAAATATCAGTGCTAGAAATATGGGACTATTTTATTTCCAAGAATCTTTAGGGTAGTCAATAATTTTGACCCTTACCTTTAAGAAAAAAACATTTTACTTGTTAAACAAAATCTCTTTCCCTGAGTAAATTGTATTAGAATAAAATATTATTTCCCAATTTTGTGAGCATACTACTATAGCTCAGTACTTGCATTATTTATTTTATACAGTCATTATTGCTAATCTTAATCCCTTTAACTCTCTTCTTGAAAAACATATTGAAAAAATTCTCACCTTAAATTCTTATAACACCCAATAGTTTTTTTTTTTAACAACGTGATGTTTATTCTGGAAATTACATAGCTCTACCAGACGGTTGAGAAGTCAAAAGAGCGTTATTACTAGCAATGCCATAATAAAATGGTAATTTGAACAGCATTTTTAATAATCTCAACATTATTACAAAATTTACTTTAGGTCTGCTTCGATAGCTTTTATAGGTAGGTAAGCATTGTTAAATGAGGACTGATGTTACGCTAATTTCGTATGTCCAAACATGAATATTCAATTACATGGAAATTCATGCGTTTTCATGTGGTTTATAGTGTGCAATGTCCCTCAAAATGGTTTTCTTAAATTTCAAATGATCCAGGTTCTTCCACCATGTTTTCCACATATTCAGACTACATTTTGAGATAAATGGAAAAGTGCAGTTTTCAATTACTATTATAGGCATTATTTTATAGGTGACCATAAGTCCGAATATTGTCCCTGTGGGTCATGAAACTTGGTTTAACACCAATGTATGTTTCCTAATATAATGAGTCAACAATTCAATCATATTTCTCACCAAGTATTTTGAATTTAAATTTTTTTTATACACGGTTCTTTTTACTTACATATCAACCGCCTGGTTGAGCAAATATAAGAATTCTTGCTTTATAGCCTTTTTACATTTTAACTATTAATTTCCATATTTCTACTGTCTAACAGGAATGGTGCAATATTAATCCCTCACCAACTGTATTCCTGCCTTTTATCCAATATCTTTGGTGACTGAGTTCTCTTACTGCCCTCTCAGTGGGCAAAGTGCCAAAACACTTAACTGCAGCAACCCAAAAGGATACAAATTATGTTAATGTTTGCAAGAGGGCTGGGGGAGTTGACCAATCAATAGGGATGTGCATCTTTCCCTTTCAAGGCAATTCGATACCTACAGTGCCTTCGGAAAGTATTCAGACACCTTGACTTTTTCCACATTTTGTTATGTTACAGCCTGATTCTAAAATTGATTAAATAAATACAAATCCTCAGCAATCTACACACAATACTCCATAATGAAAAAGCAAAAACACTTTTTTAGAAATTGAATCAAATGTATTAAACATTTTAAACAGAAATACCTTATTTACGTACGTTTTCAGACTATTTGCTATGAGAGTGAACATTGAGCTCAGGTGCATCCTGTTTACATTGATCATCCTTGAGATGTTTCTACAAATTGATTGGAGTCCACCGGTGGTAAATTCAATTGACTGGACATGATTTGGAAAGGCATACACCTAAATTAAAATCTGCTGCTGATGGAGCTCATGAGCTGGGCCTCTCTGAGTTGGATCTGTCTGAGCTGACGTGTGTGTGTGTGTGTGTGTGTGTGTGTGTGTGTGTGTGTGTGTGTGGACATGTTTCACGTCCACACACTAAGTTAAAGTTCCCACAAGAATAGCAAATAAACAAAAAATTGGACCAACTGGGGACATTTTGTTAGTCCCCACAAGGTCAAATGCTATTTCGAGGGAGTTTTAGGGTTAAGGTTAGGAGCTATGGTTAGGGTTTTCGGGTTAAGGTTAGGGGAATGGGACTGAATTGTGTGTCCCCACAAGATTCATTATACAAGACAGTGTGTGTGTGTGCGTTTGTACTATGTAGGCCCCTGAGCTAAACCATAACGGAGACTATGCATCAATATTTAGCGCTTACAAATTAGCTATGACATAGCCAATGAATATATAGCACAATTTGGGATTTCACTACCATCAGTTCTTAGAGTGATTTTCTCTTCATCTCTCTGTACAGCCATGAAGTAGGCCTCACAAAAGTGATTTACCCTGTATATCTAAAAATGACCATATACACTGATTCTTTAAAACTATTGCCGATAGTGAATATAAAATATATTGTTAGCCCTGTTACGCAGGTACAGCCAGATGAGAGTTGTGTTTCCAGTTGACTTTTACACTATTTTCAACAGAGAATAAATAAACTAAGAAATAAAGATCACACAAGCCAATTTAGCATTTGCAAGCTGAAGGTGGTGCACAGATGTGCAAGATCAGGAACAGGCCTCCTACCTGGCGAAGCTGGGCACAGTGCGCAGTTTGACTAGGCTACTCATTTTCCCTGGGGGTTGTTTGGCATGCAAAATTACTTGTAGACCAATGACCGTCACAGTTACATGTGGTTCGACACTGTTGTCACAAAAGATTAGTTTTTTTCGGAAGGCAGAAATAATGTAATATGAGCATAAAAAAAAATGGGGAAACGGAGATTCTTAACGTTTTAGTAGATTTTTGGACCGGCATGCTACATTTGGATCGGTTTGCAAAACATGCTCTGCCCACCGGTTGAGAATATTAAATGATCTACATTTACATTTTAGTCATTTAGCAGACACTCTTATCCAAAGTGACTTACAGCAGCAATTAAGGTTAAGTGCTCTGCTCAAGGGCTCATCGACTGATTTTTCACCTAGTCCGCTCAGGGAAACGAACCAGCGACCTTTCGGTTACTGGCTCAATGCTCTTAACCGCTAGGCTACCTGCCGCTGCTAATTACCTGTGTGTTTATCTAATTAAAGCATTATGCTAATAAGTCCCAGCTTTTGCTTTACCTTTATACACCTGGGAGACACAATTAATGGCTGGGCCATTACCATATCATTACCATATCACAGACACACTCAGGTCTTTATCAGGAGAGGAGGGGCATGGATAGGTCATGACCTCATTACAGTAAGAAGTGATTGGCTACTTGTGTTAATAGGAGTCACTGATTCGCCGAAGGTACAGTACTTTCTAGCTAACAAGTCACTATACATGCCAGTGGAGTGACTGAGCTTATTAACAAGGCTAAGTATCAGACACAAAGACACCAACAGCCTTTATGAAGTCTAAAAATCGTGTCCAGAAACTAGCCTGTATACGATAAGAGCATATCCCCTTGAGGATGAGACAGGATGAGTGTCTGACCGTATATAGGCCTACTACAACTGCATGGTAAGAGTCCATTTGGCATTACAACAGTAAGCTAAAGGGGACAGGGGACATTAAGAGAACCAGGGGCTCAATTGAACCAGTCCATTGTTTGTGCTGTTTAGCATCAGTTCCTCTGAGTCCTTCCTCTTTTCAGAGGCTTAATTGCCGTAAACAAATGCAGTTTAATGGATGGTAGAGAGGGAAAAGGGAAAGTAGGGCGCTGGCTCTAATCTGTATTCTTGCTGGCTCTGAGACTAGGCTATAGTAGAGGCTGCAGGCTGAATGTCTGGGCTCCTAATATGGGCTTAATACCGTAAATTCACAGCCAGAGAGGAGGGACAGAGTGAGCTCAGTGGTATAGAGGAAAGAACCTCAAACACAAGCCAATAGCCAATGTCATACAAGCACAGGGGCATAAATTCTGCATCCATAGCTTATGTTCTACAAACACAGGCATATACGGTCTTCTGTAGAGCCTAGTGAGCTATAGCCAATACCTTTACTGGACAGCCATCTTGAAATACATAATAATAAAGTCCTGTACTAGGTGGAATCATATGGATTTCATTGACCTATATTCCACAGTACAACAGTTCTAATATCTCACCCTGCTGCCCACAGTTCAAATAGAAGCTTGGGGCCTGAGCGTTTGCTTTGCGCTGCTACGGCTATGTACACACTATCTCCGTCAAAGGGAATTGGAAATGTGAGAACACCTGATTGTTGGGATAACACAGAGGCCAGAGAGGGAATCGGTGTTTATACGTCCCAAATGGCACCCTATGTAGAGCACTACTTTGACCAGAGCCCTTTTGGCCCTGGTCAAAAGGAGGGCACTACATAGGGTGCCATTTGAGACGTAGACAAAAACATATCATCAGGAAGTTTCCCTCCTATTCCCTGGGCTGTTATAGAGGACTGATGATGATGCAGTAGGAGCATTGAGCTGTGCTCTACTTGTAACAGGGACACAGGTCCATAACTAATTCATCTAACGGAATGGGAGGAGGAGTGTGAAGAGACAGGGAGAAAACATTCCCTCGCTCCTGTTCTCAAACAAGCCCAGCAAAAGGAGTGTATGATCCCTGACAGCGACATTCAGCAGTGACATGAAAAGCTTTTAGCTCTCGCCGGCAAGCACAGGCCAGGGATTCTATAGAACACTGAGCAAAGACAGTGAAAGAGGGAGGGAGGGAGGGAGGGAGGGAGGGAGGGAGGGAGGGAGGGAGGGAGGAGGAGGAAGGAAGGAGAGAGAGAGGGATATGGTGAAGATAAAGAGGTCTGGGAGATATAGCCACGGGCGAAGAGGATGTGGTTGTTTTTTTATTTCTCTGTCTCTGGCCGCCCGGTGCTCTTAGAGACAACCTAACGTCTAGATGGCTGGCTGACTCACTGACAGAGTGCACTGCAGACACACAGGTTGTGGTTTTTACTATCTGAGAGAACAGTAACAGATTTCAGAGAGGCATGAGTACGTGCAGACCGATAAAGATACAGACACACAGAAATGCAACCAACCCACACACACTCCACCCCAAAACACGCACGCACGCACGCACGCAGACAGAAAGAAAGACACACACACACACACACACACCCTCTTACCTCCTGGTATCGTCATCCTCTTGTGTCCTCTGGGTCCTAACCCAGTTCTCCAGCTGCCTCATGGAGTTGGTTCTGGTCAGACTCTTCTCTGGCTCCTGGGCCTGCTGGTTCTGGGACTGGTTCTGAGGCGGGTCCTGGGCCTTTCCTGCTCCTCTCCCCAGGGTGCCTACCACCTCCCCTGGGCTGTGGTCACCAGCCCGCTCCCCAGAGCCGTTGACCTGTGGTGGGGCCATGTGCTGGGAGACCTGTACCTGGCGGGAGGCTGTAACTGCTGCTGCGATGGCTGCTGCCTGGGCTGGTTGGAGCTTGATGCTGTTGATTTTAGTCAGAGGCCTCTCAGCACTGCCATCCCTCTGGAATCCATACTTGTTCCCTTCACGGAGGGTTCCATACTTATCCACTTCCCTAAGGGTACCATACTTATCGAGCGTCCCATACTTATCTCCATCCCTCAGGGTACCACTCTTACTCCCTTCCCGTAGGGTTTTATACTTCTGTCTTTCATCAAGGGTCCCATAACGATCGGACCGATCTTTCTCAGTCATAGACATTTGTCTCTCTACCCCTTTCTGGTGGTTGTATTTCTGTCCATCTTTTTGGAGGGTGTATCTCTCTCCTTTTTGCAGTGCATATCTCTCTCCATCTTTCTGTACCAAGAACTTCTCCCCGTCTTTCTGAGGTGCGTATTTCTCCATTTGAACATCTTTCTGCACAGCATATTGTTCGCCTCCATCTTTCTGCAATGAATACCGCTCCCCGTCTTTTTGCAGGGCGTACCTCTCTCCGTCTTTCTGCAACAGGTACCTCTCCCCATCTCTCTGCAGCGTGTAGCTCACCCCGTCTTTCTGAAGGGAGTATCTCTCTCCGTCTTTCTGCAGGGTGTAGCGCTCCCTCTCTCTCTGAAGGGTGTTGTGTTTCCTGTCCCCGTCCGTGCGGTCCATGCTGCGGGTGAGGGAGGGCTGGCGCGGCTCACGGTTCCTCTCGTTGTTCTGGATCTCTGGTCTGGTCAGGACCCGGTTGTGGTTCAGAATGTTGTTCACCTCCTGGGGACAGCAGCGGTCCACCTTCAACTTATCCAGTCTGGGAGAGAGAGAAAGAGAGAGGAGGGAGAGAGAGGAGGGAGAGAGAATGATGGACGAGAGAAAAAGAGGGAGAGAACGAGAGGGGGATTGGAAACGGTAAGTGAAATAAAAAAGACAGATGACTGAAAAAGATGACAATAAATATACACCATAAGCCATTACCAGGCAGGTTCATAGAAAAACATATTTCCACATTCCAACAATGGACTCTTGCTGTGTGGGTGTCAGGCGCTGGGCTCTACTGCTACCTCTCCTCCAACCTGCCTGACTGCCTTCCTCGGGGGACCAGAGAGGAGAAGAGGAAGAGAAGTGAGAGGTTTTGAAAACATCACTGTCCGCCCACAGCACTCCGAGGGCACAGTGAGACGTGGCTACTTTGACTGAGCAGCCATCCACTGCTGCAACCTTTCAGTCTGCTACAGAAAGGCCATTAACAGGTCTGGTACTCCAGAGGGAAATAGCTCAATTCTAGGCTAGCCAGTCTTTTACCGCCTACTGCACTCAGGGACAAGTCACTGTGACAGCCACTTGGGACTGCTAATCTAATGGTCAAGTACTTTATGTATTTCTTCCTGGGGTTTTCCTAGTATTTCTCAGTGAGGTAAAGGTACAGTAACAGCAGTATGTCTAATTTCTATTGCAGGCTGTGGAGTTTACAGACACGGTAGTTCTGTGTAATTAAAGCACGCGGTGGCCTGAGTGCGGGTTTGTGCCCCACAGCATCCCTTTAAGATGAGAGCAGTGCTGAAGTACTTGCAGTGTGCAGACATACAAACAAACCTCCACACACGTCCTGCATCACGCCACAATGATGAAGCTAGGACTGCTGGTGTGCTGTACTTACAGGACTGTGAAGAGTAGGTGTTACTGTCCATCTGAGTCTCTCCAGAGTATAAAGCACTGTATGCCCATGTCGAAAAGCCTTCAAGAACAGCTCATGGCTAAAACACTGCAATTACCAACAGCACTAAAAGTATTTTGTTGTATCGAGTGTGAAGTGCAGTTGCCTCTGATGTGCCACATCAACAGAAAAAATAAAGTTTACCTGGAGGCAGTGAGGATGGATACCATTGCTGTGCTGTATAGCCCTAAAGCTCTAGATTCTTGTTACCAGCTATGCATCTTCAACACAACATCTGGTAATTGTCTTCTAAACTGATGCGATTTCTCACTTCTGCAAGAAATACCGCCGGCTCTCACGGCCGTCCGTTTGCTTACAAAACAAAAGATTGCCCGGTTCAGCTGGTAGCTGTCATTGCCATAGGTCAGGCAATCAAGGCTGGCTGGCTGCTATAGGAAGGATTTGGGTTTGTGGGCAGTTCTATCTGGGTTTACCCACCTTCTGATTGGCTCTGTGTGGACCAGGGCTGCGTCCGTCATCACTTTCATCCAGGACTCCATGTCTTTGGCTGTGTCTGTGCAGAAGTAGTATGTCCTCATGTTGGAGTGGGTCGCCTAGCAGGGAGAGGGAGAGAGAGAGAGAGAGAGAGAGAGAGAGAGGGAGAGTTCCAAAGACAGAGGAGTGTGAGGAAGGTAAGTGGGTGACCTTGGCAAGACTGCAGGGAGTGTTACATCACCTTCTTTGGAAGAGGTATGCGCGTGCATGGGTCTGTCGGTCTGTCTGTGCACACACGCCTGTGTGTTTGAGCGTGAATGTGTGTGTGCATCCCTACCACTCCAAGGCTGTGTAGCTAACTTTAATTACCTGCTAAGCAGGCTTAGGACCATAAATATGAGCGACAGGGAGACACTCCAAGCTGAGTGTTACTCTTGTTTCCTGCTGCAGAGGCAGAGACTGGCACTAAGTCAGTGTCCCAATTGGCACCCTATTCCCTTTATAGTGCACTACTTTAGACCAGGGGTAGTGTACTATATAGGGAATACGGTGCCATTTGTGACACACCCTAACACACAGCAGAGGAGAGGACAGATAGTAGGGGATGTGGGGGAGTAGAGAATGGATGGGCTTGTTACTGTGTTAGACGGTGTCAATGTGTAGGAGTGAATCAGTGTTTACAGTGGTGACTTGTGTGAAACGGTATGTGAGGCTAACATGCTCAAAAAGGTGGATATAGCCGTGTCTGTCTTTCAGTATATACTTTTCTTTATCTTCTCTCTCTGCCCATCTTGCTCCTATCACCCTCTTGCATACTGAGACTAGAAAATCTATTGACTTTATCATGGATCTACGCACAAAGAGCTCTCCGTATACAAACGCATTTTCAGAGATTCTCTGAAAGGAAAGACCAAAAGCGAAGAGAAGCGTGTGTGTTACAGTGCGTTTACACTTTGTGCGGTGAAACATCAGAAGCCATTCACTTTCAATGGAAGGAAAGAGAGAGAAGCGGAGTGGGCGAGGGAGCTGAACAGGGCGGGACTAAAGCTGAACTCTATTCAAATCCTCCATGATATCGCGACGCGAGTGACCAATTGAAGCTCACCATAGCTTCCTACCCATACTGGATTGTCTGTCAATTGTCTGGCTGTTGATCCATAGCACTACAATAACTCACTACAAAAGCAATATCTCTACTGTGGTATACAGCGGGAAGACGTGCTTTCGCGTAGCCTACCACTGTCTATGACAAAATAAAGTGAGTATCTATACAGATATTCACACATTATACAATCCGGACCGACAGACAAGGGAGTTACGGATTATAGATTTCCCTTCAGTAACAGGATTTTCGGAAACAAGTACCACCCTAACCATTTCTCCGAAGTAATTTTTCAGGCTCCGTATTGCAACCACCTAGGAGGTCCACGCGCAGAAGCGCGGCATACTTTATGGGGCTTTGTCTGTGTGTGTACAGTACTGACCTTGAAGGCGTATTTCCTGCTGATGTGGTCGTCGACAGACAGCATGGAGATGTGGAAGCTGGGCAGCAGGATACTACCCAGGATGCCCTCCTCCTTCTCATCTACAGGAAAGAGGACGAGAAGAATCGTCGTATATGGTTTATAATGTCGATACAGGCTTTGGAATAGTGCATTATGGTCCATCTGGTGGAGGAAAGTCGGGAGAGATCAGAGGGGAACTATCAGCATTCTAACAGGACAGTGGGCACAGGATGTAACGGAAACAGAATGCGTCAGAACTTTGTAGGCACCTTTATCTTTGGTCAGGGTGTGATGGCTAGGTAAGCTGCTAACAGGACCCAGGATGTATCGGACACAAAATGTGTCAGAACTACATAGGCACCTTTATCTTCGGTCTGGGTGTGTTAACCGTCTCAGATAGGACCATTTAAGCTGGAGTTTATCAGAGCATGGCAGACAGGGTTGAGCATGGCAGGATATTCACTTTCTTTCTTCACTAAGAACCCCAAAATCCCGGGCTTCCAGCATGTTACACAGTAGAGTACCCAAACCAGATAGAACAAAACCGTTTCTCCTCGGGCTGCTTTGCCAAACATCTATAATTTCGCAGTCAAATTTAATCCTAACAGCGCAACTTGGTAAACAAACACACTAACTTGAGTGTGATAGCATACAACAGTGTTACTACCGTATCAAAGACAGACAAGTAAACAATGATGGAATCAATCTGTCTGCTGCTCAGAGCGTTTCGTACAGCTGGGTTGTATAATGCCTACACTGTGTTGTAACACACCATCTGTAGAGTAGAGCACAACTGCAGCAAAACCAACAGAGCCCAAACTCAGCTTCAGGGTTTACTTTAAACAGGCAAGTACAGCAGAATTCCCTGCAGCACTCCATCCCCGCTTCTGCCCCGCTCTCTCTACTGCTGCTGCTGCATTATTAACCGAGAGGCGAGGGGGAGAGGAGAGAGGGAGAGAGATCAAGAAGATGAAATGAGAACACAGCACCTCCTCCTTCTAAAAGCAGCACCTCTACCCATATGTACATACTGTATTAGCTCAATGACCTACCTCGTACCCCTGCACATTGACTCGGTACCGGTACTCCTATATCGCCTCATTACATTTTTATTATGTTACTATTTCCTTTTTTATTTAGCAAATATTTTTAACTGCACTGTTTGGAATGGGCTCGTAAGTAAGCATTGCGCTGTTAAGTCTACTATACCTGTTGTGTTCGGCAGATGTGAACAACATTTGATTTGATTTAAAATGGGGTTTTCACTAGATTCTACAAAGAAGAAGCAAGGTGACCTTAACCTTTAAGCTATGTGATGATATGATTAGATTTGATCATTCTGTTGAGACAGAGATCCTGACCAGAGCAGAACCATCAATCAATCAGACATGGTCATTCATATTCCCCCAACAACCTCTCATTCTTGCCTTCAGACAGACACAATTCCTAGCCAAAACCTTACCTCTGAAAACTCATTGACAGACAGCACTTAAGTTAAAATGAAGTGAGTGAAGAAGATAAGAGCGCGAAAGAGAGATAGATGTTATCAGAAAGCATAGCACGTCAACACTCTTAAAAACTCTTCTCTCGTCTCTTGGTTTACCAATAAACAGGAAATTCCCCTCTGGGCATGTCATGAAAGAGCTGGCTGATTGCACTCCGGGACCGTTTAATTGAACAATTTATGGAAATTAAACTCTCTGAAACCTGGGAGAATTGTGGTATGTCTACGTCCGCAGCAAATACGTTTGCATTTTACTGCTAGCTATGATGCACCTGGTGGATATCCTATACTCAAACTTTGACCATGTGTTGCGCTTTGAGAGTGTGTGTGTGTCTCACCTCTATAGTAAAACAGGCACATGTCAGACAGCACAAACCACCTCTTCTTCCATAGCTTCATCCCTGTGCTGTCCTACAGGGGAACAGAAGACAGGAGACATCAGTCAGATACTGAGACAGAGCAAAACATTTGGTAGAAGCTGCTCCTTGCCCTCTGATAAGCTAGGCAAGCCTTTCGACAATAATTGGTATATTTCTCCCATCTATTCAAGCATTTGCTATCAGATCTAGTGTATAGAGCAGTGTTCCTCAATCCTGGTCATGAATACCTATAGGCTGCCCTTGCTTTTCATCTAGACCTACCTTGGTTTGTTCAATTGGATGCGTAAGTAGAGCTAGGCTAGAACCAAATCCTGCACACCCTGCTGTCCCTCCGGATCTGAGTGGCCAACACCAAGACTGTCACAGAGTTTAGGAAGCAACGTACGCACTCCCTCTGATCCCAGACGGTTTCATTAACCACAGCCATCTCCTCCCACTGAAGCAAATTGGCCCTTTTTATCTCTTAACTCGCAGACAAGTTTCCCCTTTCTGTTTTTATCGCTGTATGTATGCGCACATGTGCACGCCTTCGTTGGCTTTGGTCTCCAGATAATAAGCTCCAGTCTTTTCTCTGTAAAAATAACGGCTTCTCGTCTAACGTTGCCTTTATTTTTTATTCATAACAAATAATCCAAGACGGTTTTGTTGTTTTTCCTCATCTTCATACGCAGCGTTCTTTTGATGCACGAGGAGGAGTACAAAGGCATAAAAGAAAAGCCCATCATCAATAAAACATTTCCCCTTTAAGAGAAGACTTTGGTTGTCAGGTTTGAGAAGGAGAAAAGGCACGTCTTGCGAGAGAGAATCAACGCAGCTTTGAAAGGGTAATTCAGCATGGTAGAGAGGGAAGCGCATAAGAGAAAGGTTATTGACAACAGCTCAACTCTAGTTGGAAACTGAGTGATGCTAATGTTGATTGCGCTTAATGAGTGAGTGAGAGTGTGTGTGGGTGCGAGTGTGTTTGTGTGTTGTGTGTGCCAGGGGGTTGAGACACATTGACAAATTGACCCACAGCTAGAGCTTGGTGAGGGAGAGGAAATGCTCAAGTTGCATTGTACAGGTTGAAAGATAATGAGCAAAATAGCTCAGCCACCACAAAGTTGGTCGAGCTAGTCTGTAAAGTGACCTGATTAATTGAGGCAGAGAGAGAGAGAGAAAGTTACATCCAATCAAGGATGGTTGTCACTTTGCTTGAGGGACCAGGCCACCGTATCAGTATTAACTAAAACAAAGGACTCAGGCTATTTAAATGAGAATGACAAAATTATGCATCAACGTTTAGATTGAATACAATTGCCAGATAACAAGAGACAAGGTCAAACTCTCCCACAAACCAATCTGATTTAAATTCACTGTCTGGGAATACAGATTCAAAGTGAATGTGTCTCTTTCTGAATGTGAATGAGGATGTCCCTGTTAGATAGATAACTGGATAGCCCAACAGACGTGTGTGTGTGTGTGTGTGTGTGTGTGTGTGTGTGTGTGTGTGTGTGTGTGTGTGTGTGTCTGTGTGTGAGAGATGTTACACAGCTGACCGCTGCTGCTTAAGAGATCTGCATGTGTCCATTATTGCAGCTGTAATTAAACCTATTTTAGATTGTCAAGTTCCCTTTGAGTGTGTGTGTGTGTGTGTGTGTGTGTGTGTGTGTGTGTGTGTGTGTGTGTGTGTGTGTGTGTGTGTGTGTACACACTACCATTAAAACGTTGGGGGTCACTTAGAAATGTCCTTATTTTCCATGAAAATATACATTAAATGAGTTGCAAAATGAATAGGACATATAGTCAAGACGTTGACAAGGTTATAAATAATGATTTTTAATTGAAATAATAGTGTCCTTCAAACTTTGCTTTCGTCAAAGAATCCTCCATTTGCAGCCTTGCAGACCTTTGGCATTCTAGTTGTCAATTTGTTGAGGTGATCTGAAGAGATTTCACCCCATGCTTCCTGAAGCACCTCCCACAAGTTGGATAGGCTTGATAGGCACTTCGTACCATACGGTCAAGCTGCTCCCACAACAGCTCAATAGGGTTGAGATCTGGTGACTGTGCTGGTCACTCCATTATAGACAGAATACCAGCTCACTGATTCTTCCCTAAATAGTTATTGCATAGTTTGGAGCTGTGCTTTGGGTCATTGTCCTGTTGTAGGAGGAAATTGGCTCCAATTAAGCGCCGTCCACAGGGTACGGCATGGTGTTGCAAAATGGCGTGATAGCCTTCCTTCTTCAAGATCCCTTTTACCCTGTACACATCTCCCACTTTATCACCACCAAAGCATCCCCAGACCATCACATTGCCTCCACCATGCTTGACAGATGGCGTCAAGCACTCCTCCAGCATCTTTTCTGAGTCTCACGAATGTTTTTCTTTGTGATTCGAACACAAACTTAGATTTGTCTGTCCATAACACTTTTTTCCAATCTTCCTCTTTCCAGTGTCTGTGTTCTTTTGCCCATCTTAATATTTTATTTTTATTGGCCAGTCAGAGATATGTCTTTTTCTTTGCAACTCTGCCTAGAAGGCCAGCATCCCAGAGTCACCTCTTAACTGTAAACCGTTGAGACAGGTGTTTTGCGGGTAGCTACAGTGCCTTCGGAATGTATTCAGACCCCTTGACTTTATCCACATTTTGTTACGTTACAGCATTATTCTAAAACGGATTAAATAAAAATCCTCAGCAATCTACACACAATACTCCATAATGACAAACTGAAAACAGAAATACCTTATTTACATACGTATTCAGACCCTTTGCCATGAGACTCGAAATTGAGCTCAGGTGCATCCTGTTTCCATTTATCATCTTGACATGTTTCTACTGCTTGATTGGAATGTTTACCTGTTGTAAATTCAATTGATTGTACATGATTTGGAAAGGCATACACCTGTCTATATAAGGTCCCACAGTTGACAGTGCATGTCAGAGCAAGAACCAAGCCATGAGGTCGAAGGAATTGTCCGTAGCGCTCCGAGACAGGATTGTGTCGAGCAACAGAACTGGGGAAGGGTACCAAAACATATCTGCAGCATTGAAGGTCCCCAAGAATACAGTGCCCTCCATCATTCTTAAATGGAAGAAGTTTGGAACCACCAAGACTCTTCCTAGAGTTTGCTGCCCGGTCAAACTGAGCAATCGGGGGAGAAGGGCCATGGTCAGGGAGGTGACCAAGAACCCAATGGTCACTCTGACAGAGCTCTAGAGTTCCTCTGTGGAGATGGGAGAACATTCCATAAGGACAAACATCTCTGCAGCACATTACCAATCAGGCCTTTATGGTAGAGTGGCTAGACAGAAGCCACTCCTCAGTAAAAGGCACATGACAGCCCGCTTGGAGTTTGCCAAAAGGCATCTTTCGACTCTCAGACCACGAGAAACGAGATTCTCTGGTCTGATGAAACCAAGATTGAACTCTTTGGCCTGAATATCAAGTGTTACATATGGATGACGCCTGGCACCATCCCTATGGTGCAGCAACGTTCCACATCCAACCTGACAGAGCTTGAGAGGATTTGCAGAGAAGAATGGGAGAAACTCCCCAAATACAGGTGTGCAAAGCTTGTAGCATCATACCCAAGAAGACTATGCTGTAATCACTGCACCTTCAACAAAGTACTGAGTAAATGTGATATTTCCGTTTTTTGTATAAAAACTTGTTTTTGGTTTGTCATTATGGGGTATTGTGTGTAGATTTATGAGGAAAAATAACAATTTAATCAATTTTAGAATTGATTTTACATGTGTGTGTGCAGGTGGCGATCCCCACAAAGCCCTGTCACACAGACTCTCTCATCAACCCACTGAGGAAGACTGTGTAGGCTGCACACTTCCACCAACACCCACTCATCATCACACATATTGCAATCAGCCATTTGATTTGTACAGGTTCTGCAATTCTCTAGACTATTTTGAGAGTAAATTGCAATTAAGTAATTTAGTCAAGTTCTTCTATACTGGGAACTACAAACGATGTACAACTTTCCAATACCTGTTTGTAAAGCCAGTTGCTCTTGACCGCCGGGGCATTGGGGTTCCTCTTAATAGAGTTGGACCTCTTGCCAAAGTTATGGACCTTTTTGTAAGACCTCGAAGGCTGAAAATGTAAATAGACAAACTGTCAGTATACTGTATGTAAAAACATTTATATACAGTGCCGTGAACAAGTATTTTCCCCCTTTCTGATTTTTTTTAATTTAAAAAAATATATATTTTTGATACTGAATGTTATCAGATCTTCAACCAAAACCTAATATTAGATAAAGGGAAGCATTGTTTACAACAAAAAAGTATACTTATTTTATTTAATGAACAAAGTGCAACACCCAATTCCCCTGTGTGAAAAGGTAATTGCCCCCTTATACTCAATAACTGGTTGTGCCACCTCAGCTGCAATGACGGCAAGCAAATGCTTCCTGTAATTGTTGATTAGTCTCTCACATCGCTGTGGAGGAATTTTTGCAGAACTTCTTTAACTCAGCAACATTTGTTGGTTTTCAAGCATGAACTGCTTGTTTCAAGTCCTGCCACAACATTTAAATTGGGATTAGGTCAGGACTTTGACTAGGCCATTCCAGAACTTCTAATTTGTTTGTTTTTAGCCATTTTCATGTGGGCTTGATTGTGTGTTTTGGATCATTGTCTTGACCCAGCTGCATGTTGCATGACCTAGCTGCCCTTCAGCTTCAGTTCAAAGCATCCCCAAACCATCACACCACCACCGCCATGGTTCTTACTGTGGGAATGCAATGTTTGGTTTTCGCCAGGCATAATGGGACCCATGTCATCAAAAGTTCTACTTTTGACTCATCTGTCCATAGAACATTCTTCCAAGAGTCTTCCAGGTGCTTTTTGGCCAAAAAAAGTCCCGTTATGACTGGCGAAAACCAAACACTGCATTCCACAGTAAGAACCTCATACCAACGGTCAAGCATGGTGGTGGTAGTGTGATGGTGGGGATGCTTTGCTGCCTCAGGACCTGCACAACTTGCCTTAATAGAAGGAAGCATA
The DNA here is from genome assembly GCF_965601325.2 of Salmo salar. Taxonomy (NCBI): domain Eukaryota; kingdom Metazoa; phylum Chordata; class Actinopteri; order Salmoniformes; family Salmonidae; genus Salmo; species Salmo salar. The sequence goes on from NC_138297.1 coordinate 44,700,155, forward strand.
AATTCGGCTCTATATCAGAGAATTCTACAGGAGAAAGTCAGGCCATCTGTCTGTGAGCTGAACCTGAAACACAGCTGGGTCATGCAGCAAGACAATGATCCAAAACACACAATCAAGTCAACATGAAAATGGTTAAAAAGCAACAAATTTGAAGTTTTGTAATGGCTTAGTCAAATTCCAGACCTAATCCCAATTGCGATGTTGTGGCAGGACTTGAAAACCCACACGTCGTGGAGTTAAAGCAGTTCTGCATGCAAGATTGGGCCAAAATTCCTCCACAGAGATGTGAGAGACAGAGCAAAAAAATTCAAAGCATTTGGTTTGCAGTCATTGCATCTAAAGATGGCACAACCAGTTATTGAGTGTAAGGGGGCAATTACTTTTTAACACAGGGGAATCAGTGTTGCATAACTTTGTTAATTAAATAAATAAAATGAGTATACATTTTTTTGGTTGTTTGTAAACTCAGGTTCCCTTTGTCTAATATTAGGTTTTAGTTGAAGATCTGATAATTCAGTATAATTATTTTTTAAAATATGAAAATCAGAAAGGGGGCAAATACTTGTTCATGGCACTGTATATATACACTGAACAAAAATATAAACGTGTTAGCTGGGGCAAAACTGTGACACCAATCAGGCCCTCGAGAACTGGAGTTGCCCACCCGTTTTAGAGAATTTGGCAGTACGTCCAACCAGCCTCACAACTGCAGACCACGTGTAACCACGCCAGCCCAGGACCTCCATAATCCAGCTTCTTCACTGCGGGATTGTCTGAGACCAGCCACCCGGACAGCTGATGAACCTGAAGTATTTCTGTAATAATGCCCTTTTTTGGGGAAAATCTCATTCTGATTGGCTGGGCCTGACTGCCCAGTGGATGGGCCTGGCTCCCAAGTGGGTGGGCCTATGCCCTCCCAGACCCACCCATGGCCGCGCTCCTGCCCAGTCATGTGAAATCCATAGATTCGGTCCTAGTGAATTTATTTCAATTGACTGATTTCCTTATAGGAACTGTAACTCAGTAAAATAGTTGACATTGTTGCGTTTCCATTTTTGTTCAGTATATATACACAAACATATTTCTAAAGATGCATGATTAGAGGAGGAGAGTTACAAATTCATTCAAATTATCGTCCTCTGTTAGTAAATATAGGTGAAGACCGTTAACCTGCATTTGGCTCTTTGGTGTTAATAAACAAATAAAGTTAAAAAGCAACAGAAGGAAAAGGTACAGTATTCACCTCATTAAACTAGCCCATTCTACAAGACCATCTTTACTGAGAGAGGGAGAGACAGAGAGAGACCGATACAGAGAGAGAGAAAGAGAGCAAGAGAGAGACTAATTTACAGCATTGCAGAACCTTCTATCCATCCCTACAGCAGCTGAGCATAGTGCTACAGTAGCTCGACCCACAATAGAGTTCCACAGTATGTAATAATACCCAGGGAAATAGTTCCAATCCAGATCATCACGGTATTTGTAGGTCTTTATGATAGCCACATTAGCAGCCAATTAATCCAGGCGAATATATTGCTAAAAGTCACCTTCTCCGAGAGATTTACATGGTTATCAAAATGTCACACCAGAGTAAGCCTATACGAAACACAGCCCTTATTTTAAGTGTTACTAAAATCCCCTATGGGAAAAATGAATGGTGGAAAAATAACTGGAACCCTTTCCTTGTTTGACCGCTAGATTTTATGGGTATTATGACACCTCCACTGTAGGGCTCTATGGTAACTTATCAATAATTACAGCTCATTAATAAATACATGCCACCAAGCTACATTTTTAGTCAGTGTAAGCCGAAGTAAAACATCATTAATTAATGAAAGCATGCATATTTATACACTAGTCTATTAAGCATTTATAAACTGACACGCCGTACAATAAAATCACTTAGTTACAATTCTAGAATGGTCACCATCTGTGACAGGCCTGGGATAATCCAGCACATATTATCTCATGTAGAGTCCCTGTTCTGATACTGTCTGTGGACTAATACAGCTCTCACAACATTGACTTAATGGAGAAAATGGGAGAGATCACTGACCCACAAGACTCCTCTTAACATCCCAGAACTGGGACCTTTATCTCCCCTCTCACAGGCCCCTATTAGCCAAGTCACTCTTGATACAGTACATTAATCCCACCCTGTCCTTGTACATGCATCATAATTGCATGACATCCATTACAGTGGCGTTCATGTGCTCTTTAGGAACCCCCAACTAATCCTCTCAGATCCAGGGAATGGGTCTAGTGGTCTATTAGGGGTTGGGTGTACAGGCCGACGTGGAGCACTCACCCGCGTGGCGGGGCTGCTGCCAGGGTAGGTGCTATAGTCTGACCCTCCTGTGAAGTTAGACGCCTCGCTCATGGTGCTCATTGGGCGCTCCTTCTTCACTCTGTCACTCTCCTCTGATGGAGCCTGCTCTGGAGCCTTAGGCCTGGGGGGTGGGGAGGGGAGAGAAAGAGAAAGAGAGAAATGCAGTCGAAAATGAGAAAAGCGACATGAAGATTACACAAATGAGGCTCGGACTCAACTTCAATCTGTGGGATTAATGGGCGGGTTAAGAGGCGAAGCGTTGCAGCTGTGTGTGTGACACTGATTGCTCTGCGAAAGAGCTGCCTGACGGCCAGTCTGTCTAGCGCTATCGGTTCGGCAGTTTAAACTGCAACCACAATGAGAGCCCGTCTCTGTTAGAGCCAAACCCTGCTGTTAGAGAAAGAGGAGAGAGAGAAAGAGGCCAAAAAAAATTGAAAGGCCCCATAAATCAAACCAGTTACTCACTGTGTCACCTCTGATATATTCCTCCAAGTCAGACCACTTTAAAATCGCCTGCCAACCTTGCCTGACAAAACTAAATGGCCTCCCAATCCAAATAGAGCAAAGTTCAAGGTCCCCTAGGCTAAACTACCTAGCACCAAAGGCTTTAACGCTTATAACAATGGTAGCAAAAAATAAGCTAAACTTGCCTATAAATCTTCCTATTTGCAGAGTTGCTACATCTAGAGTTGTATTCAGATCAGTACTGTCTCTGAGCAGTGGCCTATATTCTGTGTTTCCAAGGGGAGTGCTGATGTGACTGTGTGGGCAAATGACAGTATCTGGAGCGTGGAGGGGGGTAGAGAGAATATCTGTATCGGTCTGTCTGGGAGATAATAAAGCTGGGTTTTTAGGTCCCCACCTCACAGGAACAAACACCTTGTACACCGCTGATTTCAGCTCTGGTAACATAAGGTATGAAAATCCACTTTTCCGTCTTCTCCCCTCCTCTCCTGCCAGCTATCATCCCCTAAAGTATGACAAATATTATCCTACATTTTCGCTTAACCCATTCCTCTCCTCTACTGTAATCGTCACCTCTCCTCCCCAACCCGCCATATAAACAGGTCAGCCTGTTTGTCCGTCACAGAGCCTGTGATATGATTGGATCATGTGTATGACGCTTGCATGCAGGGATGTTGCAGGACTGGTCAGACAGGACAGGAGGTTATAACAGGATTGTTATGACAGGTACGTCAATGTGACTTAGACATGTGAACGTAGGGGCAAGGTTACTTCACAGACACACATTAGTTCAGCTTGGTGTTCAAAAGCACAAAGGCCAGGCCTCAAATATGATAGCAATGACTGCTGTTCACTTACACACAATGACACATACATTCTTAACAATACACAGAGTGTACAAAACATTAGGAACACCTTCCTAATACTGCACTGCCTTTCGCCTTGCCCATTCACCCTCTGAATGGTATACATACACTATACATGTCTAAACTGTCTCAAGGCTTAAAAATCCTTCTTTAACCCGTCTCCTCCCCTGGTCAGTCTATGTCATGGAAAGAGCAGTGTATATCAACATTAAAAACCTATTTATTGTGAATTGCTAGATAGATATATAGTTATTATCTTCAAAGTGGATAATTGTCTTCGCAGGCCATTTCACTGGATCAACCTCCATTGTGGCTTTACGTTCCCTAAATGCTTGTCAAATTATGTTACTGTGGGCTGGTGAACCGCGCGTGACCTTCCAAGCCACACGGATTATCACGAGTTAATTCAAGCGTTTGAGAGAGATTGAGGGAATGATGGATATTAACAGATATTAAATTACACTCCTCTCAGCTGAGGCTGAAAAGTCTCCAACTCCAACGCTTGTCTCCAATCAAGGCTTTCCAGCATTAAATGTGTGTGCGCATTTCAAGCATTTCCAGAGGCAGGTCCAGTGAATAGGTCTGTGAATTGCGGGGCAATGGATGACATCAGTCCCGATGACATCATCAATAGAACTGAAGAGTGACTCATGCAAATCATGTTTAGATCATACAGTCTTTCTATACTGCATTCACTCTCTTTGTCACTTTTCTCTCTCTCTTTTTCCCTTTCTATTGATCTCTTTGTTCCTCTCTTGCCCTAACAATGCTTCTCTTTTCCACCCTCTATCTCCCCCAGGTCTTTATCTCTCTCCCGTCATCTGTATGTCTCCACCTTCCCCTCCTTCTCCCTCCCACACCCTCTCTGTCTCTGTCGCCGCTGCTGGTAGAAATCCCTAGCAGTAAACCGGTGTATGACCTCTCTGAGAAGGGCTGTCGACCCACACAGCCAGGCTCCTAGATCATCCCAGATCACACAGCCTCTTCCTCATAATCAATGGCCCCGGTGTGTGTTAGTATGTCAGCAGGGAGGATGAGAGAGGAAGAGGAAGATAAAGGTTACAGAACATGCCTTCGAAGTGACGCACAAGAAGTATTTCTTAAAGCTGCATTGTAGTTGTGACGTGGTTGTGTTGTGAGATACTGGAGCAGTTTGTTACTGTCCGAAAGACCTGGGCTCAAATAGCATCGGTTACTAGTTTCTGTCTGGAGAATCAAAACGGACAGAGGTAAATGGTAGACCCCATTGCGAGGAACAATTATATAATTTGATTCAGGCTTGGAGACAATGTATTTTAACCCGTTGCGATCACACACATACACACGCTATAGTAGTTTCATGATGGAAGCTAAGCTTCATTTTTTTTCTATTAAATATACTTAAAGACAAATCGGATGGCACAAATAAATCGTGCATGTCTTAGCATTAGCAATGCATAGCAGGATTTCAGGCAATCCAACACACGGCAGACGCTGCATACGGTTAGTGGTAGGACTGACTTAATGAGACAGAGATAGAGGCAGGACTTCCAGAGAGACAGATGAAGAGGCTAGGTAGAGCAAAGCATCCATCCAGCCCATAGCTAAGTATACTATATTACCTGTTTGATACAGGGTCTGTAATAGGGTCTGTTAGCAGGTTGGCTGTAACAGGGTTGACTGTAACAGGGTTGACCGTAACAGGATTGACCGTAACAGGGTTGACCGTAACAGGGTTGACCGTAACAGGGTTGACCGTAACAGGGTTGACCGTAACAGGATCTGTAACGGGGTGGACAAGCTTTGCAGAAGTCACGCTAGAAAACAAAAAGGGAAGGAAACAAAATTAACTGAATTAAAGAATAATATCAAACAATCTAACCTGAAAATACCAAACACATGATAAACTAATTATATGTAATCATGACATTTAACAAATAAACATTCACATCAAACTTAAATGAAATTATAATTGTAGTCTTCAGGGATGTGTTTATATTTACATTCTGTAAATGCTTTTCACTGAATATCCATTGTGAAGAGAACATTACAATTGCATTAATTTATGCCATTTAGCTGACACTTTCATCCAAAGCAACTTACAGTCATGCGTACATTGTTTTATGTACGGGTGTTCCCAGGACTCAAACCCACTATCCTGGTGTTGCAAGCACCGTGCTCTACCAACTGAGCTACAGAAGACCATTACCTGTTTACGTTACAAAAGCCCATTAACCTAGCGCTAATTGACATTCCCCCTCTAGGCTACTGGCAGCTCTGTACTGTAATTAAGGAGATGGGTTTGTTGGGAGGACAGTCCCTTCTCCTTGCCTACTTCCTACTCTCTACCACCAGTCTCTCTCTCCCTGTGCCATATGAAGGCTGCCCCCAGCATAGCCCCTTGCTTTAGGGCTTCTTCCCTTGCTTGCACACAGCTGGATGCCGGGCAGCATTCAAATATATCATCATAATATGGTAATTTTGCAGATGCTTTTATCCAAAGCCACTTACAGTTAACACATACTGAACGTGGCTCATGAGGTTATCACATCTAGTATTCTGGAGAATTGCACATCAGAAAGCTGACTCCCATCTAGCACCAAATACAGTGGTCCTTTCTCATCTCGTCTTGAAGCAAGACAGGTTTCATATCAACAGCTTTGATGGCAACACCATCATCAGTTTAATACCAACCCAGGCTGCCATCTTCCTTTAGCATGCAGCTTATGTGTTATGATATCAATATCAGTTTCCCTTCAGAGTAAAACTAGCTGATTGGTGTCCAGCCCCTTCCTCCCCTCAAACCTAACTGCAGTTTGGTCTAGCACTAAAATGTGGCAAGGTTAAACATTCTCTGTGAATGAATTCATATACTTCAGAGGGGGAAGATAGGGGAGAAATAAGAGGGAGGCAAGAGAGGATGATGGACAGGAATGGAGCAAGAGAAGAAAGAGGGAAGAGAAGAGGGAAGAGAAGAGGGAAGAGGGAAGAGAAGAGGGAAGAGAAGAGGGAAGAGAAGAGGGAAGAGCGAGAAAGTGGAGAGTGAAGAGGAATGTAGAACAGTGCCTTCAGAAAGTATTCATACCCCTAGACTTATTCCACAATTACAGCCTAAATTAAACAGAAAAATAAATCTCACCCATCTACACACAATCCTTAATGATAATTTATTGAAAATGCAATACAGAAATAGCTAATTTACATAAGTATCCCCCCCCCCGAGTCAATACTTTGTAAAAGCACCTTTGGCAGCGATTACAGCTGTGAATCTTTTTGGGTAAGTCTAAGTCTCATTCCACTACTGGCTTGCGCCACATTTGTCCATTATTCTTTTCAAAATTCTTCATGCGCTGTCAAATTAGTTTATGATCACTGCTAGACAACCATTTTCAGGGCTTGCCATAGATATTCAAGTAGACTTAAGTAAAAACTCACTTGGCCACTCAGGAACATTCATTGTGTTCTTGGTAAGCAACTCCAGTGTAGATATGTCCTTGTGTTTTAGGTTATTGTCTTGCTGAAAGGTGAATTCATGTCCCAGTGTCTGGTGGAAAACAGACTGAACTAGGTTTTCCTTCATGATTTTGCCTGTGCTTAGCTCAATTCCGTTTCTTTTTTATTCTGAAAAACTCCCCAGTCCTTAACGATAACAAGCATATCCATAACATGATGCAGCCTCACTATGCTTGGAAATATGGAGAGTGGTACTCAGTAAAGTGTTGTATTTGCCCCAAACATAACAGTTTGTATTCAGGAAAAAAAGTGTATTGCTTTGCCACATTTTTTGCAGAATTACTTTAGTGCCTTTTTGCAAACAAGATGCATGTTTTGGAATATTATTATTCTATACAGGCTTCCTTCTTTCACTTTGTCAATTAGGTTAGTACTGTAGAGTAACTACAATGTTGATCCATCATCAGTTTTCTCCTATCACAGCCATTAAAATCTGTTACCGTTTTAAAGTTACCATTGGCCTCATTGTGAAATCACTGAGCGGTTTCCTTCCTCTCCGGCAACTGAATTAGGAAGGACGCCTGCATCTTTGTAGTGAATGGGTGTATTGATACACCATTCAAGTATAATTAATAACTTCCCCAGGCTCAAATGGATATTCAAAGTCTACTTTTACTCATCTACCAATAGGTGTCCTTCTTTGCGAGGCATTGGAAAACCTCCCTGGTCTTTGTGGTTGAATCTGCTCGACTGAGGGACCTTACATATAATTGTATGTGTGGGGTACAGGGATGAGGTGGTCATACAAAATCATGTTACACACTATTATAGTGTATGCAACTTATGTGACTTGCTAAGCACATATTTACTACTTTACTTATTTAGGCTTCCCATAACCAAGAGGTTGAATACTTACTGACTCAAGACATTTCAGCTTTTCATTTGTAAACATAATTTCACTTTGACATTATGGGTTAGTGTGTGTAGGCCAGTGACAACAAATCTAAATGCAATCCATTTTAAATTCAGGCTGTAACACAACAAAATGTAGAAAAGCCAAGGGGTGTGAACAGTTTCTGATGACACTGTAAATGTTGCTGTGATGGATGATGAGAGCAAGGCCTCTCCTTTAGGCCCAGGGTCATTGCAGAGGTGGAGGACATTTGAAATCTAATGTGCTGAATAAGTTATGTGAAGAAACACAAGGCCATTAAAAGTGTATATGCAGAAATCATTCCACCATTTCCTGGTTGCTAAACCTAATAAGCTAGTAAAGTGTAGAGAATCATTGTATCATCTAAACCACCGTGAAATATATTTTCCGTACCCAAAAATATTATCGTTTCAGCGGTTTGAAGCTGGTGTACAAAACTGAAAGTAAAAGACGAAAACAAAACTTAAGAATGGGAAGCACAGAAATAGTGCACATCAAACAAAATCTTAAAAACGTTCTTTCAAGTAGAACGATAGCTCGATAACTCACATTTCTATGTGAATTTGGACAGGTCGCCCAAAAAGTGACATATTGCCGCTTTAAAGACTGTCTTAAAAATAATATAGGATATATAATATAGGAAACTTGAAAATATTACAATAAATATGAAAAATGGTGAAAGGGTATAAACTAATGAGCCAAGAAGGTAACTTTTGTATACTTTCTTTTGTCTGGATATTAGGCACACACACAAAGTGACATTTCTGCACTATAAAGCGGAGCTCAGTGGTTTGTGCCTGAGGTCTAAAGCGATTTAAGCAGAGGTTTTTCACACTGTAACCAACTCATTACAGGGTCTGGCAGGACCAGGAGCACTGATCCTATTGAGAAAGAGAGAGAGCGGGAGAAAGAGAGAGAAGGAAGTTGGAGAGAGAGGGAGCGTGTGTGTGGGAGGGACAAAGGGAGAGACTACGCATGAGGAGGAGAATGAAAGAGGGAGAGAAGAAAGGTGAGGGTACATGGGTGAGTCGGAGAGGCAGAGGGGGAATGTGGGCGACATGTGGAAAGAGTTGGAGAGAGAGGTATACAGGGAGAGAGAGGATGTGTGGGTTGAAGAAGTGTCAGCTGGTTATCAAGGAGGAGTGCTTCCTTCAGAACACCATTAATCCACATTACACCCGCTATTAGGTCTATAGGGAAGGTGGAGGTGTGTGAGGGAGAGGTGACATTTATCTCAAGTAGATGACTTTTTATCCCCTATATTCGCTTCGAAAACTTTCCTTTTCAGAGATTTATAAAGATTCTAATACTAGAGTTTTATAAAAGGAGTTTTGACGTGTCAATCACCAGGGAGAACGGTGATAATGTCGACCAGGATTCAGGGACAGCAGTTCAGATCAACGAACGTTCAGAGAACACACTTCTTTCAAAACGCAGTGATGGTCATAAAGCAGAGGATGTTATACTCTATTTTATCCCCTTCTGTATACAGTATATTAGTTATTTTATTTATTGCTGCATTAGTCTCATATCCACTGTTATTTTACTATTGTTATTACTATTTTAATTTCTCCGAATTTTATTCAAGTCCATCATGATTTTATATTTTCATAGAAATGTTGTGTTATCTTTTCTCACCTTTTTAATATTTTATTAGTTAAGCACCTTGAAATACATTTGCTGTAAGAAAAGTGCTATATAAATGAAGTTTGATTGATTGATAATACAGTCTTCAGACAGACAGAGACTGAGTGACAGGGCCAGCCAATTAACATTGCTTTGTTATCCGCTCACGGATAGGCCGACGCTCGCTGGATAATCAGGATGTGAAGCTGCGTTTTTCCACTGGGAAGAACGAACACATTTGCTTTCTGTTGTTTCAAGTATTCTGCCCTGACATTCTCACAACCTACAAGGAGTTGAATAGAAAGTGCGTCTTCATTATGAAAAACCAACACATTCCAGCAGTCAAGGCTTGGTCAGCCCAAGAACCCTAATGAAGGTGGTGGTGTCGAGTTGGTGTTTGAGATGAAACATTTTATACAAGTTGAATTTCCTTGATATGACTGATGTAAGAGCCTCTTTCCATTTTTGTTTTCGTGATCGGAGGTGACCCTCCGATCACACAAACCTTTTTGTCTGTCACCAACACACCTCAATCTGTTATATTTGACTTTCTAGCCTCACTCCCAATTAACAGTTAACACACTGAGGAGAATATTTGCATATTCTCCTCAGACAACCTCAGTGCGGTGCTAATAGAAAGAGCAGACCTGGGTTCAAATAGTATTTGAAATAATTTCAAATACTTTAGATGGGCTTGATTGAGCTTGCCTGCCGAATTGGAACCAATGGAATGCTCACAAAAGATCAAACCATTTCCACTTGGCACTCCAGTTAGGCTAAAGCAAACGCTAAAACATTCGAAAGATTTCAAATGGTATTTGAATACAGGTCTGAGGAGGAGAATGTGATGGAGGGGATAATTGGGACGGGGTGCAGAGCAGAGTGGAGGGGGGTTGTCACTCAACGGCACAGCCAGGAAGGAAGGAACAGACTACAAATCTCCACAACAACCAAATGTTCCATCCAGAAAAATAGGATTCAAACGTGGTCATGACTGCATCTGAGATGGACCATATAATTCCCTAATTTCCTTGTTTTTTAGGTAAAGTGAGGAAATGGCTGCCAAGCTTAAGGAATTTCTCCATCTCTCTCTCTGTGTGTGTGTGTCTCTCTCCCTCTGTGTGTGTGTGTGTGTGTATGTGTGTGTCTCTCTCCCTCTGTGTGTGTGTGTGTGTGTGTCTCTCTCCCTGTGTGTGTGTGTGTGTGTGTGTGTGTGTGTGTGTGTGTGTGTGTGTGTGTCTCTCTCCCTGTGTGTGTGTGTGGTCTCTCTCCCTCTGTGTGTGTGTGTGTCTCTCTCCCTCTGTGTGTGTGTGTGTCTCTCTCCCTCTGTGTGTGTGTGTGTCTCTCTCTCCCTCTGTGTGTGTGTGTGTGTGTGTGTGTGTGTCTCTCTGTGTGCGCGCGCGCGTCTCTGTGCGTGTGTGTCTCTCTGTGTGTGTGTGTGTGTGTGTGTGTGTGTGTGTGTGTGTGTGTCTCGGTGTGTGTGTGTGTCTCTCTGTGTGTGTGTGCGTGTGTGTACGTCTGTCTGTGTGTGCATGTGCGCGTGTCACTTTCTCCGTCACACTCCATTCTCCACTATAACTACGGTGGTGGTTGGTGGTCTTAGAAAAACAATATTTAGACAATATGAAAAAATATATGAACAACATCTTGTTTTAGCACGACCAAATTGTATATCGTGCAGACTCTGGTTAGCTGCCTAGCAGCTACCTAAGACGTAGTTGTCTGCAGGTCAGTTCATTCCTGTTCATTCCTGAGAGACGCCATTCTCTGTCTGTTTGGAAGTAAACAACTCTGGCTTCTCCACACGCGCATGTACAAGCCCGCACACACACAGCAAGCTACAAAAGGCAACCGGTATTGACTTTGCTGGAGGACAGCTTGCAGGGGGAGAAGAGAGAGCAGTGTGCGTTGGGTAACACTGTCTGTTCAGGTTGAGAATGTCTGGACAGCTCTGACAGGCCTTTGAGCCTGAACTCAGATATGTGTGTACACACACACACACACACACACACACACACACACACACACCTCTCTACTCCAACACTCCTCTTCCCTGGCTTCTCCTCCCTCCATCCTCTCTCTACCGTGGGTGTTTTGGAACGTGTTTTGTCTGAGAGCCCTTATCAGAGCTCGGCAGGAAAGATTGGCGAAGTAGCAACGCTGCCTTCGATTCCCAAATCCTCTCCAAGAGTTCTGCAGCTGTAGCTACGGCACAGTTGAACCAAACACACTCACGTTTTCCTTCAGATTAAGTTGAGCCAAAGACAGGGAAGGTGAATGGTGAAGTAGCAACCGCTGCCTTCCATTTCAAAAGTCTCTGGTCTCGCTGAACGACAAGCAGTTAAACCCAAACCAAACTCACACTGCCCTGTGATTTCATAACATCTCTTTAGAAGGGAGACGGAGGCATAGTTTCTCCATCTTCCGCAGGGTGCTTTGTGTGAAGCGGAGGTCTGGCACTCTGGATCAGACGTCACAAGACTCTTCAACACCTCCAGGAGTACAATGCACTCTATATTCCATAAAAGCCACTCTTCTCACAGCGTCTCAGTCAATTTACAAAGGCATAAAAGCTCAAACTGTGAATATATGCCATTGTGAATACATGCTCAACTACTGAATACATCTAATTTACGTAAACACCACATAACCAATTTAGTACATCATTTAACATGTAATATACTGTGGCGTGATCTGACAGTAACGTGGGCCCTGAAGCATTACTGGAGGACAACGTTGTGTGTTTTATAAGTTTCATATGAATGTGATTCGTTGAAAACTTCCCTGTATTTCAACTCACACTGTGACATACATCTTGTGCCATAAAGAACGGACACAGGATGCAGGGGTGAGACCAACCCGGCATTATAGGTTAATGTGTGTGCATGTCATTCCACCGGTATGTATGTTCCAGTCATTCCACCGGTATGTATGTTCCAGTCATTCCACCGGTATGTATGTTCCAGTCATTCCACCGGTATGTATGTTCCAGTCATTCCACCGGTATGTATGTTCCAGTCATTCCACCGGTATGTATGTTCCAGTCATTCCACCGGTATGTATGTTCCAGTCATTCCACCGGTATGTATGTTCCAGTCATTCCACCGGTATGTATGTTCCAGTCATTCCACCGGTATGTATGTTCCAGTCATTCCACCGGTATGTATGTTCCAGTCATTCCACTGGTCAGGGTGTGGGAGAGACGAGACTTACTGTTCGTTGACGACAAAGATGCAGTTGTCTTGTGAAGGAAGACCAGAGACTGGATGCTTACAGGTCACCTTCCGCTCATTGTGACTGAAGAGAGAGAGAAAGAGAGGTGGTGGGAGAGAGGGGGACAGGGAGAGAAAGGATAAAGAGAGGGGGAAAGGATAAAGAGAGGGGGAAGAGAGAAAGGGGGGGACAGGGAGAGAAAGGGATAAAGAGAGGGGGGAGACAGGGAGATAAATTATAAAGAGATGGGGGAAGAGAGAGAGAGGGCACATTAGACCACCAAAATCATACATTGAGTAGACTTAATTAATAACAGCATTGTTAAACATCTTCCTCCACACAACACTAACCATACGACCCATCATCAAGCATATGACCCATAACCATATGACTCATTGTCAACCAGCCAATACTAACCATATGACTCATTGTCAACCAGCCAATACTAACCATATGACTCATTGTCAACCAGTCAATACTAACCATATGACCCATTGTCAACCAGTCAATACTAACCATATGACTCATTGTCAACCAGCCAATACTAACCATATGACTCATTGTCAACCAGCCAATACTAACCATATGACTCATTGTCAACCAGCCAATACTAACCATATGACTCATTGTCAACCAGCCAATACTAACCATATGACTCATTGTCAACCAGCCAATCCTAACCATATGACCCATTGTCAACCAGCCAATACTAACCATATGACTCATTGTCAACCAGTCAATACTAACCATATGACTCATTGTCAACCAGCCAATAGTAACCATATGACTCATTGTCAACCAGCCAATAGTAACCATATGACTCATTGTCAACCAGCCAATAGTAACCATATGACTCATTGTCAACCAGTCAATACTAACCATATGACCCATTGTCAACCAGTCAATACTAACCATATGACCCATTGTCAACCTGTCAATACTAACCATATGACTCATTGTCAACCAGCCAATAGTAACCATATGACTCATTGTCAACCAGCCAATAGTAACCATGACTCATTGTCAACCAGCCAATACTAACCATATGACTCATTGTCAACCAGTCAATACTAACCATATGACTCATTGTCAACCAGCCAATACTAACCATATGACTCATTGTCAACCAGCCAATACTAACCATATGACTCATTGTCAACCAGCCAATACTAACCATATGACTCATTGTCAACCAGCCAATAGTAACCATATGACTCATTGTCAACCAGCCAATAGTAACCATATAACTCATTGTCAACCAGCCAATACTAACCATATGACTCATTGTCAACCAGCCAATACTAACCATATGACTCATTGTCAACCAGCCAATACTAACCATATGACTCATTGTCAACCAGTCAATACTAACCATATGACTCATTGTCAACCAGTCAATACTAACCATATGACTCATTGTCAACCAGCCAATACTAACCATATGACTCATTGTCAACCAGCCAATACTAACCATATGACTCATTGTCAACCAGCCAATACTAACCATATGACTCATTGTCAACCAGCCAATACTAACCATATGACTCATTGTCAACCAGTCAATACTAACCATATGACTCATTGTCAACCAGTCAATACTAACCATATGACTCATTGTCAACCAGTCAATACTAACCATATGACTCATTGTCAACCAGTCAATACTAACCATATGACTCATTGTCAACCAGTCAATACTAACCATATGACTCATTGTCAACCTGTCAATACTAACCATATGACCCATTGTCAACCTGTCAATACTAACCATATGACTCATTGTCAACCAGCCAATAGTAACCATATGACCCATTGTCAACCAGTCAATACTAACCATATGACCCATTGTCAACCAGCCAATACTAACCATATGACCCATTGTCAACCAGCCAATAGTAACTATATGACCCATTGTCAACCAGCCAATAGTAACTATATGACCCATTGTCAACCAGCCAATAGTAACCATATGACCCATTGTCAACCAGCCAATACTAACCATATGACTCATTGTCAACCAGCCAATACTAACCATATGACTCATTGTCAACCAGTCAATACTAACCATATGACTCATTGTCAACCAGTCAATACTAACCATATGACTCATTGTCAACCAGTCAATACTAACCATATGACCCATTGTCAACCTGTCAATACTAACCATATGACCCATTGTTAACCTGTCAATACTAACCATATGACTCATTGTCAACCTGTCAATACTAACCATATGACTCATTGTCAACCAGCCAATAGTAACCATATGACCCATTGTCAACCTGTCAATACTAACCATATGACCCATTGTTAACCTGTCAATACTAACCATATGACTCATTGTCAACCTGTCAATACTAACCATATGACTCATTGTCAACCAGCCAATAGTAACCATATGACCCATTGTCAACCAGTCAATACTAACCATATGACCCATTGTCAACCAGCCAATACTAACCATATGACCCATTGTCAACCAGCCAATAGTAACTATATGACCCATTGTCAACCAGCCAATAGTAACTATATGACCCATTGTCAACCAGCCAATAGTAACCATATGACCCATTGTCAACCAGCCAATTGAAGAGCATTAAGATGAGGGTTAGTGTCCCTCTCCACAATGTCCTGTTGAATAACAACGAACAGCAGACACAATGCCTACACACCTTGAGTGTTGGGTGGTGCTAAACTTCAGCATGGCAGCCCATCTGTTTTCTGACCTGGGTCAAACACTCTTCTATACAGCACCATCTAACATAGTTCTTCCACTGACACTATCCTCTCTTCTCTCGCGTGACAAACAGCTATCCAGCCCAGCCGTGGATCTTCAACACTGCTGCAGAATACAAATTATCTACCCCTCCCTAGAAGCCCCTAACTGCTCCAGTCATATGCCCTAGATCACAAGAGCACAGCTAACAGGCTGTTTCACAGCAAGTGGTGACTTATCTATAAATACAATTACAGCACCACAGCCAGTGAGACAGAGAGACACAGACAGAGAGAGAGAGAGAGACCCCTGTAGCCGGCCCTCTAAGACACAAGCAGCGTTTCACGCAGAGTGGAGGGGGGAGGCAGGGGAATGCTTAATGCTGATAAAGACTAGAGAGAACAGAGCTCTCTTTTCTGCTCGCACGCAAAGATGAGCACACACACACAGATGCATGCATGCACGCACACACTGAGGGTAGGAGGACAGACTGTACAGATAGAAAATAAGGTTGTCTGATGGATTAACTGAGAGGGTCATTGTACACACAGCACAACCCCCGTCAACGCATAACAGCCCTGTAGGCTTATCTGGACATGGACGGGTATCTGAAAGAGAGAGTGTACTGTATGTTTATCAATTGATTCTCTCTGGGAGGTAGCAGTGCAGGCTCGCACACACGCGCACACACACACTGTCTCAGCTGGGCTGTGGTTAGCTAGGCTTGCGGCTGAAACACCTGGTTTGATCTGTCACTTGCGAAAATACCATTGCAACACACATATACACAAACTGGCATTCTCCACTGCTGTAGGGCCTGCTGTAGCTCTTGTGCAATACAACACACTTCAGTTAACTCAACACTGGAGCAAGAGAATAGTCAGGCCTGCAGGAGTCACAGATGGAAATGCTCCTCTCTCTCTATGGATCTGTATCCTACTAAGGCCATGCCAGGGGGTCTGCTGGGCTAATCTACCCAGTGAGGCAGCAGTGTTGGGCTTGGTCTCTGGACAGTGGCCCTGCTGGAGATGTTCCAGTCCTGACATCCAGGACACAGTCACAGCTGAGCCAGAGAGACATGTTGCCTGTACTGTCTATTATTAACTGCGCTCCATGTCTCCCATCTGTCACATAGAATCACAAAGCACAATCACTCAAAGCCACTACATGACAGGATCTGCTTTTATTCATCACTTCCTGGAGATTACCCAAGTGCATGCGTGTGTGTGTAAGTGAGTGTGTGTGTACACATCAAGGCTGTGGAGACACCACCGGGGGGTCTCAGAAGAGGTTCCACTTGGCCCTTTTTTCCCACTGCGAGTAACAAGAAATCAAGATGGCAATGTGGGAAACGATAAACAAAACTCAATGAAAGAGGGAAGATGTATTTTCTCTTTCTCTTTGGTTCAACATGAAAGTAGGGGGCTGACAATGATCATCAGTCAGAGATTCGAGTGACTGCATCCTCCATTGCATCCTCCACTGATCTCCAGTATCAGAGAGCAACATTCATTTCCACTGGTTAAACACATAAGGTAATAATGTCTTTCTAGCCTCTGAGGACAACTTATATACACTCACTGTCAGACACAGTCACGCTAAAAGTAATAACATATCATGAAATTACAACCTGGGGCTTGTCAAAGCAGCAACAGACTTCACAGCCTCTGAGCCAAAACTTGAACATACAGTACCAGTCAAAAGTTTTGACAAGCCTACTCGTTCTTCTGTATTTTTAATATTTGCTACATTGTAGAATAATAGTGAAGACATCAACACTATGAAATAACACATATGGAATCATGTAGTAACCAAAAAGTGTTAAACAAATCCAAATATATTTTATATTTGAGATTCTTCAAAGTAGCCACCCTTTGCCTTGATGACATCTTTGCACACTATTGGCATTCTCTTAACCAGCTTCATGAGGTAGTCACCTGGAATGCATTTCAATTAACAGGTGTGCCTTGTTAAAAGTTAATTTGTGGAATTTCTTTCCTTCTTAATGCGTTTGAGCCAATCATAGGGGTGGTATACAGAAGATAGCCCTATTTGGTAAAGGACCAATTCCATATTATAGCAAGAACAGCTCAAATAAGCAAAGAGAAACGACAGGCCATCATTACTTTAAGACTTGAAGGTCAGTCAATCCAGAACATTTCAAGAACTTTGAAAGTTTCTTCAAGTGCAGTCGCAAAAACCATCAAGCGCTATGATGAAACTGGCTCTCATGAGGACCGCCACAGGAAAGGAAGACCCAGAGTTACCTCTGCTGCAGAGGATACGTTCATTAGAGTTACCAGCCTCAGAAATTGCAGCCCAAATAAATGCTCCAGACAGTTCAAGTAACAGACATACCTCAACATCAACTGTTCAGAGGTGACTGTGTGAATCACACCTTCATGGTCAAATTGCTGCAAAGAAACCACTACTAAAAGACACCAATAAGAAGAAGAGACTTGCTTGGGCCAAGAAACATGAGCAATGGACATTAGACTGGTGGAAATCTGTCCCTTGGTCAGATTTTTGGTTCCAACCGCTGTGTCTTTGAGACACAGAGTAGGTGAACGGATGATCTCCGCATGTTTGGTTCCAACTAACACTGTCAGTGATTTATTTAGAATTCAAGGCACACTTAACCAGCATGGCTACCACAGCATTCTGCAGCGATACGTCATTCCATCTGGTTTGGGCTTTTTTTGTGTTATTTTACTAGGCAAGTCAGTTAAGAACAAATTCTTATTTACAATGACGGCCTAGGAACAGTGGGTTAACTGCCTTGTTCAGGGGCAGAACGACAGATGTTTACCTTGTCAGCTCGGGGATTCGATCTAGTAACCTTTTGGTTACTAACCCAACACCCTAACTACTAGGCTACCTGCCGCCCCGATCTGGTTTGGGCTTAGTGGGACTATCATTTGTTTTTCAACAGGACAATGACCCAACACACCTCCAGGCTCTATAAGGGCTATTTGACCAAGAAGGAGTGCTGCATCAGATGACCTGGCCTCCACAATCACCTGACCTCAACACAATTGAGATGGTTTGGGATGAGTTGGACCGCAGAGAGAAGGAAAAGCAGCCAACAAGAGCTCAGCATGTGGGAACTCCTTCAAGACTGTTGGAAAAGCATTCCAGGTGAAGCTGGTTGAGAGAATGCCAAGAGTGTGCAAAGCTGTCATCAATGCAAAGGGTGGCTACTTTGAAGAATCTCAAATATATTTTGATTTGTTTAACTTTTGTGGTTACTACATGATTCCATATGTGCCATTTCATAGTTTTGATGTCATCACTATTATTCTATAATGTAGAAAATAGTCAAAATAAAGAAAACCATTGAATGAGTAGGTGTGACCAAACTTTTGACTGGTACTACAGTACCAGTATTTTCTACTGGCTGAGGCAGAGATGACGGTCACCTTGAATTACAGCCATTACATAAGTCTTAAGAGTCCCTTTGTGTCCTCTTCACATAACTGATTATCAACAGTGGCTGTATGTTTTACTCATTTTCTGACGATTGCAAGGTGAAACAATAAAAGGGTATGAAGTAGTGAATTCTATTGAATAGCTTTTCTGTTACTCCCCAGAAAGAGGATGATCTATTCTCTTTAACATGTAATCAATGTTGAGTACAAGGACAGGAGCTGAATTGTAAACAGACAGGGAAATAAATCGGAGAGCAGTGTTTTATGCCAAAGCAGTACGTCGCTGCTTTCTTCTGAAATGTCATCGTTTCTGCTCCGGTGACTATGGTCTGTTGCAGCTCTAGGTAGGTATGTAAGGGCGGCAGGTAGCCTAGCAGTTAAGAGCGTTGGGCCAGTAACCGAAAAGGTCGCTGGTTCGAATCCCCGAACCGACTAGGTGAAATATCCCCACTGTCCAAGGGTGTCTCAGGGGGAATTGAGATATGCAACAACAACAAAAAAAAACATTTTTATCTCACACTCGAACCACAGTGAAACAGAACACATAAGTATCCCCTATTTGACCGTCGAGGTAGGTAGGCAATAAGGAACATACGGAGAGGATTACACCACCTGTCAACTGGCTGTCCAACAGGAATCTGGAAAAACTCCTGGCCCTACCAATAACTTATGGTTTCAAACTAAAACAGCCTGTGTTCAGTAGGGCATACCGTAGAAACGCGTTTTGGAATGGAAAATCTATGTTCTTATTATACAAGTACAGGTACTCCCCGTTTCAGAATGTTTCTTTCACAGTAAAATGATGTATGGGAATGTTGTTTGCCGTCACGCTGAAGTCAACCCAGGTCTCAGTACGGCCTTTGATTAGTCTTCTCTGTGTTAGGCTAATTGTGCTTGGTAGGAGGGACTCTGAGGGATCGAGAGAAATAATGTGTTTATTGGAAAATGCTGATGAAAATCAACAGGCACTTCGTCCAACCTCTCCATCCCTCCCTGCCGCCCGCTAACACGCAGCACAACACTACAAATCACCCTAATTGGCTGTAAAGAATTTTTCAAAAGCCGGCCACCAGCGATGATGGAGGGAGATTGGGAGAGAAAACAGAGAGAGAGAGACAAAGAGAAAGATATTCAGACCAGAGAGATAGAAACCGAGAGAGGGAGAGACACAGACTAAACAGAGAAAGAGCGTGGGAGAAGTAATCACCCAAAAACAGAAAAAAGGGAGTAGGTGGTGAGTGGAAGATGAGAGGAAGGGAGGATGAGGGGGAGAGTGGAGGAGGAAGGGAGGATGAGAAGAGGGCATGTTGCCAGCGGGAGTCTGTTTACTCGTGCTGCTCTCTGATGAGCGCCCCAGTGGGTTGTTGGTAAAGGGAAAGGGGGAAGGGGTGTACCTAGTCAGTTGTACAACTGAATGCCTTCAACTGAAATGTGTGTTCCACATTCAACCCAACCCCTCTAACAAGCCCCTGTGTGAGGACACTTTAGCTGAACCCTTTATCATACAGTACATAAGGCATACACAACACTGTCATAGGGCCTACATAACCCTGACACAACAAGGTGCCAGGAGCAGGAGGAGCCCCATCAATCTTATGATGACAGCTAATCCATAAGATGTCAGAAACATTACAAACCATATTTAAAATGTCAGACCATGTTTGTTCCCGTCTGTATGATTCCCTCTGCTCTAAATGCCAAGCGAAACGTTGCCTTGGTCAAATGGCTGTAACGCAGGCCAGGGCCCTTCTAAATGTCTTCAGCCACAGTGGATGAATGACAGGTCTTCTGATGTGACCTTGTTGAAAAGTGTGAATACGTCTCGGTGTTCGGTTCTGTACAGGCCCGGCATGGAGAGAACAATGTGTCCATATTCAGACCCTTGTCTCAGTATTCTGCTATTATAAAGGCTGAGGGTCAGTCAACAATTGCTAATCCGCTCCCCGTACAGCCCCCTGCCATTCACACTGCTCTCTCTGGCACCACTGGGTAACCTTTCAGAAAGGCCACAGAGACAGACCTTCCTCATTTCCCTTGCACTCTCTCTCTATCCCTCTCGCCCGATGCTTCTCTCTCTCTCTATAAAGCATTCTCTCGCTCTCTCTGCATCCTGCTCTCTCTCTCAGCATTCAGAATAGCACTCTGACTCACCCATGACATGTATTGTACACCTTTCCTACGGAGGAGAAAAGCTCTTTAAAAACGTCAGATACTGCCTCCACTGCACACAACCCAGGCTGCAGCAAACACACACAACAAAACAACCTCTAACTAATCCACCTACATCACTGTAGAGATTGGCTTTGGTTGGCAGTATTCTAAACAATAACAAGAAGCACTTCTAATTGCCATCAAGCGGACGCAATCTTAATTTTCCTTGCTTTCGTCCTTGTTAGCAGATCTATAAATAAACAGTCCTCCTACAGAAAGCCATCCTCTCTTCTGTTCCTCGTGTTAATGTGACGTCTTCCATGGCAGTAAGATTCACTACATGACCAAAAGTATGTGGACACCTGCTCGTTGAACATCTCAATCCAAAATCATGGGCATTAATATGGAGTTGGTCCCCCCTTTCCACTAGATGTTGGAACATTGCTGCAGGAAATTGCATGCCACAAGAGCATTAATGAGGTCGGGCACTGACGTTGGGCGATTAGGCCTGGCTCGCAGTTGGAGTTCCAATTAATCTGAATGGTGTTCAATGGGGTTGAGGTCAGCGCACTGTGCAGGCCAGTCAAGTTCTTCCACACCGATCTCAACAAACCATTTCTGTATGGACCTCGCTTTGTGCACGGGGGCATTGTCATGCTGAAACAGGAAAGGGCATTTCCCAAACTGTTGCCACAAAATTGGGAGCAGAGAATTGTCTAGAATGTCATTGTATGCTGTAGCGTTAAGATTTCCCTTCACTGGAACTAAGGGGCCTAGCCTGCCCAGAACCATGAAAAACAGCCCAGACCATTATTCCTCCTCCAACAAACTTTACAGTTGGCACTATGCATTCAGGCATGTAGCATTCTCCTTGCATCCACCAAACC
The DNA here is from genome assembly GCF_965601325.2 of Salmo salar. Classification (NCBI taxonomy): domain Eukaryota; kingdom Metazoa; phylum Chordata; class Actinopteri; order Salmoniformes; family Salmonidae; genus Salmo; species Salmo salar. The sequence goes on from NC_138297.1 coordinate 44,722,202, forward strand.
CAGATTCATCTGTCAGACTGCCAGATGGTGAAGTGCGATTCAGCACTCCAGAGAACGCATTTCCACTGCTCCAGAGTCCAAAGCCGACTGTGGAACTCAAATCAAATCTTATTTGTCACATGCGCCGAATACAACAGGTGTAGACCTTACAGTGAAATGCATACTTACAAGCCCTTAACCAACAACGCTTTGAGAAGTTAAGAAAAATAAGTGTAAAGTAAAAAAAAAGGCAAAATAAAAGTAACAAATAATTAAACGGCAGCAGTAAAATAACAATAGCGAGGCTATATACAGGGCGTACCGGTACAGAGACAATTGAGGTAATATGTGCAGGAATACCAGTTAGTCGAGGCAATATGAACATGTAGGCAGAGTCAAAGTGACCATGCATAGACAGAAAGCAGCAGCGTAAAAGAGGGGTCTGGGTAACCCTTTGATTAGATGTTCAGGAGTCTTATGGCTTGAGGGTAGAAGCTGTCAAGAAACCTTTCAGACCTAGACTTGGCACTCCGGTACCGCCTGCCGTGCGGTAGCAGAGAGAACAGTCCATGACTAGGGTGGCTGGATTCTTTGACAATTTCTAGGGCTCTGACACCGCCTGGTATAGAGGTCCTGGATGGAAGGAAGCTTGGCCCAAGTGATGTACTGGGCCGCACTCACCACCCTATGCAGTGGCCCGCGGTCGGAGGCCGAGCAGTTGCCATACCAGGTTGTGATGCAACCAGTCAGGATGCTCTCTATGGTGCAGCTGTAGAACCTTTTGAGGATCTGAGGACCCATGCCAAATCTTTTCAGTCTCCTGAGGGGGAATAGGTTTTGTCGTGCCCTCGTCACGAATGTCTTGGTGTGCTTGAACCATGTTAGTTTGTTGGTGATGTTGACACCAAGGAACTTGAAGCTCTCAACCTGCTCCACTACAGCCCTGTCAATGAGAATGGGGGCATGCTTGGTCCTCCTTTTCATGTAGTCCACATTCATCACGTGGAGGGAGAGGTTGTTGTCCTGGCACCACACGGACAGGTCTCTGACCTCCTCCCCATAGGCTGTCTCGGCGTTGTCGGTGATCAGGCCTACCACTGGTGTGTTATCGGCAAATGTAATGATGGTGTTGGAGTCGTGCCTGGCCGTGCAGTCATGAGTGAACAGGGAGTACAGGAGGGGACTGGGCACGCACCCGAGGGGCCCCCGTGTTGAGGATCAGCATGGCGGATGTGTTGTTACCTACCCTTACCACCTGGGGGCAGCCCGTCCGTAAGTTCAGGATCCAGTTGCAGAGGGAGGTGTTTAGTCCCAGGGTCCTTAGCTTAGTGATGAGCTCTGAGGGCACTATGGTGTTGAACACTGAGCTGTAGCCAATGAACAGCATTCTCACATAGGTGTTCCTTTTGTCCAGGTGTGAAAGGGCAGTGTGGAGTGCAATAGAGATTGCATCATCTGTGGATCTGTTGGGGTGGTATGCAAATTTCTTATACGCTCCTTGAAAGCAGCAGCTCTACACTTTAGCAACAGGTGTGGCTAAAATAGCCAAATCAACAAATTTGAAGGGGTGTCCACATACACTATATATACAAAAGTATCCGCTGATGAGCCAGCCCACTACGCTGTGATGAGGTTTGTTGACAGTCTCTCCAACACAGAGAAGCCTTCTGTTAGAAGAGCCAGTAACTAAAAACTCCAACAAGCAAGCATTTCAATTAAATTACAACTACACATTGATGTAAGAATGAAATCCTAGTGCCGTTACTCGAGAATGGCATACTCTACCACTATTAACTGAAAAGCTTATCAAGGGACAAAACACCTTGTATCATTTGAACTGAACATGAAGTGCACTAAACAGCTAGGCTATTACGAACAGTAGCAGGGACCACCTACTCTATAACAACAAGATCTAGAGTGAGCTAAGTAAGCTAAGGCAGATAGCTAATACAAAGCTGATTCCCACTAGCTGCCCTCCACATCGCCGACATGCTAAAACTTCTTTCTTGAGAAGGGGAACGAGAACAAATCTCCTTTGTTGCTCAATCAAAAAGTAATTCCTGCACATACAATTCAGAATCAGGTTAAGAGTGAGAGCTTGGGCTGATACGTCTTGTGACAAGTCCAGGGACAATGTTTACATACAGAATACATACCAGCTGATTTGATATAGGTTGCATCCCAAATGGCACTTACTCCCTATATAGTGCACTAGTTTTGACCAGAGCTCTATGGACCTTGGTCAAAAGTAGTGCACTATGTAGGGAATAGGGTGCCATTTGAGATGTAGCCATAGTCTTCTGTAGGGTTATGACGTTTAAACAGTGGGCTCCCGAGTGGCGCAGCGGTCTAAGGCACTGCATCTCAGTGAAAGAGGCGACACTACAGTCCCTGGTTCGAATCCAGGCTGAATTGCATACTGCTGTGATTGGGAGTCCCATAGGGCGGCACACAATTGGTCCAGCGTCGTCCGGGTTTGGCCGGGGTTAGGCCGTCATTTTAACTAAGAATTTGTTCTTAACTGACTTGCCTAGTTATATAAAGGTTAAATATATATATATTTTTAAATTCAACGAATTTGAGATCATTAACGTTAGATTTTTTTAGGGGGGGAAAAAAACAACCTACAGTGCAGTTATCCCAAAACGACCACTAATAGGTCCCGTTAATCATCATAAAGGCACAACAACAAATACCTAACACAACAATGCTTTAAATAGGTAGAGATATGAATCTTTCAATTATTTGCCACTGATATAAAGCGCTCCTCACATCATCGTCGTTAACAGTTGGAATAGAAGAGTGAGAAAGCCAAGTGACAGCAGCGAAGCCCTGTATGGCAATACTTTGAGAAGTTAAATGAGAAGGTGATGAAATGCAAACTTTTGCGAGGTGGAATTGAGCTACAGTGGCAGTACAGGTGCTGAAAGGGAGGCACAGTGAGACCCAACCCGTTGCTGGCAGCAGTGCGATAAGGGACAGAAAATCTGAAAATCAGAGTCAGAAAATCACAGCACAGATTACAGAAATGATTGCAGTTTATATGCAGCCGTTGTCGGTCAATGGTAGAGGATGTCGGCTTTAATACCCTAATGACATATCTAGAACCAGATAACATGATGCCATGTCGAAAAAAAACGTGACGGCCCCGGTGGAGAAATTGTACAATGATTGCTCTTCAAGTACAAAGCGCGCATTGTCAAACACCATTATTGGTCTTAACAGATTGTTAGATGTTTTTGAACACGCTGTTATACATCACTGAAACGAGCCCTTGCATTGATGAAAAGGGGGACATGTAGTCCCAGGTACTGATAACTGAGAACATGGAGGAGAGTCACACAAAAGAGAACCTAGAACAGCATTAATACCATCGTTGTTGAGTGGGTAGAGGACAGCAGTAAGGTGAGCGCAGTCTGATCAGTGTTGCCAAATCATTTTCAGGGGAAGTTGCTAGAGGCAGGTCGATTTGTTACTAAAAGACGTCGTGATGTCATTGCGTGATGACGTCATTACGTAGAATACACAATATCGTTACTCAAATTGACTGGCCATCTCGGCAAAAAATATGATTTGACATTTGTTAGCTTAGATTTGTTTGTTTATTATCATATATTTTATTTGTAAAAGTAATAAACACAACAAATATTATATGATCACATTTTTATTTTTAAACACAACACGTTGAATTATTGAACAATTACACATTATTGAAAAATTACATTTTATTTATTTTCTTTTTAACTAGTAAACCTACACATTCTGAACAATTATAGTTTTAAGCAGTGTATCGGTAGTTAGTGAACATGCTACCTAACTGATCAACAATTATAGGTGCAGACTAATAACAAGGTATATATGCTATCTTACTGAACAAGCAACTTAACTCAAATAATGATGTATGCGCTAGGCATCTCTCTCCAGGTTGTTGTGCTGCTTGGCTGGCTAGCTGCTCAATGGTTTCATCCAGATATTGCCACTGTTCTCGCACACACTGCAGTACACACTGCCACCATCAGCTGTGTGTCTCCGCCAGTTCCAGAAAGTCCACTCCTTGCATACGTACCGTAAATATGATGAATCATTGATTGGCAAGGAAATCCTCTTCATCTTCACTGTCCAACTGCATTGTCACAGAGCTGGAACCAGCTGTAGAGGATGGAGTGGCCTTAAAGCTGTATGCTGCTGTGGTGCCAAACTGCTGCAGAATTTCACTTGGTAGTTTATGCTGGTAACAGGTGTCACCAGCCAGCTTCAGTCCATACCGCATCAGGAGTATGGAGTTGAGTGTGCGCAGCGACATTCTATTTCTTAACTTTGACTTGACCACACTCATTTGGCTGAACAGCCGTTCAACCTCCGCATTTGAGTGTGGCAAGGAGAGGGCAGTGAGTGCAGCTTTGCACAGTTCTTCAAATGGATTTGACCCGGAAGAGTCCGTGTAGTTATTGACTTCACTCCAAAACTCGACTGTATTTTCACTTGTCCTACATAAACAGATGGATGTTTCTCCATTGGGAAACAATTGTATCAATTGTTTGGGGCTGGTATCCCAGTAGCTCAGCTACTTTAATAATTTCAGTGGTGCCTTTATTGTGCTTTAGCGTTTCCTTAACACTGAACAAGGCCATGTTTCGCAAAGCTTCTAGGTTGTCTATGAGCCTTGCTTGCAGCTCCTTGCTTAAAGCAACAATGTAGTTGATGCACTGTCTCCGAATGACCTTATCGTCCTCTGGCGCAAGACTGAGTTGGTACACCGTGCTCTCGAAAAGGTACCGATGGTATGGTGATGGACTGAGATGTCCATCAATAGCATCCTTCAGGACATCAATTTTTGCCATAGGGTTGACTACTCTGCTGCAAATTGATGTTAAGAGGTGTACCAGATTGTCCAAAAGCTTGACAGGATCTGTTTGCTCTCCCTCAAATGACTTCACTGCAACTTATACGTTGGACAGATTTGATTTCAAGAATGTCAGGTAGACATAGTTGGTCTTGTCCATGTACATGGCGTGGAGCACATCCGTCATGTAGCAATGCTCACTGGCCTTGATCAACTCAAAGTGGAGTTTCAGTTCTTCCCACTGGCTCAATATACGAGTTACCGCAGGCTCAATCGATTGGGTTTCTGGCCACAATTAATGGTGGCATACACTGCTTTGTACGCCTCGCGCCGTTTTGGGGAAATCGAAAACCAGTTGTAGGTTTCCCTGATTAAGTACTCAACACTCCTAGGGATGGTTTCTTTGGATGCTGCACAGACTGCCAATTGTAAAGACTGGCACACACAGCGGATGAGTACCAAATTGGGCAATGCACATTCTTCCTTTAAAATCTTGTGCACCCCGCTGTGCACCCCAGTCATCACGGACGCATTATCAGTGCCAATACCCTGAAGATTCTCTTTAAGGTTACACTTCTCAAGAAACTCAACTACCGCCTTTGCTATTGATCTGGCATCGCCCCCCTCCAATTCAACCAGCCCAAGAAATGTGTACACAACGGTTCTTTTTTTAGCACTGAAATACCGAATCACCACACCCAGGTATTTTGAGACACTGACATCAGTGGACTCATCCAAAAGGAGACTGAACTTATCATCCCCCAAATCTGATGTTACCCTTTTGAGAAAATAAGGAGCCAGTACTCTCCTAATAATTTCTGTGCACTTGGTGCAGTGCATTTGGAAGTTTGTTGCTGCCACAGAATCTGAAAGGGCAGCTTTGCAAGCCATACCTAAATGGTCGCATGCTAGCCATTGCCATAGTAGCTTCTGCGCTTTTGAAGTTACCCACTTTTTTAACCAACTGTGGTAATGTAGACTGCGTTGTTGGGTTGTACGGTTTTGATTTATTTATATGCTTTGCTGTAGCACAATGTTTTTTGATGTAGTACATTTTTGCAGTACGCACAGTATGCCCGACAATCATTAAATTCAGGTACAGACTCCCACTCTTCTGTGTACTTCTGGCTGTACTATTTTTGATTGAGACATGTTGATTGAAGTTCTGTTCAAGATCAAACATTTGTGACCAACTATATTCATTGGGTTTGTCTCGTTGAACACATACTACTGCTGCTGCTGTCAGCCAACAATGATTTGCAATTTGTTCAAATTGCTACTTTCCTGCTGCTGACATCACTCACAATGCACTTTTGCAGCCAGGAACGTGTGTTGTGACTGAGTGTGTGACAGAGAAAATCGTTTTTGTGTCATTTAGAGGGAAAATGTGTGCATTTTAGCATTTCAGTCACTTTTCAAAAGTTGCTAAAAGTTCCAAATACATTTTTAAAAGTAGCTACATTTGTTGCTAGGTGCTGTTTGAAAAAAAAGTTGCCAGGGTAGTCTGAAAAGTTGCTAAATCTAGCAACAGAATTGCTAAATTGTCATCACTGAGTCTGGTACGTAGGCAGGACTCCGGTAGATTGAACTGCATTGCCCCCTAGCGTTCATACCCATTGTCATTTTTTCGTTTAAACTATAAAAAAAAAATTGGTTGAATATTTTTTACATTCGTTACATCCCTAGTCTCCTGTGACAGTATGACAGACTCTAAACAAATTCTGGCCAGTGCACCGGCATGCAGCATTTGGTTCTGGGTTCCCAGATTAGATATGACATATCAACAAGGTGGCGTTTAAAATAACATACATGGCAATCTCCTTAGCCTTTTCTAATCTGCAAATAACAGTCTGCTATAACTCATCCATACGAATAGATTATAATTATGATTACACTCAACCCATAGACTAGCTACTGTAGGTACTGCAACAGCATATGGACTCAGATTCACCTCAGAGCAGAAAATAACCCACAGTTACATATTAAATAATGCAGTCAGGAAAACAGCACTGCTCAAACTGACCCAAACAAGTCAAACTGCTGAGGTATTTCATCCTAAGAGCTCCTCTCCTGAGTGTGTTGCCAATAGTAACCCTGGCAGATGGCTGATGTTATGTAGATCTACGGCAGGGGGAATGGAATGCCAGGCTGTGAATGGTTCAGAACAACCTTATTGGATTTCCTTGTCTAGATAAAAGGACAGTTCAAAAGAAGGCAGGGGAAAATAACAGATATAAAAAAACAAATGGAAGAAATATGAGGTCTGGATTGGGCCAGAGGGGGCGAGGGGCTTCAGTCAGGGTCACCATGGAGACAGTAGAATTAGAGTGCCACATGTTGCCCTCTGTCAGTCAGTCCATCCATCCATGGTCTTGTCAACCACTTTCAGTGTCTCTAATGGCACCTTGGTCCCCAATATAGTGCACTACTTTTGATCAGAACAGAGCCCTATATGTTTGTGGCAAAAGTCGTGCACTTACAGGTAATAGGGTGCCTGCCAGCTGGCTCCTCTTGTCCTTGTGATGGAGATGCTCTGAGTCTTAGAGGGCTCTAATTTCTCAGACTTCTTAAATTGGTAAAGTTGATCTATAGGGAATTAAATCAGGTGAACACATCCATTACTCCCAGTCTCTGTTTTTATCAGAAAACGAATGGCCAGAAAGACAACTAAGGGCATTTAGTTCTGAGCTATACTGTAGTTCCATTATATTTCTTTTCATTTGGTCCAGTTGGTTTCACATTGACAAATGTAAAACAAACTAAAATGCCTAAACAAAACCATGTGTTCATGCAAGTCATTTGTTTATTGGAGAAAAATGCTCATGTTAAAACCATTTATGATTAACAAGAAGCATAACTTGGGTCCCAATCATCATATAACATTGGCTTTGGTGTTCCAACAACATGCGGGAGGAAACAATAGTGCAATAGACACTCTAACTGCGATGTGAATAGACTACATTTAGCCTATATCCCCAGTATAGCCCCAGCCTAATCTACACAGGATGCGCTCTTAAATGCACTGCTACTCACAGAATGTTTGCGATATCAAGTAATGGTACTGTGTGCATTTCACCAAATGCTCCCAGTCCAAAAAACTGCATGCCTCTGATTATTTTCCTGTGTTTGGTTCGGTCTGTGTTCTCACCTGCAGCGAACCGCGCCATGGTAAAAATGGAATCGGACCGATACCACCCTTTTTGAGTGAACCACGCTGTGTTGTTTAGTGTGCTCCCGAGTGCAGATAGTTTGGACTGTTGTGGACACACTAACGGACCTAAGGGTGAAACCAATTTGGTATGAAAGCCCCCTAAAAGTCTACCTCCCTTTAATGAAAATGATAAGCCCACACACACAGAAAACGTCTGAACTCAAAGTAATTACGTGTATCACCAAAAGGACACTGGCATAGTGAGACTGATAGCTGCTTAATAGAGTCTAGCCTAATTCCAAATGGTAGAAACAGAAACTCCCTAAATTAACAGAGAAAAGAAACCCTGACAGAGGAGTCTAAGAAGTAGGGAGACTAATCAACATGGACTCAGAGAGCTGACCAATGAGATGCATGGAGCTGGCTGAGGGAAAACATGGTCCCTTTGGCATCACTGAACCACAGCTTGTTAATACAACTTTAATCTGATTCACAACGGGACGCAGAGAACAGCCTGACACCTATAACGACTTCATACTGTACACCACAGGAAAGAGAGGGAAAACATGGGTCTAGAATGAGAAGGAGTAACAACAATTTGAAGGACAGAAAGAGAGAGACAAGCTTCCATTCTATTATCCCCAGGGGTATGGGCAGGTTGATTGAACGATAGATAGAGAGGAGAACAGGAGAGGCTGAGTAACATCAGCTATAGGATACAGTAAGCAAATAGAGCTGAATGCATGACACTAAATACAACAAAATCAAAACAATAACTCATTTACAGACTTCATTTACAGTTTCACAATTTAACCCTGCCTTGTAAGCCTCATTGTAAGCTGCCTTAAGCCTACTGTCCTATAGGCAGGGTTACACAAGGCAGCAACGAATAGAGCACAGTATATCACAACAAATGGTAAAGTTCCCTATATGGAAGAATCTGAGCATCAGTACTATTTTGAGCAGCGCATCCCGTGTGTACCTCATAAAATATGCATAATGTATGAAAACGAGTGGGCTACAGTGAAATATAGCCTGTCATACCAACAAGGCATCACAGAACCACAAGCGTAAATAGCAATGCCATTATTTCAATAGCCTATATAATAAACAAATGATACCTAAGCGTGACTACAGAACATGACTAAATCATCTCCAGATAGTGTTTACTTACGAGAGGACGCCTGCGGTGGAGAAGCCAGTAAAACTGGTGAAATAAAAGCAGTCTTTCCAGATGCGGACTGGGTGAGAGCAGCCCACTTCAGTGACCGCTCACTCACTGGCGCGCTCTGTTAAATGCGCGCGCTCCCACTCGCCTGCTCTGTTAAATGCGCGCCGCCGACCGAGCTGGAATAAATCTGCCGTGCTGTGCGCTTATGACTTTGAAACCTGATTTATTTGTGCATTACATTGCGTTTCAGAGTTGACTCGTTCAAATAGGATGCCGTTTGGTTTGCAGTGCTTTTCAAAGCAGATGTGTCATCACGTGTGCGTTGATAAACAAGGAATAGGCTACAGATACTATGAGTTGCAAGGCTCAGGCTGTATGTGCGTGCCTGGGAGCCGTGCAAAATACAGTAGACACAACTAGTTAACAGGCTCCTCTCAATGTAAACTATAGGCCTAATCGTTTAGAGCTATATGAACATTACATGGGAACAAAATCACATCTAGTGCATGGTGTCTACTGAGTGCACATAATAAGGGAAGCCTCTGCTCCAAAGCTAGGCCTATATCATTAACTTAATGCTTGATGTTCCTCTAGACTCCCATTCAACATGTATTTATACCAGGCTGTGATATGTGGTAGTAGAACAGCACACACACACGTGTGTAAATTGGCAACAAGAGCCTGAAGAGACCCTGAAGTTCAACCACAAGTCAGGGCTCTTTCTAATAGGAAGCGGACAATGGTTGTGGAGGGGCTAATCTGCTTCCCCCAGCTTAGTGCTGTTATTCAGGCCTGGAGGAGAGGAGGGGCAGTGGTGATGGGGAGGAGAGGAGACGCCAGGCCACAATGGCTCCAGAGAGAGAGGACCATTTTAGTGTACGTGTGTGTGTGTGTGTGTGTGTGTGTGTGTGTGTGTGTGTGTGTGTGTGGGGGGGCAGAACGCCAGATTTAACCAGGCTCATCACTGCATATCCTCTCCACACAGAAAGCTGTTTTGAACCCTGCTGGGGCTCCTCAATAGGTTTAAATAGCAGAGGAAAACAACCAACCTGGCATGGTTCAAAAACCAGGTTGGTGCTACAACTACAATTGTAGCACAACTCGAATTAGTGCTACAATTAGAATTTCTCCCCTATGTGGAAGCTAGGTGAATTGTAACAGCAATAGGCTGCATTCAAAACCAATCTCCCCCATCCCATAACATGATGGATATACAAGGGAAGGAGGGATGTAGGAGGATGAACAATACCCATTGCCAGTGAAGAGGTAAGATGAGGTCAGGAGAATGGAAAAGTCCACTAGATCCACCCTGCATCAACTGTCCAGGAAACAACAGAAGGCATGCGTTTGAAGTCTAAATCCATGGGTGCGTCCTAAACGGCACGCCATTTCCAATATAGTGCACTACTTTTGACCAGGGCAGATAGGGAGCCATTTGGAACGCAAACCATTTCAGTCAAATCCAGTGAGAGAGTGAGAGAGAGCGAGGGAGAGAGAGAGGGGTTAAGGTTTTGAGAGCTGGCTAGCTGAGGAAAGCTGATATTGTCAAATGGGCCCAGGGAAGAGAGCTGCTGTGTTGGGCTCCATAGTGCATGTGAGCTCATATTGGATAGACAAGGAACTCTATCCTAAAACTAAGTTAACAGTAACTGTATTCGTCCAACCCCAGAGGCAGCGCCCACCGGATGAATGGTACTTGATTTGAAAAACGTCTCCGCAGTATTTTATCAAGTGAATACCGACAGCTGAGACTCTGCAATCTCCTGCTCTCTCTCTGCTGATAAGTGAAACAAGCTTTTAAGCAGAATATTTTGGGAAGCAGCCATCTGTATGCAGAGACCAAGTAGGCAGAGACCAACACACTTGCAAAAGTGCGCACGCACACACAAACAGACAGGCGTAAGCACTCACCCACGCATGCGTGTGCACCCAGCGTGACGGGGAGATAAAGGAGTGAATCAATGACAACTCAAGAGCCTATGGGCGTTGGAGCATTGGAGATGAAGTGTGTGTTCTCCAGACCAGATGTGTGTGTTTTATCATATCTAGGCTCTCTGGTCTCTGCTGCTGTGTGCCAGTCAGCAAGTGGTAAAGGAGACCGAGTTAACAAAGACCTTTTCTATCCTGCTGTCTTCTCTCCTCTCCCCACTATAACTGTCAAAGAGATTACGGATGTTTTCCTATAAAACCCAAAATAGTTTCATATTTGGGCCGACCACATTTCCTGTTCCATTTTTAAGGCGCTGCGATAAACTGCAACGGTTTCGAAAAGTTCCATAAAAAAAAGTTGTACTATAACTTCTTATCTAATGTGATGAGTTTGAGCCTGTAAAACCCAATGCCCTTAACCTTACTGCTAGTGTGTCCTGTAGGGTCAGTGTTTCACAACCCTGGTCCTCCAGTACCCCCAACAGTACACATGCTTATTTTAACCCTGGACAAGCACACCTGATTCAACTAATCATCAAGCCCTTAATGAGCTGAGTTTATCCAGGGCTACAACAAAACTGGGTACTGTTGGGGTTACTGGAGGACCAGGGTTGGGAAACACTGCTGTAGGCAACCTGAATCCATTAGGACGGACGGAGGAAAAAAATAAAATAAAAAGTACAACAAAGCCTCTGATATCAGGCCTCCCGAGACAGACAGAACACCATTTAGTTCACTACTTTTGACCTGAGCCCTATGCTGGCCCTGGTCACAATGAGTGCACTATGTTGAGAATAGGGTGCCATTTGGACACACAAGGAGTTACTCTCCTGTCATAGTGATACTTACTTGGGAATTTTAACAGGCTAGTAGAGGAGAGGGCAACAACACAAGGGTCAGTCACTGAAACATGCACCCTGCTTGTTACCCTCTCAGACAGAGGTCATTAATGAAGCCATTATAAACAGTATGTTCATTAGAGGACTAGCATTAGCAGCAGGGGTAAACACTGATAGGCAATGGCTGAGTTACGGTAAAGGGCTTGCGAGGAGAGGCTGTATGAGGTTGATAAGATACACACACGTAACCCCCCCACACACGTCAGACTACTCTGCTCTTCACAAACATGGCTTGCCTGTTTGGTCACATGTTTGAGGCAGGTTGCCGGGGCAACAGGTGAGAGCAGGGCCACAGTGCAGCAGCGTGACATTTACTGTGTCCTTCAGCAGAGGGAGGGAGGAGAGAAAGAGGAAAGAGGAAGTAGGGATGGCTTGGGAGGATGGTTGAAATAAGAGGGGAGGGAGTGGGGGAGAAGATGGGGAAGCGGGGGGGATGGACTGAGGGATGGAGGAGAGGAAAGGATGGGGGAGACCATAAGAAGATTGAGGGTGGCAGGTGGGTGGATGGAGGGAGGAGAGGAAGGATAGCAGGCAGGCAGGGTTGGCTGTTCTGCTCCACTGGAGCCTAGCAGTGGATGTGGTAGTCAGACAAAAAGAGAGAGAGAGAGAGAGAGAGAGAAGGGGGGTGAGAGCGAGGGAGAGAGAGAGGGAGAAAGATAGTTGGAGGGAGAAAGCAGGGTTTTTTCTGGATCATAAAGGGGTTTAGGCAGTGGGCGTGGAAAGAGGCAATGGGTGGATCGTAGAGACAATTTGAGGCCTCCATCTTTGCGGTGTAGAGAAATTTTAATTTCTCTATTTAAGCCAATTTCCTGCAATTCTATATATTTCTCCATGGAGCTGAGAGGAATTGTTTGTTTTAAAAGCACATTTTCCTACGATTCTACATATATATATACACACGTGTGTGTGTGTGTATATACATACATACATACATACATACGTACATACATACATACATACATACATACATACATACATACACACACACCAGGTTGACCGATTAAATCGGAATGGCCGATTAATTGGGGCCGATTTCAAGTTTTCATAACAATCGGTGATCGGTATTTTTGGACACCGATCATGACCGATTACATTGCACTCCACGAGGAGACTGTGTGGCAAGCTGACAACCTGTTATACGAGTGCAGCAAGGAGCCAGGTGCTAGCTAGCATTAAACTTATCTTATAAAAAACAATCAATCTTAACATAAATCGCTAGTTAACTACACATGGTTGATGATATTACTAGTTTATCTAGCTTGTCCTGCGTTGCATATAATCGATGCGGTGCCTGTTAATTTATCATTGAATCATAGCCTACTTCACCAAACGGGTGATTTAACAAGCACATTTGCGAAAAAAAGCGCCTTTCTTAAAATCAATACACAAGCATATATTTTTAAACCTGTATATTTAGTTAATATTGCCTGCTAACATGAATTTATTTTAACTAGGGAAATGTGTCACTTCTCTTGCGTTCTGTGCAACAGAGTCAGGGTATATGCAGCAGTTTGGGCCGCCTGGCTCGTTGCGAACTGCGTGAAGACCATTTTTTCCTAACAAAGACAGCCTACTTCGCCAAACGGGGGATGATTTAACAAAAGCGCATTTGTGAAAAAAGCACAATCGTTGCACAAATGTACCTAACCTAAAAATATATGCCTTTCTTAAAACTTCTTACCTGGGAATATTGAAGATTCATGATAAACAGAACCACCAGCTTTCATATGTTCTGAGCAAGGAACTTAAACGTTAGCTTTTTTACATAGCACATATTGCACTTTTACTTTCTTCTCCAACACGTTGTTTTTGCATTATTTAAACCAAATTGAACATGTTTCATTATTTATTTGAGGCTAAATTGATTTGATTGATGTATTATATTAAGTTAAAATAAAAGTGTTAATTCAGTATTGTTGTAATTGTCATTTTTACAAATAAATAAATTAATAAATACATGTAAAAAAATGTTATATTTTTTTTTATTATTATTTTTTATTTTAGTTATTTAAATCGGCCTATTAATCGGCATCGGCTGTGTTGGTCTTCCAATAATCGGTATCAGCATTGAAAAAAAATCATAATCGGTCGACCTCTAATACATACATACACAGGCCCATTATCTCTTCTACATACATTATAACTGGTTTTAGTTGTTTAAGTTTACACTGAAAGCATTTTTCAATCTCGAAATTTACACTGCTATTAAAATCCGCCCAAGGATTTCAATAGCAGGAAAATCCCTGGAAACAGAGGGGGGTGGAGGGAAGGGTAGAGAAAGCCATAGGCCCTCAATGCCACCAGTGTCACAGCAGCACAACACAGTGTAGCTGAACCGAGACCCAACATGTCCGTAAGAGTTATTGTCATACACTCTCAGCCAGGGCCTTCATGGGGTATTGCATCCCCATGCATAAGCTGCACTGGGAGGGGACAGAAAGACTAAGACGTGCAGTAAAATTACACCATATGTTTAAGACTTGCACCAAAACGCTATCAGTGTGACCAGTGGCATATTAAAAAAAAATACATTTAGTAGACTTCACTGACGACTAGTCCATATGTGCTGAAACACACACAAAGGAACACTGAGTCGAAACAGCCATTTCTTTCAGGATATCATTACTGAAACTATGCCAGAGCTAAGCAAACACTTCCAGAATAAAGCAGGACTTTTCTTCTCACTGTCTCCAACGGTACGTTTTAGTGTGAATAATTCATTAAGGATTTCACTGGTAATACAAACATCAACAGTGGGTCTCCCAGGACTAAACAAAATTACACATTAATATTTGATACAGACCTCAAAATAACAGCAGAGGCAGCATAATATTTGTAAGAGGTAGGGAGGGGAATGGGATATGATACACTGTAAAGGGCTTTGAACATGTCAATACCATGGGTCTGCACTTCCTCCCTGTCTCTCTGTGATGTAACTTCCTGTTTCCTGTCAGAGTGGGAATCCAGGTGTAGGTAGAGAGGGACAGCTGAGTGGGCTGGCATGAGGCAGGAGGACAGTGTGCTAGCTAGAGTACAGCATGAAACATAACATTGTGATGACTAGGGTTGTTCTATCCCCATTCTATAGGCTGGGGTACAGTTTGTTATACGTCTACTGTTCTATCAGTCACACTTGAGCTCATTGATGGGATGTACAGGTAACTGCCAAAATAAAAAGGAAACACTTGAGTAAATGAGGGATACAAAACATATTGAAAGCAGGTGCTTTCTGTTAATTAAGCAATTATCATCCCACCATGCTTAGGGTCATGTATTAAAAATGCCCAGTTGCCCATTACTTTGGCTACTATACCTAGAAGAGATCTCAGTGACTTTTAAAGAGGAGTCTCAAAGGAGCATAGGGGGTTTAAAGGGTGTGTGTGTGGGTGGGTGTGTGTGTAAGAATGGTGTTTGCATCCCACCAACAGAGTTCCAGACGCTTGTAGAATCTATGCCAAGGCACATTGAAGCTGTTCTTGCTCGTGGTGCCCCAATGCCCTTGAAGACACTTTGTTGGGGTTTCCTTTATTTTGTCAGTTACCTGTATATGGATGTTGTTAGTGTGCTGGGAATGGCAAGCACGACATGTTGGTCTGCTACAGATGCACCTGTAGACGGCCATGAGAAGACGGGATCGTTTGAATGCAGTATTTCTGTAGTGAAACTGGGGCACGGAACGTTGTGTGTATGCACTACAAACCACTATATCCAGAGGCGCACAGACAGGGAGAGAGACAGAGAAACAGAGACATTTCCCTCAGATTACACAGACCCACAAAAAATTCGAAAACAAATCCAATTTTGATAAACTCCGATATCTACTGGGTGAAATACCACAGTGTGCCATCACAGCAGCATTATTTGTGACCTGGTGCCACAAGAAAAGGGCAACCAGTGAAGAACAAACACCATTATAAATACAACCCATATTTAGGTTTATTATTATTCCTTTTGTACTTTAACTATTTGCATCGTTACAACACTGTATATAGACATATGACATGTCTTTATTCTTTCGTGACTAATGTTTTCTGTTAATTTTTTGTTATTTCACTTTTGTTTAATATCTATTTCACTTGCTTTGGCAATGTTAACATATGTTTCCCATGCCAATAAAGTCCTTAAATTAAAATTGAGAAAGAGAATAACAACAGGCAGAAGTTTATACCAGACGCGAGAGAGGGAATGAAATATGGAAACCAGTGGGCAGATAGCTGCCTTTCTCTCTCCTCTCCTACGCAGTGTGATTGCATACCTCTCTCTCTCTCGCTCTCTACCTGGCAGTGTGAGTCTTGCTGTATGATTCACAAACAGCAGCCAGGTCACTAATGCCCCTCTCTGTAGCAGAGTAGATATGACAGGTTGTAGTAGTGTTCATAGTATCCACAAGCAGCACCTGTGTGTGTGTGTGTGTGTGTGTGTGTGTGTGTGTGTGGTGTGTGTGTGTGTTTGTCCTGGATGTGTGTGGGTAAATGACAGCGAGAGGGGAGAGTGCCGTGGTTGGGTCAGGGTGAGCGAGAGCCACATCCACCATCATTACACAGACATTTTATGTCACTGGGAGGGAGAGAGACTCTAATCAAACCTCAATCACTAATGCCTGGAAGAGCATGTGTGCTCTGCTGGGCTGGCTTTCCCCACTAGCGTAACCTCATCAGGCGCACACGTGTGCATGCAAGCGAGTGTGTGTGTGTGTCTATGTGTATAGCTTCTGTAAAACTCCAGCCTCTCGGTGTCCTCTGAGAGTTGTCTCTCAGTCGAGGCAGAAGAGAGGAAGTCGCTGTCATTTTAAACATCCTGTTAAAAAAGTATAGAGGTCTAGCAGCAAGGCATTCATCTTCAGAAGACACATCTCTGTCCACTGATGCTGCATACACTTAGCATATCTCAGGTGACATATTACCGCAGGCTAAATCAGCGGTAAAACCCAGCATTTTGTAATGACAGTCTGCAATTGGTACAATGATGTTAGAATTTTATTTTAGGCCAGGACACATTGTATCGATCGATGCAGACAGAAAAAAAATACTAATGTACAACAACATGAATGAACCTCAATATATAAAGCACAATACATCAATTTAATGTGTAATAGAATATGCTGTAAAATGTATAAAGTCATAATGGATCATGGATGACTATCAAATCTGCCTCCAGTGCTTCCTGATGGAAGGCAATCTCATGTCACTAAGAAGACCTTGTGATAACCATTGTTCGGGAGAGAGACTTTGTGAGCTAAAAGGCCATGAGTGACGAATCAGATTCACCTTCAGTCA
Source organism: Salmo salar (assembly GCF_965601325.2). Classification (NCBI taxonomy): domain Eukaryota; kingdom Metazoa; phylum Chordata; class Actinopteri; order Salmoniformes; family Salmonidae; genus Salmo; species Salmo salar. Next base: position 44,739,450 of record NC_138297.1, read on the forward strand.
TACAATGGCCACTCACACTAACTACTGTTTGCAGATATGTTTTCCACATGACTGCTCTGCTGCTGAACTGGTGTCGTGTGTGGTGTGTGTGTGTGTGTGTGTGTGTGTGTGTGTGTGTGTGTGTGTGTGTGTGTGTCTCTATCCGTCTGCCTGCCTGTAGCACCTCTTAGTGAGACTACGGGACAATACCAGTTTCCAACCATAGAGCATATCACTAAGAGTCGAAGCAGACAGATCCATTTGTAAGGATGTGACTGAGAGCATTACGAGTCTAGACTCATTTCAGCAAATGTGCTAGTGTATAATACAATTGTCTGGGAGGACTAAAAACACCCTCACTATAATTGAGTCTCCCACACATTAAAATGTCAGAGAGAAAGGATAGGGAACAGGTTCATCGACAGAGAGCAGGATGAAATAATGAGGGAGGAGAAGGGGATGAAGCTCATTATGAGTTTAAGAATCGGGTCGTCTGACCTTAATCGTAAACAGTGAGTTTCCGGTGAGCAAGATGTTGCTAGGGGCAACCAGGCCATTCAAGCTCAGTGTCTGCGTCTCAGATAGTTTGGTGTAGTATAGTGCACTACTTTGATAAGTAGGGATAAATTGTCCTGTCGAAAGTAGTGCACTATATGGGAAATAGGCACTCAAAAGTGGGTAACTATATGGGGATGTCATTTGACATTCCTGTGTATTTTCCCTTCTTCATGCAGTACCTCTATACTGCTCCAACTGGAATCCTGAATTTTGGTTCTACAGCCAGTCATGCTACGCTGAACTGATCCCCTCTAGAATTCCACAAGAGAAGAAATGCTGGTGAGAGGAGAGGGGCCAAGGGGAGGGGGAAGAGGAATAGTGGTGCGTGTAATGAAGGTATGGGATTAGATGCATGTTGTGATCAGCTGCACGACATCAAAGAGAGAGAGATGCTTCGTTACCAAATCCAATAAGATGAAGGTGACAGACAAGCTGACTGAGTAGAGATTCTACCCAACTGATTCTAGCTACCTAACTTCTAGGTTCTCTCCTACAGCCATTCTAGTTCTACTGATTGTCAGGCTCTGTCACAATGCACATGGGGAAATTCAAAAAACTCTTTCAGTCAAGTGAATCAGACAGCAGCGGTTAAAGCTCTCTTGCCTGACAGAGCTTTCAGAGACCTTATGCCCCTCATACACACAGCTGGCCTGGAGGAGACACACACACGGCAATGAGATTTTGCATGCTCTAACTGCCTCTCTGTCAGTCAGAATCAGGCCCAGTGGTTAGATTACATAACTACATCCTCACAAGTGTGTGTGTGTGTGTGTGTGTATGCATAACTAGACATCCTCCCGGCTGTATGCACGGCTGAAAGACCATGGGAATAACCACTCCGAGCCGTCATCCTCCAACATGTAGTGGGGCTAAAAATCCACTCTCTTTTGCCATTCTACTGTTGCCTGAATAGGTTTGAGACTGGAGGAGTACGGACATGAAAAAAGGACACTTGGATCAATTCTCTCTCGTGTCTGTTAAAGAAAAAAAATGTAAATGTTCCCTGTCTGTTCTGTTTAAAAGCATGCTGACACCCGGGCTCAAGGTGAAGAGACGGCGTAGCCTCCCTATATTTGAGTGTAAAGGACCTCAGCCAAAAGGTCTGGACCTTTATGGCACGCACAAGGAGGACATTGCTGGTTCAAGCACCTCTCCGGTCGTTCCCCCTGAATCGCTACAATGGTACGGCTATTGCCTTCCTTCGTCGTCGTGAGCAATGTTGACTGGATGAGAGACAGAAGTGTATCTTAAGTGTCTGCAACTAAGCATTACATTCACAGGTCTGTTAAGGCAGTTACGACTGAATGCCTGGCTCTCTCTCCAAACCACACAATATAATAGCTGTCCTGCAATAAACCCCTCTGTTGGGACTATCAATCATCACCAAGTGACAGCAGGTTCTGGTTCCTATTGTTTTATATCTGGTGAGATCAGCCCATGTAATATCCTTTCTCCTCACACTGGAGACACACACACACGCAGACAGATCAACTGTCAAATTAATAATAACTGTATGATGTTTAGGTGTGTGTGTGTGTGACTAACACATCCAAGTGCAATGAAAAATAGCATAACATTATCAAAGTAATACACGGTCTAGCATTGTAATGGATGGATTATAATGCTAATGCATAATGGATTATAATGCTAATGCATAATGGATAATATGTAAATGGTTATTTTCCAGGTGTTCAAAGTGCTTTATATTGTACGGGCTACAATGTTAATCAGATACTATGAGAATACAAGGCAAAGAGGGAACTGAGACAGAGACAATGGTAATAAAATGAAACCTTCCACTTGTTTCTCATTATGTAAATGTTCCAGCCAATTATCAGCCACAATCAGACCTGCCTGCAGTCCCCATGACTACGGACCAAACACGTGTTTGTGTGTGTCTCGTTTGTGTGTGTGTGTCTCTTTCTCTTTCTCTTGTGTGTGCGTGTGCGTGTGCGTGTGTGTGTGTGTGTGTGCGTGTGCGTGCGCGTGTGTGTGTGTGTGTGCATGGGCACGCAAGTACGTGGGTACATGAGGACAACTGCATACTATGATGTGGAAGAAAGATAAATGTGAGCCAGCCAACCAACTTTCCTTCTCCTAAAATCAGAGATATTGTTTCCTTCTCGCCTAGACCCAGGGGATATATCAGACAGGGTAGTGAACGGCCCGGAACCTTTTATTCTGGCTAAAACAAATCCCAGGCAAATAACGTTTCAAAGAGGAACCGCTTATGCCGCCGTATCATTATGCAGGAGTTAGCAGCCATGCTGCGTTCACCTTGACAGCCCACTCAGGTGTGTGTGTGTGTGTGTTTATTGGCTAGCCCAGTCATCTTCCTTCCATAACAAACCAGCTGGGCTCTCAGTGTGTGCGTTCGTACATTTGTGAGCCTGCGTGTGTGTGCTTAGCTAGCCGTCTCCTTCCTCAGCAGCTAAGAGCAGCTCTCAGATCATCAGAGACACAGGTCCCTCGCTTCTGAAACCTACCATACAGTGTAACTGTGGGCAAACATGAGAGGAAACTAAAGAAACGGGAGAGGAGGAAAACACGAGGGGAAACTAAAGAAACGGGAGAAGAGGAAAACACGAGAGGAAACTAAAGAAACGGGAGAGGAGGAAAACACGAGAGGAAACTAAAGAAACGGGAGAGGAGGAAAACACGAGAGGAAACTAAAGAAACGGGAGAGGAGGAAAACACGAGAGGAAACTAAAGAAACAGGAGAGGAGGAAAACACGAGAGGAAACTAAAGAAACGGGAGAGGAGGAAAACACGAGAGAGGAAACTAAATAAACAGGAGAGGAGGAAAACACGAGAGAGGAAACTAAAGAAACAGGAGAGGAGGAAAACACGAGAGAGGAAACTAAAGAAACAGGAGAGGAGGAAAAAAGCTTTGGTTGGCCTACAACTCACACCACCAGGAGGAACTGTGGTGAATATCAACACTGCCTATGACAGAACATATTCACACCGCCTGGGGTTAGGCTGGGTGAAAGAGGTTATTGTATTACGATGAAGAAGTGAGGGATTTGGAAGATCATTGCTGATGGACCTTCCGGGAAACAGAGTATATCTACAGGATAGCAACGTAGGCCGCTAAATCTCTGTTTTCAGAACATTTCAGCAAGGAGCTAAGTCCCTGTAGGTTAACGTGGGGAATGAGCTACCTGGAAGCACACGCCAACATTCTACCAGAAGACACGATTTCTTCTGCAAAAATGCATCACTTTATAGTTTTGGCCTTGGAGAAAGAATCAGTCTTTTAACATCACACCTCTACAACACCCTTCAATGAAAGATCGAAGCTGAACCAAGAACAGAAATGAGACCTTGAGAGCTTCACTCAAACACTTGACGATAAACACATAGAGAACATAAGCTTTCCATCTCCCCTCGAGAGGTAAAATCAACCTTATTAAATTATTACATTTCCGTACGGCACGCACACACACATCTGCACCTCATTAGCATCAGAAAACAGCTCTTCTGCAAAGAAGAGAATCGACCGTAACAATTACATTTCATTACCTTCCCCTCTCCCAGTGGGTCCATTGGTTTCCACTTACCCAAACACAAATGTGATTTCACTCAGGTGCCACGCCGATGCTTCATATTAGACGTCTTTATTGTGGTAGCAGTTGGATTCACGGCAGTCTGGTCTGTCTGTTTACCTGATAAATATCATCATTAAGCTGCCTAGGCAACGGGTGGGGATTACAGAGGCATTTTAACTGTCATCTGAAATATCTTCTCTTCTCTCACTGTAGGAAGACAGAGGCTTTTAACAATAACAGATTGAGGAAAATAACTACGTTGCCTCGTCTCATTACAGTTGAAGTCATTAAAACTCGTTTTTCAACCACTCCACAAATTTCTTGTTAACAAACTGTAGTTTTGGCTACTTTGTGCATGACACAAGTCATTTTTCCAACAATTGTTTACAGACAGATTATTTCACTTAAAATTCCCAGTATCACAATTCCAGTAGGTCAGAAGTTTACATACACTAAGTTGACTTTGCCTTTAAACAGCTTTGAAAATTCCAGAAAATTATGTCATGGCTTTAGAAGCTTCGGGTAGGCTAATTGACATAATTTGAGTCAATTGGAGGTGTACCTGTCGATGTATTTCAAGGCCTACATTCAAACTCAGTGCCTCTTTGGTCGACATCAAGGGAAAATCAAAAGAAATCAGCCAAGACCTCAGAAAAAAAGTCTGGTTCATCCTTGGGAGCAATTCCCAAATGCCTGAAGGTACCACATTCATCTGTACAAACAATAATATGCAAGTATAAACACCATGGGACCACGCAGCAGTCAAACCGCTCAGGAAAGAGATGAGTTCTGTCTCCTAGAGATGAGCGTACTTTGGTGCGAAAAGTGGAAATCAATCCCAGAACAACAGCAAAGGACCTTGTGAAGATGCTGGAGGAAACAGGTACAAAAGTATCTATATCCACAGTAAAACGAGTTCTATATCGACATAACCTGAAAGGCCCCTCAGCAAGGAAGAAGCCACTGCTCCAAAACCGCCATTAAAAAGCCAGACTACGGTTTGCAACTGCACATGGGGACAAAGATGGTATTTTTTGGAGAAATGTACTCTGGTCTGATTATTTTTTTTTTTATAACTGTTTGGCCATAATGACCATCGATATGTTTGGAGGAAAAAGGGGGAGGCTTGCAAGCCGAAGAACACCATCCCAATCGTGAAGCACGGGGGTGGCAGCATCATGTTGTGGGAGTACTTTGCTGCAGGTGGGACTGGTGCATTTCACAAAATAGATGGCATCATGAGGAAGTAAAATTATGTGGATATATTGAAGCAACATCTCAAGACATCAGTCAGGAAGTTAACCTGTTGGGGCTAGGGGGCAGTATTTTCACGGCTGGATAAAAAAACGTACCCGATTTAATCTGGTTACTAATCCTACCCAGTAACTAGAATATGCATATACTTATTATATATGGATAGAAAACACCCTAAAGTTTCTAAAACTGTTTGAATGGTGTCTGTGAGTATAACAGAACTCATTTGGCAGGCAAAACCCTGAGACATTTTCTGACAGGAAGTGGATACCTGATGTGTTGAATTACCTTTAAGCCTATGCCATTGAAACACACAGGGGTTGATTAATGTTTTGGCACTTCCTATTGCTTCCACTAGATGTCACCAGCCTTTACAAAGTGTTTTGAGTCTTTTACTGTGAGATCTGACCGAACAAGAGCCATGGAACGGTGATGGCCGATTAGACTCTGGCGCGCGAGTTCATGTTGGGTACCCTCGTTCCAATACGTTATAAAAGAGAATGCATTCGTCCACCTTGAATATTATTCATGTTCTGGTTAAAAAAGGCACTAATGATTTATGCTATACAACGTTTGACATGTTTGAACGAACATAAATATATTTTTTCCCCTCGTTCATGACGAGAAGTCCGGCTGGCTTAGATCATGTGCTAACAACACGGAGCTTTTTGGATATAAATGATGAGCTTTTTTGAACAAAACTACATTCGTTATGGACCTGGGATTCCTGGAAGTGACATCTGATGAAGAGAATCAAAGGTAATGGATTATTTACATAGTATTTTCGATTTTAGATCTCTCCAACATGGCCGTTTGTCTGTATAGCAAAGCATATTTTTCTGGGCTCAGTGCTCAGATTATTGCAACGTGTGATTTCCCAGTAAGGTTATTTTTAAATCTGGCAAGTTGATTGCGTTCAAGAGATGTAAATCTATAATTCTTTAAATTACAATATAATATTTTACCAATGTTTTATAATTTTAATTATTTAATTTGTGGTGCTGACTTGACTGCCGGTTATTGGAGGGAAACGATTTCCTCAACATCAATGCCATAGTAAAACGCTGTTTTTGGATATAAATATGAACTTGATAGAACTAAAAATGCATGCATCGTCTAACATAATGTCCTAGGAGTGTCATCTGATGGAGATTGTAAAAGGTTAGTGCATCATTTTAGCTGGTTTTATGGTTTTGGTGACGCCTGGCTTTGAATTGACAAAACATTACACACAGCTATTGTCAATGTACTCTCCTAACATAATCTAACTTTATGCTTTCGCCGTAAAACCTTTTTGAAATCGGACGTGGTTAGATTAAGGAGATGTTTATCTTTCAAAGGGTGTAAGATAGTTGTATGTTTGAAAAATTTGAATTTTGACATTTATTTGGTTTCAAATTTGCCGCTCTTGAAATGCACCTGTTGTTGATAGGGTGCACCACGGGTGGCACGCTAGCGTCCCACATAGCCCCAAGAAGTTAAAGCTTGGTCACAAATGGGTCTTCCAAATGGACAATGACTCCAAGCACACTTCCAAAGTTGTGGCAAAATGGCTTAAGGACAACAAAGTCAAGGTATTGGAGTGGCCATCACAAAGCCCAGACCTCGATCCTATAGAAAATTTGTGGGCAGAACTGAAAAGGCGTGTGCGAGCAAGGAGGCCTACAAACCTGACTCAGTTACACCAGCTCTGTCAGGAGGAACGGGCCAAAATTCACCCAACTTATTGTGTGAAGCTTGTGGAAGGCTACCTGAAATGTTTGACCCAAGTTAAACAATATAAGGGCAATGCTACCAAATACTAATTGAGTGTATGTAAACTTCTGACCCAATGGGAATGTGATGAAAGAAATAAAAGCTGAAATAAATCATTCTCTCTACTATTGTTCTGACATTTCACATTCTTAAAATAAAGTGGTGATCCTAACTGACCTAAAACAGGGATTTTTTTACTAGGATTAAATCTCAGGAATTGTGAAACTGAGTTTAAATGTATTTGGCTAAGGTGTATGTAAACTTCCCACTTCAACTGTATAGTTAGGAGTTTTAGACGATCTCACCAAATGATCCTCTAAATGAACCCGCAACATCAGAGAAGACTCAGGGTGGAATAACAATACAGTAGCCTGCAGGAGATTATTTTCACCCTTGGCCTGATTACACAGTACGGGGGCTGCTGTTAATGGTGTGTTCCTGGGGGAACCAAAATGGCGTACAAGACCATTATATGATATGAAGAACTAGAGCCAGAGTGGAGGGAGGTTTGGGGCTGGGTTTCACACAGCACAGAGTTGGTTACACAATCACATCTTAACTGCACTCAGCTCGACAGCTCCCCCTCTCTCAGTCTCTCCTGGGAGTGTACGTATTTGTCAGTGTTTTTTCCCCCGTAGCAATCTCTGTCCAATGACAGACAGACACAGTGTGTGTGTTACGGACAGAGAGAGAGTGTGTGTGTGTGTGTGTGTGTTCGTGCGCGTTTGTGTGTACACGGGTGTGTGTTCGTGTGTGTTCTCTGCTGTGGTCTCCAGAAAGCGTCTATCAGTGAGAAGCCCATAGGCAGCAGACACAGGTAGACAGGCTGTAAGAGGTCTCTACAGACTCATTACAGATGAGGAGGCAGGCAGCATTGGGAGAGACTGGCTGTGTTATCTGAAACGCCTCTCCACACACACACACACACACACACACAAATCTGCAGTAATTAGGCAAAAATGTAAAACAGCTGTCATTAGTCTAAAATTGCTTATGGCAAAAATGAAACACTCAGCCCATCATGTATTGTCCTTGGTGCATCAGTGGTTTGTCATTCCCTGACAAATAAGTTATTTTTACTAATGGGTGTATTTAATTGATAACAATGTCAAAATAGTTCCCCAAAAACGACATTTCTGTAACACGTTCATCTTAATGGTTCTATATAATTACTGTATAGTAAGTTACAGATGTCAACGCACCCGTGTGCTGAATTTAACAGCACTTAAAAATACACTACACAGCCTAGAGAATGTGGACACCCCTTCAAATTAGTGGATTCGGCCATTTCAGCCACACCCGTTGCTGACAGGTGTATAAAAATCGCACACACAGCCATGCAATCTCCATAGACAAACATTGGCAGTAGATTGGCCCGTACTGAAGAGCTCAGTGACTTTCAACGTGGCACTGTCATAGGATGCCACCTTTCCAACAAGTCAGTTCATCAAATTTCTGCCCTGCTAGAGCTGCTCCGGTCAACTGTAAGTGCTGCTATTGTGAAGTGGAAACGTCTAGGAGCAACAACAGCTCAGTCACGAAGCCACACAAGCTCACAGAACGGGACCGCCGAGTGCTGAAGCATGTACAAAAAAAAAAAAATAGTCTGTCCTCGATTGCAATACACATTACCAAACTGCAATGTCAGCACAAGAACTGTTCGTCGGATGCTTCATGAAATGGGTTTCGATGGCAGAGCAGCCGCACACAAGCCTAAGATCACCATGCGCAATACCAAGCGTTGGCTGGAGTGGTGTAAAGCTCTCCACCATTGGACTCTGGAGCAGTGGAAACGTGTTCTCTGGAGTGATGAATCACGCTTCATCTGGCAGTCCGACGGACTACCTGCCCGAATGCATAGTGCCAACTGTAAAGTTTGGTGGGGCTGTTTTTCATGGTTCGGGCTAGGCTCCTTAGTTCCAGTGAAGGGAAATCTTAACGCTAAAGCATACAATGTGCTTCCAACTTTGTGGCAACAGTTTGGGAAAGGCCCTTTCCTGTTTCAGCATGACAATGCCCTCGTGAGGTCCATACAGAAGTGGTTTGTCGAGATCAGTGTGGAAGAACTCTGGTGGCACACATATACAAGCCATGTCTCAAAGCTCAAAAATCCTTCTTTAACCTGTCTCCTCCCCTTCATCTACTTACTGATTTAAGTGGATTTAACAAGTGCCATCAATAAGGGATCCTAGCTTTCACCTGGATTCACCTGGTTAGATCATGGAAAGAGCAGGTGTTCCTAATGTTTTGTACATTGAGTGTATGTTATGCTCCTGCTGTACATCATGCAAATAAATACTATACACTGGGATGTACTGAACCCTGACTGCGCTTTGGACACAAAAACAGGCAACAGACATAATATCAAGACATCCATACTCAAACAAAACCTCCAGAGCTTACCATGAACACAGACTTTCTGGTCGATACGGAGAACATGTGAAGAATACTGCTGATAAGGAGGACTTCTCTCTCTCCCCCCTTACTTCCCTGCTCTCCTCCAGTCTCCCTCTATCCTCCAGAGTTTAGTGACAGCGGCACACATTTGGAGTCACCGAAGGGAGAACCAGTGAGTGAGGGAAGAGAGAAAACAAGGGAGGCGCTGATACTGCTGCTGAACACATTCTCTCCCTCTCTCTCTCCATTTAACAGACGCTTTCATCCAAAGCGACTTACAGTCATGCGTGCATACGTTTGTACATACGGGTGGCCCCGGTGGGAATTGAACCCACAACCCTTGGGTGTTGTAAGTACCATGCTCTACTGACTGAGCAACACAGCTAAAGCTTTATGTCTTTATTTCTGCAAACACTGAGTGATGACTGAGTCACACAGACAGACTGCTCTGATGGACTATGTCACATTTTACTTATGGCCCCAAAAGGCTAGGGCCAGCTCTGACTGCATGTGTGGGTATGGATGTGGGTTTGCAGACCCGCGAGCGACCGCGGCCCCTCATTCGTTTTTTGTGGCCCCCATCAAAGTTGCCCATCCCTGGGTTAGACACTGAGCTACGTTAGGGGAACCACTGGTACTGATGTGCAGAGGACAGGGGGTGCATGTGGACAGCTGGAGCTACTAGGGCAATGAGGGGACCGGACCAGACTGTCCTGCTCTAGTTCTGCCATGATCTGACCCCTGGCACTGGACCTTGGCCCAGACTGCTGGAGAGTCATCTGTACTGACCACTGGAGCCAGAACACTGTTCATCAGAGCCAGGAGCCAGAGGACCCTTGGTTCTACAGATGCTAACTGGGTCACATTCTGATAGATCACAGAACAGAGCACAGAAAAACCCACAGTCATACTACTGGTTAGCAAGCTATTCTCCTTGTTGGCACCCATCTTATTCATTTGTGAAAAAAACAACACAGAGCCCACTGAAGGAAGTCTGCAGATGACCTAGGCCCCTCAAGAAGGAAAAAAGGTTTAAGTAAATAGTATTCAAACATCTATAGGCCTATTTCAGCGAGCAGAGTCTGTCAGTCAGCTGTCTGTCAGTCACAAGCTGTGTTGATAGACCAGTCCCAATGTGTGAGCTTCAGGGGACAGACAGATGGACCCCACGAGGGACCAACATCCCTATTACCCATGGCAATGATCTGACCTGAAATCAACAAACACCTGTGGGATTCATTCATATCCAACTACATCTAACCACAAGGTATGAGTATAGTACCGTCATCTGTTCATAAATATGGGGACTAAAATCTACTACTGCAGAACCCAGAGTAAAAGATCCCGAGAGTAAGAGAAAGTCATCAAGAGACCCTCCTCCAGTGGGTTTTGAGAAGGAGGCTAGGAGAGAGAGGACGCGAGGAGTATGCAATTGAGTTTCTCCCAGGGAGGAAGAGGGATAGAGAGGAAGGGAGAAAGAGAGGAAGTGAGAAAGAGAGAGATGGTCCAACTGCCGTGAGCAGCAGTACTTCAGGGTCTGTGTTGTCATGGTTACCATTCTGCACGCGCACACACTTCAGACACTACACTGAGCTGCGAGTGTGTAACTGAAATCGTGTTTGAGTTGGTAGAGGGAGAGAGACTGCATGCCGAAATAATCCATCCCATACTCTGACACCCTGAAATGTCAGCCCCCTTCCCCTAACATACACACTTATCCATAAAGAGAGGAAAACACCGGTGTAGTCACTGGTGTAGCCTTTACCTAAAAGGATGGAGCACCAAGAGAACAAACAGGACCAGCAGACACAAAACTTGCTACTCAAATAACTATGAGATTGATTACACACAGACAGAGACAGAGAGAGAGAGATAGAGAAATGATTGGCCATCTCTAAACAGCCATATGGGACCATGAATAAACCAGTCAACATGCTGAAGGCAGAGAGGAACATCCCTTTAGTTACACACATGTCCACACGCATGGACACACACGCCGATCTATCAACACACCATTAGATATTCTTCCTATACACCAGTTACTCTCGCCACAGAATGCATCGAACCACATTTCCAACAGCACTCACAGATTGTGTATGCATATATACAATACATATTCAAATTCAATGAATAGCAAAACCAATTTCAAACATCATTAAACCAAGACGCAAACAATTTCTGGAGAAAAACAGCTGTTATTCAAACCAAATGGCTTACCTGTTAAGAAGTAATGGTGGAGGCACAGCAGGACATGGAGAAAGAGAAGGGAGAAATATGTTAATGAGGGTTCTCTGCAGTCTACATATCCACATAATGAGAATACAGAATAATAAATAATAACAATGGATATTAGCTATACAGTAGCAGTCAAAAGTTTGGACATGCATACTCATTCCAGGATTTTTCTTGATTTTTACTATTTTCTACATTGTAGAATAATAGTGAAGACATCAACACTATGAAATAACACATATGGAATCCTTTGGTGACTAAAAGGGTTAAACAAATCAAAATATTTTATATTTGAGATTCTTCAAAGTAGCCACCCTTTGCCTTGATGATAGCTTTGCACACTCTAGGCATTCTCTCAACCAGCTTCATAAGAAATGCTTTCCCAACAGTTTTGAAGGAGTTCCCACATATGCTGAGCACTTGTTGGCTGCTTTTCCTTCACTCTGAGGTCCGACTCATCCAAAACCATCTCAACGCATTAAGGAGGAAAGAAATTCCACAAATTACCTTTTAACAAGGCACACCTGTTTATTGAAATGCATTCCATACCTCAAGGCTGTGTAAGGGCTATTTGACAAAGAAGGAGAGTGATGGAGTGCCGCCTCAGATGACCTGGCTTCCACAATCACCCGACCTCAACCCAATTGAGATGGTTTGGGATGAGTTGGACCGCAGAGTGAAGGAAAAGCAGCCAACAAGTGCTCAGCATATGTGGGAACTCCTTCAAGACTGTTGGAAAAGCATTCCTCATGAAGCTGGTTGAGAGAATGCCAAGAGTGCAAAGCTGTCATCAAGGCAAAGGGTGGCTACTTTGAACATTATCAAATATAAAATGTTTTTATTTGTTTAACACTTTGGTTACTACATGACTCCATGTGTTATTTCTGGAGGCGGCAGGTAGCCTAGTGGTTAGAGCGTTAGACTAGAAACCGAAAGGTTGCAAGATCGAATCCCCGAGCTGACAAGGTAAAAATCTGTCGTCCTGCCCCTGAACAAGGCAGTTAACCCACTGTTCCTAGGCCGTCATTGAAAATAAGAATTTGTTCTTAACTGACATGCCTAGTTAAATAAAGGTAAAATATATATATTTTTAAATGTCATAGTTTTGACATCTTCCCTATTAATTCTAGAATGTAAAAAATTGTAAAAATAAAGAAAAAACCTTGAATGAATAGGTGTCCAAACTTTTGACTGGTACTGTAGATTGTAGAGAACTGAACTACATATTAACACATGATAAATGATCATGCAATGTTATACAGTATGTAAAGTGTGTGGTGTAAACTACATTCGGAAGACAACCTTGCTTGAGAATTAAAGACTTATGTTACCTGTCAGAACTAATGCCTAGACTTTAGCTCAATGGGCCAACAAGGACTTTAAGCCAAGCATAGGACCTGTGTTTGATTCCCGTTCAGTTACAGCTTCATTGCATATTGAGGATCCAGTCGTCAGGCTCCACTTCAGAGGGCAAATACAACTCAAGCCAACTCAACACTGCCCTCTATAGGGTGTCTTATACCAGCACAGCTTCTAAAATACAGATGATGTCATCCGCTCACAAGCCTGCTCTATGATCACAAGTGTTCACTTGTGTTTTGATTATTTGTTGTCAGAGAAATACACTTTAAGAAATCCTATCACAGCAATACTCCAATGAAGTGTTGTACTCAGCCGATTATCAGTACTGTCCTCCCAGAAAATAAACTGTCATTACAAAAAAGTTCTAAAACTTTAGTCCATTTCAAGGTAAAACGGAAATGTGGCTTTGGCTTTCAGTACAGATTCAAACCCCAACAATAATATACATGACAAGTACACCAAGAACACCAAAAACTATGAAGAACAAATGGAATGGTTTGCTTTCGCAAAACGGTAGAAAAACAAAGATAAAACGTTAGGACGAACAGATATGGTCATAATCCACGTACACACTGAGCTAACTCCAACGCTGAAATGGGGACCCAGTGTTCTAAAGCAAAGCCGGTGTTTGAGGAACACCTCTAGTCATCTAAAATGTAAAAGTGATGGGATGCTGCCAGGACACACCCTGGTGAGACCAGGCAGAGAGAAGACAGAGGCAGGCAGCACACGTCTTCCAACAGGGATTTGTCTCACACAAACATTCTATTAGTCTCCCACTGAGATCATTCTGGGTTCACTACACTGCCCAAACAACAGAAACATGCACACACATACACACACAAAAACAAGGCAATGTGCACTGCACGCACACACATTGATAAAAACATCCAGATGTGCATGAACAGTCAGTCACACACACACATTCACAGTGTAATACACACAAATACACTAAGTTATATGAACAGCCACCTAAGTGACAGTCAAGGGGTCAGCAGGGAAATTAAACAGTAACAAATGTGGTTGACAACAATACCATCACTAGACTAGTGGTCGGATAACCTCAGATTATAACACGGGTAATGGCCTGAGAGGGAGGGGGGGGGGGGCTGGTGCCCTCTAGTGGTCACATGGAGCTACAGTGAGGCCCCACAGAGGCCCCACCTCCTTTTCCTCCTCCCCTCCACCAGCACCGAGCACGTCCCCATTCTCATTGACAGGGCTGTAGTGGAGCAGGTTGAGAGCTTCAAATTCCTTGGTGTCCACATCAACAACAAATTAGAATGGTCCAAACACACCAAGACAGTCGTGAAGAGGGCACGACAAAGCCTATTCCCCCTCAGGAAACTAATAAGATTTGGCATGGGTCCTCAGATCCTCAAAAGGTTCTACAGCTGCAACATCGAGAGCATCCTGACCGGTTGCATCACTGCCTGGTACGGCAACTGCTCGGCCTCCGACCGCAAGGCACTTCAGAGGGTAGTGTGTACGGCCCAGTACATCACTGGGCAAAGCTGCCTGCCATCCAGGACCTCTACACCAGGCGGTGTAAGAGGAAGGCCCTGAAAATTGTCAAAGACCCCAGCCACCCCAGTCATAGACTGTTCTCTCTACTACCTGTTCTCTCTACTACCGCATGGCAAGTGGTATCTGAGTGCCAAGTCTAGGACAAAAAGGCTTCTCAACAGTTTTTACCCCCAAGCCATAAGACTCCTGAAAAAGGTAACCAAATGGTTATCCGGACTATTTGCATTGTGTGCCCCCCCAACCCCTCTTTTACGCTACTGCTACTCTCTGTTTATCTTATATGCATAGTCACTTTAACTATACATTCATGTACATACTACCTCAATTGGCCCGACCAACCAGTGCCCCCGCACATTGGCTAACTGGGCTATCTGCATTGTGTCCCACCACCCGCCAACCCCTCGTTTTACGCTACTGCTACTCTCTGTTCATCATATATGCATAGTCACTTTAACCATACCTACATGTACATACTACCTCAATAAGCCTGACTAACCGGTGTCTGTATATAGCCTTGCTACTCTTATTTTTCAAATGTCTTTTTACTGTTGTTTTATTTCTTTACTTACCTACACACACACACACACACACACACACACACACACACACACACACACACACACACACACACACACCTTTTTTTTCTTCGCACTATTGGTTAGAGCCTGTAAGTAAGCGTTTCACTGTAAGGTCTACACCTGTTGTATTCGGCGCAAATAAACTTCGATTTGATCCCCTCCACATCTCTCTCATCTCATCTGCCCTCCACTCTCCTCCACCGCCCTACCCAATCAGCTCTTCACACAGCAGGGCTCTCTGGAAGTGAATGGAACACGCCAGGTGCTCCTGACTTTGGCTTTCAGTGAGTTCACTCCATAAGGGAATGGTTCTGTAGCTAACTAATCAACTCTATACAGACACCACAGTAGGGTCTCTGAACATCTGACTCAACAGGAGTCTCTCCCCCTCTCTTTTCACTCTCATCTCTCCCATTCCTGTCTCTGCAAATATGAGATCAGTACATTAATAAAAAGGGCCTTATAATACACATCAAATATCAAAGTGTTAGGGGGGGGGGGCTTTTGAAGTGTGGGTCATTTGAATATGGAGATGGCTAGCTTGAAGAAACATGTGATTGAATGACCCATACTACACATTGCAATGAGGGCAGAACTCACGTGTTATGAAGGATACACATTCCACACATACACTACTGACTGATCAGGAATCTGTTTCATTTTCCAGGCGGTACAGAAACAGGTGTCTCGGTGAGCACTCAGTCATTCAGACTGTGTAATTATAGTTAGGAATGGCCCACAGTTCTATCATAAATTACAGTTTCCACACGGTGGAAATACATATTGGGTAAAAAAATGTAAATACTGGAATTAGCACTTCCCACCAGAATGATACATTTCATTTATTGAAGCTGAAGAAAAGGAGAGTAATGACAAAAGTTGTACAAACATGCATGCTGTGACAGCAGAGAAAAGTGCCCTGAGCCTCCTCAAGCATAGCAAACTCTGATGTATTCCAACAGACCAGGAACATCATTAGGGACTCATAATTACAAAGAGAAACAGAAGAAGGTGACCAAATGGTTCCATTAGAAGCTGCTCCACTGGGAGGACTGTGGCAGGTTGATCAAAGAGATCTGGTTCTCTGGTGCAGTGAGGCCATGTAGCACAGAGATCAGAAAATAGGATGGATGGAGGAAGAGAAGTGATGATGTCTATCGCTACGGAATGCTGAGTAATGTCTCCAATTCGAGTAATTCTGTGTGTGTGTGTGTGTGTGTGTGTGTGTGTGTGTGTGTGTGTGTGTGTGTGTGGTGTGTGTGGCGTTACTCTGAGGTATCAAGAGTAGGTGGGTCAACAGGCAATACATTGTAATTACATTGATGAATATGAAAGTGAGTATATTGCAGTACCACTCTAGAGAGCAACAGGCCCAACGCTTCCACATGGCTGATCTCTTTTTCATCAGTGTGTCGAAATGAATACAGAGTGTAATGGGATCCTATAACGAGACTGTCCAACACAATCATTACTCAATACATAATGAATGAATATAAGTGAAGCCTGGTGACCTGTGGCCACACACACACACACACACACACACACACACACACACACATTGATTCCTTAGTTTAGACTTTATAGGGTTGATTATTCTGCACAGTGAGAAGACACTTTTCTGCCTCGGAGACGAAACAAGATCAGTCTTCTGTTCTGATGCTTTACCTAACCAATCTTCTCCAAAAACACACTGAGGGCCAACAGCGTTTGTTTACCCCAACGTTTATTATCTAACAGATCCACAACGTCTGTCTGAGCTTTCTCAATGAAGACAGAGACTACCCCGCAGCAGAGAGACAGATCTAGGCCAGGGATCAACAACTAGATTCAGCCGCGGGCGGATCATAATTACAAATCATTTGTACGCTGCAAGAAGCCCAAACAGAGATATTTGACTAAAACATAATTATTTAAAACATTGCTTACATTTGTATACAATCACGTGTCTCTCTACTATGTGTGGGAAAGCTTAGGGACAGACTTTCAAAATGAATAAAAAAACACTTGGAGCTGATTGGCTGGTGTTTTTAGAGTGTTTTATGTCCAACAATGAACATTTAAAAAAACAAGACAACTTGGGGCCAAATAAAACCACCGGGCCGCCAGCTGGGGAACCCAGATCTAGGCTATGGGTCGATGGATGGTAAATAGGGCTGGTGCAGGGCCATGAAAACTTCAACTGATAACAGAAATGAAGTATTCTATCCATTTGAGCAGAGAGAGAGCAGAGAGAGCAGAGCAGAGAGAGCAGTAATGCAATAAGCCCTCGGGGTGATGAATTCTCCAGCTCGGTGTTCCTCTAAAGCAACAACAGACACGTAGAGAGTCAGGAAGTAGTAACTGTAGACACAATCAGCTCTGTACCACACTCTGGGAGAGGGAACATGGCAACCACAATTAGAAACCAGGGCAAATCTTAATTACCCTTCACTCACTCCCAGTCGTTAGGGAGAGAGAAGGAGAGAGAGGTGGAAGAAGAGAAGAGGGAGAGATGGGGGAGAAAGAGCGAGAGAGCGAGACAGAGAACCATCCAGTGTTTAGAGGGGTGGTGGGTTTTACCATAAACTTTAACTGATTGCTTTTTCCAGGCGTCAGAGGGAGAAATGCACACTTATACAGGGCTGATGAGACCTCCAAAACCCCACATGTACTCTGACACGCACACACTTCCTCTTACCATAGGAAATGGGCATCATCAGCCAGACTATAATTTCACTGGTAGATGAGGTGATGGAAAAACAGGTAAATATGGACAGGGGCCAAAACTATTTGCTAATCCTTTTTAGAAAACATTATGCAATCAAATCTGCTGCTTTTCTGCCATTTGTTTTCGTTACAGTACGCTGGTACTGCACCTCATTCCCAGTGGCAAATTCCACTCATAACGCAACACTCCAACATGTGAATTAATGCATTGTGTTCAAAACACGTCACTTAGTTTCACCGAGTGGGTTTTCAGTTGATTGACAGTCAGTGTGCGACTAAGAGAGAGTGAATAATGACACTTCAGGTCTCTGTCAACGAAGAGGCTCAACCTGAAAATGAACCAATATGTGAGCAAGCGCCAGACAGTAGGATCAAGGTATTTACCTTTTAGTGTTGATCCACCCTGTACTCTCTACTGAGGTTTACCAAGGCTGTGTCTGCGCCTCAAAATGACATAGTCCTGGTAAAAAGTAGTGTCCTAAAACACAGAACAGGGTGCCATTTGGGATGCAGCTGTGTGTGTGTTCTGACAAGAGAGGCTTGTCTGATGAATAATACAGCGGTTATTAGAATTCCGTGGAAGCACTGAGGGAAAAAGAAAGATTCTATGAATCGCTTTCAGCGAGGGAGGGATGGAGGGAGAATGGAAGAGAGTAGAAAGAGTACTGTTCACTTTGAGAAAACAGTACTTTGGTAAGAGTAAAATGTCTACTATTTGCCAGTGGATGGAACCCTTCAAACGAGATGGGGGGGGGGGGGGGGGGGGTCAGGTGCTCGACTGCAGGACTTGAAAATCCTAAAAACATTCCTTATGCCAGGATGCAGTACTTCAACTGGTGACTATCAGGGAGAATAAAGAAAAAGGACCACTGTTGCTGCGTAAATCTGACGGGACAAAAAACAAACAATAGGCTTACGTTTCGGCAGGAATCGCCTTCATCGGAGCGTTGAGTAGGAAAAGAGTGGGAGGCACCTATATGAAAGTGGGTGTGGACCCTATAAAAATGCCTGTCCATAATGCAACACACATGGAGAGACACGCGTACGGCCGGGGGCGCGCACACACACACGCACACGCTAATTTCACTAACACAGAGAATGTAGACAATTTGGTACAGAGAATGTGTGTTGTGCACATGTGTGTGTGGTCTGAGAGCCTTGGTGCCATAACACAGCTAGCTATCCAGTCCTGAAGAGACTAGAGGATAGTAGAGAGGCTAACATTAGCATTTACTACAGCCCAGAGTAAGGGAGGGAGGCTAAGTGAGCACTATGCCCCTGTAACACCACCCTGAGGGTCTCCTCTCCTCTGCCCGTTAAGGCCGAAGACAGGTTTTTAGGAGGGATTTGGGATGGAGCCTTTACCCTTCCTCGGGGTGCAGAGATAGAGGGCTATAGCCTTGTGTTGGTAGGAGAGGACGAGAGGAGGTATGCGTGTGTCTGTGTGGAGATACTTAAAACCCAGAGCAGGGCCAGTTTTCGGATTCGTCAGAAACATTAAAACATCCCATCTGTCTCTCGTCCCAGAGAGAGCGGAGAATAAAGCACAACACGTCTGGGTGAGCGAGCGAGCACGCATTTAATATTCTGCCTCAAATCCTATTTATGCTGATTTGAGGCGGCTAAACTGATCCTAGAACTGTGACTCAGGGTACAGGTGTGAGCAGGCAACAGTTAGATACAGTTTGAGTTCAATCTATTCCCTATTTACTCGACAGCTGGAGATGTTACAGGGAATTAATATCCCCGTTGTCTGACTGAGTGACCGGAGGGCTGCTGCTCCCTCATGAATAAAGGATGGGAACAAATGTTCCATTCTGCAGCATGTCTCTGCCCAGCTGGGTGAGTGGATGGGTGTCTCTCTGTTATGCAGAGAAATAGAGAAGAAGCCCAATCTCCAGTCCAAACTGTTCCACAGGCCAGCGATAACCCCCAGGGCAGAGAGAGCGAGAGAGAAGCCCCAGCCTCAGTATCCAAGTCACTGTCCCATGTCCCAAGGGTGCTCCCACATTTTCTGAACCCTGAGCCCTGCATCTATGTCCAGGCTATAGAAGAGCTTTGATTGCAGTTAGGACAGACACTGCAGCTACAGCTGTATTTCCAAGAACACTTGAATGTCTAAAGACAACAGCCTGCAGGGAAGAGAGGTGGGAGAGCGAGAGCAAGAGTGGGGGAGAGAGGAGAAAGAGAGTGAGACAACAGTCAACAGGCGGAAGTTTACACCAGAGGCATCTGTCTCCAACCACTGCTCTAACTAACTAGCCTAGAGGCTGTTTGGACAGAGTCTGTCACAGTCTGTCCTGGAGGAAGGGAGAGAGGGAGAGGAATGGAGCCCATGTTCAAACACTGACAGAGGCAGAGAGAGAGATGGTAGCTGTAATGTGCACTGTGCAGCATGTGACAACAGCTGTAGGACAGTTAAAGATCCTGTTGGAAAATGCATCCTCCCTTTCTCCCTTCCTTCCTTCCTTCCGTCCTTTGATAATCAACTAGGGTATGAGGCAAACATGTCCAGCAGAGGGCACTGAGAGAAAATCTCAGGACAAATGATGCACACAGATTTCAGCTGTTGTCCCATTGTGAATTATTTAGAAAGCAAAACGCGTTTCATACATCTGTTATGTCATCTTGACTTAGCATGCATGCGGCTGATGAAATTAGGTTGCAACGTATGCGTTTTCTATGACACATGCTAATTAGCAACTTTTCACGCATATGTACAACCCTTCATCTTTTAAATCATCTCCAGAAGATACATCTACTTGATAAGGAAACAAATAGATGCATAGGTACCACTACAGCGGTATAGATTTAGAAGCTTAAAAGCTCAGCCAGTTAGAGGTAAGAACAAGTTAAATATTAATTGTGCACAGATAAAATACTTTGGAAGAAATGAGAATAGAATCCATTGAGCTGTGAATAAAATATCCACAGAGACACAGACCGATAGAGAGTGTACTATAAGCTGGGCTTACATCTGGTAGAGGCTGTCAAAGTGACACTTTCCCGCTGTTAGGGTTGACATGCAGTTGCATAACATAGCCAGCCAGCCTATCCCTTCACTACAGCCTTAACTCAACCCTCTATGAGCTCAGTCTATACTTAGACCAGCGTGGATCCAGTTTCACTGAGATTCCTATTCCTTGGAGAGACACACACGTCTCGGCCCACATACACACATACAGTAAACACACAAAGAAACACGGTCATTACTTTTTTTAAACAGAGTGAAGGGTGGCTGAACTTTGCAGGAATATGGTGATGTGCAATGAAGTCGGGCTGTCTCTGTTGCAGGACAATGAGACAGACCGAGAGTGGAGACAGAATGGGGAGCCACAAAGGCAGAGGCACAGTAATGAGCCAGGCTGGGACTGATAGACATGGGTACACTACAGCAGGCATACAAAACACACGGATACGAACACAAGTTAGAAAACTAGTTAACATTTACATTTAAGTCATTCAGCAGACACTCTTATCCAGAGTGACTTAGAGGAGCAATTACAGTCAAGTATTTGTATGAACATAAGATTCAACAACTGAGACAAACTGAACAAGTTCCACAGACATGTGACTAACAGAAATGGAATAATGTGTCCCTGAACAAAGGGGGGGTCAAAATCAAAAGTAACAGTCAGTATCTGGTGTGGCCACCAGCTGCATTAAGTACTGCAGTGCATCTCCTCCTCGTGGACTGCACCAGATTTGACAGTTCTTGCTGTGAGATGTTACCCCACTCTTCCACCAAGGCACCTGCAAGTTCCCGGACATTTCTGGGGGGGGAATGGACCTAGCCCTCACCCTCCGATCCAACAGGTTCCAGACGTGCTCAATGGGATTGAGATCCGGGCTCTTCGCTGGCCATGGCAGAACACTGATATTCCTGTCTTGCGGGAAATCACGCACAGAACGAGCAGTATGGCTGGTGGCATTGTCAAGCTGGAGGGTCATGTCAGGATGACTCCGCAGGAAGGGTACCACATGAGGGAGGAGGATGTCTTCCCTTTAACGCACAGCGTTGAGATTGCCTGCAATGACAACAAGCTCAGTCCGATGATGCTGCGACACCGCCCCAGACCATGACGGACCCTCCACCTCCAAATCGATCCCGCTCCAGAGTACAGGCCTCGGCGTAACGCTCATTCCTTTGACGATAAACGCGAATCCAACCATCCCCCGGTGAGACAAAACCGCGACTCGTCAGTGAAGAGCACTTCTTGCCAGTCCTGTTTTGTCCAGCGCCGGTTTGTGCCCATTGTTGCCGGTGATGTCTGGTGAGGACCTGCCTGCTTTACAACAGGCCTACAAGCCCTCAGTCCCACCTCTCTCAGCCTATTGCGGACAGTCTGAGCACTGATGGAGGGATTGTGCATTCCTGGTGTAACTCGGGCAGTTGTTGTTGCCATCCTGTACCTGTCGCGAAGGTGTGATGTTCAGATGTATCGATCCTGTGCAGGTGTTGTTACACGTGGTGTGCCACTGCGAGGATGATCAGCTGTCCGTCCTGTCTCCCTGTAGCGCTGTCTTAGGTGTCTCACAGTACGGACATTGCAATTTATTGCCCTGCAGCATGCCTAAGGCACGTTCACGCAGATGAGCAGGGACCCTGGGCATCTTTCGTTTGGTGTTTCTCAGAGTCAATAGAAAGGCTTCTTTAGTATTCTAACTTTTCATAACTGTGACCTTAATTGCCTACCGTCTGTAAGCTGTTAGTGTCTTAACGACCGTTCCACAGGTGCATGTTCATTAATTGTTTATGGTTCATTGAACAAGCATGGGAAACAGTGTTTAAACCCTTTTTCAATGAAGATCTGTGAAGTTATTTGGATTTTTACAAATTATCTTTAAAAGACAGGGTCGTGAAAAAGGAAAGTTTCTTTTTTAGCTGAGTTTACTAGCCCAAAGCTCTTAACCGTAAGACTACCTGCCGCCCAGTTAAAGAAAGAGAGAACGAGAGAAAGAAGAAAACGTGAGAGAGAGAGACAGCAGCACAGTGAACATTCCTTTCAGTGGCACAAAGGTGTCAGTCTAGCCAGCCCTCCAGATTCCCAACCAAGTGGAACATTCTAGGAATGGCTGACTGGGAATGTGACAGCAGAATGCCAACCAATTAGATCCTTTCGTACAGCCTCTACCTCTCTCCCGCTCTTTGCTCTTGAGTATAACTTTGCCATGCACTAGTCTAGCAGGGATACAGTGGAGGAATTCCGGGAACATCAATGGGAAAGTGACGTTCCGTATTGGGAATGTGGAAGCAGAATGCCAGGCTTTCCCCAAAAGAGAGGCTGAGAGCAGCTCCAGCAGTCCTCAGAGTAGAGGAGAGCTTAGCTCATCCCTCTCAGCTAGCTAGTTCCCAGGCTGGTTGAGGATCCACTCTGTGGAGACAGTCCATTCCATTTCCATTCCAACAATTTTTAATGTAGTAATAAGTAATGTTGTCAATTGTGTAGGAGGATAGATACTGACATTGTCATGACTGTCATTCTGTTCCATTCCAGGAAAATACACACTGCCTGAGTCCTGGGGATGTTTTCCTCAGGCTGTGTGTGTGTGTGTGTGAGAGAGAGAGACCTGAGACCTGATAGTACACAGCTGTTGTTGTTGTTCCATAGAGAGCAGAGCAGACACACTGACACAGTCAGTTCCATGACACACAGCTGGGCCATACACATTCCCTCCCTCTCCAGCAGTCTGCCACGGGCACGCCCTACACACGCACTCTCTCCCTCTCCAGCAGTCTGCCACGGGCACACCCTACACACGCACTCTCTCCCTCTCCAGCAGTCTGCCACGGGCACGCCCTACACACGCACTCTCTCCCTCTCCAGCAGTCTGCCACGGGCACACCCTACACACGCACTCTCTCCCTCTCCAGCAGTCTGCCACGGGCACACCCTACACACGCACTCTCTCCCTCTCCAGCAGTCTGCCACGGGCACACCCTACACACGCACTCTCTCCCTCTCCAGCAGTCTGCCACGGGCACGCCCTACACACGCACTCTCTCCCTCTCCAGCAGTCTGCCACGGGCACGCCCTACACACGAACTCTCTCCCTCTCCAGCAGTCTGCCACGGGCACGCCCTACACACGCACTCTCTCCAGCAGTCTTCCACGGGCACGCCCTACACACGCACTCTCTCCCTCTCCAGCAGTCTGCCACGGGCACGCCCTACACACGCACTCTCTCCCTCTCCAGCAGTCTGCCACGGGCACGCCCTACACACGCACTCTCTCCAGCAGTCTGCCACGGGCACGCCCTACACACGCACTCTCTCCCTCTCCAGCAGTCTGCCACGGGCACACCCTACACACGCACTCTCTCCCTCTCCAGCAGTCTGCCACGGGCACGCCCTACACACGCACTCTCTCCCTCTCCAGCAGTCTGCCACGGGCACGCCCTACACACGAACTCTCTCCCTCTCCAGCAGTCTGCCACGGGCACGCCCTACACACGCACTCTCTCCAGCAGTCTTCCACGGGCACGCCCTACACACGCACTCTCTCCGTCTCCAGCAGTCTGCCACGGGCACGCCCTACACACGCACTCTCTCCCTCTCCAGCAGTCTGCCACGGGCACGCCCTACACACGCACTCTCTCCAGCAGTCTGCCACGGGCACGCCCTACACACGCACTCTCTCCCTCTCCAGCAGTCTGCCACGGGCACACCCTACACACGCACTCTCTCCCTCTCCAGCAGTCTGCCACGGGCACGCCCTACACACGAACTCTCTCCCTCTCCAGCAGTCTGCCACGGGCACACCCTACACACGCACTCTCTCCAGCAGTCTGCCACGGGCACGCCCTACACACGCACTCTCTCCCTCTCCAGCAGTCTGCCACACACACACACACACACACACACACACACACACACACACAGAGAGAGAGAGAGAAAAGAGCAAGCCTCAATGTCTCTTCAAGGTCTCTCATGACCAAGGCCAGAAGAACACAACACAGGACCTGCAGAAGATTTCAACAGGGTAAGAGGACGACATGCAGGGCTCCCAACCTCACCCTTTCAGCTGACAGAAAGGGCTGGAGCGAGGATGACACATAAACCAACCCTGCAGACACACACACACACACACACACACACACACACACACACACACACACACACACACACACACACACACACACACACACACACACACACACACACACACACACACACACACACACACACACACACACACACACACACACACACACACACACACCACCACCAAACAAACAGCAGAGCAACCATGCGTTCGTATAACTGTCATGGTATGCACTGAGGAGGAAAGCACGCACACACACACATCCTCACACACAGGCACTCGTAGGCAGCTGAATGTGGTAATGAATATTAAACACAATGCGCTGCATAATCGGTCTCATCCACATGAATGACAAAATAATCACTGTTAAGGGTGCAACAACAACAGCTGTCACTTTACACAGGCAGCGATGAGGCAGAGGGATGAGACTCACGACACAAGCCAAGGACAGGAGAGGAGAGGTGTATGCTCAAGGCTGTCGTTTCTCAGCCTCTCTGCTCTGAGGCCCAAACCAAGACAGCTGTGACGCGACAGCATTGGGGAGCGGGGGCCGGCTTTTAGATGTAGCCTAGTATTACTGGAAGCCAACCATTTTGTCTGAGGCCCCTTGCCCTGTACTGCCCTTGACCACACAGGTTCACCATCTTCACTTCCACATCAAAAGGTTTGTTTTTATTGTGTAAACAAACAAACAAACACACACACACACTTTCACGCTCATTATTTTAGCTTGGGTAGTTAGCATTAGCTCTAGCGAGAAGGTAATAATCCCTTTAGCCTGTGAAGCAGAGTGTGCGTTTCTGTGTGTGTGTGTGTGTGTTTGCCTGTGTGTGTCGTAATCATGCGTGTGTGTGTGTGTGTGTGTGTGTGTCGTAATCATGTGTGTGTGTGTGTGTAGTAACCGTGTGAGTGTGTGAGGTCCCAAGTCTGAGCATGCTGGGTCTCTGATGGGGTTAGCTGCTACATTGCTGATGTGATTGGCACAGGAACCACTACTGCTAATGTCAGCCTTACAGCAGAGTCATGCACGCACACACACCCTTCTGCACTACAGCACTGGGAGGGAAACACACTGGAGTGCATACGCCTCCACAGATTGCACACGATTCAGCAAAAGCGCACAAGAAACGTCCTAATAACTTAGTCTCACAATCCATTATTGATCCCCGATTTAAACTCCACACACTGCACCACAGAGTCACGGCAGAGCGCTGATGTTGTGACTGCATTCATGTGTTCATGTCAAATCCTACCCCGAATCTTCCCAAAGATAGTAAATCACATATGATTGTCACACACAGAGGACCTGTGCTACCAGTCTGGCTGATACCAAACTCAACGTCCGGAAAGGCTGTTTTGATGTTGTCAACACGATGCGTTGATAATGAAGGGTGATATTGGTTCTCCTCTGCGTCCTTCTCACTGAACCACCCACAGCCCCTGAGCTCCGCTCCCTTCCATTACCACTGTTGGATTTTCTAATCCAATAAACCCCCCCCCCCCCTAGCAAAAAAGAAAACATTTGAGAGAACCAATCAATGCATCCGCTCAATTTCTGAGCTAATACTGCATTAACAAACGGCCTCCTTTCAAGAACAGTAAGTCACAGCTCTTCCTCACTGTGTGGTCACGTGGGTCACGTCAGCCAGGCTACTGTGCTACCAGGGGGGTGAATCAGGCAAGAGAATGGAGAGACACTCAAGGGCCTCTGATGTTGCTGCGTGGGGCCACACAACCCATGTTAGACAGCAGAGCTTTCCTCAATGGGCCGTAATGACACAGCATGAAATGGAATGGCCTGGTGGATCACTGCCCCTCCACCTGCTGAGGGCCATTCAGAGGTTTCAATTAGACAGCCGATCACTAATGGAACTGAGCCAGGACACACTCTCTCTCACACACACACACACACACACACACACTCGCGCACAGGCATAGACACACACACACACACACACACAGATGGACACACACACACACAATCCATCAGGTTCCTCCTGGAAATAAACAGAGGATTTTGACACAGGAGGAGCCCAAGCACACAGACAAGTCCCCATGGAGAGACATGTTCCTGTTGCCTCATGACGTGTTGCCCAGATGGAGGGAGGACAGACGCTAACACAACACCAACAATAACAGAGTCCTTCCTACTGCTCCCCGGCCATCAGCCTTCCTTCCATCCGCATTGGGTTTCGACATCAGAGTTCATACTAGGACACTACTAAGACACACCCACTCATCCAGGCAAAATGTTCATAAGCGTTCATCAATAATTTGGTATGAAGGATGGCCCTTGTGGACGTAATTGAAATCAAATAATTGGTGATAAATGCATAAAGGCATTGATGAGAAAAGTTCAGCACAGATTCCATCTGGCTTCAGTCATGAGTGAATCTGACATTTATGGACAGAGCGAAATATTCCCTGGACTGTTACTATGGGAGAGGGCTTGGCCTCACATCCAATCTCACACACACACACACACACACTTCATTTCTCCAGGCCTATGTAAACACATGAGGAATGGTTCAGTTAACGGCCAATAACCCCAGCATAGTTGATCTGCAGCCACTATAACTGCTAGTCAGAATCTGAAGTGGCTGCTGTATGAAATAACATTAGACATGCACCACAGTCTTTGAAGGAAGATCAGAAACAGTTTTCCTTTTTCGCCATCCCTTATGTCATTTGTTTAATCTTAACTCTAATCCAAGCTTTGACGGAAACTTCAGAGAACAGAGATGAAGGCTGGCACTGGCTGCGTTTCATTCCCAAAATGTTGCTCCTTTGCAATCTTTCATTTTAGATACGATAGGAGCACTGGATAGTAGAAGTCTATTACTCCCAAGAAGGGAAATTGAGGAGCATAAATAAAAGAGTAAAATGAGGAGTAAAAGGGAGGGGCCAACTTCTTAGAATGAGACCCAGCCCAGGTCTTTGATGAGTTAACTGGGTGTGTTGACAGGAAGCCAGTGGTTTACTCTGAGTGCCTCAGGGGAACAAGACGAAGCTGCCTCTTTAGACACTGGTCTAAGAAGAGTTTAGGACTGTTCAACCTAATAGTTAAGGTGAAGATTGGGGAGGATAAGCTGACCCTAGATCTGTGCCTAAGATTGGCAGCATCGCGTGTCGCACCCAGCCACAGGAGGCGTGACCAACGGAAAAGACGAGGCCTGAAATCCTAATGAAAACTTTACAGGGTCCAACATCTTTAAGGAAAAGAAAAAGAGGGCTGAACGAAACAGTGGAGCTCTAATGCATTACAATCCGTGGAGGCAGAGAAACACTTAGTTATAGGAGGGCAGATGGATTCTGTGATGACTGAGGGAGAGAGTGCCTCAGTTATTACACACACACAACCGACAGGAAATCAACAGTAATGAAATGAGGTTGAGCAGCGGAGTGGTTTCTCAGGCAGGACTCTGCAGTAGGATCAAGTTGCTCCTAAAACATAACACTGATCTAAGGTCAGTTATGGGTTTTACCCTCATAGATATGCATAGGATTTGGGTACGGTAAGTTGATCCTAGATCAGTGCCTAATAGTAATTAAATGTGAGTGGTTTCCCAGGAATTAGATCAACTCGCCTCTAACCTGGACACTGATCTAAGGTCACGTACTGGTTTTCCCCTCCCAATGGTTACGGTTAGGAACTGGGAAGGATAAACTGATCCTAGGGGAAATTTCTCAGTCATTCTGGCATGATCCTCAGCCTATTCAGAGAGGCCTAGCCTTGGACAAATAGCAGTATAACAGAATCTAGGAGAAGCAGTGACCCATGAAACAAATCACAGCTCGGATACAATCAAATAAAACCCAGTAACACAACAGAATCTAAAGGGCAATCCTTCAGCTGAGGTTTGGAAACAGGCTTTTCCTGTCAGGTGAGATCAATGTGTTCTGTGTTATTGTGTTTCAGTGTTCCACCCCACACTCCCTCAACACTGTTCTAGAGGCCTTCTCCCTACGCATGGGGAGGACAAGCCTCACTCGCATGTCACTGTACAGACTCTCCCTCACACACACACTCATGAGAACAAAGCTACTCAGCCACAGTTGCATGCTGTGTCATGTTGTTATGGTGTAGTCAGCACGCACGCACACGTTTGTTTTACCAAGTTATTGATTCCCATTCAAAAACCCTTAACTAGTCTTGGGCGATATACCGTTTATACCATATACTGGCGTATTTTGAAATACAGACAGTATGATTTTCAATACTGTTTAAAAAGTATTTTTTTTCTTTCATATATATATATATATACACACAAATTAATGGGGGGGTTGGGGGCACCCCCGCCTTGCAGGGGCTGCATTGGTGCGTGCTACGCTACTGCTTATTAACTACAAGTATAACAATAAGAAATCGCTTTTGGTTTGCAAACTTGCTAGCTAAGTGGCTAGATGTCAAGATCAAGGTTCTTAGTTACAGCAGACATTCAATCCCCTCCTGGATCAAGATCCCCTTTGCCTAAATTGTTTTGTGCGTCCCCCCAAAAAAATAGCGCTCCTTGTGTGCACAAATCAGGAATACCGTATATGCCGGTATGGTATAAAACAGTATGACGGTATGAAAATCTGGATACTGCACAACCCTAACCCTAAATGTAAGTGTAACCCTAAACCTAACCCCTAAGCATAAAGTAGCCTTTTTCCTTGTGGGGCAAGTGTCCATGAAGTTTCCATGTTTTACTCTCCTTGTGAGGACCCCCAGGCACGACACAGCTACTTATCAGGTGGAGCAGCAACAGGCTCATTACCATAGCAGGCTAGTGTCACACATACACTCCTAGCTCCTGCGGCTCCTGGACAAAGCCATTAAATATACAGCCAATGCAGCTGCTACAGAGGCAATGCATTTGTGTGCGTGCGCCCGCTTGTCCGTGGGGCTGGGAGGACGTTGGCCAAGGAGGACAAGCTTTGAGTGACGCACCAGAAAATCAGAGAGTACACCGGCAACACAAGGACCCATGCAATTACTCCTCTTAAAAGAAAACTCCCCTCACACGGACGGGCGGGCGGGCGGTTGTAACCGGAGAGATGAGAACAGAAGAGATTAGCGAACAAAAGGAAAATAGGAAATACAAGAAAATAGTATAATAGAGAAGAGAGCAGTCTATCCCTTTGGCCTATAGTCACATGGCCAGGACTATTCTACTATATTAAAGTGATGCTAAGCAGGGCCAGTCTCATCTATCCAGGCCAGTTCATTGAGTGGGCTTCTCTCTGGCCTCCTGGGTAAAGTCATTAAGGCCAACCAGTAGAATGAATGAGTGTTCTCTCTGAGTGACTCACTCTCTACAACCAGGCCAGGAAGCGAGGCACGGAGAAATGACAGCAGAGGAGAGGACATGTTAAGTGGGCTGGAGACCCAGATTCTTAGTGTAGCTGGGTGAGTGGGCTCTGTATGCAGGCTGTAGTGTGGACTAGATTCTCTGTGTGCGAAGATGGGGAATGTGGATTGGGTTCTATATAGATGGTGAAGGGGAGTCGACAAAAGTAGTGCACTATATGGTGGATACGGGTGTGTGTGTGTGTGTGTGTGTGTGTGTGTGTGTGTGTGTGTGTGTGTGTGTGTGTGTGTGTGTGTGTGTGTGTGTGTAGGCCCTGTGGCTCTCTGGGAGCAAGAGGAAAGTGTCTCAGGGTTTGTAATGACAGTGTTGCTCCACCTCCATAGAACCACAAGGCACTGTCACTCAGCTCTACACACACACACACACACTGAATAGATAAACACACACACACACCAAGAAGGCACTTCTAGAAAACATGGCAGGGAGTCAAGCCCACACAACAACAGGAAGAGAGAGAAAGGATGACTGCAAACTAAAAACACACTCCCCAAATGAACAGTAGAATTCACAGGTTCAGACATAGTTTCACAACAGAAAGTAATATCTTATCACAATAGTCCATTCTATTCTAAGGCAATAACTCATATCTCTCGGAGACGACATTAAAATGCTGGCTGATATTTGATGTAATAAATAAATGTCCTGGACGTTTTTTGGGGTGAGTCTGTCCTATTACTCAAGTCACTTTTATCTCTTGTCGTCACACACACACACTTCTGGTAGAGGAAGGGGCTGTGTGTGCAATCAAAGTGAGTTTGCGACTCAAATAGCTCTTTCCGGTCATTACCTACCTGACCGTGTGCCAAGCGTCTTCAGACAGCCATGAATGTATTGTAAATGTTTTTAAATGTAGTACTGCCTTAATTTTGCCTTGGCAGTAGCTAATCGGGATCCATAATAAACACAAATACAGTAAGGAAGGTGTGTGGAGAAAGGCCAGAGTGACTTCTACTCAAAACCACAGGTCCTGGTCTGGTCCTACCTCCTAGCCTCTAGCAGTGGTTTAACATGGTTATGTCTAACAACATAGACATGGTCTGGAGCAAGCTGGCCCAAGAAGACACACTGGGACTGACACACAGGGACAGCGTTTGAACTAAACAGACACACATACAAACTTCAAGGCAAGGTCTGGGTCAGAGGTGGAGGAATAGAAAATAACCCCCTCCCCCCAAAATCACACACCCCCACTGGTGCAGGCATGCACGTAGACCAGCAAGCCCAAACACACCATCTAAATTTCCAAACACTGCCCGTTCCCACAGAGTAGCCTTACTGCGTCACGCTACTACAGTACACTGCGCCTACTGTAGTCCTACTCAGCAGGAGACTCTCTCAGTCTCCTGGGAAACAGATCAGAGACAACACAGAGAGGAGGGATGGGAACCCTGTCATAGAGAAAGAGGAAGGGAGAGAGACAGAGAGCGAGAAAGAGAGGGGGTGTTTTGATATGTGAGGGTCAGTGAGTATAGTGCTGTATCGCTTTGCTTACGGGCAGAATTTTCTGTTCTGCACACACATGATCACAACCAGCTCCACACTCCCAGCACCAACTCCAGTCCCAACAACATCCAGTGTGCTCAGAAGTTATCAGAAATACTTCTCTGTCTGTCTGTCAATCTGGAGGCAGAGTCAGCAATATCAGTACCTGCAGAGGTGGACTGGGGGTAACACACATCTTCCACCGCTGCTAAACAGCTCAAGTTTGGCAGCAGCACACAGCAGGCACTTTACCCTCATACTATTTTGAAAGTGAAAGCAGTGTGTGTGTGTGTTGTGTAGTGTGTGCGTTAAGACGTCTCCCCACCCCAGACAGGATTTACTCTGCGGCTGACCATCTGAACCCGGATGTTCTGCACGGCTCGCTGCATACGCTGCAAAACTAGTCTTTAAGCCTCGACGCTGCTCCACATCCCAAATCCTCCATGACTGGACACAGCCTCATATAAAATGACCCCTTTGAACTCTCTTTAACTCACCACATCTCGTCTGTACACACCCCATTACAGACACACACAATAACGGACGGTCTCTGCAGTTCAAATGGAAGTGGTACTGTAGCTCTGTGACTTGTGCATCTAGGAAAACGCTGATTCATTTGAGGTCTTAGGCAGATGAGTCGAGGTGAACTAGGAACTTCCAGCTGCCGGTAGTTCTTTAAGAAAATGAGAGAAAATACAACTAGAAAAGCATATTGGCCCCTTGGCTGTGAGGAGCTGTGTTGAGCACCATTGGGTGATTAACTGCAGTCTGTGTTCAGTCGACAGAGAGGAGAGAGAGAGAGAGAGAGCAGTTTGAGACTCTCGGTCCAGATGGAGATGCTTCTCCTGAGTGTCACAGCCAACATCACAGCTTAATGATCCACAACAGGTTGAGCTGCTGCTGTAATGAGGAAATGCCTCTGACATCTCAATTCTCTCCGCTTGACTAGTATGGCTCTCACATCTCATTCTCTGGGCTTGATTAGTATGGCTCTCACTTTTCATTATCTGTGCTTGATTATTATGGCTGTTACTGCTGCAGAGGCTGATCATACCACAGAGGTGAGCTGCCAGAGACAGAATTGGAGGTCCTATTTCTCCTCTCAGGGTTAAACCTTTAAAATGCCATCCCTTTTCCTGCTGCTGTTGCTACTCTATTCGAGTAAGGTCCCTGATGCAGTCACCTCATTGAGACAGAGCGATAAAAAGAAAGAATTTAATAACGGTTCCTCTCCAGGCACAGAAACACATAGTTCTGTTTCTTGTCATCACAGAACTATGTCGACATCTCACATCTGTGGCCTAAAAGTCTGAGAGTGCTGAGGGGGAGTGCGCTCCGAGTGAGACACTGAGCTGACACACACAAAAATCGGACGCACACACACACGTACGTCTGCAAGCACACATACACAATCATGCCCTCTCTCACACACACAATCATGCCCTCTCTCACACACACACACACACGTACATCTGCAAGCACACATACACAATCATGCTCTCTCACACAGACACATACTTGCACAACGATTCACATGGTAGATTTCAAGCTTGTTAGTTGATTTAACAGGACAGTGAGATCTACACACCATCAGCTCCCTGTAGGGAGAAGACTAACATGCTAAAACATTCATAAGAGTCTCATTGTGATGACAGAGGAATGACAGATAAAGGGAGGGAGGGAGGGAGGGAGGGAGGGAGGGAGGGAGGGAGGGAGGGAGGGAGGGAGGGAGGGAGGGAGGGAGGGAGGGAGGGAGGGAGGGAGGTGAATGTGATGGTAAATGTTTTATGGAGTAGCCCAAGCAGTTAACAGACAGAGACGCCGTGTATCTGTGTGAAACAGAGTGTGACAAACCAAAGACAAGAATCCAGCTCAGCCTTCAGGGTTGAGGCTAGAAAGGGCTGCATGGATCTTCAGGTCTATGTCTACGTTCCAAATGGTACCCTATTGCCGACATAGTGCACTACTTTGACCAGAACACTATGGGCCTTGGTCAAAATTAGTGCACTATTCTGGGTTCGAGTCCAGGCTCTGTCGCAGCCGGCCGCGACCGGGAGACCAATGGGGCGGTGCACAATTGGTCCAGCGCCGTCCGAGTTAGGGGAGGGTTTGGCCGGCAGGGATGTCCTTGTCCCGTCGCGCACTAGCGACTCCTGTGGCGGGCCAGGCGCAGTGCACGCTGACACGGTCGCCAGTTGTACGGTGTTTCCTCTGACACATTGGTGCGGCTGGCTTCTGGGTTAAGTGTGCATCGTGTCAAGAAGCAGTGCGGCTCGGTTGGGTTTCGGAGGACGCATGGCTCTCGACCTTCGCCTCTCCCGAGTCCGTACGGGAGTTGCAGCGATGAGACAAGACTAACTACCAATTGGATACCAAGAGATTGGGGAGAAAAGGGGCAAAAGTAACACAAAAAAATAGTGCACTAAATTGAGGTGGTGCTGTAGTAATCTCTCTGGAGGCAGAGATCTAGATCCTCTGATATATAATTCAACAGCCCAGCCATACACGCCACACACAACACAGTTCAAACACTGCTGCTAAACACACTATATACACAGAAAACACATAACCTCTGCAGTGACTGTGTATTACATGACCGGCGGCCAACACCTCACATCTGTGAATCTTTTGTTTTGATATTGAACACACACACACACACACACACACGGTCAGTGCTATTCGGATTCCTTGGGATGTTCCTACCCTAAACATTTCTGTAATTTCAACTTCAAATGGGGTCAGGACGTCCCAAGGATCCCGGATCGCACGGACCCCCAGCCAACCACCCACCCACACCACATGTTATTCGTCACATGTTTCGTAAAAAAACATGTGTAGACTAACAATGAAATGTTTACTTACACACACACAGCTGATGAAGACAAGTGATATCGCATGACAAGCCAACACCTCACATCTGTGACTCTTGCTTACACGAACACACCCTCTCTGTGTCTCTCGCTCACACACACACACACACACACACACACACGTTTCGATAGCAGATGAACCATGAAGTGTGTGTTTGTTGACAAGTCAGCATGTCATGATAAGTCAAGACGTTGACGAGACAAGTCCACCAAGATCTTAGTGAAAGTCTGTCTCTCCCCTCTCTCTGTCTACCCCGCTCTCTCTTTTAATTCTGCCTTAATCACAGCAGTGCCTGTAGAATCTACCATCGATCTCTCCTCAGATCAATGGTCCTGCTTATCTCCTTACACTAGATTACAGGAAGGCTTTCTGCAGAGACCCAAACCCTTTGCGTTCTACTACAATGGAGAGCAGGGCAGCCAGTCTAAGGGGCTTTATTGCCCAGTAATTACACACCCTTAGACCAGGGGGGTGAAGATAGATGGAACAACTTAACCTATGTCCCAAATGGCATCCTATTCCCTATGTAGTGCACTACTTCTGACTTGGGCCCATAGGGAATTGGGATACACCCAGACTGAACAATATAGCTACACTACACATGACCTAGTTAGAGTAGCTGTTAGGCCATTTAAGGTTCTCTGTTAACTAGCAGCAAGGTTCAAACAGGGATTGTGTTGCTGAGCTAGGAGGAACATACCGTCTTAGTTTGGATTTGAAGGGGCGAATGTGGCCATAACCCAAAAACACTCATGAGCAATTCCTCTCTCTCCCTCCTCTCGGTCACTGTGTGTCTCTCGCTCTCTCCCCTCCCTCTATTCCTAACTCTCCTCTCTAGCTTTCACTCTCTAGTAAACAGTGGTTGTGTCTCCATGTAAGGCTATATGGAGCAGCTCGGTGACAGAGCTGTGAGGAGCAAGACACACAGAGAGCTGGCACTACACTGCAGCCCTCAGAGCTCTGGTGGAAAACCTAGCAGGACAGTGGAAACTAAGTGGGGGACAGAGGTGTGGAACCGGTTGGATCGTTGAAGCTCAACGATCTCCAGCAAGTTCCTTGAAGCAAAAGGAGCAAACCTTTCAAATGCTTTTAATACTTCTCTCGCTGAAGTCATCTTTTTCTGCACCTCTCATTTCCAGGATCTCGCCCAGTGCTTAGAAACACGAAAATAAGTGAGAGGGGGGGTCACGACTTAGAGGGGATTACTGTCCTAAATCTGTCTAGTCTTCCAGTCAGTCAGCCAGCCGCTCAGGTGTCATCTACTCCGCTGTAAAGTGAAGTTGTCAGGTGTCACAACGAGGTAACAATAACAGATCCTCTCTAGCCATTACACACACACCGCAGTGCCATTATCCAGGTCAGATAGCGTAGCGGTGTAGCATAGAGCGTGTGCAGTGGAGCAGAGAGAGAGGCTCTTCTATCCTGGGGGGATCCTACTACAAGACTAACTGGTCTTTCTGTCTGCATGTATTTTTAAGTTGTTGTTCAACCCTTTTCATACCAGGTAGTTAGATACTTTTCTCATCTGCAGAAACAAACCTGGAGAAGAGTTCCAAGAGTCAAACTGGAAGCTGGGGATGATTAGGTGGCAGTGACCATGGTTGTATCAGGGGTTGGCCTGGTGAGGGAAGTTAGTGAGGAGGACACTAAGACCCCAACTTCAACCACCCATATACTCTCCCTACAATATAAAGTACCTGGGAGAACTATAGCGTGATGCTTGTATTGATGTATCCTCCACACTGCTAACACGCTGCTCACGTGTTGTTATTGTTTCCGTGTACTAAGCTCCCCTGAGTGATCCAGTCTGTCAGGTGACTCTCTCCTCTCCACTGTACTATAGCTACGGCTAAATTTAGTTCTGCTCCATTCTCTGCTGTTAGGTTTAGTAATTAGAACCATCATTTCTCTCCTCTGAGGTGGTTTCTGTTGCATTTGGACTAATTTGGGTTCTCTCTCCCAGCTGGTGGAGACAGTGTCAGGATTTTAGAGTGGTGGAGTGGAACAAATGAGTTTGATGGTGAAGGTGTTGGATGATTGTCCTTAGAGCTCCAGTGACATTCGAAACATTCCATTACCCACAAAAGGTCAAATATGGGGGGGGGGGGGGCGTAAAAATGGAAATGTATTTTGTTTTGCATATCACAAATTCCCCCGAGACACCCTCGAAGAATGGGGTCACGGCCAGGGATCAGCCATGATTGACGGCGACCCTACAGCCATTAGAGTTACGTGGCAGACCGACCGACTTTTCACCTTGTCGGCTTGGGGAAATCAAACTAGCAACCTTTCGGTTACTGGCCCAACGCTCTAACTGCTAGGCTACCTGCCACCCACCCAGGCGATAGGTGGTACGGTACACAACGCAAACAGAGAACAGACATGTGAAACAAGAGGCAACTGAGCAGTCGCACAAGAACACAGTCAGACAAGTGCATCACACACGTCAGGGAAGGCGTGCACAACCAGAAGACCTTGTTGAACAGAAGGAATCACAGAGGTGGGTTCTAGTCCCTCAAACAACTGTATAAAGCTGTCACAGCCCACCATCACCAGAGGGTGTGGGAAGGACTGAGTAATATGACTGATGTTTTGGTTTAAGCCACACACACACACACATTTTTCAGCATCCACTGCCAGTAGACATTCTCTGAGCAGCTTAGCTCAGAGACTACAGTTCGGCCTGTGGTAGTGTGCACATCAGAAGCTACAGAGAGGGAACAGAAGGAAACAGGAGCCAAGTCTCTTCATAGCACCACTAAGTAGCCCCAGTACTGGGTTGTTGTTACGAGTCATGTTGCATCCATACTGAAGCCACTTTAGACTAACAGAGAGGCAGCTATAGTGCAGCATATGTCTGTGAGTGGTACAATACAATAGGGCTCCTGATAATAGATGTAGGTTGCATTTAGCAGCACCTCTTCTCAGGCGGTTTGAGGACTAACCACCCGCCTCTCTAGAATGGGAATGGAGAAAACCCTGGCAACAGTTTGACCCTCTTGTTCTAAAAAAACTGGCAGTACAGCACCGAACAACTACGCTCTCGCTGTCAGCCTCGTTCCATCAGTCTCTCTCTGGCTCTCCTTTAAGCCTTCTTCATTCCTCCTCTCTTCCTCTGTTACCTCACACTGAATGGATTTACCCTGTGTTACGTAACATCATTAGCAGTAGAAGGGCTATTCTCTATTCTCAGGAGGCCCCCCCTCTTAAGCATGGATAAAACCAACCGGCATCTCCCACACAGTGACCCACTCAACTGGCCGCAGTGGAGATCTTCGGTGATAGGCGAGAGAGGGGGGGGGGGGGGGGGTGAAAGAAAGAGAAAGGGTGAGAGAGAGATGGGAGATGGAGTGATTGAGAGGGGGGAGAGAGGAAAGAGCGAATGGGAAAGGGTGAGAGGGAGAGAGAGAGCGCAAGAGCGAGAAAGAGGCGGAGAGAGGGAAAGCGAGAAAGGCCCAGCTCTGACACTAAGCTGACAGAGAGAACAACCACAACTCTTCCCCCTCAGCTTAGAACGTGTCCTCTCCTCTCGCCTTCTCTCCTCTCATATCAAAGCCACTCTAAACCCAGCTTCTTTTCTTTTCTTTTCATGATCTCCATTAGAAAACCAATCTAATATCCCCTCTTGCCCTCACAGCCAAGAAGCAGAAGTTGTCAAAACTTTTTCACAGCTTTTAGCCGAGTCATCCTCCATCCCACACTTACATCACTACTCCTGGTGATGAAGCCGTTTTTCTAATTCCATTCCAGCAGCAGCCATGAGTGAGATCCTGTAAAGCACATAGAGTTCACCTCGCCAGCCTGCCAGGCAGGCCAATTATTTATCAGCGAATAAGAAATCTTACTCCGTCTGGTCTGGCAGGACGTATGAGGGAGATGATTTAGAGAAGATGAAGGGAGTTCGTACATCTGCTTGATCCTAGGTAACCCCACACTGTTAGCTTCTGCAGACACACACACACACACACTGGCATATGCGATATGCACGTGAGCCCACATCTCGTCAATCACCCTACTGAAACACTCTACGCAGTGTCCCCACTGCTCTGAGACTGGTGGCTCACAGCTGTATGTCGTGATGACGCCTCCAGAAACATCAGTAGTTAGATTGCTGGACCACGGGTGTCGATCACAGAGCAGAGCAGGTGAATGAGGAGACAGCTCCCTGGGACTGTACTGCTAATGAGACTGTTCAGAGTGTGTGAAGAAGTCTTTGTTAAGGGTTTGTGTGTGGGCCCGTTACGCTTAGATCATGGGCCTGCTCTTTAAAAATACAAAAGCAATCTTTAACAGAAGATAGAACCCCAAGTAAGAAGCCCACACACACAGAGAAGTATCACATCAAAGCCTGGCAGGTTATTCTCTAGGACTAGAGGGAAGGGCGGGGCAGAGGGGTCGCCCTGATGTGAGCATCTATAATTGGTTCTGTAGAGACTCAAACCAGGACTTGTGGTTGTATTCCGGCTCGCTACAGTCACAAGGTAGGACATGCGTTCAGAACAAGGTGCTATTTACACAGGTCTTTGTCAGGGCAAATACAAAAAGTTCAAAAGGAGAGCGTGCGCACACACACACACACACAGGGATCATGCTACAGATTACAAGTAAAGCAACGGCACTAAAATCATCGTGTGGAAGGACTCTGTCAGTCAGTGAGCCAAGGCCCTTTACAATGACTCTGTAATTCAATATTGTCCCCGATCCACACGCTGGTAACTAAGCTTAAGTACAAGATGCACTCGCTGACTAAACACGTGTCCCTACTCCTACACACCCACGTGCGTTTACTGTCATTCTATACATAGAGCACAGCACAGACAGTACTGTATGTTCATGGCTTCAGAGAACCTCTGAAATTATACTTTATCACAATAGACCAGGGACGGGCAAACTTTTTGGATAAAGGGCCACGTCGGGATTTCAAAATTCAGTGGATGGCCACACAATCTTTTGGGACCGATGTGTTTGCCAAAATCAAATTGCAAGCCAGAAAAATGAGTAATTTAAAATATACAGTTGAAGTCGGAAGTTTACATACACCTTAGCCAAATACATTTAAAAACTCAGTTTCACAATTCCTGACATTTAAACCTAGTAAAAATTCCCTGTCTTAGGTCAGTTAGGATCACCACTTTATTTTAAGAATGTGAAATGTCAGAATAATAGAGAGAATGATTTATTTCAGCTTTTATTTCTTTCATCACATTCCCATTGGGTCAGAAGTTTACATACACTCAATTAGTATTTGGTAGCATTGCCTTTATATTGTTTAACTTGGGTCAAACGTTTCAGGTAGCCTTCCACAAGCGTTCCACAATAAGTTGGGTGAATTTTGTCCCATTCCTCCTGACAGAGCTGGTGTAACTGAGTCAGGTTTGTAGGCCTCCTTGCTCGCACACGCTTTTTCAGTTCTGCCCACAAATTCTCTATAGGATTGAGGTCATGGCTTTGTGGTGGCCACTCCAATACCTTGACTTTGTTGTACTTAAGCCATTTTGCCACAACTTTGGAAGTATGCTTGGGGTCATTGTCCATTTGGAAGACCCATTTGTGACCAAGCTTTAACTTCCTGACTGATGTCTTGAGATGTTTCTTCAATATATCCACAATTTTCTTTCCTCATGATGCCATCTATTTTGTGAAGTGCAACTGTCCCTCCTGCAGCAAAGCACCCCCACAACATGATGCTGCCACCCCCGTGCTTCACGGTTGGGATGGTGTTCTTCGGCTTGCAAGCCTCCCCCTTTTTCCTCCAAACATAACGATGGTCATTATGGCCAAACAAGTTTTTTTTAAGTAAAAAAAAAAAAGCAGACCAGAAGACATTTCTCCAAAAAGTACGAGCTTTGTCCCCATGTGCAGTTGGAAACCGTAGTCTAGCTTTTCTATGGCGGTTTTGTAGCAGTGGCTTCTTCCTTGCTGAGCGGCCTTTCAGGTTATGTCGATATTGGACTTGTTTTACTGTGGATATAGATACTTGTGTGCCTGTTTCCTCCAGCATCTTCACAAGGTCCTTTGCTGTTGTTCTGGGATTGATTTCCACTTTTCGCACCAAAGTACGTTCATCTCTAGGAGACAGAACGCGTCTCCTTCCTGAGTGGTATGACGGCTGCGTGGTCCCATGGTGTTTATACTTGCGTACTATTGTTTGTACAGATGAACGTGGTACCTTCAGGCGTCTGGAAATTGCTCCCAAGGATGAACCAGACTTGTGGAGGTCTACAAATTATTTTCTGAGGTCTCGGCTGATATTCCCATGATGTCAAGCAAAGAGGCACTGAGTTTGAAGGTAGGCCTTGAAACACTTCCACAGGTACACCTCCAATTGACTCAAATTATGTCAATTGGCCTATCAGAAGCATCTAAAGCCATGACATAATTTTCTGGAATTTTCCAAGCTGTTTAAAAGGCACAGTCAACTTAGTGTATGTAAACTTCTGACCCACTGGAATTGTGATACAGTAAATAAGTGAAATAATCTGTCTGTAAACAATTGTTGGAAAAATGACTTGTGTCATGCACAAAGTAGATGTCCTAACCGACTTGCCAAAACTATTTGTTAACAAGAAATGTGTGGAGTGGTTGAAAAACTAGTTTTAATGACTCCAACCTAAGTGTACGTAAACTTCCAACTTCAACTGTAGGCCCATTATAATTTCTACATATTTTTTTATTTTTATTCAAACCTCCTGCGGCTCGTGGGACAGATTTTCCCACCCCTGCCATAGACCAGGACCAGGACACCAAGTGTACCACACAAGGAATAGGATGCCAATCCCTTCTAGGTGTAATCAAGGTTCACTACATTCATTTCATCAACCGGGTCGTGTCAGATCAGTGATTAAGCCAGCTCAAGGAAGGGAGGAAAGAAGGATTAATCCTGCATTAAAATGTATATGGGACAGGCTCATAATGACACAGGTCAAAGTGTGTGTCTGTGTTGTGATTATCATGCAGAGTCCCTCTACTCTGTGTCTCTGATTCAGAGCGACCTAATCTGGTTTAATGAGTCTGGTGGTGGAACGCTAGTGAAATATTTAAGGCTGCTGGATTTCCATGACACACACAGATAAACGCACACACAGATGCACGCAAACACAGATACACACACAGGCTGTATTTCTACAGTATCTACAATGCTGATTTCAACTGGGGCCGAGATCATTCAGGAGTGCCTAGAGGCGAGTGAATCACCAGGGCAGTTTATTCTAGCTGTGCGTGTGTGTGGGCGCGCGCGTGTACCATAGGCGTTTTTCAATGCAGATGACATTCTGATTCCCACTGAATCAGAAAGTGTGTGAAGCTAAATCTATTCTGACCAAGGAGGGAAAAGAACATACAGCCTGTTCCCTCAGAGCAGGTACAAGCTGTACATAATCAGTAGTAGTACATTTCAAATCCATTAAAATATCATGTTTGTGAGATAAATGTTCTATCCACTGGCCAAAGCCAGTTTTCCTTCCTTTTATGAGCTGCGAGCTAGAGCAGTGTATTTCTCTCTTCTTCCATTCACCTCTCCTCCTCCTCTCCTCTCTTTTCCTCTGAGCAGTTTGAGAGCAAGAGCTGTCCTCTATAAACTATCACTTTGAAGCATCACTGGTTCATCCCAGATGTACGAGGACGTGCATACACAATTAGATTCAATTTGTTTTTCCATTTCAACCTGACTGACAGTAATTCACTTAGCCAATGTGGTCTAATTAAAACAACCATTATCTTTTCATAGTGAAAGAGGAGGAGGAGACCGGTAGACCGTCAGAGAAAGACAGTAAGAAAGAGAGAAGAGAGAGAAAGAGAGAAAAAAGAGAGCGAGATCAACAATAAGAAGGCTGTCAACTGTAAATCAACAGCCTTACTACATAGGCATCTCCTCCAGGTGCCATTTAACCCCTGATTAGAACCATATCATTTCAGCTAACCTCATTATACACACACCCACTTCATAGAGTACCACAGTATGAGTCATAATACCCATAAAACCTAGCGGTCAAACAGGGAAATGGTCCCAATAGTTTTTGTACCTCTCATTTTTCCCATTAGAAATCCTTAAAATAAGGGCTGTGTTTCGTGTAGGTTTACCCTGACGTGACATTTTGATAACTGTGTAAATCTCTCTTGGACAAGGTGATATTTATCAATATATTTGCCTGTATTTACCCCCAAAAATGAAATTCTAATGTGGCTATCATACAGAACTACAAAAGCCATTATGCTCTGGATGAGACTGCCGAATCGAGGCAAAGGTAAGAAACTCTG
The DNA here is from genome assembly GCF_965601325.2 of Salmo salar. Classification (NCBI taxonomy): domain Eukaryota; kingdom Metazoa; phylum Chordata; class Actinopteri; order Salmoniformes; family Salmonidae; genus Salmo; species Salmo salar. Next base: position 44,782,358 of record NC_138297.1, read on the forward strand.
GATTAACTAATGAATTGAGTAACTAATAAATTGGCTACATTTATTTAAATGGACCATTCTGGGAACTGTCTTGGGCAAGTTTTAAATTGACACAATACCTGTTAGCAAAGGTGTCAGCTGAAGATGACGTGCAGGAGCAGGCAGGAATTTCTAGCATTTTCAAATCAGAGTAAATAGAGCTGAATAGATTGATAAGTCACCTTGTCCGATAGAGATTTACACAGTTATCAAAATGTCACACCAGGGTAAGCCTACACACAACACAGCCCTTATTTTAAGTGTTTCTAAAATCCCCTATGGGAAAAATGAATGGTGGGTAAACGATTGGAACCATTTCCCTGTTTGACTGCTAGGTTTTATGGGTATTATGACACCACTGTGGGGCTCTATTACCCTCGACAGTAACAGAACTGTAGGCCTATAGGTCAACCCATGTAGCACCAATGTCAGTCATCTCTCATCCACCTTCCCCTTAATTGGCATCCCATTTGTGGTGGAAGGATCTAATGTGTATTGTTCAGTTGTTGTACACAGCATATAGCACTGCAGAAAAACAGACACCGTCTTGAAAGCTTGGCAGCCATTTAGAAATGTGATGATGGGTAGCTTGTTTCACCTTTGGGTGTCATTGGATGGCACAGCTCAGCACCAAACCCAATGACCCTGCCACACACACGACCAACTGTACATCTGTATGGACAGTAAAGCGAATGTGCGCACACACACACACACAGATTGTTGGAGAGAAATCCTAGAGATAACAATCCTTCACTTATCCGTTGGCTTGGCCCTAAGGCAGCATAGACAAAGAATTCTCAAAGCTATATTTCAGTTCCTGAAACAAAAGATTTTTCACATTCAAAGCCATAAAAATTATTCCTGAAAAACGTCCCAAAATAGAACTATGAAATGGCAAGCGTCTGTATTTTGTACTGCCTATCGATAAACAAACTCCTTTTTAACGCAGAGCCAGAAAAATGTCAATTGATTCTGGTAGCTACAGAGACCAGCTTCAGCTTCACCTCAACAATCCCTTTCATTTCTCTCATTCCGTTTGTTTTTCTCTATTCAATCCATCTGATTGCATGAGAGTATTTGGGAGGATCTTTTCACAAAAAGAAAACAGATTTAGAACATTACCATATTGAAAATCACTCATAGAAACAGTCCAAACCAGTTGCCAACACAGATTGGAATTTTCAGAATCATCAAAAGCCTTGCAGGCAGCATATGCAGATCCCCTTGATCATTACAAAGCTGGCAGTGTAGTCCATTACCTATTTAATAAATCCCTCTCAGCCTCAGCATGTGCCCTAGCTCTGGGCTCGGCCCTGGTGTCAGGCTGCTGGAGGGTAGTGAGCGGGCCAAGACTGGGGCTGATACACTGAGTTGGATTAGTACATTCACTGGGAGGACTATAGCCAAAACTATAAACCCACCATCTGAAATCTATAGGCCCTGTTCTGGGAGGCCTGCATGGGGCCTGGGCACAGAGTAAACAGCAAAGCCAAGCTCTCCAACTTTGGAGGCATCAGCCCAGCTATTACAGAGGTAGCAGAGAAAGAGGGGAGGTTTTTAAAGGGAGCCCAAGTCGCATCATTTCACGTAGATCAACCCAACGGTTCACGAGAAAACATGTGTTACTTTGACCATATGGTGATACAAATGGTACTTACAGTGGCAAGAAAAACTATGTGAACCCTTTGGAATTACTTGGATTTCTGCATAAATTGGTCATAAACTTTGATCTGATCTTCATCTAAGTCACAACAATAGACAAACACAGTCTGCTTAAACTAATAACACAAACAATTATATGTTTTCATGTCTTTATTGAACACACCGCGTAAACATTCACAGTGCAGGGTGGGAAAAGTATGTGAACCCTTGGATTTAATAACTGGTTGACTCTACTTTGGTCACAATAGCCTAAACCAAACTTTTTCTGTAGTTCCGTTCCAGACCTGCACAACAGTGAGGAGGAATTTTGGACCATTCCTCTTTACAAAACTGTTTCAGTTCAGAAATATTCTTTGTATGTCTGGTGGAAACCGCTCTCGAGGTCAAGACACAGCATCTCAAATCGGGTTGAGGTCAGGACTCTGACTGGGCCACTCCAGAAGGCGTATTATCTTCTATTGAAGCCATTCTGTTGTTGATTTCCTTCTGTGTTTTGGGTCGTTGTCCTGTTGCATCACCCAACTTCTGTTGAGCTTCAATTGTCGGACAGATAATCAAAACATTTTACAGGAGAATGTAAGGCTAACATGGGAATTCATTTTTCCGTCGATGATAGCAAGCTGTCCAGGCCCTGAGGCAGCAAAGTAGATGGGATGAGGTTTTGATGTTGGTGTGCTGTGCCTTTTTTTTCTCCACACATAGTGTTGTGTGTTCCTTCCAAATAACTCAACTTTAGTTTAATCTGTCCACAGAATATTTTTCCAGTAGCGCTGTGGAACATCCAGGTGCACTTCTGCAAACTTCAGACGTGCAGCAATGTTTTTTTGGGACAGCAGTGGCTTCTTCCGTGGTGTCCTCCCATAAACACCATTCTTGTTTAGTGTTTTACGTATCGTAGACTTCTCAACAGAGATGTTAGCATGTTCCAGAGATTTCTGTAAGTCTTTAGTTGACACTAAGATTCTTCTTAACCTCATTGAGCATTCTGCGCTGTGTTCTCACAGTCAACTTTGCAGGACGGCCACTCCTAGGGAGAGTAGCAACAGTGCTGAACTTTCTCCATTTATAGACAATTTTTCTTACCACGGACTGATGAGAACACCAAGGCTTTTGGAGATTATTTTATAACCCTTTCCAGCTTTTTGTAAGTCAACAATTCTTAATCTTAGGTCTTCTGAGATCTCTTTTGTTCGAGGCATGGTTCACATCAGGCAATGCTTCATGTGAATAGCAAACTCACATTTAGTGAGTGTTTTTTATATTGCAGGGCAGCTCTAACCAACATCTCCAATCTCGTCTCATTGATTGGACTTCAGGTTAGCTGAGTCCTGACTCCAATTAGCTTTTGGAGAAGCCTAAGGGTTCACATACTTTTTCCAAACTACACTGTGAATGTTCAAATTATGAATTCAATATAGACAAGAAAAATACAACAATTTGTGTGTTATTAGTTTAAGCACACTGTGTTTGTCTATTGTTGTGACTTAGAGGAAGATCAGATGACATTTTTTGACCAATTTATGCAGAAATCCAGGTAATTCCAAAGGGTTCACATACTTTTTCTTGCAACTGTAGCTTGGACCCTGATCATTGCTGCTTGAAATTATAATAAGTCCCAGAGAGATGCAATTATTATTTATTTTTTTACAAGGGAGCCCTGAATGAGCGAGAAGCATACAATGGATGATACAGGACACTGCTGGTATAAAATCAAAGCATGCTGGTATATACACACCTCCGTTTTCTTCCTACATATCAAACTTTTACAGTCACAAAGGGGACCAGGATGATGTTGCAGCTGAGAGTTCGCTTACAAACTGCACACACACACACACACAGTCAAAGGTTTGGACACCTACTCATTCAAGGGTTTTTCTATATTTTTACCATTTTCTACATTGTAGAATAATAGTGAAGACATCAAAACTATGAAATAACACATATGGAATCATGTAGTAACCAAAAAAGGGGGGGGGGGGAAAAGTGTTAAACAAATCAAAATATATTTTAGATTCTTCAAAGTAGGCACCATTTGCATCGACAGATTTGCACCCTCTTGGCATACATACTTTTGGTAATGTTGTGTATAAACCCCACCCCAGTAAAGAAGAGATGACAGCATGAACACTCAACACTGAGGTTATGCACTGTACACAGAGCCAGGTGGGAATTTGAGGGAATTATTGGAAGTAGAACAATTTGGGAGCGCGAGAGAGGAGACCCAGAGATCCACGGGGAAACTGGACCCGGTTGTATCTGGTCAAGAGGACTTTGTTAGTATCAGCTGTTATTTGGCACTGGGCCGCCTATACTAACCCCTCTCTGACCAGCAGGACATAATGTACTGGAATCACACACAATCGCACACACACACACACAAACAAGAGACAAGGTCAGGGAACACAAGGGATGGAATAAAAAGACAAACAAACACTGTGTGGATGGAACTGGAGGAGAATGCAGCTGCAAGCTTACGCTTTGTTTATGGTAGTCAACTAGATTAAATGACTGATCCAAACAATGGCATTGAGATTCACTGAGAGGAGAGTCATGCCCTTCCTATCCCGAGATTCTGTCTTTTGTTTGGCCTAACACACACAGGCACGCAGGTAGGCAGGCAGTCAAACACACAGCTCTGTGTTTTGTGTATGCCCCTGGATAACCTGGACAACCCATGAGCATACGCCTGATGACCACTTCCCTCACTTCACCACAGGAGAGACGGCCACACACACACACACACCGCCTGCTGTGTGTTGCCATACAAGGACTGTGGGATTCTCCTGCTCCTTTCACATAGGATTCATGGTATGTTGCCTGTCAAAAACAATTGGGCAATGTTTATATGATCCTCTTTCAAATAGCCCCATTTCTACATCTTTCTTGTCGGCGTTTGCCTTTTATATAGCCATCGCTATACCCGGCAAGGAGCAAGAGACATTCAACTTTGACCCGGTTGATGCGCCAGTTGTCATGGTAACCCGTCGAGACAGTAACATGTCCTAAATTCCTCTGTTTAAATTCAGACCCGCTTTCATTCGTCACATTCGCAACAGTAAGTTAGCAGCTCATCATACTTGTAAATAATTACCTTGTAATGTGTTCATTTTCCTGGTATGGTGAATAAAAAAAAAAGGTTGGCTAGAGTTAAACATAAAAAACGTTGTCAGATATGTTCTGGTAATTATATGAGCTGGATAGCAATGAACCAAAACATTGCCTAGGATGTTTCATTTAGTTGCCCGGCTTGTTAGATTGACCTACCCTAAATACATTTTTAAACAGTTTATTTTTTTGGTGAGCATCTAACGTTGCTATTTGAACCAGTCATTTATGTGTTAATACTTTTTTTGTAACGACAAGGACAAGTTTGATGTCGGACAACAACAGAATGTTCATGACTTAAAGCGTGGTAAAGCATACACCATCACAAAGAAATGCATTATTTTATTTTTTTCTCCAAGAACAACACATTCTGTGACGTGCTCAGTTTTTTGCCGGCATGAAGCTTTCATTAGGACCAATGAAATTGCCGAACGGGTTAAGGTCAAACAACTTTTTTTTTTTTTTACTGTTTAGATTAAATCGAGCGCTCTCAAACCTCCCATCATTCTGATTACGGTAGTCATTTTGTCACCCTCATCATGGCAAAGACACGGAGAAATGCATATGATGCAGCTTTCAAGTTGAAGGCGATTGATCTGGCTGTTGGAAAAGGAAATAGAGCTGCTGCACGGGAGCTTGGTCTTAATGAGTCGATGTTAAGACGTTGGAAACAGCAGCGTGAGGAATTGACTCAGTGCAAAAAGACAACTAAAGCTTACTGCTATTTTTACATTTTTTGTTACAAGCAGTGTTTCGTTAAAACCTATTTATTTTTGTTACAAGCCGTGTTTCGTTAAAGCCTGTGTAAAGTTAATTTGTTTCAATGTACCAGTAGGCACATGCGGCTTATAGACATGTGCGGCTTATTTATGTTCAAAATAAATAAAAAATTTAATTCAGTGGGTGCGGCTTATATTCAGGTGCGCTCAATAGTCCGGAAATTACGGTAATACAATTTATTTTCAAAAGAACAGAATATTTTGAGTTGATGTTACTAGTCTGTGCAGCCTACGCCATGTGTCAGTTGTTATTTTGTTCATTAAAACAGACCAGACACAGCTGGATGAACTTCTCTCCTTTCAAACTCCCCGCCAGTTATTTTGGCTGAAGACAGAAACTCCACATCTCTAGGAGGCTAAATTAGAAACAGTAACGGCGCTTTCTCTCTCTTCCTCTCCAAATTAATATATGTTATTAGCAGACATTACGGGGCATGGCATAGGATGTCTACCCTTATTCACACCAGTAATTCCACCATCTGGACATTGTGTTCCTCCATCACCTTCAACACAATCAGAGAGGGGTAGAGATGTGTGAATATACGAACACAAATGGCCATTGTGAAGGCCCTCAGGAGGTGATTTAATGCATCACACCTACGATTTCATGCATTACTATGACACCTTTCAGACAGCTGAGCAGCCAATTACTTTTCAATTGAGGCTATCTGACCAGAGTCATTAAGGTTACAGAATAGCTGAGAGTATGAACAATTGAACCTAAAATTACAGTTTGTGCACTTTCCTGGATTTTTCTCCTTAGGTTACAGTAGGCTAGATTGTTTTTTTTCCTGACCAGAATTACTAAGAGCCAACCGAATACATAGACGTGTTCCCCCTCCCCAAAATAAAGTAATTCAAAGTTGGGGGTGATTGAGGGAGAAACTCATAGTAAAGGGTGGAGGATATTGGGTTGTGAATCATCACGTACAGTAATCCAAAGCAGATGCTTCTCTTCGTAATACCTCAAATATGAGTGAGGCTTAGCTGCAGTGTGTGTGTGTGTGTGTAGCCATTGAGCTCTATCACCCTGTTGAAACAGTGGTGTTAATTACAGTTGATCCCTGGGTCTCACAGGAAGAGGGAGGGGTGATTGAGCATCCAATCTCAGATGAGAAAAGTCCAAGCCACTACACCGCTGAACACCATGGCTTGCCTGGCATTCTGGATCCTTCTGGGAGACTTTAAATTTCCACTTTCCACAGACAAATCTGATGCTTGGATAATGCAGTTACACAAGCGCACACAGACGCAATGACAGACACACCACACTCTCCGTATTAAAGCTTATTCCCACACAGTATCAGTAGACAGAGCCAATCCAGTTTGAAGGTAAACAGTTGATTATAGCGTGACTTGGACTGCAGTAAACAGTCTCTGTGTGAAGCACCAACAGTCTTGTCTGCTGTGGATCTGTGTCCAGTGCTGTCTGATTTCACAGTGACTGTTTATACTGACCTTAGGGGACTAATGGATATCATATCATGCTTTAAAAGCTTGGTTGGCGACATGAAGAAAAACTGAACAGATATGAATTGGTGACCACAAAAGAGAGAGAGAGGGAGGCAGAAGAGCTGCAGTTACCATGACAGCGTTCACACATGGATAGGAAGTAGATTAGTCTGTTTCCTGCGGCCTGTGGGCCTGACTTCCCGTGGATCAGAGGGAGGGCCTCTTATCTATGGAGGGGTAGTAAATCACTGGCTAACCACAGACCACAAAACCATTTCAGTGACAACAAAACACAGACTCAGCATTTCAGTAGCCTGACGACTCACACTAAAGGATTCTGCTGCTGCTCTGTCGTCCGCCACATACTTTAGTCTGAGACTGCCATCATTCAAGTCGTTTGTGGTGACGAGGGGCGTTGTACAAAACAAAGTCACCAGCGATTGGATTGTTTCTAATCAAGGGATCAAAACCATTAACACATTTTCAAACCGCCGCTTTACCCACCTGAGTCCAGGCTCTAGACCAACCCATTGGTTTCTGGACCAATCAGCTGGCCCGGGAAGTCGGGAAGGTACTCAGATCCAGACTTATTGCAGAGAAGAAACTAACGTCTGTGGGCGTGGCGTAGTGTTTAGCCGGAGCAAGGAGTCTGGGTAGCCAGGCAAGTATGTCAGACCACAACACAAAACAGAGGGGATAACTGACCACAGGCCATGTAATATCAGCCACAACACAGAGAGACCTGACTGCCCAATACAGAGATCTAGGCCTACTCATACAATCAACTAGACCTTCAGAGCAATACCAACATAGGCTGTCACTCAAATATGGACCTCGAAGCCAGTACCAAGGCATTTTCCCCCTCTAATCAGGGACAGATTTTGACCTGGGACAGCAGTTGGGTGCGATTCGTTATCAGGTAGAAAACAAAACCAGCAGTAGTCCGGCCCTCGTAGGGTAGGATTTGAATACCCCTTCAACCAACTGGCTCTTCAGACACAGTAAGTCTGTTGAGTGGGTCAACATCTGTCTCCTAGAACCAGTCTAACCCAAAGAGGCTGTCAGAGTTGATCTACTGAAAAGAACCAGAGGATATAATGTCCATGAAAACAAGAGTGAATATAACTCTCCATTTGCCTGTCCCTCCCATGAGATAATACGCTTCCACTTCTGCTGCTTGTCATCTCAAAAGATGACCGGTTTTCTAGGCATATCTATAACCTATATTATCACGCATTACACTATTATAATGATTAGGGATGCACAATATAAAAAATATAATTAAAAAAATAAAAAATAGAATAAAATAAATAAAAATAAAAAAAATCGGTGAACATATCGGAATCGGACGATATTTGCTAAAAATGCCCACATCAGTATCGGCCCGATGTCTACTTTAACGCAGATGTGCAAAACAGATGTCAAAGCTGACGTGCATACCTTTCACGTAGGTGCATGACGTAATGACGCCACGTAAAATGTTGCGCTACATGTGCAACACAGTATTCCTAACCTAGCCCACAATGTCTGCTGTGTGGATCGAGCAGTCAACATGTCGAGCAGTCAAGAGTAAGAACATTTCAGCTAGACAACTCAAAGGCGAAATCCATTAAAAACGCCAAGATAATGGAATTCATTGCCCTTGACAATCAACCGTTCTCTGTCGTGGGTGATGATGGCTTTAGCACGGGTACACACTACCAAGTGCATTATTTTTCAGATGTTGCCCTACCGGAGTTGGACAGTAATAGTGCCACTGCTATTAGCTTTACTCCATACAATGGAACGCCGTTTGGGTCTTGCGTGTCAAAAAAGATACACGTCAAATAACACAATTTGACAATAAGACGCGTTAAAAGCTTTTAATTTGACACATCAAATAACACAGTTCTATTATAGAATGTTGTGTGTTCTGAATTTGCACATTCAAGCCAAGCGCCACCACTACTATCAGTAGCACTGTCAAAGCTGTACAAAAAAGTCTGCAAACAAGCAAACACCGGGCACGAACAATGTGTTTACAATACTGCGTAGGTAATTAAGCATTATTTGTTTGACCGCAACTTCTGGGGTAGCTAGCTTTAGCTTGGTACCTAGCAAGCACCAATTCAACCAGCCTGAAAACAATGAACAGTAGAAACTGCAGTCATTTTCATTTTTCTTAGCAATGATTTAGGAATCCTTGTGACAGAGTATTAGCTAGGTAGCCACTTGTTGTTCGCCTATTGAAATTGAACTTCAGTTCATGAAAATAAATAACTAGCCAGCTACTTAAACATGTTGCCCAAAGACAACGTTATAAGCAACCAGCCAGCTTAATCTTGCTAGTGAGGCTCGACCGCACCGGGTTATGTGTTGTGAAGCTAGCCACAATAATGATTAGGCACAATAGTGGAAATTGTGGTTTGCCTTCAAAATAAAAAGTACCTCTTTGAAAGTGATGCAGAAGGTTACAATTGGTGGAATCATGCCATATTTAGAGTAGATAATGTTAAACAAGTGTGGAATGTGAAGCAACGAAATGGGGTATCAGTGTACTCGATGCCACCCAGAGAACACAACTGTGAAGAGTTCACGCAAATATTAGCATTGTAGCTCTTATTGCGGAACAGTGACTGTGAAATCACCTCCCCAGTCAGCCTATTGTGTGTATTGACATTTATATTGCACTGTACAGCTTTACCTAAGGATTGGGGATCAATGAAATATCAGTCTATATATATTTTCCCAATGTCCTCCTCAGAGTTAGACTCCAAAATATCCATGCAGTATTGTTTTTCCTCGGGAATAGTGTTCAATACACATAGGTTGACAATAAATGTGGCTCAATTCACAGTTGTTTCAGAGTCCCGCAATAAGAGCTACGACTCTAAAGTTCTCTGGGTGTCACTGAGTAGACTGATAACCCATGTCATTGACCCAGAACCCATAGTTAAGGCTGTACAGTGAAATAAGTATGCCCCAATGCAATTCTGAAGTATAATACAACCAGTGTCATTCTAAAAGATTTATCAAATTAACAAATTACTGTCTTTTGATGATTTTTATAGCATTCCAACCTCGTTTAGCATGATCTATTCAATTATGGCATAATTCTACTATTTGTATTCATTTGCATCACTGTCAATTACATACGTTTATTTTGAAGGCAAACTGCAAAGTCCACCATTGTGGATCATCTTTATTGTGGCTAGCTTCACATGAACTCAGCAAAAAAAGAAACGTCCTCTCCACTGTCAACTGCATTTATTTTCAGCAAACGTAATATGTGTAAATATTTCTATGAACATAACAAGATTCAACAACTGAGACATAAACTGAACAAGTTCCACAGACATGTGACTAAAAGTAATGAAATAATATGTCCCTGAACAAAGGGGGGGGGGGGGGGGGGGGGGGCAAAATCAAAAGTAACAGTCAGTATCTGGCGTGGCCACCAGCGGCATGAAGTGAATCTCCTCCTCATGGACTGCACCAGATTTGCCCGTTCTTGCTGTGAGATGTTACCCCACTCTTCCACCAAGGCACCTGCAATTTCCAAGACATTTCTGGGAGGAATGGCCCTAGCCCTCACCCTCCATTCCAATAGGTCCAAGACGTGCTCAATTGGATTGAGATCCGGGCTCTTCACTGGCCATGGCAGAACACTGGCATTCCTGTCTTGCAGGAAATCACGGACAGAACGAGCAGTATGGCTGGTGGCATTGTCATGCTGGAGAGTCATGTCAGGATGAGCCTGCAGGAAGGGTACCACATGAGGGAGGAGGATGTAACGCACAGAATTGAGATTACCTGCAATGACAACAAGCTCAGTCCGATGATGCTGTGACACACCGGCCCAGACCATGACGGACCCTCCACCTCCAAATCAATCCCGCTCCAGAGTACAGACCACGGTGTAACGCTCATTCCTTCGATGATAAACGCGAATCCGACCATCACCCCTGGTGAGACAAAACCGCGACTCGTCAGTGAAGAGCACTTTTTGCCAGTCCTGTTTTGTTCAGGGACGGTGGGTTTGTGCCCATAGGCGACGTTGTTGCTGGTGATGTCTGGTGAGGACCTGCCTTACAACAGGCCTACACGCCCTCAGTCCAGCCTCTCTCAGCCTATTGCGGACAGTCTGAGCACTGATGGAAGGATTGTGCATTCCTGGTGTAACTCGGGCAGTTGTTGTTGCCATCATGTACCTGTCCCGCAGGGGTGATGTTCAGATGTACCGATCCTGTGCTGGTGTTGTTACACATGGTCTGCCACTGCGAGGACGATCGGCTGTCCGTCCTGTCTCCCTGTAACGCTGTCTTAGGCGTCTCACAATACGGACTTTGCAATTTATTGCCCTGGCCACATCTGCAGTCCTCATGCCTCCTTGCAGCATGCGCAAGGCACGTTCACGCAGATGAGCAGGGACCCTGGGCATCTTTCTTTTGGTGTTTCTCAGAGTCAGTAGAAAGAGGCTTCTTTAATATTCTAAGTTTTCATAACTGTGACCTTAATTGCCTATCGTCTGTAAGCTGTTAATGTCTTAACAACCGTTCCACAGGTGCATGTTCATTAATTGTTTATGGTTCATTGAACAAACATGGGAAACAGTGTTTAAACCCTTTACAATGAAGATCTGTGAAATTATTTGGATTTTTACGAATTATCTTTGAAAGATAGGGTCCTGAAAAAGTGACGTTTAGATGGGTCCGACCATCATTAATCAAATAACTGTCTTATAATTGAGGGTTATTTTAGATGACCCCTAGCTATATAGTTAGCTAGCTAACTATATAGCTACTGAAACAGATATCGTTTTGCTATGTTTTTGGAGAAAAACAGTGTTGCATCCATGAGCTCCCTAGCTTTTTTTTTTAATGACCAGCACTGTTGGTGCGCGAGACAACTTTACCAGCATCATAGCATACATATCGATGAATCGCTGTGACATATGAAATACGAGTGAGTGTAGTCAATGTGTAATAACTACATAAAATATTTATGAACGCTTAAATTATGTGATGTGCAGTCATATTCAGGTCCTGATTGGTCAACAAGCTTATTTAGTGTTATTTGACACGCGTGTATCTTTTTTGACACGCAAAGACCCAAACGGCGTTCCATAGTATGAGAAATCCTGGTTGAGAATGAAACTGAACAACGAAACAGCAAGTAAGTGAAAGAAATAGGTTTTGATTATGTTTTACTGGTAATGGGGACATACGTAAATGCCAACAAAATAACTTTTTGGTTAGTGTGTGTGTGTAACCTTTATTTAACTAGTTAAGAACAAATTCTTATTCACAATGACGGCCTACCCTAGCCGGACGACACTGGGCCAATTGTGCGCCGCCCTATGGGACTCCCAATCACGGACGGATATGATACAGCCTGGATTCGAACCAGGGGCTGTAGTGACGCCTCTTGCACTGAGATGCAGTGCCTTAGACTGCTGCATCCATGTGTGTGTGTGTGTGTGTTAACTATTTAACTGTACTAGAATGCTTAAAAAGGCCACAAACATTTTTTATTTTTTATTTGGCAAGGAAAATATCGGTATCGGCCAAAAATGTCATATCGGTGCATCACTAATAATGATATGATATCATAATAACAGGCCATCATATAATGGCACCATTATTATGACCCAATACCATATTATTGGCCTGATCCCACAGGCCTTATTTCTTTGTGTAAGAGTGGGAGTGTTTGTCCTGAGTGGGAGAAAAGCTGCCCTACAGCCACATACAGGTTCCCACGAGACAAAAGGTCTGGTCTCCACCTTTCCTCCAGACTCCTACTTTGAGGCCCCTCCTAATCTAATAGAGCCACAACCGGGAATTTGGATTCGTTCCGTTTTTCAGTTACCACTTACACCAGAGACTATCTGTATTGACAAGGACTAGAGTTGGATGATAAATTGGGCTAATGATCCGATCCCCATGTTGCTTTTGCTGCAGTGAGGCCATTATCAAGTGTTTTGAGCTGTGTTCCATCCTCCCAATGCTGCAGACTGAGCGGAGAGGTAAAATAACGGTCTGCTCCTCTCTGCAGTAACACCAGACAAATCAACGCAGCGCTCTACCTGCTGTGTACCACAGAAATAAATTAGATGAAACAACTAAGCCTACATCAGAAAAACAGTCAAATAGCAGACTTCATCCTGAGATAACACGATGAAACAAACAGCATCAAAACACTCCAACAGCAAAGTGTTCACCTTCAGTTCACCTCCTTGTCTTGTAGTCATAGGACCTTTAAACAGATCAAACCTCAGAGACTCATGCCCCTCTACTGAAACACATGATTAAGACAGCAGCGTCGTGTGATCATGGAGGATCAATGAACGCAGCTGAACGAACAGGTCGGTAAGGTCTGGTTCTCCACAACAACTAAGGATTCAAACATTATCTGCTATTTGTTCAGGAGCAGATTACCTTTTTTTGGTGTAGATGAGAGATCAAGGTACCCAAATGCTTTCTTATCATTGCTCCTTAGAAACTAAAGTGTCTGTCGTCGCAGAGAGAGGGAGAATGATTGAGTGGATCAACACGTATTAGGGGATATCATTCCCTTCTTAAAGAACACACAGCCATATTCTGTAAAACAGTGTATTAGAATCCAGCTAAACATTTTACATTTCCAATAAGTCGCCGGGACAGGCTCGCATGCTTTCCAAATGTTATGCTTTTAATAACACTATTAGCACTCGCAACAGCATTGCGTATTTGTTTCCACATGGTCAGAGAAGTTGTCCAGATCCTAGCCTGGCGCTACAATAGGTTATCCTAAACCGGAGTCCCTGAGGCCAATTTCTCCTCTGAGTAGGGAGTGTAAACATGTATCTGGCAACTGGCTCACATCGCTCCCTGTCTGATCACTGGTAAGTAAACAAGACCTTGGCAGCATTTACACAGGCAGCCCAATTCTGATCTTTTTTTCACTAATTGGTATTTTGACCAATCAGATCAGCTCTGGAAAAAAATCTGATGTGAAAAGATTGATGTGATTGGTCAAAAGACCAATTAGTGGAAAGAAAAGCTGAATTGGGCTGCCTGTGTCAACACAGCCTCAGTGTCCTAACGGACACCAGTACTCAGGACATTACAAGTGCAGTGGGGACAATGCAGAGGGGACACGTCAATGAAATTGGACATGATAATTGGAAGGTAGCTAGGTGAACAGACTAAAGTATTGAGCAAAGTATGCAAACACGCCCACGCAGGTAGGCGAGCACGCACACACCAATAAGCCTACTATTGACAGACACAGCAGGGAAGGCCATTCTACAGAGCATTGCAGAGGAAAGAACAGAGCAGTGAGGAAAGGCTTTAACTTAATAAAGTTACTGCCTGTGGAGAGACAGTCAGGGCCTCGAGCTCTCACCCTCCTACTCTCTCTTGCAAACTTCCTCCCTCTCGCTCTCTCCCTTTCTAACCAGCTGTACACATAAGTGCAGTGGCAGACCAGGGGAGCCCCTCACGTCTTCAACAGCCTTGGTACGTGCACACTTCACACACACACACTACTGATTACCATAGTCTGATTAATCACGACTGCGACCAATGCTCTCTCCCTCTATTGGGCCATCCAAAACAAGGCGTATCCTCATCCATTAATCTAGCAATTGCTGTAGAATTAACTAGCAGTACATTCACCACTCTGAGTTGCACCCAGACAACTGACCCTGAATCCAACACTTAATGATTTGCCAGTCAGTCCCAGTCAGACGAGCGTTGACCTGAGAGTGATTGGATTAAATGTTGTCCATTACATTCTCCTCTTTAGCGCCAGGAATTAATCAAGTGGGCCTGCCTACGTTTCTGCATCGGGCCTGGTGGCAGAGCACACCCCTCCCTCTGCTGTAAGATGTGTCCATGTCCTGCTACAAGTAAATGTGTGTGTGTATTAGTATATTGGAATTGTGTATTCATGGTATGTGTATAATAAAGTGTAATGAGATTTCCATTAAGTATAAAAAAATGCATTGGATTGAACACACTCAGGCTTTGCAATGAGCACTGGCTAGGAGTGGGAGGTTAATGGTAAATCAAGTCAGTGATATCTCAGATACTGACAGATCACTCACTCATAGATATGGCCAGTCGTAACAACTCAAGATTTCAGGTTGAAAAGATGCATACTCCATCATAGTACCACCACAGACTATGGTATGCAGTGCAGTGGTACCCAGGGCTGAAAAGGACTCAATAAGGACTTTTGCAGCTAGAGTTGCACATTTTGGGGAATATTCTGAGGTGGAAACTTTCCGTGGGAATTAACGGGAATATATGGGAATTAATGGGAATATGCAAATTAATATTAATACCATTTAAATGTAGATGTTTTTTTGCATTGGATATATTTACCAGATCAGATGGAGACAGAAACATAAACCTTTTACCTTATAAAGTAGGTAATCCTTCCAATAGAAATAAAAAAATATATATTTAGTTACAAATTTAACTTTTAATTAAATGAGCTGACTCTTCACATGGGATGATTTCACTGAACAACAAAAGAAAATTAATACTGAATGATCCCCAATGACCCATTGCATCTTCCAAAAACATTTAACATACATCTGTAAAATGATAGTCTAGAAACTAAAGCTTTGGTTGTCTTCCAGTCAGGCTTCAATGTCTTCTCCCTGGACCTCCTCAGTGTCCACCGCTTGAACATCAGACTCTGAGGCCTCATCTTCACTGTCACTTTCCAACCTTGTTGAGGATGGCTCGCTGTCAGGCTCGAAAAGCCTCAAATATACCCGGATGGCCACCAATTTTTCAACCCTTGTATTGGTCAGCCTGTTGCGTGCTTTGGTGTGTGTGTTCCCAAACAAGGACCAGTTGCACTGAGGCGGCTGATGTTGGTGGGATTTGGAGGATGATGGAGGCAACAGGGGAAAGAGCCTCAGATCCACAGTCCCTTTCACCAGGTGGCTGATGAGATATTTTGGCACGACTGCCATATTGCATCTCCGTCCCAAAGCCCTTGCTTGGAAGTGTATTTCGCCAGAGTGCCAAGAACCTTGCCCTCATCCAGGCCAAGGTGGCGAGACATGATAGTGATGACACCATAGGCCTTGTTGATCTCTGCACCAGACAGGATCCTCTTGCCTGCAAACTTGGGGTCCAACATGTATGCTGCGGCGTGTATGGGCTTC
This sequence comes from Salmo salar, assembly GCF_965601325.2. NCBI lineage: Eukaryota > Metazoa > Chordata > Actinopteri > Salmoniformes > Salmonidae > Salmo > Salmo salar. The sequence goes on from NC_138297.1 coordinate 44,798,522, forward strand.
AGGTAGAAGTCTTCAAGCTTCTTGATGTATTTCAGAACTGCAGTTTCCTCTGCTTGGAGCAACAGTGAAGTGGGCAGAGCAGTAGGGATTTCCTATCTTACATCTGCAAGTAGAGTCTGAGCATTAGACAGGATGGCATTGTCTCCCTCAATCCGTGCAATGGCTACTGCTATAGGTTTCAGGAGTTTCAGGCTGCTTACCACACTCTCCTAAAATACATCATCCAGGAGGATCCTCTTGATGGGGCTGTCCATATCGGCAGGCTGTGATATGGCCATTTCTTGGAGACTCCTTCCCCTCCAGGAGACTGTCAAACATGACGACAACACCACCCCAACAGGTGTTGCTGGGCAGCTTCAATGTGGTGCTCTTATTCTTCTCACTTTGCTTGGTGAGGTAGATTGCTGCTATAACTTGATGACCCTTCACATACCTAACCATTTCCTTGGCTCTCTTGTAGAGTGTATCCATTATTTTCAGTGCCATGATGTCCTCGAGGAGCAGATTCAATGCATGAGCAGCACAGTCAATGGGTGTGATGTGAGGGTAGGACTCCTCCACTTTAGACCAAGCAGCCTTCATGTTCACAGCATTGTCTATCACCAGTGCAAATACCTTCTGTGGTCAAGGTTGAGATGATGTAGTTAATTATTCCTTGCCCACGAACATTCGACCACCCATCAGAGACGATTGCAATACAGTGTGCTTTCTCTATGATTTGCTTGACCTTCACTTGAACTCTGCATGCAGCAAATGAGTAGATCAAGCATGTCTGGTTGGAGGGGTGTATACTGGGCGAAGAACATTCAGAAATCTCTTCCAATACACATTGCCTGTGAGCATCAGAGGTGAACCAGTTGCATACACAGCTCGAGCAAGACATTAATCAGCATCTCTGACTACGTTCCTCCATTGAGTCAAAAAAACTTCTGATTCCAGGAGGACCATGAGCTGTTGCTATTGATAAGGTGTCTGATTCATCATTTTCACCTCGAATAGAAGTAGAGGGACTTTTGTCAGAGGTTGCTTGTTGTGAGCGCTGAGGGAACTTTATGCACTTGGCCAGAAAATTCTGCATCTTTGTTGCATTCTTCACATATGATTTGGCACAGTATTTACAAATGTACACAGCTTTTCTACATTGTCTCCACACATAAGAAAAAAATATTTCAATACAATTCCATGTACAGATAAATAGTTAAGCAGTTAGATTAAACAACTCCTTTGTAAGATAAATGATTTAAAATGAAACATGTATGAAAATGGGTGAATTAACACTCAGTTAGCACGCTTAAGCAAGCTACAACCCACATGGTAACAAAAACTACATATCAGAAATTGTTAACAAGTTAGAAATTATTTAAACACACTTTGCTGTAGGCTACTATTTACTAGTTAACCAAAAATCATGCATGCCATCTAAAATATATCCACCCCACCCAGCACTGTAATCAAAACTTACCAGAAAGCATGTAGTCCTTGGCTCAGACAGTGTAGTAGTGTGGGATCAATATCATCTCAGTAGTGTGAAAGATCTTGAGAATCAGCTGTACATGTGATGGAAGAGTGCGCTGTGCATGCAGAGGGTTGCAATTCCATTGAAATGGGGATAGTTTAACCAAAATATGCCACAAGACCTAGAATTGCCTTATTTGTATCCCACAAAAAAAAGGTTCACTGTTATTAGCTAACTTTTTTTGATGAATTTAAGCAAAATTTCCCAAATTTCCGGGCTTAACTTCCCATGGACAAATTCCGGAACAATTCTGGAAATTTACCGGAAAGTTTCCGACCCTTTGCAACCCTAGTTGCAGCACAGCCAAACACAATGTCTGCATCCCAAAGGGCATCCTATTCCCTATATGGTGTACTAAATCTTGACCAGGGCTCATCAAAAGTAGTGCACTATATATAGGGAATAGGATGTCATTTGGGATGTACTGTACAGTGTGCTTCTAGATCTGCATTACTTGTTCTTTGGGGTTTTAGGCTGGGTATCTGTATAAGCACTTGGTGACAACTGCCAGTGTAAAAATGGCTTTACAATATAAGATTGATTGACTAAACAGCCTTTTCGCAGCTTATTGTAAGCAGACAATGAAACTTTTTTCGTTCATTAGAGGCTTGTGGCGTGGAACCAGAGGCGTGTTGTGTTTAGGGAGGAGTGGAAGAGCAATTGGACAGAGTTGCTGAAAAGCCATAAGAGTTTAGTGTCTCTAGTGAATCATACAACAGCTTTGACAAGGGCCTGTCATCACACGCTAGTGTCAAAACAATCAGCAATAGAAATGTTACAGGCCATTCTTACTCTCGTCTCCCGCTGTTGAGAGCGAGCTTGAGCAAGAGTGAGCGAACGAGACAGGAAGCTTTTCATCTGTGTAGCAGCTCCACCCAGCCAGCAACCCACTTATAGATCTGTCCCTACTTCAACCACAGCTCACATGATCCCAGAGGTGGAAATGTGTGTGGACACAAAATGTACACACACTGCTGACAGATGTCCAGGAAAAGTTGAGTGGCTCTTGTATCCTGGTGGAAACACCTGCACCTCCTGACAGCTGAAAGCCTATTCCCAGCTCTTATCCTATTCACAAAGCTCTCTCTCTCACACACACACACACACACACACACACACACACACACACACACACACACACACACACCTCTATGTCTCCCTCTGATCAGGTCTCTTTTTTGATACTCTTGTTCTCACTCTCTCGTTCTACATCTCTCGCTCCACTCAACTCCATCAGATCGCTCTATTTAGCCTGACTCACAGAAACCTTTCTCGCCATTATTCCTTTGCAGCACCATTCTCAAATTGAAACTCCAATCCTTAGGGTGCATCTAGATTCACAACACAGATTGTTTCATTTAACGCAGCCTATTGAGAATTCCACTATGGCGAGTGCTGCAGTAAAGCTGAGACCACTAGCTATGTCACTTCTCCTTAATGCTGCTTTGTGGCCTCGCCTGTAGGCTCCACACACACAGGCCTAAGCCCAAAACCTGATCTGAGTTAAAGAAGCGGGCCTAGAGCCTCCACCTCTCATCCTCCTCCAATGGGAGAGCAGTATTCACAAGTGGGCGTGGAGGAGAAGGGGAGCAGGCCATGTTTCGCTAACTGTTTATTTTGTGGTATTCCCTAAGTACTCCCCCAGCTGCCAAACTAAGCCAGGAGAGGACTGCAGCAAAAACACACACACACAGCCTTGTCTGTCTACCAAGGCGGTCTGACTAGCTCTCTTTGCCTACCCACCTACACTCCAAGTGTCAGTTACAGGTCATATCCTCCAACCATTTCCCAATTCACATTCATTCCTCCTTCCCCCTCCTCTCTCACTCCAAGAAACCAGCGTGGGAAGCAGGGGAGGGAGAGTGAAATGAATCCACACTGCATGTCTTACACATGGCTCCTCATCCAGCTTTCTTTGCCACTCCTGGGTTGCATCCCAAATGGCACTACTTTTGACCAAGGCCCATAGGGAATAGGGTGCCATTTGGACCGCATACCTGTGTGAGCTACATAAATCGTCCAGTGTGTGAGTAATATTCACATCCAAAACACCCTTATGAAGGCTATTGCAGCTAGCTGAAACGTTCCCTATTGTGGTTAGTGGTATATCAAATCACTTGGGAGCTGCATATGCTGTGTGTAGGCTTTCTTCCTTTATTCTAAGTGTATACATCTGCTTGTCCAGCAGGTCCCTCCCTCCTCGGGTCCCAAACGGCACCCCTTTCCCTATATAGTGCACTACTTTTGACCAGAGACCTATGGGCCCTGGTCACAAGTACTGTGCTACATAGGAAATAGGGGCCATTTGGGATGCAGGCAAACTGCGTGCGCCAGTGAAGAAAGTATTTGAAGGCTAAAGGGAGAGAGGGATAAGTGAATTAAAGATGCTGGGTGAAAACAACCCTGGCCGTTAATGAATGGGATCTGTAAAGTAAGTGTGTGTGTGTGTCCTTTAGAGAGCCCCTCCACAACTCCACACAGCCCAGGAATAATAAATGCACTGTATCATTCCTCATCTCTGGCAGCCTTCCACCTGCTGCTGAGGTAATACTGTAGAAGCCAGCGTGACACACTGAGGTCAGACACATTAGGGGGATCATTAAAGGTCTCAACCACATCAGCAATATCCCAGTGGGCAATATTAGCTAGTTGAAGCACCGTTATGCTGACGTCTTATATGTTATGTCATGGCCAGCCAGGTTGGATACTGAAAGAAATGGGAAGTATTTTTAATTACCAGAAAAAGTACATTTCTCTTAGTGGGAGGTAGAGGACCCTGAATGACTATGTTTTTGTTGGGACGAGTGGGGGAGACACTTCCATAGTCTTCAGTGGGTTTAGCTCTGTCACGCGTTCAGAGTCTGAGTCAAAGGGCTTAGAGTGCATACAGGGATACGCTACACTAGCTGCCTGTGAACTAGTGTACTTCAGGGAGTGTGCACTAGCCAGGGGGCATTGACTCTTGGGAGTGTTTACTGAAACAGAGAAGGAAACATCTAACAGTTCTCCTTGGATTGGTCTCCAGGTGCACTGGGACAAAGGGGAACAGAGAGGAGAATCCCTGTGTATTAACGGGAGTCACGAGGACACCGGCTGGGTCGTGACACACACACACACACACACACAGACACACACCCTCCAGCAGCCCACTGTCTGGGTCCCATGGGACCACTTCAACACCAGAGAGAAAGAGAGGGACATAAATCTGTGTCCAGTCTCTCTAAACCCTCTTCTTGGCTTAGCATTGGACTATCAAAGGGCATTAAGTTCCTTTTGAGATGTAGGAGAGCATAGGGGACGTGGAGGGCATAAGGCCCGCATAATGGCCCAATACATGGGCTGACCAGCAAGGAATTTGAGAAGAATTTTTAAAAAAAAATCATGAGCAGTGCAAACTGCAAAACAGCACACCATGCACTGCCAATGCAATGCTGTCCAAAACACAAACTGGACAAAATAGGCCTAATTGTTCTCAGTCCAAAATGCTGCTCTTTGTGTTTCGGAAAGATACCCCATCTAGAAGTGTGACAGTGATTCAGCCAATCCCATTCCTTCAGCCTACGGTCCAACTTGAGTCCATGCCATCAGCAGTGTGCCATAATAATAATCCAGTGGAAGGAGGAGAGAAATCACTGACAGTGACAAAATAAACACCCACTAATTCACAGCCCAGCGATACAGTATGTATGCCTTGAGATACAAAACACACTCCTGTTAGTGGACCTATTTATAACACACGCTATTAGCTCACTGTATGTTTCAGTTGCTACTCTCCAAATGGCCATAGGAGAGAACCAGAAGAGACAGCGGTGAAGGAAATCCAACTGAATAAATAGCACTGGAGGGCTTAAAACATGATATACATGTGTTTCTTCAAACACTGACTTATCAACCCAAATATGAATGTTCAACAAACTCAAGCCAATTTTTAATAACGCAGTGTCTCAGGTGCGAGTACACACACGTACTTAAACAGGATCTAGCAGCGTAGTGTGCAGAGGGAAGGAGGCCCCAACAAGTAAAGCCTGTTCAGCCAAGATTCACACTGGCTTGTCAAACTCCATCACAGACAGTAATGACTTGTTCTGAGGAAAAACTAGACCTCGAACTCTGTGTGTGTGTGTGTGTGTGTGTGTGTGTGTGTGTGTGTGTTCATAAGGAGGGAATGTGGAGGAGATATTTCCTGAATACTCCAGAAGGGCAGAGGGAGAGAATGGGAAAATCTCAACTGCCGTCTAACAAAGCTGCCTGCCAGCGACAGTATGAGAGGACAAATATCAAGTGTTTCCATAAAGCGCGGTGGCTTTGAAAATCGAACTCACTTGATGAAACAGCGGGCTCCTTCGAACGTATATCCCTCCTCCCATCCCGTTGGTAAATCTATGCGGGAAAGAGAGGGGGAAGAGGGGGGAGTAATGAATAGGCTAGGAGACAAATAAATCGCAACACACACAAGCGGCTGTTGAGATAGGAGCAGAGATCTGCGCGTGACCGAAAACACAGTTTCCCACGGCAGCCCCTTTGGCAATATTTATAGCCTACCGCTATGCTATCTATTAATGATATATCCTAGTGCGGATGATAGAATAGCCTCATTGTCATTTCCATTCGTATCCGTTATTCAACCTATTGTAGTGATAGGAGCCAATTAAAATGTGAGATAGGAAGCAGGCTTTTACAGTGTGAGGACCTATACATTCCGCACACGAAGTCTTCTCTATTGCGGTGGATATGGAACGGTAACGATAACATCCTTATCAGCAAGTGAAGTCATTTTCACAACAATGCAAACATGTGTTGCAAGTTACGCATCGATGTTTCACGTTATAATGTTATCAACAACTGTTGTTACAATTGTTACAAAATAACTGCCCACTGCTTCGACTACGGGCTTATGCCTTAGTGTAGGCTACAACCATAGCAAGTGGCAAACAATCATGTAAAAAACGAATTTATTCGTTTTTTAAATGTGAATGCATACGTGACGGAACTTTCAACAAGTCTGTCGCAATGCCTAGGTAACATTAACGTTAATTGGCGGCTCAACTTGGTGGTCCTCGCGCAGAGGAGAGAGACGGCTGTTGCTTGCGGCAGGGAGTCTTCGCTCAACGTTTCTCGGTGGTTTCTGAACCCCTTTAAAACCGAGACTCTTGCGGTATGTAACGAATGGAAGAGTTCTATGAGAACTGTTTTTACCTGGGGTTTTTCTGTGCCCCGTTATGACGGCCTCTCCGGTGACGGGATGCAGCCAGGTCGTACTCTTGGCTTCTTCACTGTTGGGTAAGAAACGGGTAGAAAATGAACACGCAAATAACACAGACATTATCAAACGCGTCGAAACAAAGCCAATACACTTCCATGCGATGTATCCTGGGAATATTTACTTGATGAAGAATATCCTTCCGTCCCGAGTAACCCCATAACTCCAAGAAGAAGGCAGGCAGGAGAGCCAGTCTGGGTTTAGATCCGCCGCCATGACTAGCAGAGGACGGAATCTGGAGTGCGCGTATCCGTGCCGTCGGCGCGTACTCGGGAAAAACCTTAGCAACTGGGCGCGGGGAACCTCTGTGGGGCGGGAGCGTGCTTGCGTGGTAGAGAGGTCTCCTCCTGTTTTTACATTCTTTTCCAAACTTTTATTGAAACAAATGATAGTTTGTAAGTTCATACTAAGGAGCATAAACAGTAGCCTATATAAGCATAGCCTAGAGCAAGCCTATGATTCAGAAAAATAGCCCACCTCAGTTATTTACATGCTAAAGATGTCAAATTCAATTAGATATAGCATTGAGTAATATCAATCCATACAGCATGTCCTTGTAGCCTAGGGCTACTGAATTCACCAATGGAATTCTCATCCCGAAAGTGTGATATAGCTTACGCGGATGGTCAGTCTGTGCTGTTCTGTATTATCACACATGCCATCCCAGGTCAACCTTGAACCTCACTGCATGGTTCAGCTGTCTATAAATCCTTCTTCCACCCAAACAACCCTCCCCCTCCCTTCACCCCCTCTCTATAGGTCAGACAGAGCAGAGGATCCCGAGTAGATTAGATGCATGTGTGTGTGTGAACGGGTGCATGTATGCGAGTGTAGAAGTGCAAGTGTGTGTATGTATGAGTGGTTGTGTGTGTGTGTGTGTGTATATGAGATTTATCCAACAAAACACAACTACATAAATGAAAACAAAGCACTTCAGATACATGTCCACTGTCCAAGCCAAAGTCAAACAAAGGATACCCACTAGATACTGATCTGGGGTCAGTTTGCTGCTCCACTTCCCTAATGGTTAAGGTTAGAATTTGGGGAGGGTAAGCTGATGCTGGATATGTTGTCTGAGAAGGGGAACGTCTACCCACCCCTCAGGCTCCCTGGCCTTGTGAACTCACCACTAAATCCACCCAATTAGTAATCCTTATGTCCAAGGGGGTTTAGCAGATTAGTGTGGGTGTGTGTGTGTGTGTGTGTGTGTGTGTGTGTGTCAGAGGAGACTGTTATAAGACCTCGGTTGGAGTCAAAACATATCTGTTGAGTAACTTGTGCAACAACATACAGTGTAGTAACTACTGTGACTTACTTAATAAAAACAAATGTTGACTATTGTTTAGCACATCAAATGAAAGCAATATTTGCTTAAGTACAGTGATTTGCACAATAATAAATGCAAATCATCCAATGAATACATGGACTAGTAATGTATGATGTAAATGGTAAATCATGTAAATAAATACATTAACTAGCTAGTGACTACAGTTATATGTAAATCATGTAACTCCCAGAGTGTTTACGTTCCAGTGTAGATATGGGAGTGGGACAGGAGGATGGAATGCAGTGCTGCTAGTGATTACCTTCTCCTCTCCTCTGGATATCAAAGGTAGCGAGATGTTAGACTACACCAGACACCAGAGCCAAGCAGGGCTGGGGCTATATGGGGAACTGCTGCTGTGAGTGAGGGAGGGAGCCGCAAAACAAACATGATGAAAACGTTTCAAACGCTGCTCTGGTTTCTGTCAACGGTCATTAGGACGGAAATGTAGCACAGGCTGTACTGTGTGTATATGTGTGTAGGGGAGGGGTTTTGTGTGTGTGTGTGACACGTGCTTATGTGCGAGAGTGCCTGTGGTCTTGGATTCGGTCACGGTTTACAATATTCTGTCTTAACTGTGACTCAGACAGTTTTACTGTGGAGCTTTAGACCAGAGGCTGGGAGGATTCGTCAAATGCCCATCAAATAACCCTGACGGCCACTACATGTTTGATTTGAGTTCAGCCTTGTCCGAAATCTGGCTTGCCTACTACTTACTAAAACAGCATACTGTGCACTACTCGTGCTACATACTATTTAGAACGTACTGTTTAGTAAAAGGTATGCTGTAAGCAACAAATATCAATATACTACTCATCCATACTGAGAAGGTGTCATCAAATGTGCAATAGCGCTTGTTCCCTGCCATTCGTACATTTCTGTAGAGCACATCCCCTATTCTGATTATCAGCTGTTGTCAAACATAGGTGGGAGGTAAAAGCCAATTCTCTTCCTCAATAGATTGCAGCGAATTCTACTAGATGAAAAGCCAAAATGAGTATGACATCCTGGAATGTATTTTCGACATTTCACATACTCTAAAATGTTTTATTTTTGGTTACCCAAAAAGCCTACTATTTAGAATTCAACAATGGTTATTCGGACATGGCCTCTGTCTGATGCTCTGCTTCTGACTGAGTCTCAGTTTGGCGAAAATAAAATCACTCTGAGAACAGATATGGCCTTTCTCCCAGACCCATTCTGACTAACTATTCAAGGACTGCGTCCCAAATGACAATACTCCCTATATAGTGTACTACTTTTACCCAAAGTCCTATGGGCCCTGGTCAAAAGAAGTGCACTATAAAGGGAATTGGGTGTGATTCAGTATGCATAAAAGGTCTCCATCAAACTTCCCACCGACCCGAGGGTCTGTCTCTCCCCCTAGTCATGAAAGGGACTGTGAGGGTCTGGAAACTAGGCTCATAATGATTATTGATGAGACTGCGGCTTAGCTACGACCCCTGCCGCCTTTTTGAAGTCGCCTAGCGCAGAGCAGAGCAGTTCGTCTGATGTCATCATTAGAGGGTCCAACCAAGCCAATGGCCTCTTTAGAAACAGAGATGACTTCCTGCTTAGGGACCAATCTGTACCCCACTGTTACTATAGGAGGGCCTCGACCCCCTTTATCAAAACAAACAACTCCATTCCTATTCCATCCACTCATCCATCACACCCCTTATATTTTCCCTGCCATCCTCCTCTCCACCTTATTCTCCCAATATTTCTCTTCATCTCCCCTCAATCTCCCCAACCCTCTCCCAATTCTCACCTCCTATCCTCCCACCACCCCTAATCCTCCCCATAATTTGTCTCCCCCATTACTCTCCTCTTTCACCATGTCCTCCTTCCTATCTAGAGTCTCCGGCCTCCATGTCACGTCTGTCCCCTCTCTCCGGATCAGCGACTGCAGCATGTCATATTCCTCTGTGGAGCTTTCTGTCAGGCCCACTCAGTCTCTCTCTATGGGTTCTGTGTCGCTATAAGTGTTCAATTTAGGAGACGAGGACTATTTCAGCAAAAACAAGACACCTGCACTGCAGGTTGGCACTACGGTGTTGTGCATTGCAGTGGGAATTCCACAGCTAGGGTAAAAGCTTTACCTTTCAGAAGGAATAAAACAAGCTCGAAAACACATCGGGCTTCACTGGTTGAAGTGCTCTCCACATGACCACGGCTTTAAAAGGTCGGTTTGTGGCTGGAGCTGGCTCGCTACCTACCCAGTTAAGGGTCCCTTGAACGATCATGCAGTGTGTGTGTGTGTTTCACTAAGACCAATCTATAGATCAGAAACTGAACACAAGGACCAGTTAACCAACACCACACTGGTTCTGTTGCCTATTTGGTTTCCTTATAGGCAGCAGAGGGGGGGAGGGGGGGTCTATTGTCTGTGCGAAAGATATTCAACCATCCTAGGAAGACAAAGGAAGTTATTTAGAACATGCTTCTTTATTATTAAAGACGGTTGTCTGTTGTGGAGATGGCCCAGTGTTGAAGAAGGTGGTTTGAACTTTATGGAACAGATTGCTGCTTTACATTGTAGTCTATGTAAGGTTGACTCCATCCGCCATGTGTACTGTACTGTAGCACCCACCACAACATCCCCAGGGCAGGCAGGTCTTCGTGACATCTGATGCCAGGGAGAGAGTTAGACGAACGGGTCAGACGAGGGAACGCTAAGCCCTGGAGGCCGGAGGGCAAGGAGAATGCCAATGTCTGCTAAATACCAAGTTTGTTATCATCGAGCTTGTCTAGCATTGAAATCAGGGAGAGAGCGAGAGTGAGCCCGAGAGAGAGAGAGGGAGACAGAGAGGGAGACAGAGAGAGAGGGTGAGGGAGACAGAGAGAGAGGGTGAGGGAGACAGAGAGAGAGAGAGAGAGGGAGACAGAGAGGGAGACAGAGAGAGAGGGTGAGGGAGACAGAGAGAGAGGGTGAGGGAGACAGAGAGAGAAAAGAGCCAGGTTCAAGGTTGATACGTTCGAGACACAGAAATGCAGAACATGCAGAGATGCTGCTGTGGTCTGGACTAATAATAACATGGTTAACGTTATGCTGCAGAGTCAGACAGAGACTCAGGGGAAACACACTGTAAATGGACGAGTCAGACAGAGACTCAGGGGAAACACACAGTAAATGGACGAGTCAGGCAGAGACTCAGGGGAAACACACTGTAAATGGACGAGTCAGGCAGAGACTCGGGAAACACACTGTAAATGGACAAGTCAGACAGAGACTCAGGGGAAACACACTGTAAATGCGCGAAGCCGAAAATGGTGCAAATAGGGTGCCAATTGAGAGATGGCATTAAGCCTCTGTGGTTGGACTGGAGAGGTGTGAGGTCGTAAAGGGTGATTGCCTCATCGTACTGCTCTCTAGTTTTGATGGAAGGCAAGGCGTGTACGTTGTAACGTCAATACTAACTGACAGGCTTTTGAATGTGGACGGTGTCACGGCTCAAGACCACATCAGCCCACTAAGCTAAAGCCTCGACATCCGTTTCAGTCAGTTTTATTCGTCACACAAGCTTGGTTCATCAAACCAACTCAGTCTTGGTCCGATCTAAATGCTGTGTACAATCAAGGCACTTTAGGTACAGTAAGAGTTAACCCACTGGGCAGAGACGTCAATTTAACGTCTATTCCACATTGGTTCAATGTCAATTTATTGAAATGACGTGGAAACAATGTTGATTCAACCAGTGTGTGCACAATGGAAGCCTTTTACCACAGCTCTTTGTTTAAAGATTAGAAAGACAAACCTTCTATAGACGTCTGAAACGCTGGCAGCCCCTGCCAACTAACACAACATTTGCATTGAGAAACATTTACCCTGTTGATGACCACAACCTTCAAGGTGATGTTACTCTGCCAAGGGAAATAAACCAAAATGGCGTGGTCGTAAATATTTTGTGGTGAAGGTCTATTTACAATTTAAATGTGTTTACACTCTCCGCTGGTCTTCGTCTATGTTTGTTGAGTAGGATGCACCGGCCAGGTTCACAGCAGTAGCTCCTTCATCACACAGCAATTAAAACTCTCTGGAGTAACTTTTAGTGTTCTGTGTGTGTGTGTGTGTGTGTGTGTGTGTGTGTGTGTGTGTGTGTGTGTGTGTGTGTGTGTGTGTGTGTGTGCGCGCGCGCGCTAACCCTGGCACCTGCTTTCTTATACTGAGGCTGCCTTGAAGGACTACAGAACTACTGAGGCGATGCTGAGATCATGCAAACTGATTAAACTAAGATTCTTTACAACAAATAACTGGTAGAGATGACAGTAAATGTTTTTTGCAGTGGTAATAAAGTGCTATTTTTGCCATTTTCGGTAATACAGTACTGTAATGCATAGCTTGCCCTTAAATTGATGCATTGCAGGACACAGGGAAATGGCCTGTTGCTAATAGGCTTCAAAAATACTCTGCCACCTCCAGCCAAGTGATTACACATGGCGTGTGTGTGTGTGTGTGTGTGTGTGTGTGTGTGTGTGTGTGTGTGTGTGTGTGTGTGTGTGTGTGTGTGTGTGTGTGTGTGTGTGTGTGTGTGTGTGTGCGTGCGCGCGTGCGTGCGTGCGTGCGTGAGCGCGTGTGTGTACATTTTGCATCTGTGTGTGTGAGAGAGAGAACGAGAAAGAGACAATTATTCTGACACTCTTTAACCAACTACATTAAGAACGATCCTGTCTGACCTTTAATACAGAACAGACACACAAACATATCGCTGCATTCCAAACAGTTTGGTAATGACTTAATTGTCTGAGTCTAGCCGAGAAGAGAATTTGTCAGGCACTCTGGATACTTTTTTTTAGGCCTATTTACCCTATGGGCACACACTGGTTGACTCATCCTTGTTTCCACGTCATTTCAATGAAATTACGTTAAACCAACATGGAATAGACGTTGAACTTGACGACTGTGCCCAGTGGGTAGTGTACATTGTTTACCATTTGGAGAGATTTTATTTACAAAATATGTAAAGCGTTCTTGTTTATTTATTTCCCTAATAGGTCTGCCTGTTTAAAGCAAAAAATATATATACCGTAGGCCATGTATTTAGGATATTAAAACCTATTTTCCAGAGTCATACAGAATAATTATGTTCTGTGTCAGTCTGGCCTAAGAAGCTAGTGAAGCTTTTCCTCTCTGGCTTCATTTCAAATGGTACCCTATTCCCTATATAGTGCACTTCTTTTGGCCAGAGCCCTTTGAGTATTGCACTATATACTGTAGGGATTAGAGTGCCGTTTGGGACGTAGCCTCTACAGTATCTCCCTTAGTAGCCTGGTCTATTTCAGTTCCCAACCTCACCATTTAGCGCTTTTGTTGCCGTAAACCCCAGAGCACGGCCAGTGATCAAGGTCAATATGTGATGGTTGGATCAGAGTCGGAAAACTGGAGGCTCCCTTTCCTCGTTTAATAAGACCAGAATACCAACGTTACCTGTCCTCGTTTAATAAGACCAGAATACCAACGTTTCCTGTCCTCGTTTAATAAGACCAGAATACCAACGTTACCTGTCCTCGTTTAATAAGACCAGAATACCAACGTTTCCTGTCCTCGTTTAATAAGACCTGAATACCAAGGTTTCCTGTCTGCGTTTAATAAGACCAGAATACGAACGTTTCCTGTTTCCTGTTTCCTGTCCTCATTTAATAAGACCAGAATACCAACGTTCCCTGTCCTCATTTAATAAGACCAGAATACCAACGTTACCTGTCCTCGTTTAATAAGACCAGAATACCAACGTTTCCTGTCCTCGTTTAATAAGACCAGAATACCAACGTTACCTGTCCTCGTTTAATAAGACCAGAATACCAACGTTTCCTGTCCTCGTTTAATAAGACCAGAATACCAACGTTACCTGTCCTCGTTTAATAAGACCAGAATACCAACGTTTCCTGTCCTCGTTTAATAAGACCAGAATACCAATGTTCCCTGTCCTCATTTAATAAGACCAGAATACCAATGTTTCCTGTCTGCGTTTAATAAGACCAGAATACCAACGTTTCCTGTCTGCGTTTAATAAGACCAGAATACCAACGTTTCCTGTCTGCGTTTAATAAGACCAGAATACCAACGTTTCCTGTCTGCGTTTAATAAGACCAGAATACCAACGTTTCCTGTCTGCGTTTAATAAGACCAAAATACCAACGTTTCCTGTCTGCGTTTAATAAGACCAAAATACCAACGTTTCCTGTCTGCGTTTAATAAGACCAGAATACGAACGTTTCCTGTTTCCTGTTTCCTGTCCTCATTTAATAAGACCAGAATACCAACGTTCCCTGTCTGCGTTTAAGAAGATAAAGGTGATTAAATAAAGGTTAAATAAAGGTGGAAAAAAAGAAAGAAAAAAGAAAAGAAAGACCAGGAATACCAAGGCTCCCTGTCCACGTTTAAGAAGACCTGTCTGCTTCATTGCTCCCTCTTGGTCAGGTCATTATTGTTAAATAAAGTCAGGTACTTCTCTAACAGTCACACAGGAAGCTGAGTGGAAGACTCTTAGGATTTGAACTCCTCTCACTCACTGCCTTTTGCCTGTCAGTGTTTCTGCCTTTAAACTGCCTCTCATGGAGAAACTGTGGAGAAACTTTGAGAAACTCTGTTTACTCAGGCAGCTGAGAAGAAGACTGAGTTCTTTCAGATGTTTTTTTCTGCCCCATCCCCACCTCTATAGAGGGCAACTTTATAATTTATTTATATCAAAACATGACGTTTTTGCGTTTCCTCTTGCCTCTTTGCCTTTACCTTCTCAAAGGAACTTTCTGAATAACATGTTCTCTTTTTTCAAAAATGGAATTCCATGATTTTCCATGTTGCTGCATATAGCATATCTGACTTCAAAGATGAGAAATGGTCCCAATTTAAATTTTGCAGAGCCCAAAGAGATAGCTCTTGGAGAGATGACTTTGTTTTTAGATGGAGGAAACTCTACAATTATGGAGTAGATCATTTGAGGAAAGTGGAAGAAACACCTCTCAAGAATTCATGAACCATCTTGTACCTTCAAAATGAACATCACATTCTGCACTATTCATTACTCTGTTGGCTTCTTTCATTTAGTTTTCCTCGTCTTGCCTCTGCCAACTGCTGAGCTTTGCGACCATGTTGATGAAACAATAGAGATGCACTACTTGTTCTTTCTTAGACGCCTCAATATTGACAAAATGAAAGGTCGAGCTCTCTGGATGGGCTCTCTGAGTGCGTCCCAAATGGCACCGTAACTCTATCCCCTATATAGTGCACTACTTTTGACCAGAGA
This sequence comes from Salmo salar, assembly GCF_965601325.2. NCBI lineage: Eukaryota > Metazoa > Chordata > Actinopteri > Salmoniformes > Salmonidae > Salmo > Salmo salar. The sequence goes on from NC_138297.1 coordinate 44,813,869, forward strand.
CATGGTCAAATGTAGTGCAATACATAGGGAATAGGGTGCCATTTAGGAGGCAGTCTATATTGCCTCACCACAGAGGCCTGCAGCATTTCTGTGGTCTGAAGCTCAGTTGCCTGGACTCACAGAACCCCTGCTCTCCCTCGCTCTGCTTTGCTAGGGAGTATAGTGTGTCTGTGCTTGGCCCTGTTTCCCCGTTTCTCTCCCCCTACTGTGGATATTTTCTCTCTCTCTCTCTCTCTCTCTCTCTCTCTCTCTTTCTCTCTCTCTCTTCTCCCTTTACCCTCTCTGTTTGCTGTTTGCTTAAACTCTCTCTGCCCCATTTCTCGCAACCAAGTAGGAAGGACCCAAATAAAGCTGCTCTCTCCACCACCACCACCACCACCAGCCCCACCCCACCTCTCTCTGGCTCATCTTCACTCCACAGTCTGAAGTATACACTGCTCAAAAAAATAAAGGGAACACTTAAACAACACAATGTAACTCCAAGTCAATCACACTTCTGTGAAATCAAACTGTCCACTTAGGAAGCAACACTGATTGACAATAAATTTCACATGCTGTTGTGCAAATGGAATAGACAACAGGTGGAAATTATAGGCAATTAGCAAGACACCCCCAATAAAGGAGTGGTTCTGCAGGTGGGGACCACAGACCACTTCTCAGTTCCTATGCTTCCTGGCTGATGTTTTGGTCACTTTTGAATGCTGGCGGTGCTTTCACTCTAGTGGTAGCATGAGACGGAGTCTACAACCCACACAAGTGGCTCAGGTAGTGCAGCTCATCCAGGATGGCACATCAATGCGAGCTGTGGCAAGAAGGTTTGCTGTGTCTGTCAGCGTAGTGTCCAGAGCATGGAGGCGCTACCAGGAGACAGGCCAGTACATCAGGAGACGTGGAGGAGGCCGTAGGAGGGCAACAACCCAGCAGCAGGACCGCTACCTCCGCCTTTGTGCAAGGAGGAGCAGGAGGAGCACTGCCAGAGCCCTGCAAAATGACCTCCAGCAGGCCACAAATGTGCATGTGTCTGCTCAAACGGTCAGAAACAGACTCCATGAGGGTGGTATGAAGGCCCGACGTCCACAGGTGGGGGTTGGGCTTACAGCCCAACACCGTGCAGGACGTTTGGCATTTGCCAGAGAACACCAAGATTGGCAAATTCGCCACTGGCGCCCTGTGCTCTTCACAGATGAAAGCAGGTTCACACTGAGCACGTGACAGACGTGACAGAGTCTGGAGACGCCGTGGAGAACGTTCTGCTGCCTGCAACATCCTCCAGCATGACCGGTTTGGCGGTGGGTCAGTCATGGTGTGGGGTGGCATTTCTTTGAGGGGCCATACAGCCCTCCATGTGCATGCCAGAGGTAGCCTGACTGCCATTAGGTACCGAGATGAGATCCTCAGACCCCTTGTGAGACCATATGCTTGTGCGGTTGGCCCTGAGTTCCTCCTAATGCAAGACAATGCTAGACCTCGTGGCTGGAGTGTGTCAGCAGTTCCTGCAAGAGGAAGGCATTGATGCTATGGACTGGCCCGCCCGTACCCCAGACCTGAATCCAATTGAGCACATCTGGGACATCATGTCTCGCTCCATCCACCAACGCCACGTTGCCCAACAGACTGTCCAGGAGTTGGCGGATGCTTTAGTTCAGGTCTGGGAGGAGATCCCTCAGGAGACCATCCGCCACCTCATCAGGAGCATGTCCAGGCGTTGTAGGGAGGTCATACAGGCACGTGGAGGCCACACACACTACTGAGCCTCATTTTGACTTGTTTTAAGGACATTACATCAAAGTTGGATCAGCCTGTAGTGTGGTTTTCCACTTTAGTTTTGAGTGTGACTCCAAATCCAAACCTCCATGGGTTGATAAATTGGATTTCCATTGATTATTTTTGTGTGATTTTGTTGTCAGCACATTCAACTATGTAAAGAAAAAAGTATTTAATAAGATTATTTCTTTCATTCAGATCTAGGATGTGTTGTTTAAGTGTTCCCTTTATTTTTTTGAGCAGTATATTTATTTTGCTCAGCTGTCTAATATTCAGAGCATTTAAATTCTCTGTCCTCAGTGTGGGAATGATTGAATTTAATTGAATAAATACTCTTGTTTTCCTCATGTCTTGGGAAGATGATAGAACCCCCTCTGGAGATCTCATAATGTTGAAGCCGGCAGCAGTAGGGGAGAATGAGGATGTGTCCCAAATGGCGCCCTATTCGTTATATATTGCACTACGTTTGACCGGAGCCCTATGCACCCTGGTCAAAAGTAGTGCACTATAAAGGGAATAGGCTGCCATTTGGGATGCCGCCTGAGAGGGCAAGGTTAAAATAAGCCCCTTCCTCATGGTGAGGGATGACTCTCAGGAGAAACACGTTGATTTAAGCAGCTGGCGTGATGGAGAGGAGGCACTCTTAGGGCTTGAAGGGCATCAGCTTCACCTTCCTCTGTGCTGCTTAGAGAACTCTAAACACAAACACACAGGCACTAAGGCGTCAGACAGTCAGGCAGGCATGCACACACCACAGACACAGACATGCACGCACCAACACAGACACACATTCACAGACACACACATGAACTCATCTACTGCACCAGTCCATCTTACTCTAAAAAAGTGAAGGGGAAAACCACCTTATTCACTTTAGTAAAAGACAAAAAGTTGCTGTCTACATTCTTCAATGATACTTCATGGTCTCCAGGGCCAATAGCAGCAGCCACACAAAGAGAGACAATCAGGGAGCCCAGCCGAGCTGAACCACAGCAGATGACGAGGGAGAGAGAGATGGAGGGATGGAGGGAGAGAGAAAGAGACTCCTGGATGCGCTCCTGCTGGCTTCAGACTCTTCTCGGGGAGGTCCAGGCCGCCCAGCCCATCCACTGTCACACTGAAAAGGAACCCCTTGATACAATTACTCAACCCACTGTCTGATCTAACAACACACGGAGAGAAGAAGAGAAGCGTATTGTTCAGTTTTGGATTGAATGGCATGAGAGAATCACACCAACCGTTACACATAGTTCATCCTACAGTGGCTTTAACATCTCATCAGTTCAGCTTAATGACCTGTCTCTCCCTCCGCCTGACAGTAAACAATACAATGACTCAAGATGTCGAATAGGAAATTCCACGCTGCAACACCGATGTGACCAAAAGGTGTCCCTCAGTGTTTACAAAGAGGAGTGCCGCCTTCTTCTTAGAAATGTTGCAGGGGTCTTTCTTATTGAACCAGTATTTGCTCACTGACCATGCAGGATGTAGAACCACTATTTAGAACTACTAAAGCAATGTCTGTTTATTCATGATGCTTGTACAATATGATAGGGATTGGTCATTCACTACCATAGCAACGTGCAGGAATACCTTGGATAGGATAAAGTAATCCTTCTAACCCCCCCCCCCCCCCCAACCCCCCCCACCCCCCCCCCTAAAAGATTGAGATGCACTATTGTAAAGTGGTTGTTCCACTGGATATCATAAGGTGAATGGACCAATTTGTAAGTCGCTCTGGATAAGAGCGTCTGCTAAATGACTTAAATGTAAAATGTAAATGCAGTACATAGCAAAAAGACACACAGAACAGATAAACAAAACTATGGTTGTTTTCTTAGATAGGCATTCACAATATCAAGTCAATATGTTGATGGCATAGTTGGTTTCCTAGTGTATTTTATATTAGGTTTGTATCAAGTTTTACAGAGTAAGAATGCTAATCTAGGATCAGTGACCCCTGTCTTATTTATTGTGACCTTAAAGGCAAAACTGATCCGTAATCAGCACAATTACTCTGAGATGCTTGAAACATACGGCCCCAGAAGTAACTGCCATGAATAGGGCATATGGAGTCAGTCAGTCAACTGCATATGAACCTGAAGCTTTAGGAACCATCTCTGGGTTCTGTCATTACTTCACTGGCACATTACATCCAAGGAGAATAGTATTTGGTAATGTAACTGATTACATCACTGGCACATTACATCCAGGGAGAATAGTAATTATAATGTAACAGATTACAACAATGGCACATTACATCCAGGGAGAATAGTAATTATAATGTAACTGATTACATCACTGGCACGTTACATCCAGGGAGAATAGTAATTATAATGTAACTGATTGCAGAGCATGGCACAGTAACTACTTCCTGTTATGCACCCACGCATTCACACACACACAGTGGGAATCATTTCTCACGAAGGCCCTCGTAGGTAAACATTGCACAATGGGCCATTACACAATCCCACCATGATTCCAAAAGAGCAGTTTAGGTTTTATTTAATTGATTTATTTTACCATGGCTCAGTACAGACTTGAGGCATCAACATTTAATTAATGGATCCGTATTATCAAACAGCTGTTGGAGCTCTTTGTTCTGGGTCCAGCTCAGAGGACCCTCCAGTGTAGACTCCCTCCCCTCCCTCCCTCCCTCCCTCCCTCCCTCCCTCCCTCCCTCCCTCCCTCCCTCCCTCCCTCCCTCCCTCCCTCCCTCCCTCCCTCCCTCCCTCCCTCTGTCTCTACTCTCTCTCGCATCTCCTTCCATTTCTCTCTCTCTCGTTCTCTCTCGCTCTCTTTCTCTCTCTCTCTCTCTGAGAAGAAAACCCACAGAGAGGGTTGGCTGCTGCTGCTGCTGCTGCTGTGGGGAGTCAGCATTAAAGGGCAATTCCACAACTTTTCAACCTAATTTTCATTATCTCCAGCACAATACATATATATATACATATGTTAAAAGTGGTGCATTTTAGCATTTTGTAGAAACAAATATAAAGTAAAAAGGTTCTACCCAATGACATCATCAGAAACATTTAAAGAAAAGTGATTTTCCAACACTATGAGATTCGGGGAGCAAGAAAATACCTTCCCTCTGGCTAGAAACTCGTTGCAGGTTTTGAAAATCACCATTTAAATCACTTTTAATCCTACCCTGTGATGGCACAGAGAAGCATTTCTTTAGGACCTTTCTTCTTATCTTTTTAACCACAGATCATAGAAACGTGCTGTTTTCACATATGTTAATGCTGGTTTGGTGCTGGAGATAGTGAATATGAGGTTGAAAAGTGGCGGAATTGCGCTTTGATTGCCTCCTTTGATTGCCCCAATCAAAAAGAATGCTCAGAGAGAGAGAGAAAGGCTTTGATCTTTCCCAGCTCTTCTAAGGAACCCCTTCATCGTATTTTGTGTTGGGGACTATCTGTGTAAGCCCCACATGTTAAGTCACATACATACCGTAGTGGCCCCTTCCTCCCTAGAGCCCAAACATTGTGTTGTGTTGTTTCTGCTTGCTGTATAATGTGCAGGCTATGTTCCTCTTTGTTGGTGTGTGTGTGCACTTGCAAAACACCAAGAAAATGAGTCATTGTGTGTCTCTTTGAAAAATAGGGTCACAGTGAAAGTACACTATGCTCCTCTGGCTCCACTGCTTCTCTCTGTGGACTAGGCCTAAGTCATGAAGTCACAATGAGACTAGGCCCGATACTCTCTCCACTCCTCATCGCCTCCTCTTCATTAGCCTCATAATGAGCATTGCGAGAGAGATCGAGAGAGAAAGAAAGGGAGAGAGAGAAAGAGAGAATACCCTCCTAGATGAGTTTTACGTAGCATTGTCTGTTCTCCTGGCAGCTTCATAATGACAGTTTTTAATGAGGGCATTAGGTTTTTCCGCTTCATTATACCTTATATCATATGATGTTTGCTTTGTTATGGAAACTTCTCTGCTCTCCGGTGGGACTGGATTTCTAAGCTAATGAGTCCAAAACAAGTAGCTTTTAAAAGGAGCAGCCAGCTTGAAGCCGGGAGCTGGAGCTAGTGCTGTAACGGTCCTCTCCCTCACATCGCTTTGCCTCGCTGTGTGGAGATACACTATTCAGCATCATTCAGCAGGGTTCTCTCTCTCTCTCTCTCTCTCTCTCTCTGTCTTTGCCCCTCTCTTTATCTGCCTCATTCTATCTTGCTCTCTCTCTCCCTCCTCTCTCTCTCTCTCCCTCCTCCCCACCTCTCTCTCTCTCTCTCTCTCTCTCTGTCTCCCTCTCTCTATTCAGACAGCAGTGTAAGGCCTGTGACGGCTATAATAGATCCACTTTATTCCAGAAGGTCATGAGGTGTATGAGCACGTGCTCGCTTCTGTGTCAAGTGATACAGTTCTATTTTTCTCTGAACACACACACATACACGCACACACACTGACCTTGGTTCAACCCTTTGATGCTCGCTAAGCGCTGTAGCTGCCGGGGATCATGCAAATCTGGGTGGCATTTTGCTGCTATATTATTGGATGAAGAGCCCAGGCCTGTTGTCTGTGTTCATGCATTGATAGCTCAATTGTCTCCTGCCTATTGTTTGTGTGTGTGTGTGTGTGTGTGTGTGTGTGTGTGTGTGTGTGTGTGTGTGTGTGTGTGTGTGTGTGTGTGTGTGTGTGTGTGTGTGTGTGTGTGTGTGTGTGTGTGTGTGTGTGTGTGGTGTGTGGCATAGTACGTTAGTCTTAAGCCAGTGGACCACTGTCTAGTCTAGGTACTTTAACTGGGTTTGCATCAGACTAAAGCTATCTAAATGACATCTGTACTGTAAGACACTCAGTGCTATGAGGACACATCAGAATTGGATGGACTATGGGGTGAAGTTCAAGTCCTTCTCAACGTCCGGTTTAAAATGAAAATGAATTACATTCCAGTGTTTTGATGAATGTTTTGGGGCTTTGGAGCCATTTTGTTTAACCTTTGTTTTACCAGGCTAATTGAATGGGAGAGAAATACTGACTGGGGAAAAGGGGTTTTAGTGGAGGGATCGATATCAACACCTGTGGTTGTGTAATTAGATGGTGGGCAGAGAAGTGTGTGTGTGAGTGTGTGAGTGTGTGTGTTCCGATGTGTACATTATGTGGTGAGGATCCAGTAGGATGTTCAGTCTGTCGTCATGTCACAAGATGACAAAATAAAAGTTTGAACTCGATCATACTCCCTTTAGCACGCAGCCCATTAAAATCACAGGAATCTCTTTCTCTCTCTCTTCAGAATTAGTGGTTAGAGCATTGGGCCAGTAACCGAAAGGTCGCTGGTTCGAATATCCGAGCGGACAAGGTGAAAATCTGTGGAATTGCCCTTAAGCAAGGCACATAACCCTAATTTGCTCCAGAGGCGCCGTACTACTACGGCTGACCCTGGAACTTACCGTCTGCATTGTGAGGCTGTATTACGGATAGAACCAGTTATGATCTACAACTGTAAAAGAGATCAGACGAGACCCAGCCTGACAGTCTAGTGAGTGAGGTAATCTCAGCAGTAACCCTCCCGAGGCGAGAGGCGGAACTAGATACCACCGAGGGAAACATAATGCTCCTTTTCACCATCCGCTTTTTTATCAAACAACTCCTGCAATCAAAACATAATTATGCTTCTTCCCCCCAAAAAACATCCCGATGGGCCATTTTAAACTTTGCGATTCTCTTTCTGACTGAGAGTTGGATTCTGTGGAGCACGCAAACATGATTGCACTCCCTCTCAGAGTCTGAGGCAATTTATTAGTCTAGCTGCACCTGTTATCTTTGTGACAGGCAGGCTTGGTCGCCTTCTCCCTTATCGTCTGCCTGTCAGTACAGAGACTGTAATCAGTGAGTTTCAATAGAGCTCGCAGAAATCTGCACTACGGTCTCACTCACATGTACACACACACGCACACAGTCACGCACGCACGCACACACACACGCACACACACACAAACACACACACAGTCACTCAGTCTGCTTCTGAGGCCAAATCTCAATGATGTAAAATTCATAGAGAGCCTAATAAAGCTGAGTGCCAAGTCATCTGCTGTGCAGCTAGAATATAATATGAAGCTGCAGCAGCACATCACAACACACTGTCTTTGAGCTTTGGTCCACTGTCTCCAGGGTAATAATGGGTTGTAGTTCATGATCTTGTAGAATGTGGATCTACGCACAGAGCACGGCTTGGTTTAGCCGGGAAACAAGTGGTGCTGTGAGTTGTGTACAAGTATGTCTCTAATTGAAAGGGATTCTGTACAGAAAGGAGTGCAGGGGGAACAAAGCGTACAGCTGATCGACAGGATATGATGTATCTGTGGATCTACAGGATATTATATATCTGTGCCTCTACAGGATATGATATATCTGTGGATCTACAGGATATTATATATCTGTGGCTCTACAGGATATGATATATCTGTGGATCTACAGAGTGCAGATACACTATCTCCAGCACAGATAAAGGCTTAGACAAGGGCCTATGAATCAGAGTTGCAGCAAAGCCAGAGCCTGGCAATAGAGTCTACTATTGGACGGGAGCTACACTACAGCTACGATACATTACATCACTGTTTGTTGCTTTTTCTGAAATAGAGCCTGATGGAAAATGAAGGTCAATTTCGTTTTTTTTCAATGTAATTATTATAATAATCTTCTATGTTCTGTTAACCTTTACAGCTTTGGTATAGCATAAAAAGATTTTGCGCCAAAGATTACACCAGCCTACTAATCATGAACAGTGGGTGTTCAGTTATGTGTGACCAATGGTAGTAACCATTAACAAGGGGTTAAAGGTCAGCATTAGCCAATGAGCTGCAGTGTCAGTGGTGACCTGGGCAGTGGAATGCCGGCGGTGCTTATTCCATTAGAGCATTGAGCTGAGAGGGTGTAGAGTTAGAGCGGGTCTGATGTGAACCATCTCTCTGCCTCTCTGCCTCTCTCGCTCTCTCTCTCTCTCTCTCTCTCTCTCTCTCTCGCTCTCCCTCTCTCGCTCTGTCCCTCTCTCTCTCTTTCTCGCTGTTTCAATTCAATTCAATTCAATTCAAGGGGCTTTATTGGCATGGGAAACATATGCTAACATTGCCAAAGCAAGTGAAGTAGATAATAAACAAAAGTGAAATAAACAATAAAAATGAACAGTAAACATTACACTCACAGAAGTTCCAAAAGAATAAAGACATTTCAAATGTCATATTATGTATATATACAGTGTTGTAATGACATGCAAAAAGTTAAAGTACAAAAGGGAAAATAAATTATCATAAATATGGGTTGTATTTACAATTGGTGTTTGTTCTTCACTGGCTGCCCTTTTCTTGTGACAACAGGTCACAAACCTTGCTGCTGTGATGACACACTGTGGTATTTCACCCAATAGATATGGGAGTTTTTCAAAATTGGGTTTGTTTTTGAATTCTTTGTGATCTGTGAAATCTGAGGGAAATATGTGTCTCCAATATGGTCAATGTTTTGGCAGGAGGTTAGAAAGTGCAGCTCAGTTTCCACCTCATTTTGTGGGCAGTGTGCACATAGCCTGTCTTCTCTTGAGAGCCAGGTCTGCCTACGGCGGTCTTTCTCAATAGCAAGGCTATGCTCACTGAGTCTGTACATAGTCAAAGCTTTCCTTAACTTTGGGTCAGTCACAGTGGTCAGGTATTCTGCCACTGTGTACACTCTGTTTAGGGCCAAATAGCATTCTAGTTTGCTCTGTTTATTTTTTGTGAACTATTTCCAATGTGTCAAGTAATTATCTTTTTGTTTTCTCATGATTTGGTTGAGTCTAATTGTGTTGTTGTCCTGGGGCTCTATGGGGTCTGTTTGTGTTTGTGAACAGAGCCCCAGGACCAGCTCTCTCTCTCTCTCTCTCTCTGTCTCTCTCTCTCTCTCTCTCTCTCTCTCTCTCACACAGACACACACATAGGATTGTGTCTCAATCTCTTATCAACTCAATCTCCCAGGAACCTTGCTCCCTTTCTTTTTGTCTTTCTATCCTTCTCTGTCTTTATCCTTCTCTCTGTCTGAGTAAATGAAGGAGATCTGCTGGTCCTGTTTCTTGTCGATGAGAAGAGACAGAGAGAGAGACAGACAGAGCGAGAAAGAGAGGGAGCTGTCACTCACTCAGACACAACAGGTCATTCCATTATGCAGCACCCAGAGGTATTCTCCAAACATACGTCCCACACCAAGGACACAGGCTAACAGGAAGTTACACACAATCAATCTCATCTAATTAATCAGATCCCATATAATTAGCTACAGACATGTTATCATCCAACGTACATACATATAATTTATGTCTGATAGTCTACATGTTATTATGAATCAATAGCCCTGATCCATTACCTGAGATGAAATGTAATGAGATAGAGCTGAGAGAGAGGATGCATTTGCACTGTATTTCACCAGAGAGGTGTGATTGGCATTTGTTGCTATTTATATCAACACACATATTGATGCGTGCCACACAAGCAAGCACGCGGGCATGCATGCGCGCTCAGATACATGGCATGGTGTAGTTGTTCACACTCTAAAATCCTGTTTGTGTGTCAGCCAGGCCACAGAACAGCTTCAATGTAATCCACTTTTGTGACACGACTGTGATTACTCTTGTTAATCAGGATTCAGAATACATTTACATTTACATTTAAGTAATTTAGCAGACGCTCTTATCCAGAGCGACTTACAAATTGGTGGATTCACCTTATGATATCCAGTGGAACAACCACTTTACAATAGTGCATCTAAATATTTTTGGTGGGGGGGGGTGGGGGGTTAGAAGGATTACTTTATCCTATCCTAGGTATTCCTTACATGACCATCTCTTCTTCACGTTCGCCTTGGCATCCTGAGGTGATTACATAACTCATCTCTCTCTCTCCCCATATCACTCTCTCTCTCTCTCTTAGTTGTCTCTATCTCTCTCCCCTTATCTCTCTCTCTCTCTCCTTCTGTCTAAATCAGCCTCCGTTTCCTTTTCTCTTCATTAAGACCTGTCTTTTGTACTAGAAGAGTAATACTACTGTAGCTGTTGTTTCATCTTGACACCGTCTCGTTGTCCTGCTCTACCTGGGGACTCAGCTGCAGGGATTGAAGGATGGAGAGAGGGAGAAGAGAAGTCAGAGGTCAAGGGTTGAAGTTCAGACGGAGGAGGGAAGAAATAGAACTGTAATACAGTAGTATTATTTTTAGCATTGGAATGGCCTTTAAAAGTTTCGCTATTAATTCCCAGTGGTTAAAGGGATACTTCGGGATTTTGGCAATGATGCCATTTATCTACTTCCCCAGAGTGAAATGAACTTGTGGATACCATTTTTATGTCTCTGTCCAGTATGAAGGAAGTTAGAGATGGTTTCGCGAGCCAATGCTAACTGTTATTAGTGCAATGACTGGAAGTTTATGGGTATCTGCTAGCATGCTAGCTATGACTATCTGCTAGCATGCTAGCTATGGGTATCTTCCAGTCATTATGCTAACTCTAGTTTGCAATTGCGCTCGCCTTAGTTAGCAACTTCCTTCAAACTGCACTTAGAGATCTAAAAATGATATCCACAAGCTCATCTGACTCTGGGGAAGTAAATAAGGACCTCATTGCCAAAATCCCAAAGTATGCGTTGTCTACGGCTGTCGGATGGGCGGGTGACATATGTGGTGGGGGAGATGCGGGAGCGGACTGTGGAGTTTTATACTGAGTTGAATAGGGTAGAACTTTGTGATCCTATGTGTGTTCTGGTTTTGTTCGCAGAAATCCCTAAGCTCTCTCTGGCACAGGGATGAAATGGACATTCCCCTGTTATTCCATGAACTGGTAGAGGCCGTAAGCATTGCATTTAACCATGGAAAGGTGACTGGGAAGATGGCTGAATACAAACAGTGTAGTTCTTCCCTCCGTAAGGCAATCAAACAGGCAAAACGTCAGTACAGAGACAAAGTGGAGTCGTAATTCAACAGCTCAGACACGAGACGTATTAGGGAGGGTCTACAGACAATCAAGGACTACAAAGGGAAAACCAGCCACGTCACAGACACCGAAGTCTTGCTTCCGGACAAGCTAAACTCCTTCTTCGCCCGCTTTGAGGATAACACATTGCCACAGACGTGGCCCACTACCAAGGACTGTGGGCTCTCCTTCTCCGTGGCCGATGTAAGACATTTAAGCGTGTTAACCCTTGCAAGGCTGCCGGCCCAGATGGCATCCCTAGCTGCGTACTCAGAGCATGCGCCCCATAGCACTCACTTCTGTCATCATGAAGTGCTTTGAGAGACTAGTCAAGGATCATATCACCTCCACCTTACCTGTCACCCTATAGCCACTTAAATTTGCTTACCGCCCCAATAGATCCACAGACGATGCAATCGCCAATCGCCATCGCACTGCACACTGCCGTATCCCATCTGGATAAGAGGAATACCTATGAAAGAATGCTGTTCATTGACTATAGCACAGCATTCAACACCATAGTACCCTCCAAGCTCATCATTAAGCTTCAGGTCCTGGGTCTGAACCCCGCCCTGTGCAACTGGGTCCTGGACTTCCTGACGGGCTGACCTCAGGTGGTGAAGGTAGGAAACAACACCTCCACTTCACTGATCCTCAACACTGGGGGCCCACAGGGGTGCGTTCTCAGCCCTCTCCTGTACTCCCTGTTCACCAATGACTGCGTGGCCACGCACGCCTCCAACTCAATCATCAAGTTTGCAGATGACACAAAAGTAGTAGGCCTGATTACCAACAATGACGAGACTGCCTACAGGGAGGTGGTGAGGACCCTGGGAGTGTGGTGCTAGGAAAATAACCTCTCACCCAATGTAAACAAAACAAAGGAGCTGATCATGGACTTCAAGAAACAGCAGAGGGAGCACCCCTATCCACATCGGCAGGACCACAGTGGAGAAGGTGGAAATCTTCAAGTTCCTCGGTGTACACATCAATGATAAACTGAAATGGTCCACCCACACAGACAGTGTGGTGAAGAAAACGCAACAGCACCTCTTCAACCTTAGGAGGCTGAAGAAATTTGGCTTGTCACCTGAAACCCTCACAAACTTTTACAGATGCACAATTGAGAGCATTCTGTTGGGCTGTATCTCTGCCTGGTATGGCAACTGCACCGCCCACAACCGCAGGGCTTTCCAGAGGGTGGTGCGGTCTGCCCAATGCATCACCGGGGCAAACTACCTGCCCTCCAGGACACCTACAGCACCCGATGTCACAGGAAGGCCAAAAAGATCATCAAGGACAACAACCACCCAAGCCACTGCCTGTTCACCCCGCTATCATCCAGAAGGCGAGGTCAGTACAGGTGCATCAAAACTGGGACTGAGAGACTGAAAAACAGCTTTTATCTCAAGGCCATCAGACTGTAAAATAGCCATCACTAGCACATTAGAGGCTGCTGCCTTATATAAATAGACTTGAAATCACTGTCCACTTTAATAATGGAAAACTAGTCTCTTTAATAATGTTGACATATTTTGTATATACTGTATTATATTCTATTTTACTGTATCTTAGTTTATGCCGCTCTGACATTGCTCGTCCAAATATTTATATATTCTTAATTCCATTTCTTTACTTTAGATTTGTGTTTATTGTGTGTATTGTTGTGAAATTGTTAGATATTACTTGTTAGATATTACTACACCATTGTAGCTTGAAACACAAGCATTTCGCTACATCTGCAATAACATCTGCTAAATTTGAACCCAGATGTCCCCCGGCCGTGCACCGGGGGTTGATGGACTCCCAGTGGAGTTTTATAAAAACTTCTGGGGAATAATTGGACTGGACTTACTTTGCATGTTGCGTGAGTGCGTCGGGGTAGGAGAGTTGCCGATGAGCTATGGTCGGGTGGCTCTGACTCTCCTGCCCAAGAAAGGGGACTTGTGTGAACTTAAAAACTGGAGGCCTGTGGCATTGCTCTGTGCGGACGTCAAGATATTTCACAAGGTCCTCGCTAACAGACTGAAGTCCTATCTGGACTCTATTGTACACAAGGAACAGACATATTGTGTACCAGGACGCTCAATCCCAAACAACTTGTGCTTAATCAGGGACATGTTGGACTTGTCGAGAGTTTCTAATGTGAACGTTGGACTGGTCTCTTTAGACCAAGAGAAGGCTTTTGATAGAGTGGACCATGAGTATCTGTTTAATGTGATGTCTGTGTTTCAGTTTGGTGAAAGGTTTTTGGCCTGTGTGAAGATGTTGTATGCTGTGGCGTCATGTCTGGTCAAGTAGGGAGGGGGGCTCAGTAGGCCAGTCTGGGTGAGGTGGGGCATTAGACAAGGATGCCCTCTATCGGGGCAGTTATATACACTAGCCATTGAACCTTTTTTGGGCCTGCTATGCAGGAGACTGCAGGGAGTGTGCTGGACAGGCATGGATGTGTTGACAGGCATAGCAGTGTCGGCGTATGCAGATTACGTTTCTGTGATGGTCTGGGATGGGCACGATATGCAGGCAATAGAGAATACTCTGAAGGTGTACGAGGGAGCTTGGTCAGCTACGGTGAACCGGGGCAAGAGCAAAGCTCCGTTATGTGGGACATGGAGGGATCTGCTTCCAGATGGTTTGCAGTGGGGTTGGAAAGGGCTTAACATTTTGGGGGTGTACCTGGGCTCGGGGAGGTGGTTCAGGAAGAACTGGGAGAGGCTGTTTCAGGCAGTAGTGTCAATACTGGCCAGGTGGAGGTGGCTGCTGTCCCAAGTGTCATATAGAGGGAGGGTGCTGATAATCAACAACCTGGCAGAATCTTCCCTGTGGCATAAACTGGCAAAATCCCCCCCCCCCCCCCACCCAAGATTTGACAGTACATGGCCCCGTCAAATGATGCGGTGAAGTTGTCCTGTCCCCTTAGCAGAAAAACACCCCCAACGCATAATATTTCCACCTCCATGTTTGACGGTTGAGATGGTGTTCTTGGGGTCATAGGCAGCATTCCTCCTCCTCCAAACACGGCGAGTTGAGTTGATGCCAAAGAGCTCCATTTTGGTCTCATCTGACCACAACACTTTCACCCAGTTGTCCTCTGAATCATTCAGATGTTCATTGGCAAACTTCAGACAGGCATGTATATGTATTCTTGAGCAGGGGGACCTTGCGGGCGCTGCAGAATTTCAGTCCTTCACGGCATAGTGTGTTACCAATTGTTTTCTTGGTGACTATGGTCCCAGCTGCCTTGAGATCATTGACAAGATCCTCCCGTGTAGTTCTGGGCTGATTCCTCACTGTTCTCATGATCATTGCAACTCCACTAGGTGAGATCTTGCATGGAGCCCCAGGCCGAGGGATATTGACAGTTCTTTTGTGTTTCTTCCATTTGCAAATAATCGCACCAAATGTTGTCACCTTCTCACCAAGCTGCTTGGCGATGGTCTTGTAGCCCATTCCAGCCTTGTGTAGGTCTACAATCTTGTCCCTGACATCCTTGGAGAGCTCTTTGGTCTTGGCCATGGTGGAGAGTTTGGAATCTGATTGATTGATTGCTTCTGTGGACAGGTGTCTTTTATACAGGTAACAAGCTGCGGTTTTGAGCACTCCCTTTAAGAGTGTGCTCATAATCTCAGCTTGTTACCTGTATAAAAGACACCTGGGAGCCAGAATTCTTTCTGATTAAGAGGGGGTCAAATACTTATTTCCCTCATTAAAAAGCAAATCAATTTATAACATTTTTGACATGCGTTTTTCTGGATATTTTTGCTGTTATTCTGTCTCTCACTGTTCAAATAAACCTAACATTAAAATTATAGACTGATAATTTCTTTGTCAGTGGGCAAACATACAACATCAGCAGGGGATCAAATACTTTTTTCCCCCACTGTATATGTCCGTACTCAAAGGAGGAGTACAGCCTCATGGAACTGGAGAGCAGGGTGGCTGCATTCCGACTAAAGGCGGCGCAGAGACTGCTGTACTCTACTGATGTCAGCTGGAGGGAACCAGCATGCGCGCTGCTGAGGAGAGCTGGCGTATTAGGGTTGGACCGGCAGCTGTTCCTCATGAGGCTGGAGAGGCTGAGTATAGCAGGTCTCTCTGATTTTTACTCTGCGGTGCTGAGGGCCTGGCAGCTGCTAAGACCCACACAGAAGGGGTGTGGAGCCTGGGCTGTGAGTGTGGGAGGAGCCGATCTTCCACAACCCAGCCATCCTTTTGAGATCGGTTCAGTCGGCCACCCTGCAGATGCGACTGGTGGCAGAGGTTTACTAAGGCTGGGTGACCTGCGGCTGCTGGGGGAGGAGGGGTGGAAAACCCCGGAAGTCCTGGCACAACAAACAGGACTAACATCTCTTTAGGCTGCTGGAGAGATTCGTGGGGGAGGTCCAGGAGGCGCTGTCTGAGCCTGTAAGGGGGGGGGGGGGAGGGTCTGAGCGGCCAAAGGGGGAGGGGCCACCAATGTTCCCGCCATTGCAGGTGACGGCAGAGACTGGGGACTGGCAAGAGTGTCAGGAGGACTTATTCAATTTTAACACTCCGAGCCTGGGGGAGTTTGAGGGGGTAGGAGGTGAAGCCCTCTTTAACCTCTTCATTAAGGTGAGGAACATTGGGAGCCTAACATGAGTGAAGGCACATCAGTGGCAGGGGGTATGTGGGGCAGAGAGTAGGGTGGGTTTTTGATGAAGAGGGCTCTACAAACTCCCAGTACCAAAGAGGTCACGGGACCTCCAGTGGAGGGTTCTACATGGAGCCCAACAGCTGGTTGGCATGGGTTGAATCGGGAGTCGGGCAGGGGTGTCCTTTCTGTGTTATGAGTGAAACTGTGCATGATGGCATCATGGCCAAGAAATTGCCATTAATGTCTTTGTTGGAATGTCTGTGTGAGAAGTTGGGGGTGGAGTTTCCTGCCAGGATGTTTATAATGGGGTACAGGTATTCGAATAAGGAAAAGGCCAATGTTTGTTGTTGAATTTTCTGTTTGCTCAGGCAAAGTTGGAGGAACAGGATCAAAGGTGGGGGATAACATACCCTTTGCTATTATTTAATGGGATGGTCTCTGCGCGCCTTAGGATGGAATTTTAGTTCTATAAATTTATAAAAAGTGTGGAGATGTTTCAGTAGATATGGTGTGTCTGTACAGCTGGGCAAGATGGGTTGGATATACGGTTGTAGAAGTGGTGCGGTTTTTGGTTATTGTGATGTGTGGTTTTGTTTTGTATCATGGGGTAGAGGGCAAAGTGAGTATGTAGTGGTGAGGTTTTAATGAAATGAGGATGTATCATTAAAGAAAGACAAAAAGTCTCTCGCTCTCTCCCTCTCTGTCTCTCTCTCTCTTTCGTCTCTCTTTCGTCTTATCCAGAGCGACTTACAGTAGTGAATGCATACATTTCATACATTATTTTTCTGTGCTGGCCCCCCGTGGGAATCGAACCCACAACCCTGGTGTTGCAAAAACCATGCTCTACCAACTGAGCTACAGGGAAGGCTTCATGAGCTAGTCACCGGGAATGCATTTCAATTAACAGGTGTGCCTTGTTAAAAGTTAATTTGTGGAATTTCTTTCCTTCTTAATGCGTATGAGCCAATCAGTTGTGTTGTGACAAGGTAGGGGTGGGATACAGAAGATAGCCCTATTTCGTAAAAGACCAAGAAACGACAGTCCATCATTACTTTAAGACTTGAAGGTCAGTCAATCCAGAAAATTTAAAGAACTTTGAAAGTTTCTTCAAGTGCAGTCGCAAATCAAATCAAATTGTATTTGTCACATGAGCCGAATACATCAAGCGCTATGATGAAACTGGCTCTAATGAGGACCGCCACAGGAAAGGAAGATCCAGAGTTGCCTCTGCTGCAGAGGATAAGTTCATTAGAGTTACCAGCCTCAGAAATTGCAGCCCAAATAAATGCTTCACAGAGTTCAAGAAACGACATCTGAAACTTCAAATGTTCAAAGGAGACTGCGTGAATCAGGCCTTCATGGTCGAATTGCTGCAAAGAAACCACTACTAAAGGACACCAATAAGAAGAGACTTGCTTGTGCCAAGAAACACGAGCAATGGACATTAAACCGGAGGAAATCTGTCCTTTGGTCTGATGAGTCCAAATTTGAGATTTTTGGTTCCAACCGCCGTGTCTTTGTGAGACGCAGAGTAGGTGAATGGATGATCTCCGCATGTGTGGTTCCCACCTTGAAGCATGGAGGATGAGGTGTGATGGTGTGGGGTGCTTTGCTGGTGACACTGTCAGTAATTTATTTAGAATTCAAGGCACACTTAACCAGCATGGCTACCACAGCATTCTGCAGTGATATGCCATCCCATCTGGTTTGCGCTTAGTCGGACTATCATTTGTTTTTCTACAGGACAATGACCCAACACACCTCCAGGCTGTGTAAGGGTTATTAGACCAAAAAGGAGGGTGATGTGGTTTTGCATCAGATGACTTGCCCTCCGTAATCACCTGACCTCAACCCAATTGTGTCACATCTGCTCCTGCTACGCCCTCTGGTGTTCATTCGGTGTCTTCTTGACCTGCAGTTACTCCCCCTGTACACTATCTCTCTCTCCCACTCCCTCTCTGTGTGATTGTGTGGTTGGAGACAGGTGTGCTGGAGTCAGAGCAGATCCCTACCAGCTGCAACTCGTTCCATAATCAAGACCTCTACAAATACTCAGTCCTGCCACTTCCACTCAGCCAGATCGTAATCTCTGCTCAGTCAGATCCTGATTCTAGCCATTTATGATTATTCAAGATCCTAGCCATTTATGATTATTCAAGATCCTGTTACTCTGCTGTGCCTGTTTCCCTGCCTGACACCGTTTATCCTCTCATTGCAGTTTACCACTCTGTCTCTGGCTCCTGTCTCACATTCCACATCACCACCCAACTACCTTGCGCTGGATTTTACTCACCACCACTACCTTGGATTCCCTTCAGGACCTGTTTACCCTGTTCTACTCAGCTAACTCCAACCTCAGTCTCCACATCTGTTTTTTTCTGCATCTCATCCGAGCTTCCCCGGATCTGCACTCCATATCTCCCTGTGTACAATACATATTTTGGTTCATTCATCCCTGTTTCCTCATCTGAGTCTGCTCTTGGGTTCCCCTGTGTCGCTCCACTTAACAAATTGAGATGGTTTGGGATGAGTTGGACAGCAGAGTGAAGAAAAAGCAGCCAATAAGTGCCCAGCATATATGGGAATTCCTTCAACACTGTTGGAAAAGCATTCCAGGTGAAGCTGGTTGAGAGAATGCCAATAGTGTGCAAAGCTGTCATCAAGTGAAAGGGTGGCTACTTTGAAGAATCTCAAATATAATGATTCCATATGTGTTGTTTCAAAGTTTGGATGTCTTCACTATTATTCTACAATGTAGAAAATAGTACAAATAAAGAAAAACCCTTAAATGAGTAGGTGTGTCCAAACGTTTGACTGGTACTATATAACTTATGTCTGATAGCCTACATGTTATTAGGAATCAATAGCACTAATCCATTACCTGACATGAAATGTAATGAGAGAGCTGAGAGAGAGGCTGCATTTGCACTTTATTTCACCAGAGATGTGTTTGGCATTTGCTGCTATTTATTTCAGCACACACATATACATGTGTGCCACACAAACAAGCACGCGGGCATGCACATGCACGCAGACACACGGCATGGTGTTGTCCTTCACACTTCTCCTCTAAAATCCTGTTTGTGTGTCAGGCAGGCACAGAACAGCTTCAATGTAATGCCTCTCTCTCTTTCCCTATGTCTCTGTCTTGTTCGCTAGGTCGTATTTCCCACTTTTGTGACTGTGATTACTCTTGTTACCGGTAGAGAAACTGCTACACATTCGTTTTTTCTCTTAAATAAGAAGGTACACTCGAGCCATTAACGTAATTAGATCTCGTCTGTGAAAAGGCGAGGTATTAAACATGAAAAGTAAATGCTTTGAAGATGTTGAATGCATTCATTTGGTGCATGGAGAGAGAGCACTCTTCGGTTGTCGCGTCTGTAGAGATGCAGCTGAATGAACGGAATGCGGAAGAAACATTAAAATAATAGATATTATGAAGATATGGAATATTTTTTTGTTTATTGTGTCTTATATACTGTATCTAATGAATAGCCTAGTTGGAGTTGGAGACAGTTTTACTGCATGTCCATAGGGAAATCTCTACTGCATGTGTTTTAATGCTGACCAATTACAGGACAGAATCAGGATTCAGAATACATGGCCAACTCCTGAGGTGATGACATAACTCATCTATCTCTCTCTCTCTCGCTCTCTCTTCGTTGTCTCTCTATCTCTCGCCCCCTCTTTCCGTCTTAATCAGCCTCCGTTTCCTTTTCTCTTCATTTAGACCTGTCTTTTGTACTATGAGAGTAATACTAACTATTGTTTCATCTTGACACCCTCTCATTGTCCTGCTCTACCAAGGATTGAAGGATGGAGAGAGGGAGGAGAGAAGTCAAAGGTTGAAGTTAAGACGGAGGGAAGAAATAGAACTGTAATACAATTTTCAGCATTGGAGTGGCCTATTAAAGTTTAGCTATTAATTCCCAGTGGTTAAAGGGATACTTCAGTATTTTGGTAATGATGCCAAATGGATACCATTTTTATGTCTCTGTCCATTATGAAAGAAGTTAGAGGTAGTTTTGCGATCCAATGCTAACTAGCATTAACTCAATGACTGGAAGTCTATGGGTATCTGCTAGCATGCTAGCTATGGGTATCTGCTAGCATGCCAGTCATTATGTTAACTCTAGTGAGCAATTGTGCTAGCGCTAGTTAGCAACTTCCTTCAAACTGCACTTAGAGATATAAAAATTATATCCACAAGTTCATCTGACTCTGGGGAAGTAAATAAGGGCCAAAAGGGCCAAAATACCAAAGTATCCCTTTAATGCTTCATTGCCATGTCAAAGCTGCCCAAAAAACATGGCTCAATCAAAAGGCACAGTTGTGATCATCAATCAGAGATAATGTCATCCCGGCAATCAGTGTGGATGTTGTCACTCTCTTTACCATCACAGCTGAAGAGTAGAGCTGCCAGATGCCAAGTCAGTATAGCAGACTGTCCATACTGACTATAGCAAGCTGGTGTGAGGCTTTAGGAAATCACAAATCCAGTCTGTCACACTCCCACAGTGTCCCTCTCCTCTCCGCATGGGGTCCAGTAGGACCCTGGATGGTCATCACTAATCTGGATAGAGAGCACATAATGTATATTGGTACTAACATTGGCACTTTGCCCATTGTAGAAAGGACTGAATAGAACTGTAGAATAGAACTGTTTAACCACCAACCCTAAACTTAGCCACCTCAACCAGGATCCTAACCCTTGCCTTGATTAGGAATAAATAGCTCATAATGTGAATGCTAAAGTTCTGATGATATTCCCGGGGTGTCCTTTCTGGCATGCCTATTTAATGTTGAACCACAGGACCCCATCTGATCGCCACACCTCCTACTCAGCGTGAAGCTCCAGGGCTGTGCCGTCCCAAGGCCGGGTCTGTCAGCACTCTGCGCCGGCCAGGGACCTCTATTTGGGTTTTGAGCTCAGTGGGAGATGGCCTGCATGAACAGGAAGTCCCCAGCTGGCAGGCTTCATCTCTATCCATCTGAGACTGCAGACTGGGTGCGTCCTAAATGGCACCTGATTCCCTATATAGTGGACTATTTTTGGCCAGAGCCCTAGTGCACTATAAAGGGAATAGGCAGTGATTTGGGACGTAGGCTATCAGGGCTGTGAACCAGTAGAGCAAACGAAACAGCTCCGATAACTCAACACCCGCTGACTGAACACAGTGGAGGTAATCGAGGCACTCAGGGGCAACAAAGGGACCGAATCAGCAGTAGAGCCAGGAAAGGAAAAGAATGTGCGAGGCCGGGGCCCTCTCACCCATACAGAGTAGAGGCCTCTTGCCATCTTTGGATGACTCTGCACCACATGCTATGCCAACGATCAATGCCCACTGCCCAGAGAGCAGGAGGGTGAAAACTTGATAGGGATTCTGTGCCCTATCAAAAAAGAAAACATCATTTTCAGAAAGGTTGAAGTAAAGCGTATTTTGTGGGGTTTTGGTTGCATGGTTTTTATTCCTTTATTGATGTATTTATCTGCTTTCAGCCAGCCAGAAGATGGCTCCTCCTGGTGAGGCTGAGGCTGTTTGGATGTTTGTGCCCGATCTTTCAGGTAAATAATATCATCCCTGAGCCCATGCAACCAACTCTCTCTATCTCTCTCTCTTCCTCGTTCTCTCCCCCGCTCTCTGCCCCCCTCCCGCTCTGTACAATTGGATCTGGAAAAAAAACAGAAACAAACAAAGAAAAGCAAATAATCAAATAGCTCCCCGCCAGACGTGATAGCTGGCAGCCTTAGCCCTGAGGTAGCAGACACACTGTCGTCAGCCTTTTCAGAACCCTCTCACAACCCTCCCTCTGTCACTATTTCTCGCTCTCACTTTGGTCTTTGTGTCTCTGTCTCTCTCTCTGTCTCTGTCTCTGTCTCTGTCACTGTCTCTGTCTCGCTCTCTCTCTCTCTCTCTCTGTCTCTCTCTCTCTCTCTCTCTCTCTCTGTCTCTTTCATTTGTCATTAATCTTGTTTACTCCTCCTTTTCTCTTCTCTATCCCTATCCCTTCTCTATCCCTCTCCTCCTCTCTAATATATTAACTTGTTACTCTCCTCCATCGAGCAGAGTACAATCTCCAGCAGGTTGTAGGTTTAGGAGGCTAATTATCCTCATAGGGTTAGTGGGGGGACAGGGAAGGGGGCGAGAGGATTAAATAGAGGTCTAATTTGATTACCCTCTCTCATTCTGTTCAGGCCAAGGAGGGACTTGGCTGGGGACTGGGCTTTTGCATACTGTACACACACACATGCACGCACGTACGCACACTCATGCACGCATAGATGCATTCACACATGCGGTAAGTCAATTCTAATGAACATCCACACATTGTAATGTTATTTCATAGCTGTGCCGCACAGTAACAAGTTCATATATTTTCTTATGGTCAACAGCTGTCGAAGCATCACAACGTGTGCTTCTAGTGCCAAGGCATTTTATATTACGCTTTTGGTGCCATTGGTCTGCCAAACTATGTAGCAGTCACATAACTCTTCCTTCACTGCTCTGTAAAAGTATCCTGGTGCTAGGATACAGTAGAGCAGTGGTCACCAACCTGTGGTCCTGGAGACCTACAAGGTGTGTAGGTTTTGTTCCAACCCTGCACTAACACCTAATTCAACTAATCAAGGAAATCATTGGTGATTATCTCTGAACGACCAGCGTTGGTGAATGATGGTGTGCACTTAAGATAGACCATGGTCCCAGAGTGTACATAACACTTGCAATGCTCTACTGACATGATTTATCAATGGTTAAGTATTTCACTATATGTATTTCTATGGGATTCTGCATGAATAAAGACCATTCAACACTCTGCCTTTCTACCCCAAAGCTGCAGATTGGAAAAGGCTCAGAAAAAGTAGTTTGTTTATTATGCAATAAAAGCAGAAGCATAAAAAAGACAGAAGGGATGAGTTTATGCAGCAATCTTTCTTTAATGGTTGAGAACACTCTTCACTAGGCCATACAGGCACATGACAAGAGGTTTGGCAGGAACAGTTTGGACTTTGTGTACATGACAGACTCAACCCTCATGACCAAGATGCTGTAGGTTCATCATAATTCCACCTAGAGCAGCACTTGGAGAGTGTTACAGCAGTCTGAAATGAATTGGTTTTGACTGATGCGTTCAACTCCCACATAAAAAATATTACAATTTACTACAGAAAGTACAGTACTTACTATAGAATGATGTAGTAAACTGTATTATACTGTAGAATAGTATACTACAAACTGTAGTATCCCTCAATGTGTAGTACTTAATATAAAAAGTTGTAGTATACTGTAGAATACTATAGTAAATAATACAGTATACTACAGGTCGCAAAAACACTACAGTATGCACTATAGTGTATACTACAGTATTTCATTTGCACTTACCCTGCCCATTCCCCTCCTCCATATCCCAATTTGTGCCACCCATAAGTGAGAAACCTACATGCGAAATGTAGACCATATTTTGTGTTCCCTACAGGTTATAGAAAATAGCATAAGCTCTGAACGATCTGTTCAGAACTCAGTTGTACCTACCTACTGTACAGGTTATGGAAAATTTGCCGTTTCAGAATTTCTGAATGCCCCCACTGCTACAGTGCATTCGGAAAGTATTCAGACCCCCCCCCCCCCCCCCCCCTTTTCCCACGCTTTTTCAAGATGAACGGAGCAAAGGCCAGAGATCCTTGGTGAAAACCTACTTCAGAGCGCTCAGGACCTCAGACTGGGGCAAAGGTTCACCTTCCAACAGGACAGCGACCCTAAGCACACAGCCAAGACAATGCAGGAGTGGCTTCGGATCAAGTCTCTGAATGTACTTGAGTGGTCCAACCAGAGCCTGGACTTGAACCCGATCGAACAACTCTGGAGAGACCTGAAAATATCTGTGCCGCGACACTCCTCATCCAACCTGACAGAGCTTGAGAGGATCTGCAGAGAAGAATGTGAGAAACTCCCCAAATACAGGTGTGCCAAGATTGTAGTTTCATACCCAAGAAGACTTGAGGCTTTAATCCTTGCCAAAGGTGCTTCAACAAAGTACTGAGTAATGTAACGGCCGTCGTCAAAATGAGACCAAGGTGCAGTGGAGGATGTGTTCATCTTGAAAGATTTTAATGGACCGAATGAACACTTACAAAATAAACCAAAAACGACCAGCAACAGTTCTGTCAGGTTACAAAACTAAACAGAAAACATTCACCCACAAACCCCAAAGGAAAAACAGGCTGCCCGGCTGGCGGGCGACCCTGGCTGCGCCCGGCTGGCGGGCGACCCTGGCTGCGCCCGGGCTGGCGGGCGACCCTGGCTGCGCCCGGCTGGATGGCGACCCTGGCTGCGCCCGGCTGGCGGGTGACTCTGGCTGCGCCCACTGGCGGGCGACTCTGGCGGCTCCAGACAGGCGGTCGGCTCTGGCGGCTCCGGACTGGCGTGCGGCTCTGGCGGCTCCGGACTGGCGGGCGGTTCTGGCGGCTCCGGACTGTCGGGTGGCTCTGGCGGCTCCGGACTGGCGGGCTGCTCTGGCGGCTCCGGACTGGCGGGCGGCTCTGGCGGCTCTGGACTGGCGGGCGGCTCTGGCACAGGATTCACCAGGCTGGGGAGACATGCAGGAGGCCTGGCTCTGGGCGCACGCACAGGACTCACCAGGCTGGGGAGACCCACTGGAGGCCTGGTCTGAGGAGGAGGCACAGGATAGACCAGGCTGGGGAGACCCACTGGAGGCCTGGTCCGAGGAGGAGGCACAGGATAGACCAGGCTGGGGAGACCCACTGGAGGCCTGGTCCGAGGAGGAGGCACAGGATAGACCAGGCTGGGGAGACCCACTGGAGGCCTGGTCCGAGGAGGAGGCACAGGATAGACCAGGCTGGGGAGACCCACTGGAGGCCTGGTCCGAGGAGGAGGCACAGGATAGACCAGGCTGGGGAGACCCACTGGAGGCCTGGTACGAGGAGGAGGCACAGGATATACCGGGCTGTGGGGGAGCACTGGAGTTCTGATGCGTAGGCTTGACACCCCTACTCCAGGCTGAATGCCCACTCTAGCCCGGCACGGGCGGAGCGCAGGCATAGGACAAACTGAGCCCTCCCAGCGCCCTGGAGACACAGTGCGCAGAGCCGGCGCAGGATAGCCTGGACCGAAACGGCGCACTGGAGACCAGACGCGCTGAGCTGGCACAATCCGCCCTGGCTTGATGCCCACTCTCGCATGGCACTTGCGGGGGGCTGGCATGTAGCGCTCCGGGCTATGAGCGCGTACTGGAGACACCGTGCGCTTCACCGCATAACACGGTGCCTGACCAGTACTACGCTGCTCCCGGTAAGCACGGGAAGTTGGCCCAGAATTCCATCCTGGCTCTGCCACACTCCCCGTGTGCCTGTTGCGCTCCCTTGCCTCATACCACCGCCTCTCAGCTTTCGCTACCTCTAGCTCCTCTTTTGGGCGGCGATATTCCCCAGCTTGTCTCCATGGTCCCTTTCCGTCCGGTATTTCCTCCCACGTCCACGAATCCTGAACCCTCTGCTCCTTCTTCTCACGCTGCTTGGTCCGTTTATGGTGGGTGAATCTGTAACGGCCGTCGTCAAAATGAGACCAAGGTGCAGCGGAGGATGTGTTCATCTTGAAAGATTTTAATGGACCGAATGAACACTTACAAAATAAACCAAAAACGACCAGCAACAGTTCTGTCAGGTTACAAAACTTAACAGAAAACATTCACCCACAAACCCCAAAGGAAAAACAGGCTGCCTATGTATGACTCTCAATCAGCAACAACGATCTACAGCTGTTCCTGATTGAGAGCCATACACGGCCGAAACAAAGTAATACACCAACATAGAAAAAGGAACATAGAACGCCCACCCTAGTCACACCCTGGCCTAACCAAAAATAGAGAACCAAAACCCTCTCTATGGCCAGGGCGTGACAAGTAAATGGTCTGAATACTATGTACGGAAATATGATATTTCCGTTTTACATTTTTTATACATTTGCAAAAATGTCTAAAAAGCTGTTTTTGCTTTGTTATTATGGGGTATTGTCTGTAGATTGATGTGGGGGAAAAAAACTATTTAACAATTTAATCCATTTTAGAATAAGGCTGTAATGTAACAAAATGTGGAAAAAGTTAAGGGGTCTGAATACTTTCCAAAGGCACTGTATGTCAAAGATAATAAAACATAAGTGCTTTAGTAAATACTAAGGTAATGTCCACAAAAACACTACAGTAAATACTACAATGTACTACAGTCCGCAAAAACACTACAGTAATTACTAGAGTACTGTATATACTGTACTACAGTCCGCAAAAACACTACTGTCATCTCTGCAACACTACAGTAAATGTATACTATAGTATTTTTTTCATTTGGGCTGATTTGATGAGGGAATTTGTCAGGTTCGTTTTATATAATTTTTCATTATTTTTAGCCTTGGTTAAAAATACCATGATGGGGAAGGCAGAGGCTTATATTTTATGAGCAATGAAACATTTCGATTTTGCAAATGCCTGGAGGGGATATTAGAGTTGTGAAAGCTAGCTATGCCCCACAACAAAACTCACTCTGCTGTTTGGTAGAAGAAAGTGAGTCAAGATGGTTAATGTCAAGAAGACAGAAGCCTTTACATTGCGTGTTGGAGTGTGACATGATACATTGTTGTGAATCATGTCGTACCGCATTTCTGAATCACTTACTTGCACAATGCTATTTTTACACCCCACCATGGCAGAAGTATGGTTTGGTTAGGTTTTTCTATAGCAGTGCTCCCCTTCGCGAATTTAAACTGTATTTGCTCCAGATTCTGTGACTATCTTGGCACCCACACAAGGGCTGTGTCCCAAATGGCCCCCTCTTCCCTATATACTGCACTGCGTTTGACCACAGCGCTATGGGCCCTGGTCAACAGTATTCGGAGCTGTATAAAGAGGAGAGGCAGCACCTGCAAAGTGAGCGCTCCTTCCTTCTCAAGGAGGTTGAGTGGATATATTTATAGACAGAGCAGCACAGCATGAAAGAACCCATCCTTTAGCCCCATTGAGTGAAACATTGCAGGTTCCACACCACTCACTGCTGCGATGGATGGCTTTAGTGATGATGTGAGATACCTCACTGAGTACACCAGTCAGCATAGGTTTCATCCCATCATTGGGGTGATGGAAATAACATACAGCATATTACATTGCCACAGGGCTCTCTACCATGGCATATCACATCACATGTTTATGTTATTTTCAGGTTCTTAATACATTTTCAAAGAAGTGTGCATAGCAACATGATGTGCTGGAGACAGGTTGGAATTTTCCCTTAGTGATCTCCAACATCATGTAAACAAATGACGAATATTTGCTTCCAAGATGTATGTGTTTCTTCCTGTGGAGTATAGGCCTAGATGTTTCTGGCAGGCTCTGCTCAACATGACCTTTCGCTGTCTCCTCACCCTCCTCCTCGCCTCTCTCTCTCCTCCCACTCCCACTCACAGACAGCTTGTTTCATTCCAGATCTATGCATAGTTTCATATAAGGCATCCATAGGCCAGTTTAATTAGATCACAAGTGAGGAACATTGTTACTTAGTATAAAGCATGGCCAGTTTCGGTTGAATGGTATAATCATGCTCAAATGGTTTTGATTTCATACCCCATTAACAATGAGCACATGGCATTTTTTTGCAGTGGAGCCTCTGCTCTGCAATCAAACAGTCACATTTATTAACCCACCACATGGCATGGCTATAGGAGCCAATTAAACATAATGTATTCATTGAAATAGTGTAGATTATCTAAGCTATTGTATTTATATTAAGAGTCAGATGGAATTAAAATGTCCTCTTGAATGTGTTAACCTGCTGGTTACCTGTTACAAGTGTGTGTGGGTTGGGGTGGGGCGGGGGGCATGTTTGTGTGTCTGTGTGTGTGTGTGTGTGTGTGTGTGTGTGTGTGTGTGTGTGTGTGTGTGTGTGTGTGTGTGTGTGTGTGTGTGTGTGTGTGTGTGTGTGTGTGTGTGCATGCGTCACAGCTGCACTTGCCTCATACACAACTCTATAGGAAGTCTAAATATTGCAAATATTCATCCCATTCAACATCCTGTTTGACTATTCATCACACTTCCACCCAGAGCCATTCTGCTCCAACACAGGAGTTGATGAGAGTCTTATGAAAAAATAATATGTCATAAGAAATGGAGCCAGAATGGTTTATTTCAACAGCTTAGGAACTCTCAAAGTCAGCTGTTAGGCAAGGTTTCTTACGAGGAAATGGGAGTGTGTGAGGAAATTAGAGCGAAGTGAACCTTTGCTTTACTAACTGGTTCCCCACAATAGTCCTTTTCTAAAATAAAGTTGCTGTAATGTTCTCTTCAAGGCCACAGAAGCTTTTAAAAGATCAGGTCCCTATCCCCAGACATATTGGATAACTTAATTGGGCAAACCAAAGTCCGAACTATAGACACTAGATTCCTCAACAAAACTATCAGACTTCTATTACAGCTCTAGAGATCAAGTGTTTTTACTCAGGTCCATTTACTCCTGATGTACACCACCTTTGATGATAACTACCAGGGTTAAAGCGTTTTGTCTGTGGCCCTCCAAATAGGGTACTTAATCAGTTGTCTACAGAGCAACAGCTCGATAAAGACGCCGCATTGCATCGTATCAGACACAGCTTGCATCCCAAATGGCACCCTAGTCCCTACACAGGGCACTACTTTTGACCAGTGCCCAGCACCATATAGGGAGTAGGGTGCCATTTGGGATCCACACACATTCTCCACCCTACTTTGTTTCTCTTTGAGGTAGAGCCTAATGGATCTCTGCTGTGATCAATAACAGAATAACATTATCATCTCACGCGGTGCCAACTCCACGATGACAGGGAGTTTTATATTTGACCATCCATTTTGTATCCGAAATGGCCATGGCAGACACGCACGCCGTTATGCAGGCACGCACGCTCACACACACACACAGACACACAATTATGTGTTGCCAAAATGACAAAGAGTAGGATTGACCTGTGGCTGGTAAAGCAAACATAACATTACGGATGACTTGAATGGTGTGTCTTGACTCTCCTAAAAGAGTGGTATTTAGCACTTTCAATCAACCTCTTATCATCTGACCTTCAACAAGCTAAAAAGCCTTCATTCCCAACTGAGACGATTGCAGTTGGCTCCTGTCCCAAATTAGAAAACCGTCACATCACAAAGGCCAATCATGGACCATCTCTCTTTGCATCTCTTTTTAAAGGCTTTGTGGAAATTGATCGATCTCACACACACAGAGACACACAGACACACAGACACACACACAATAAGAGTTTCGTTTTACTTCTGGCATGGTTAGCTTGTGATTTCTGGCTGGCACTGCGGTAATGAGCCTGATGATTAATCACACAGCTCCACCATTAGAGATCCATCGATCGCAGCAAACCGTCCAAATCTCTGATGTATAAATTCCCAGGCCTCACATAGAGTTTAGACAGACAAAGGCTGAATTAGATGTGGATCTCGGTTAGACGTCCAGACAGCGTTGGGGAATATAAACTGGTACAGACTGAGAGGCGCAACAGGTCTGGCTCTTCTTGTCTGAGTGATGTTACCTTCATCCAGCTTGTATGATGTGCTGTGGAAATAATTGAAAGTCTGTCTGTCGTGTGTGCCTGTCGTCTGTCTGTCTGTCTGTCTGTCTGTCTGTCTGTCTGTCTGTCTGTCTGTCTGTCTGTCTGTCTGTCTGTCTGTCTGTCTGTCTGTCTGTCTGTCTGTCTGTCTGTCTGTCTGTCTGTCTGTCTGTCTGTCTGTCTGTCTGTCTGTCTGTCTGTCTGTCTGTCTGTCTGTCTGTCTGTCTGTCTGTCTGTCTGTCTAGGTAAAAGCAATTGATCCTCATTCCTTGTGCTTCCTCTTTGCAGTGCTTTTCAAACCTCTCCTCGGGGACCCCCAGCCGTTCCATGCATTTGATCTTTTCCAGAGGTGGCATACCTGATTCAACTTGTCAACTAAGTTTCAAGCCATTCATTAGGCGAATCAGGTGAGCTAATTCAGGGATACAACAAAATTGTGAAGCGTATAGGGGTCCCGGGGAGAGGTTTGAGAACCACTAAAAGTATGTCTGTCCGTCATGTAAAGATGGCTATAATAGAGCTGTTCCCTACGTCTTAGTACCTGTAGCATATAGGGATTATCCATTGTAGTGAGGGTGGATAAAACTACATGCTGATAACTAGGAAAGGGCTGTGTTAATTTGATTTAATTAGAGAGGAACAATTACGCCGGGTCATGTCTCGATCTGGGCGGAGGGTAGAAAGGCCAGGCTCCTGGGGGTGGTTTTGATTTATTAGGATCCCCATTAGCCGACGCCAATGGGGACAGCTAGTCTTATTGGGGTCCGACACGTAACAAAAAAGACATTACAGACAAAATACTTTACAATTTACATACATTAATAAACATGAACATGTAGTCTGTGTGTGCATCTATCAGTTACACATACATGTCAGTACATACACAACAAGTAGGTCACATGGGGGAGAGGCGTTGTGCCATGAGGTGTTGCTTTATTTGTTTTTGGATACCAGGTTTGCTGTTCACTTGTGCTATATAAGATGGAAGGGAGTTCCATGCACTCATGGCCCTGTATAATACTGTACTTTTCCTTGAATTTGTTCTGGACCTGGGGCCTGTGAAAAGACCCCCGGTGGCGTGTGTGGTGGGGTAAGTGTGTGTCAGTGCTATACAAAACAGTTTCCAACACATGAATGTTTCTTATAAAAACAAGAAGTGACGCAGTCAGTCTTTCCTCAATTTCCTCAACTCTCAGCCAAGAGAGACTGGCATGCATAGAATTGATATTAGCCCTCTGATTACACTGAAGAGCAAGACGTGCCGCTCTGTTCTGGGCCAGCTGCAGCTTAACTACTGTAGGTCTTTCTTTGCAGCACTTCACCATATGACTAGACAATAATCAAGAGAAGATACAACTAGAGCCTGCAGGACTTGCTTTGTGGAGTGTGGCATCAAAAAAGCAGACCATCTCTTTATTACGGCTAGACCTCTCCCCATCTTTACAACCATTGAATCTATATGTTTTCACCATGAAAGTTTATAATCTAAGGTAACACCAAGTAATTTATTCTCCTCAACTTGTTCAACAGTCACACCATTCATTACCAGCTAAGAGCTGACAGGAAGCTAATCGGTCTGCTGTTAGAACCAATAAAGGCTGCTTTACCTCGATAGGCTAGCAGAATGACTTTGGCTTCCCTCCAGTCCTGTGGACAAAGACTTTCCTCTAGACTCAGATTAAAAATATGACAGATAGGAGTGGCTATAGAGTCAGCTACCATCCTCAGTAGCTTTCCATCTAAGTTGTCAATGCCAGGAGGTTTGTCATGATCGATAACAATATTTTTTCCACTTCTCCCACATGAACTTTACAAAATTCTATCTTATAATGCTTTTCTTTCATTATTTGTTTTTTTATGCATGAGTACGATGGCTCACTGTTTGTTGTTGGCATTTCCTGCCTAAATTTGTCCACTTTGCCAATGAAGTAATCATTCAAATAATAGGCAACCTCAAATGGTTATGTGATGAATAAGCCATCTAATTCGATGAAAGATCGAGTTGAATTTGTCTTTCTACTCATAACTTCATTTAAAATTTTCATCATTCTTTATATCATTGATCTTGGCATCATGATACAGTTTATTTTACATTTTTGTTGAGTTAAGTCACATAATTTCTCTATTTGCAGTAAGTCAGCCAGTCAGATGTGCAACCAGACTTCTTAGCCACTCCTTTTACCCCATCTCTTTCAACCAGAAGCCTTAACAGTTCTAACAGTCAGTTTCTTAACAGGTGCATGTTTATCAATAATTGGAAGAAGCAATTTCATAAATTCATCAAGTGCAGCGTCTGGGTGCTCCTTATTAACCTCTCTTGGGTAGGGGGCAGTATTTTGACGTCCGGATGAAAAGCGTGCGCGTAGTAAACTGCCTGCTACTCAGGCCCAGATGGTAGGATATGCATATTATTAGTAGATTTGGATAGAAAACACTCTGAAGTTTCTAAAACTTCAGAGTACTGTAGAAGATGAGTACTGTAAAAGAGTACTGTAAAAAATTATGTCTGTGAGTATAACAGAACTCATATGGCAGGCAAAAACCTGAGAAAAAAATCCAACCAGAAAGTGTGGAAATCTGAGGTTTGTAGTTTTTCAAGTGATTCCCTATCCAAAATACAGTGTCTGTGGGGTTATTTTGCACTTCCTAAGGCTTCCACAAGATGTCAACAGTCTTTAGAACGTTGTTTCATGCTTCTACTGTGAATGGTGGGAGAATAAGAGCGCTTGGAATCAGATGACTGAGAAAATGACATGAGCTCAATCGCGCGCTGCCATGAGAGTTAGGTGTGTTCCTTTTCATTTCTGAAGACAATGGAAGATTTATGATAAAAACATCCTAAAGATTGATTCTATACATCGTTTGACATGTTTCTACGAACTGTAATATAACTTTTTTGACTTTTCGTCTGAACTTACTGCGCGAGCACAGTGCATTTGGATTACTCGACTGAACGCGCAAACAAAATGGAGGTATTTGGACATAAAGATGAACTTTATCGAACAAAACTAACATTTATTGTGGAACTGGGATTCCTGGGAGTGCATTTCGATGAAGATCATCAAAGGTAAGTGAATATTTATAATGTTATTTGTGACTTCTGTTGACTCCAAAATCGCGGGTATCTGTATGGCTTGTTTTGATGTCTGAGTGCTGTACTCAGATTATTGCAAAGTTTGCTTTCGCCGTAAAGCTTTTTTGAAATCTGACACAGCGGTTGCATTAAGGAGAAGTGTATCTATAATTCTTTGAATAACAATTGTATATTTTATCAACGTTTATGATGAGTATTTCTGTAAATTGATGTGCTCATTCACCGGAAGTTTTGGGAGGCAAAACATTTCTGAACATTTCACGTCAATGTAAAATGGCCTTTTTGGATATAAATATGAACTTTATCGAGCAAAACATACATGTATTGTGTAACATGAAGTCCTATGAGTGCCATCTGATGAAGATCATCGAAAGTTAGTGATTCATTTTAGCTGTATTTCTGGTTTTTGTGACGCCTCTTCTGTTCCCTAGCTTCCCTGGTTCTGACCGCTCCTGGATTACAGACCTCTGCCTGCCTTTGACCTGTCTTTTGCCTGCCCCTGTTTGGGCCAATTGACATCTGTGACTCTAGCTGTCTGCATCTTATCCTGAGTTCTGATACTGTCAAGCATTTTTTTATTTAACCCTTATTTTATCAGGTAAGTTGACTGAGAACACATTTTCATGAACAGCAACAAGCTGGGGAATAGTTACAGGGAGAGGGGATGAATGAGCCAATTGTAAACTGGGAATGATTAGGCGGCCATGATGGCCAGATTGGGAATTTAGCTAGGACACCAGGGTTAACACTCCTATTCTTACAACAAGTACCATGGGATCTTTAGTGATCACAGAGAGTCAGGACACCCATTTAATGTCCCATCCAAAAGACAATCCCCTACAGAGGGCAGTCCCCAAAGGGTGCCTCCTACTGGTCCTCCAACACCACTTCCAGCAGCATCTGGTCTCCCATCCAGGGACTTACCAGGACCAACCCTACTTAGCTTCAGTATAAAGCCAGCAGTCAGATGCAGGGTGGTATGTATTTCACACATATTATTTAGATACTCACTGTTAGCACTTGGTGGCCTATAGCAACACCCTAAAAGAAAAGGCTTTAGATGTGCCAGGTGAACCTGCAACCACAACACTTCAATAACAATTGACAAAATATATTCTCTAAGCATTACAGGGATATGGTTCTGAATACAGCAACACCTCCCCCATAAGCATTCCTGTCTCTTCTATATAGATGTTGTATCCTTGCATTGTGGCAGGTAGCCTAGTGGTTAAGAGCAAACCAAAAGGATTCTGGCTTGAATCCCCAAGCCAACTAGGTGAAAAATCTGTCAATGTGCCCTTGAGCTAAGGCACGTAACCCTAATTGCTCCTTTAAGTTGCTCTGGATAAGAGTGTCTGCTAAATGACAAAAATGTCAAACGTAAAAATGTATTGCTACTGCTATATTATCTAAGTGAGTCTCAGAAATGGAGACTAATAGGAAAGGAAAGGGCTGAAAATATTCCATATTAATATATGTAGCTTTAGAAATAAGGTTCATGAAATCAATAACTTACTAACATCAGATATAATTCATATATACATGTATATATGAATGTTATCTGATGTTAGCAAGTTATTGATTTCATGAACCTTATTTCTAAAGATACATATTTTAATATGGGCTATTTTAAGCCCTTTCATGGGTAGCTTATCAGAGATAGACATAATATGGAAAAGAGCAAACAAAGCAAGAGAAAAGAATATACATTCAGCAGTCCATTAATCGGTTGGATTGTGTAAGTGTGTGTGTACTGCTGCCAAAGACTCTATTCAAGTGATTACATAACCTGTAAAAGGTAAGGAACACATAGCACACTGCAATCTTTGCACCCATGTGATTTATAGACAATGTTTTGACCCTCGGGACTTGAAGACCTTTAATACAGTACTGATATGCTGAATTTACACACAAAATAGCTTCAGCATCAGCTAGCTAATTCCACAGTGCTTTTGGTAGTCTACTCCCACCTGTTGCTCCATTTCTATGTTCTCTGGTTTTGTTTCCTGACTGTCCTCGGTTTAGCTAGGACAGCATCATTCATGAGAGAGGATCAGAACCCAACTACTCATTGGAATGTGTGTGTCAGTGTGTCTGAGGTTAAACCATACCCTCTTGTTTCTGACCAGAACGACCTGAACCTCACACTACAGTAATAGTAGTGCAGAGGAGGGTGAGCACATGATGACCGATCTGCTCTCCACAGATGTGTGTGCGAGTGTATGCACATGCGTGTGTGTGTACCCACACAGTGATTAGTGTAGGAAACAAACCCAGACAACAGGCCCTGTAGCAGCACAGCCACAGTTTAACTCCCCCACACTACCTAACCTCTGACAGCTCTCTCTCTCTCTCTCTCTCGCTCTCTCTATCTCTTTCTCTCATTCTCTCTATCGCTCGATCTCCATAATATTTAAACACAATAGACTAGATGCAGTAGCAGTTCAAGTAATCAGCCTCCGCAAAAATGTTTTGTTCACCGTCATATTGTATCTTTCAGCCAAGGTTGAGCGGCTGTACACATACCTTTAAACAAACAAACCACAGACCACTATAAGAAGGTTATGTGGAATCATTTGAATATTGCCAGTGTGGATGTTTTTGGGGTTTAGGATCTTAAACTTCCCCGTACAATTATGGGTTTGACTGCTGGTGCGCGGAGCCACTATGGCTCTATGAGGTCATATGTGCCTCAGCCATAGGCAGCATATACAAATGGACAAAGCCATCGATGACGTCACATCATTCATTCCTATGTAGTCTCATTGGCGCATTTGAAGATCAGGAAGTCGGTTTTAGCTTACTAAAATGGTGTCTTAATTGGGGTGGGGGGGGATTCTCAAGACAAAACATGCACAGTTTGAGTTACTCCAGGAAGACATTGCAAGCTGCGACCAGGGGAGAATGACTGCCCCCTCTCATTGAGTATCTCAAGTTGAAGGTCGACCAGGATACCGCAGGCTGCCAGTGGCAACTAAATTAAGGCAACTCAACTTCCTCTGCGTGTGATTTTAAAATAATCAGGACATACATCTGGTGTAATAGAAGAAATTATTGGTTCCATGATTGTCTTCAAATTCTTTATTTTTCACACAAATATTGACCAGGAACATTGCCATTTTCCTATTGACTATATTGAGTAATCCTGCTTTCTGGATACAACAACCTGCAGTACCGCGGTCGGCCTTGAACTGCAGAGCTTCCGTGAGAAGGTTTCAGTTGTTCTCCCCTGGCCCCAACAGACAGACAGGCTCATTATTGTGGTTTGAATGAGAGAAGCAGACTTCTTAGGAATGGCAATAGTCAGAGAGAAGCTTCAAAGTGTGACATTTATTGACAGATAAACAACACAGCGTTGGACAATGTGAGGAAAGAACGGGGCTTTTTGTTAGTGCTGTGGTACTCACACCTTTTTCTGTGGGTACTAAAACCTCTAATAAAAAAAAAATCCTGTTTTTATTTCTACAGTATCTTTACTTCAAGCACCGTGTGGGTGTCTGCCAGGGAAATCTGCAGCTCTCAGAGAAGAGAAGCAAAGTGGTTGTATGGTTGGTTGCATCATCGTCGCCATCTCTCCAAGTATTAGGTCAGTAATAAACACAAGCTCTCTCTCTGTTACAGCCTGATTGCGTGATAATTGTATTTGCTGGTGCTTAATTGGGTTGAAATATGCCTTGTTCCCATGGTTTCTATTTGGGTTATTGCCGTATCATTAGGGCATGATTGTTCGCGTTACTAACGAGAGAGAGATCCAGATAGGGGCTGTGGAGTTCTGTGTTTGGAGAACGATGCTATTATTTGAATGTGTGACACACACACAAACACACAAACACACACACACACACACACACAGGCGCGCACATACACATATCCCGACTTACTCTATACATGCATGTATCCCATGTTTCTTGAGGGGATAGAACAATAAATATATTGTAATGTTTTCCCTTCACTCTGACCCAGAAAACTAGACGGCACTGAAACTTTCCCTTCTAATCTCAGTGACAGGTCCCCTCCATAGTGTCGGTGGGAAACAGCCTCAGCTTGGGGACTGTTACTGTACGTCTTCTTTGTATAGAGGGAACCAGTGTTTGCACTGAGTATATCTCGTACAGTAGCTATTAGCTATTCGTCTTACCACCATGATCCTTCAGCTAGCTGTGTGGCACCATACCAGGCTGCTGCTTTCACATGCCACAGCATCATTAACATGTATCGACACACACACACACACACACACACACACACACACACACACACACACACACACACACACACACACACACACACACACACACACACACGTACATACATAAACACACATACGCACACTAGCATGTATCGACACAAGGCTTAAGGCATGATATTAAATAATTGAGAGTGCAGTAAGACAGAACCTGACTGCTACAATGCTCAGGTCATTCTTGAACTGGGACAGGCTAGCAGAGCAAGTAAACGTTACTGCATAGGGTGACACACACACACACAAACACACACACACACACACTCTGCAACGGTTCAATCTGAGCTACTGTTCTAGCTCCCAGTGCTGCAGTGTTCCCACAGGAGACTCTCGCTCTCTTTCCAACACAGAAAAACAAAAACTACAGGACACAAAAGAAGCTGGGACACTTTCCAGTATATTCTCACAAACAACATTAGTCTGCCCTCCCATATCCCAGTGTGTATTAGAACTTCAGGCTAATAGTTATATCAAAACAAACAATGCTTCACAGGGCTAATTCTATGAAGCAATCAGAGAGATAAAGTACTCTGACTGTTCAGCTTTGAGTTTTGAAAGGGAGAAAAACAAATCCACGCTCTCCGTCTGACCCCGTCTTCTCACAAATGAGTAAGGTTAGAGACAATACGCACAGCCTGGAGAAAATATGTTACATGTCAAATTAGAAGCGTTATCAGTCACATTGCTGAAGCACAAAGGTCGAGATCAGGTCAGGAGCAGAGCAGTAAAGATGCTGTGCTCAGATACACAGCACAGTGAAAGAGGTCAGTGGCTAATATATAGGTTGTGTTCAGATACACAGCACAGTGAAAGAGGTCAGTGGCTAATATATATGTTGTGCTCAGATACACAGCACAGTGAAAGAGGTCAGTGGCTAATATATATGTTGTGCTCAGATACACAGCACAGTGAAAGAGGTCAATACACATTTTAGTGCTGTTTTATTTCTTCATTCTGTGTTGCGACTCTTGCTGTATTTATTATTATTTTTTTAAATGTTTTTTTATGCTAATATATATGTTGTGTTCAGACACACAGCACAGTGAAAGAGGTCAGTGGCTAATATATATGTTATGTTCAGACACACAGCACAGTGAAAGAGGTCAGTGGCTAATATATATGTTGTGTTCAGATACACAGCACAGTGAACGAGGTCAGTGGCTAATATATTTATTTGCGCCAAGGGACAGAACTGGCAGAGAACAGAGGGCCTTGGAGTGTGTAGAGAGAGAGCCTTATCATGCCTGGCTGTCTGCTGTTTCTCTTTCTTTTTCTCCCTTTCTTTCTGACTCGCTGTCTCTTTCTCTTTCTCTACAAACTGTCCCCTGGGGTCACGTCTCACTCCCACGCCCGGCCCCATGCCCACATGCCCACACACACGCTCTCTTTGCTGGCACCCTCAAACCTGTGGCGGTTCCCGTGGAGCAGCAGCAGGGCAGTGGGAGAGCTTTGAAGATGGTTCAGAAATGCTAATATCACCTCTGCTGCTAGAGACAGATAAACATCCTCGATCTGAGGTGAAGAGTTCAAAAGGCTCTGCCGCCCTCTGTTCCTCTGTTCTTCTCTCTTCACCCTGTCCCTCTCACCCTCTCGCTCCTTCTCTCTCTCGCTCCACTCTCTTGCTGTCTCTCTCTCACACAAACAAACTC
Organism: Salmo salar; assembly: GCF_965601325.2. Classification (NCBI taxonomy): domain Eukaryota; kingdom Metazoa; phylum Chordata; class Actinopteri; order Salmoniformes; family Salmonidae; genus Salmo; species Salmo salar. The sequence continues at coordinate 44,852,761 of NC_138297.1, forward strand.
AAACCTTGTGTCACGAATCCCACCGAAGGTGGCTCCCCTGCCTGTTCGGGCGGCGCTCCGCGGTCGTCGTCGCCGGCCTACTAGCCACCGCTGATCCCTTTTCCCTTTTCTGTTTGTTTGGTCTTATTGGTTGCACCTGTTCCCTGATTTGTTTCTTGATTTGTGTTTATTTAAGCCTGTTTAGCCCGCCCAGGTTTGTGCGGGATTATTTCTCTGTTTGTATTTTGGATGTGCTGGCTGACGTCTTGTTTTTCTCTCCGGACCGTTTTGCCCTGTGTTTTGGGTTGGTCATTATTATTACGCGCCCTTCTGTTTTGGTGTGACCGTTTTTGTGCCGGAGAAAATAAAGATGATATACTTACCCTCTGCTCTCTGCGCCTGATTCCAACCACCACTCCTAAAATCCTTGACACCTTGTCATATGAAGTGCATTGGACATAAACATTACACAACTTGGAAATCACAAATTCAACAATGAGTCATTTGGAAGGAATCAGTGGCTAATTGCAAGCGTTGCAAAGCAATCACTAGCCTGCTATTCAGTGGAGAGGGTGTGTAGTCCAAGTCTGAGTTTAAGGATATATTTTCCAAGCTTAAAAGGATAAACATTCACATGCAACCCCATGGTCCAGAAAAGGTTGAATACATTGGCCATGCTGTCAATCCAGCATGACTTCTGCGACTTTAAAAACAACTGGAAACTCGGAACTGGGAAATCTCAGACTTCAGTGAGTACAAGACAACAGGGAACTCAAAAAAACAAGGACGGAGAAAATTTGTTTGAACCGTCATCCAACTCGGAATTCCAAGTTGGGAACTCGGGCCTCTTTCTAGAGCTTCGACCTTGTTTTTTGCCGAGTTTCCAGTTGTCTTGAAAGCACAATAAATCCATAGAATGCCAGACATTGATGACAAAGTTTGATGACAAAATTTGCCCACAAGAAGGACTGCTGGGCCACCTTCCTGTTCAAATGAGCACAACAAGGTGAGTCCAAAAATGTCTTGTATGCTGCTGCATAGATTATGTAATATGCCAGGGAGATATGTATACTGTATCTAAGAAAGTAATACCAAAGATTTTTATAACTAAACCAAGAAAAGACCACAGCCTGTCATTTCAAATGGGAACAAATGAGCCACAGTGGACAGAACAATCAAGGAGGTGGGCAGAGCCAAGTACGAGCTAGCGAGATCCTATTGGCGCTTTCTAGCTACATTTGCGTATTTCCGTTGGGGAACGACTACTCTGTGAAGTGCGCGTGTGCAATAACTCAAAACTTAGTCCACTCTGCTCGTAACAGATTGTAGTTTTGGGATACAGAAAACTGTGTTGAAATCAAATGTTTCATCGATGAGTAAATTATCAGAATGTTGGCCAAAATCCATCTCATTCCATCGTCTCCCACTGCTGGCCATTGGGCTTCCTCTATCTACCATATGTGGTAGTGAGTGGAAATGCCAACCGGATGCTTCATATTTATATTGTCTCTTCTGTGGTAACAATAAGTGTACGTTATGTCATAAGCTGTTAGTAGCCCATGCCCCTCACTCTAATAATTTGGTCCCTTTCCCCCTCTTAACTTAGCCTACTGTTCTGACTTGGTGGTGCACATGTAGCCTATAGCCTGTTTTAGAGAAATGTCATCATCGAATATTGTAAGGTCTTTAATTGTTTGCTTTAATTGTTTGCTTATATGCTCCCTTTATTTATCCTACAGTTCTGACTTGGTGTACAGGGAGAATAATGTAGAATGGCCTATGTTCTGAATTCTGTCGCTGTACATTTCAAAGTGCTGAACAAATAGTTATATTTACTACATACATCTTAGCTTGCTAATTAATTGTCTTAATCAAAATGACAGATTTTCTCTTGTCCACTCATCATTCCCTTATGCCATAGTTTGTCAGTAGAAACCACATTTGTTTAAACAAGTCAGCCATATCAGCTATGTTTTTTAAAAAGTCAGTAAATGAGACTGAATTAACTGTTTCGCTGCAGAAAAAGGCTCCTCTGACAGCCAGGTGTAGCGGTGGTAAGGATTCACTCCATGGTGCTGAAAAGAAAGCTCTGCTGTTGGGACAGCTTTATATAGGCCCTAACAGTTTGTGGGCACCGTTTAACACTGTTATAGTGCAATTAATGTATTGTTTAGTGTTGTGTTGTGTAGTGTAATGGTTTTGCTGGCATGCATCGCCCAATTTCTTTTTGCGTTTGCCCCACCAAGATGCTAAAATCACCTCTCCCCATCTCCATTTCTCAATCACTTACTCTTTTTCTCCTTTCTCTATCGTTATCTCTCTCTCGCTCTCTCTTTTGCTTTCTCTTTCCTCCTTTCTCTCTCTCTTTCCTCATATCGCTCTCTCTCTCTCTCTCTCTCTCTCTCTCTCTCTGTGTGGCGCATCTATTACCCAGGCTAGGGTGGGCTAAATGACACTCTTTCTCTCTCTCTCTCTCTTTCTCTTTCTCCCTCCTCTCTCTCTCTCCCCTTGAGGGTCTCTTGGATTACTGTACGACACAAGTGTTTGGCTGCCATCCCTCTGGAGAACCATTCTGTTGTTGCTTTTGTTTCTTTGATGTACTGAAGCCATATGTTTAACTGTCGCGTAAACATCAGGACGATTAAGACACCTTTGGTTGACTGTTGTCAAATGACATTAATCCTCTGATATCTCTCTTTCTCTCTCTCTCTCTCTCTCTCTATCTCTCTCTCTCTCTCACTCTCTTTTTGTACCCTCATAATCCTTTTCAATGCAATGGATGGGGAACACTCTTGCTCTGTAGATATCACCATGAGACATCTATAACTGGCGAGCAAAGATACAAATCACATAAAAGGAATTGAATTTGAGTCCTACGTGGAAAACGATGACATCAAACACACAGATTAAAGGGTACATTTTTATTAAAGTAGGAAAAGCATTAGCTGATGTGTTCCTGTAGTATGCGGTGATATTCAGTGACACGCTATCTATCGTCCCCTCTTTTTAATTGCTAGGCTGCGTCCCAAATGCCACCCTATTCCCTATACAGTGCATTACTTTTGACCAGAGCCCTACGGACGCAGCCCCAGTCTGTCCTCAAGAGACAGGCATCCTGCAAGAACATCCATTTACCCCCTGCCCTCCCAACTAATTGTGTTTTCTAATCACTGCACATTCTCATATTCTCGTTATTGCCTGATTAAATATGGTCCGCAGGGCTTCCTAAATGGACAGAAATATTTAACTGAAAATACCCCTGACTTGCTCTGGAAGAGAAAACAAATAAAAAGCATTTTCTGATCATAGAGGGGACATGTGACCTTTGTAAGAGCTAGCAGGTCCTGCTGCTGACAGGTGTAATTAAAAGGAATGTGCTGCGGTGACAGGCAGGTAGAGCCGTAATGTCCCCTCAGTACTTGGCAGAACAACAGGTTGGCAGGAAACTGTACACCTGCTGGAGCCGTAATGGAGTGTTGACGACAGCGGCCACCCAGTGAAAGACAACTCCACTTAAAATGCATGGGGAGGGATAGACACTACTGAGTGAACACAAAGTTTTGTTTGCAATAAGTGTGGTGCAGTGCTTCGTGGTAGGCCGAGCGTCTCTGACTGTGTGTGCACAGAAGGTTTGGGCTGGGAACAGGGGATAAGGACGTTGCTGATTTAATTTATGTGAACAGACAAGTACTGTAGGCAGCCTCCTCCAGACTGCTATTTATATATGGAGGGAAGGGCATATTCTCTCTCTCTCTCTCTCTCTCTCTCTCTCTCTCTCTCTCTCTCTCTCTCTCTCTCTCTCTCTCTCTCTCTCTCTCTCTCTCTCTCTCTCTCTCTCTCTCTCTCTGTCCCTCTCTTTGTCTTTCATAGACATAGTCATTTGTCCTGTCACCCTGCAGTTCTATTCTGGGTCTGGATCTCATTTTCATTCAACAGAAACACAAAACCAAACAACAACACGTGAATGCAGTGACCTTGTGTCCAAGGAGAGAATACACAGGCTGGTCTTCTGCTGCAGTATGTATGTGTTTGTGCGTTAGTCACTTCAGAGATCCAGCTCTGCTTTGGCGTGGGAGGTGTATGTGTTTGTACATGTGTGTGTTTGTCTTCACTGACCTTTCTGTCCAGTCAGGGACCTGAGAAAGAGATGCAGCCTGCATCAAACCAACAACTGGACCTCTCTCTCTCTCTCTCTCTCCCACTCTCCATTTACTATCGTTGAATTCCTAGCACTATGCGTCTCACACAGGTCTTTTGAAACAGCGTGTCAGGGAGGCAAGCTCTTCTGGAATGCCTGAGTTCCTCTACGAGGCTACGGAGGCTTCATTTCCCTAACTACAGTCTTTAACAATGCTGCTGGCACTCCTCTGCTTAGTATTCGTCTGTCCATTATATACAAATATCACTGCAAGGAGCCTCTCTGCAAACAGGAAATAGCTTTCAATCTGAATTGCCCTCGTGACAGAAAAATCCTCCTTGATTGAATAATTTGAGCTTTCCCTTTTTCACTTGAGAAATCTTTCCTGTTGTGTAGTTATAATTCCTGGAGGAAATTGAAAAGAAAGGAAGTGTGGATAATGCGGAAGCATTAGGATCCTGCCGTTTCTATAGTTACCATGACACCCTAGTAGCAGCCTAAGCGCGAAGCTGCTGTAAATTTGACCATACAGTAGTTAGTTATTTTTAGGTGGTTTTAATTGTTGTTTTTTAATCCGTTCTTTTGTTTTTGATAACACTGAGTTTTTCTTGCGTATATCTGCCGTTTTTGAAGCACAGATTTGCAGATTGACTGACAGGTTAACACCTTTTCGCTTGGCTAACTAGCTTTTGTTTGAAAAATGCGTCTGGATACAGTACCATCTTTTTTGTTTCACCTCGCCGCCAATTCCAGATCCTTTGAGAACATCATTTCGGGACTGGCCTGAAGCGTGAGAGGAATGGGAGACAGAGGAATACAGCAGTGCTGAGGCAGAGAGCTCGTAGCGAGGAGGACTGACTACTATTCTGAACTGTGTATGATGAGCTTTCTGGCGCCCAGAGCTGCTGAGACATCAGCAGTGTTACACAGGGAGGAAGAGGAGAAGTCCTGTAGCTATAAGTGCCTGGCTGGTCCCCTGACTTTCCCTCTACAAGATCACCAGCAGACTCCATCACCATCATCTAGCATCCTCTGTCCAGCTCCCTTCGCTCCAGTCATGAACTGACCCCGTCTTCAGAGGATGCAGCTTTTAAATACTGTACATGGCCTCTATTGGTTGACCTGTCATGATATATTGCTTCTTTGGTTTTTTGCTTGAGATTCTACAATAAGATTAGATGAAAATGTAATAAATTATTATTATTATTAGGCTATACCTAAGCTGTATATATCTATCTAAGTAAATGGCTCTTAGCTGTACTATTTGTCAAGGCTTTGACTGCACTACAATTACACACCAGCTGTGGTGTGTGTGTGTGTGTGTGTGTGTGTGTGTGTGTGTGTGTGTGTGTGTGTGTGTGTGTGTGTGTGGTGTGTGTGTGTGTGTGTGTGTGTGTGTGTGTGTGTGTGTGTGTGTGTGTGTGTGTGCGTGTGGTATTGCTAAGTCTGCTTAATCAATTGATTGGGTTGTTTTGCTCGTCTAAAACACTCTAATTAGGTGTCTAAACTGGTAGAATTAATATTTTTCATATCCAGTCTTATTTGGCAGTGTGTGTCCGTGCGCCTCACAGCGTCTGAACGCGGGTGTGTGCATCATCATCTCCATTCTCATGCTAACAAGTGATTTGCCATCTGTGTGCAGGCCAGAATATCAAACAGGGGGGGCATTGTTTGTTTGTTTTTGTAGAGACTTATCGTTGACGTGGATGGACTCACACCGTTGTATTCTAGCCAATATTACTGACCTATCCTGTACTGTAAATGATTTGCACGTATGTTTGTGAGCAAACACCTTGTATTTGTTGACCGCCGGGGCCCAGAGACTGCGATCAATTCGGGAATAGACCCTTAGCCCATACTCCCTAGGCAGCTGTGGAGATCTTATGTAGATCTAAAGGAATTTAATATACGTAAATAGCAGGGTAAATATATTTAGTACTGCCATATTGTTTTTCCATACAGGTATCTGACCGATTGGGAATTTAGACTCCTTTATATGCAGACACCCATTTTTGCTTCTATTCTCCTCTACCTGAAGATATTCCATTTACACCAGGTGACTTGTTCAAATCAAGGTATATTTGCAAATCAAGGTCAAACCATGCAATGTGGTATGCAAGCTTTGGATTTGACTTGGATTCAGTACATGGAATGCAATACATTTCAGATCAATGGTTGTCTTAGTTTTGTGTAGATTTCTCTGTTTTTTGGAACTCAAAGTCAAAAACAAATTCTTGGGCCAAAAAACTCAGTCAGACTCGTCAAGATACAACCATCCATCCATTCATCTTATATTGTATCGATCCATTAGTTTCAACACAGATATGCATCGCGGACACAGACTGCTTAATGAGTGTCTTATTGCTCTACTGTAACATCCCAATGTTCTGTAGCTATAGCTCTAACTACACAAGCCGGTAATCCTTCCTTATCGGCCATGACATTTAAACAGGCATGAACAGCTATCTCCCAGACCCAGACCCAGCTTAGGAAACAGGACTTAGTTTCTACAACGATAACGCTGATTGTAGATTTGCCTTAAAGCTTCAGCCCTTTAGAAGGTCTCAGTTATTCAGCCAGAAGAAAGCCTTTAAAGGTGAAATCTCAGATCGGGGAATGTGTTCAATCCCAGATTGTAGCTTTAATGGGCCCATAGATGTTATCAGGCTGCTTCTCATCACAACATTCACTTGGCGGTTCTATGATTGGGTGTGTGTAGAGTTAGAGTTACATTTATTAAAGTGTCACTGCACAATGATAAATAATAGACAATACAAAATACAGATTTAAAAAACACACTAAAATAGAGTTTTGAGACACTAAAAACAATCATAGTCATGCATGGTAGAGTATTTCCTTTGCTGTCATCTATAATACGTGACATTACCTATGCATTATTGGTATCAGTTATTACGTCAGATACACATGTATGGAAAAACAAAGAAGAAAGTACAGTAGATAAAAGGACACTTAAAAAATAAAAATAAGTGTACATGGATAATAATAAAAGACATGGATAATAATAAAAGAAACTCAATCTACTGTAGGATAATCTAAGTACTTGACTGTTATTACATTGAGCAACAGTTAAGAAGACACCAACAGGTTAGCCTAAATGAAGCAGGGAGACAGCTATAGAAAACTCAATAGAAACCTGAGTATAAAGTTGTACAAACCTCAGTTTAGCCTATGTACTCAGAAACTGTCTAGAGGTCTTAATGATGATTTACTATGAAAAAGCAATCAGGGTTGGAGTTATAGATTGGAAGTGCCAAAATGTGTTGCGTGGATGGATTTCTTTCCCATCTTAAGGCCCGCCACACAAGGGATATTCTGTATTTTAGAGGCTATGGTTAATGGTTGTTGACTTGCTGTTTATATTTCAGACCTGTTTTATTCCTGTCTGAAACTGCCTCCACTAAGCAGCCTAATACTCCGCTCTCCATAATTGCTTCAGTGAGGTTGTTAAAAGATACAGGGGGTTGTATACCATTTGAAATAAACCCGTGATTATATGTCCGCTATAACAAGTGCCAGAGCAGTTCTCAGGTAGTTGGAACAAAAAAGTTGTGGGTTAGATTCCTGCATAGGCCACATCTGGATATTGAATGTACTATTTGTAAGATATAAGCTTAGATATGCGTCTCATAAATTCCCATATTATGACCATTGGGAGTAAAACACCAACCCCACCTTATAGCTGTGCCTAGGGACAATGGTGTTATGATCCATGATATGATGACGTACACTAAGAATGACGGTGTTGGCTTAAGGTGAGTAGGGGTGGTTGTAAACTAAAGGATGTGTCTGTGTGGTCGTTTGCCGTCTGTCAGATCTACAGCCAATCACAGGAATCCAAGCAGGGCGGAAATGGAATGTTGCCCTGAGGAGAAGGGAGAGTACCAAACACCACACAACACCCCCATGAGACTTACCACTGGTAGGAAGAGGTTATGACAAAAGTAGACCATCGTCATTACTGGTTACCCCATGGTCAAATGACTGGTTTTACTTAGAAGTGCTCCTTGTCAAAAATGCATTTAGGTAGTATGTAATGTGAATTTTACTTGGTCTTTATAAAATACACTGGTTGCAGGTTGCAGTCTATGTCGACCCCCTCCAACATTTGCAAACAGAGTAATTCAGGTTTTGACCCCACTACTGAAGCCTCTGGCAACAAGCTTGATGTATTTATAGTTTTGCCTCGGTGAGGGGGAGAGGGAGGAAAGAGAGGGATAGATAAATAGATTGGCGAGGAGATGCGATAACAAAGAAGCTTTGTGTGTGTAGGTACATCACGGATCTCTGAAATGTCCTTCCATTGCAAAAAGGCTTTCTGGGGCAGAGATTCTGTCTGTGTTATGTTGTAGGGATTTCAGTAGAAAATGAAATTGGTCTGTGAGTGAATTTGTGAGTTGGAGGTGACCTCCATTCAGTTGAGTGCAGCCCAGTTCAGCTCAGGCCTTCTCTTCAAGGGGAATGGAGAATTCCGTTAGTCAACTCAAAGATCTCGGTCATACAGGTTCAAAAATACACATGTTCTGCTCAGTAGCAGCTGCCTTTGTGAACATGTTCATTTCTCTCTTGCTCTTCCCTTTCCTCTTATTCACTATGCACACACAAGTCAAGTTTCACGTGTTTTAATGTCACATGCACAAGTACAATGACATGTCAAAACCCAACAATGCAATAATCAATAACAATGTAACACCAGAAAAAACGCACAAGAAATAAGAAGAAATATGAAGAACACAATAAGTAAGTAAGCATACTATATACAGGGTCAGTTCCAATATCATATATACAATGTGCAGAAATACTGGAGAGATAGAGGCAGATATGTATAGAGGTAAGGTTACTAGGCAACAGGATATAAGTTAAACAGAGTAGCAGCAGCTTGTATGTGAGTACGTGTGAGTAATCAGATGATGGTGTGTGTGTGTGTGTGTGTGTGTGTGTGTGTGTGTGTGTGTGTGTGTGTGTGTGTGTGTGTGTGTGTGTGTGTGTGTGTGTGTGTGTGTGTGTGTGTGTGTGTGTGTGTGTGTGTGTGTATGGCCCTGTGAGTGTGCATAGAGACTGCAAAAATACAAATTAAAGGTCAACAAAGATAGCAGGTTATCTCAGTCTGTATAGCTATTTTGTTAGATATTGCTTGTGGTAGAAGCTTTTCAAGAGCCTGTTGGTGTCAGACTTTGTGCACCGGTAACACTTGTCGTGCGAAAGCAGAGAGAATAGTCTATGGCTTGGCTGGTTGGGGTCTTTAAAATTGTCAGGGTCTTCCTTCCACACCGCCTGATATAGATGTCCTGGATGGCAGGTATCTCTGCCCAAGTGATGTACTGGTCTGTCTGCCCTACCCTCTGTAGCGCCATGCAATCGAAGGCAGTGCTATTGCCATACCAGGCAGTGATACAGCCAGTCAAGATGCTCTCAATGGTACAGCTGTAGAACATTTTGAGGAATTGAGGGCCCATGCCAAACTTTTTCAACCTCCTGAGGGGGAAGAGGCACTGTCGCGCATTCTTCACGACTGTACACGTGTGTTTGGACCATTTGAAGTCTTTAGTCATTTGGACACAGCTCCCGGCCTGCTCCACTGCTGCTCCGTCGACGTGGATGGGGATGTGCTTGCCCCCCTGTTTCCTGTAGTCCATGATCAGCTCCTTGGTCTTACTGATGTTGAGGGAGAGGTTGTTGTTCTGGTACCACACTGCCAGGTCACAGACCTCCTCCCTGTAGGCTGACTCATCGCCACCGGTGATCGGGCCTACCACTGTCGTGGTGTAAGCAAACTTGATGATGGTGTTGGAGTCGTGCATGGCCAAGCAGTCGTGGATGAACAGGGAGTACAGGAGCGGACCAAGCACACACCCATGTGTTGAGGGTCAGTGTGGCGGAGGTGATGTTGCCTTTACATACACTTAGGTTCGAGTCATTAAAACTCGTTTTTCAACCACTCCACAAATTTCTTGTTAACAAACTATAGTTTTGACAAGTCGGTTAGGACATCTACTTTGTGCATGACACAAGTAATTTTTCCAACAATTGTTTACAGACAGATTATTTCACTTATAATTCACTGTATCACAATTCCAGTGGGTCAGAAGTTTACATACACTAAGTTGACTGTGCCTTTAAACAACTTGGAAAATTCCAGAAAATGATGTCATGGCTTTAGAAGCTTCTGATAGGCTAATTGACATCATTTGAGTCAATTGGAGGTGTACCTGTGGATGTATTTCAAGGCCTACCTTCAAACTCAGTGCCTCTTTGCTTGACATCGTGGGAAAATCAAAAGAAATCAGCCAAGACCTCATAAAAAAATTGTAGACCTCCTCAAGTCTGGTTCATCCTTGGGAGCACTTTCCAAACGCCTGAAGGTACCACGTTCATCTGTACAAACAATAGTATGCGAGTTTAAACACCATGGGACCACGGAGCCGTCATACCACTCAGGAACGAGACGCGTTCTGTCTCCTAGAGATGAACGTACTTTGGTGCGAAAAGTGCAAATCAATCCCAGAACAACAGCAATGGACATTGTGAAGATGCTGGAGGAAACAGGTATAGAATTATCTATATCCACAGTAAAATGAGTCCTATATCGACATAACCTGAAAGTCCGCTCAGCAAGGAAGAAGCCACTGCTCCAAAACCGCCATAAAAAACTACAGTTTGCAACTGCACATGGGGACAAAGATCATACTTTTTGGAGAAATGTCCTCTGGTCTGATGAAACAAAAATAGAACTGTTTGCCCATAATGACCATCATTATGTTTGGTGGAAAAAAGGGGGAGGCTTGCAAGCCGAAGAACACCATCCCAATCGTGAAGCACGGGGGTGGCAACATCATTGTTGTCGGGGTGCTTTGCTGCAGGAGGGACTGGTGCACTTCACAAAATAGATGGCATCATGGGGGGGGGGGGGGGGGGGGGGGGGGAATGATGTGGATATATTGAAGCAACATCTCAAGACATCAGTCAGGAAGTTAAAGCTTGGTTGCAAATGGGTCTTCCAAATGGACAATGACCCCAAGCATACTTCCAAAGTTGTGGCAAAATGGCTTAAGTACAACAAAGTCAAGGTATTGGAAGCTTGTGGAAGGCTACCTGAAACGTTTGACTCAAGTTAAGCAATTTAAAGGCAATGCTACTAAATACTAATTGAGTGTATGTAAACTTCTGACCCACTGGGAATGTGATGAAAAAATAAAAGCTGAAATAAATCATTCTCTCTAGGATTAAATGGCAGGAATTGTGTAAAACGGAGTTTAAATGTATTTGGCTAAGGTATATGTAAACTTCCGACTTCAACTGTAGGTGGGTGAGTGCAGTGAGGAGAGCAATTGAGATTGCGTCATCTATGGATCTGTTGGGGCGGTATGCAAATTGGAGTGTTTCTAGGGTGTCAGGGATGGTGGAGTTAATGTGTGCCATAACCAGCCTCTCAAATTACTTCATGATTACAGAAGTGAGTGCTAAACGGCGGTAGTCATTGTGGCATGAAGCCTTAGAGTTCTTGGGGACAGGAATGATGGTGGTCATTTTAAAACATGTGGGGATTACAGACTGGGACAAGGAGAGGTTGAAAATGACTGTGAATTTGCCTGCCAACTGTTCTGAGAACGCTCCCTGGAACACTGTCGGGCCCCGCGGCCTTGCGGGTGTTGACCTGATTAAAAACCTTCTTAAGACCTTTCTCACAGCCTCGGAGAGCGAGATCACTTCATCCTCTGGGTTGGTAACGGCCCTCACACCCGGCACGAGGGTGTTGTTGTCAAAGCGTGCATAAAAATGCATTGAGTTCGTCTGGTAGAGAGTCATCATTGGGCAGATCACGGTTGGGCCTTCCTTTCTAATCCTAGACTGTAGCCCCTGCCACATGTAGCAGACATCAGAGCCTGTGTGATATGATTCCACCTTATTCCTGTCTTGTCCTCTTGCTTGTTTGATGACTCTGTGGAGGTCAAAGCGGGACTTCTTGTACTTATTCCTCGTCCTCGGCAGTAGCCTCAGGGTTGTCTACATTAGCTCTGTGTGCAGTAGTCCTGTCCTTTAGTTTAGTGCCAACTTCGGTGTTAATCCAGGGCTTTTAATTGGGGAAGCAGCGAACCCTCACCGTGCGGATAACGTCGCCGATGCATTTTCCAATGAGGCCAGTGACGGAGGTGGTTAGCTCGTCAATGTTATCGGCGAAGTCTCAAAACATTATCCAATCAGTGCTAGCAAAGTAGTCCTGTAGCATAATCAGGAGGACGGAAGCAGGAGGAAGCAGGAGTACGGAGTCATAATTTATTTGCTTAATGGCAGATGAGGGAGTGCCTTGTATGCTTGCTTTTGGGTAGAATAACAGTGGTCTAGGATTTTATCGACGCTAGAGACGTTGGAGACGTGCTGATGAACGTTGGGCATCACGTGTCTTAGTGATGTGGAATGAAAATTTGCCGGCAACCAGAAAGCAACCGCTGGATGTTGGTTTTCTTGCTTGTTTATAGCCTACAGTTCGTTAAGTGCCAGCTTATTATTTTTCTTGTCCTGAGGTGGAATGTATACAATAGTCACAATAACAGCTGAAAACTCTCTTGGGAGGTAGAATGGTCGGCATTTGACCATCAGGTATTCCAAGACAGGTGAACAGTGGGTCGACACTTCCACCGAGCTGGAGATAGAACACCAGTTGGTGTTGATGTAGAGGTAAACCCCTCCCCCCCTCGATTTCCCAGATTCCTCTGTCCTGTGTGCCCGGTGAATGAAGAATCTATTAAGTTTGATAGCCATGGGGGAGAAAGCCATGTTTCAGAAAAGCGAAGAATATTGCTGAATCGAGAGTCCCGTTGGGAGCAAATCGGCTATCAGAGGTCATCCATCTTATTCTCAAGTGACGGTACATTGGCCAGTATATGGAGTGAATAGGTGGCCGGTTTTCCCTTCGCCTTAATCTCAACAGGACCCCCCCCCCCCACACACACACACACACACACACACACACACACACACACACACACACACACACACACACACACACACACACACACACACACACACACACACCTTTGCCTCTGTAACGCCGGCGTTTTCTCTTGGGGAACACGGAAATTGGGTCGGGATTAGAGAGAGAGCCCAGAAGTTCAAGCCGGAATTGGGGTAAGTAACTGCCGATCTGATGTTTAAAATATATTTTTGGTTGTAAGAAATAATAGTGGATACATTTTGTGAAGATGAAGTAAAAATGAACTACAAAATAATAAAAAAATAGCAAAGTTGGGTCGGAGCTTTTAAAACGGCGGCCATCCAGTACAGCGCCATTTCACGTCTTGAAACAAACGCAGGTATGCATGTCAACATAAAAGCTCAAATGCACAAACACACACACAAACATATGCTCATTCACATGCACAAACACACACACAGCCATCTGTAACCTAGTCATACCCTATTGATGCCACTGAACTCTGCCGACTCCATAGTCCTCAAACTGTATCCGAGGAGGCATGAGATTCTGATGGAGCTGAGATGACCTCCAAACACTGCCTCAAGGACTAACTCAGTGGGCTTTCCCTCACTTTAACCAAACAGCCTGCTCCACTGCACAATACTAATGTGTTACCTCAGTCACACAGGTAAAATAAGAGACAGGCATCCCCCTAGGGCTTCTCTCTACCCCCCAGCCTTAATGCTGCATAGTAGATGGTGTGTGAGGACTGTTAAATATTCCTATATGTGACTGCTCTCTCTCCTCTTCTGTTTTCTAGGGAGACTGTGACTTTCACATCCCCTTCAGTCCCTCAAAGAAGGACAATCTCTTCTCTTTTGTTTTCTTTTCATTTATCCTCATCTCCTCTCCTCTCCTCAACTGACAGATGTTCTAAGAATCAACTCACTGACCTGGCTCTGAAGAGCAGTGACCACAGTCAATTCTCAGACTGTGAGTCCATTACAGACACTGTCTTTTCTGGGCTGTCAGAACTGCTCAACACACACACACACACACACACACACACACACACACACACACACACACACACACACACACACACACACACACGTTCATGCACACAAGTGACCGCAAATGGTCATTCTCTCCAGCACTTGACTAATGCCTGAAGTGCTCACCATTAAAAAGGAGAGAGAAAGAAAGCGAGGGGTGGTTTACTGGGCCTGGAGAGCTGCTGGATGAGAGAGACATAGAGAGATGGGTCCTGGCCTGTGTCCAGTCACTGCAACACTCTCACAGTCATCAGAAGAGGCGAAAGCTATATAGAGCTACGTAGCAGGTTACTGTGTCGAGAACAGCCTCACAATTTAACGTACAGTAAATTAATATTAAAGAAGCTTTTTGAATTGAACTTCAGTTCACTGTGGTTAAACATGTCTTGCACATTGAACCTGAGGGTAACCAACCAGATCGTCCGTGATTAACAAAGTTAATTTCTTCACTGAGCACCAGCCCACCCACCCACACAGTGATTAACATGACCATTTACACACTGCTGCTTGGTTAGCATGCCACGTCTGTAATGCTGTGAGGCCCAGGCATGCTGCTAACCTGTAGTGACACTCAGTGGGAGGCTACTGTATACAGTAGGTGGGACTCTTCAAGGCTGCTATTAGAGGATGGGAGGAGATTCGGCCTTGAGAGAGGGGGGAGGGAAAGAGGAGAGAGAGTGAGATTGTGGGGTAGAGAGAGGAGGGAGAGAGAGTGAGATTGTGGGGTAGAGAGAGGAGGGAGAGAGGAGAGAGAGTGAGATTGTGAGGTAGAGAGAGGAGGGAGATGAGAGAGAGAGGGGGCGAGAGAGAGATATAGGAAGTGTGTGGGGTCATGGGGTCATGGGGGCTGATTAAGATCTCTGCACTGCAGCGTCAATGTTTCATTCATGATTAAGTAGAGCTAGTGCACCAATTAGGCCATACACCAATCTCTCTCTCTCTCTCTCTCTCTCTCTCTCTCTCTCTCTCTCTCTCTCTCTCTCTCTCTCTCTCTCTCTCTCTCTCTCTTTCTTTCGCTCTCTCTCCTCTATCTCTCTATACACACACACACACACATCCCCGCTGAGGGATGCTGCCACATTGTAATTAGTCATGCTCACAGGTGAGGTGCTTATTAGTTATTGGGTACTGGTCCGACTGATAACACAACCTATCATTAGAGTCTGCAGCTTCTCACACACACACACACACACGACCACAAACACACAAACATGCTCAGGAATGGCCTTTTCCCCTTTATTCAGATTAACACCTGCTCACTTTTGGTTGTTTGAAAAGGATATAATCTCCAACATTTCGTTATGTTTTAAACAAGCCTTAGAAAGTTTGTTGCAATTTCAGTTTAATCCACCTGAAAAGACAGAACAAATAATACAACAAATATTGTGGTTAAACTCAAATATACTAATTGATAAAAAATAAAAAAATATTTTTTGAAGAAATGTTTAAAAAAGGTATAATTTTAGTGAATGAAATCAGAAATAGGACTGGTGGAGTTATGTCACACATGCAGCTAACACAGACATATGGTAATGTCTGCTCTACCCCAAATTACAACCAACTAATTGCAGCATTTCCACAAAAATGGAAGAGACAAGTAGAAGGGGAAAAAAGTAAGGAACTTGTATGTCGGACCTGTATTAAAGAACATAAATGGTTAAAGAAACGTGTGATAAATAAAAACATATACCAATTTAATTTAAGGACCAAAAAACTGACAGCTGTGCCATATAAATTGGAAAATAGTTGGGAAGAGATTTTCGATGTACCCATTCCATGGCATATGGTTTATGAATTGACACGCAAAACAACGCCGGATTCAAAACTTTGAATTTTTCTATTTAAATTACTATACATAATTCTTGCAACCAATAGAATGTTATATATATGGGGGATACAATCTTCCCAGCTCTGCGGATTCTGCTGTGAGGAGGCAGAGTCATTAGATCATTTATTTTGGTATTGTCCATATGTAGCTCGTTTTTGGTCACAGGTCCAGGAATGGCTGAAGAATTGCAACATTTGCCTGAACTAACACTGCAGATAGCAATACTGGGTGATTTGAAAAGCCATAGTCAATCAATCAATAAAATAATTATTATTTTAGAGAAATGTTTTATTTTTTATTTATAATCTGTAGAAGCTATGAGAATAGAAAGGTTCAGTACTTTTGTGAAGCATCACAGCACAGTTGAAAAATATATGGCAATTAGAAATCCAAAATGGATGGTGTTGAGAGATAGATGGGAGGGGTTGAATGGAGATGAAGGATAGGACTAATAACAAGATAAACAATGTAAAACATACGGGGTCTGTAAAATGTATATAGGTTCAGAAATTTTGTGAAATAGCACAGTTACAAATAGAAGTAAAATAGATTGTGTCTGTAAAATGTGTATAAGATATATAAACTGAAGGTAGAAGCCTAAGTGTTATTGTTTATTAGTTTACTCCAATTGGGGGAAGGGTGGTAGGTTTTGCGGGAAATAATAAAGGTATATTCTAAAAAAAGTCTGTATATCTATATAGGTATGTGTATGTATATATATGTGTGTATGTATGCATATGTGTATTTATATGGATACATACATTTACCCCCCAAAAATATATGGGGGATTGGAAATGATGCAGACATTGATGGAAGCAACAATCTTTCCGCAATAATAAGCTGATCAACCCCTTAAATAAATAAAATAAAATAAAACAAACAACACACACACACACAAGCCTTCCCTTTGGCAAATCTGATCATAACTCTATCCTCCTGATTCCTGCTTACAAGCAAAAACATGAACGGGAAGTACCAGTGACGCGCTCAATACGCAAGTGGTCTGATGAAGTGAATGCTAAGCTACAGGACGGTTTCACTAGCACAGACTGGAAAGTGTTCCGGGATTCATCCGATAACATTAAGGAGTTTGCCACATCAGTCACCGGCTTCATCAATACTGTAAGTGCATCGACGACCTTGTCACCACAGTGACTCTACATACATATCCCAACCAGAAGCCATGGATTACAGGCAACATTTGCACTGAGCTAAATGTATGCGCTGCCGCTTTCTATGAGCGGTACACTAATCTGGACACTTATAAGAAATCCCGCTAGGACTTCTGACGAGCCATCAAACAGGCAAGCGTCAATACAGGATTAAGATCGAATCCTACTACGCCAGCTCTGATGCTTGTTGGGTGTGGCAGGGCTTGCAAACTATCACAGATTACATAGGGATACCCAGCCATGAGCTGCCCAGTGACGTGAGCCTACCAGATGATCTAAATGCCTTCTATGCTCGATTCGAGGCAAGCAACACTGAATCATGCATGAGCGCACCAGCTGTTCCGGACAACTGTGTGATCTTGCTGTAAAACAGGTTAACATTCATAAGGCCGCATGGCCAGATTGATTACCAGGACGTATGCTCAGAGCATGCACTGATCAGCTGGCAAGTGTCTTCACTGAGATTTTCAACCTCTCCCTGACCCTGTCTAATACCTACTGTTTCATATGTATATGAAACGGAAGGCCGAGCATGCCCCATCCACATGGACGTGGCTGTAGTAGAGCGGGTCGAAAGCTTAAAGTTCTTCAGTGTCAACATCAATAAGGAATTGACATGGTCCACACACACCAACAGAGCTGTGAAGAAGGCACGATTTGTCATGGGCCCTCAGATCCTTAAAAAGGTATACAGCTGCACCATTGAGAGTATCTTGACTTGCTGCATCACCACTTGGTACGGCAACTGCTTGGCATCCGACCACAAGACACTACAGAGGGTAGTGCATACATCACTGGGGCCGAGCTTTTTGCCATCCAGCACCTCTATACCAGGCAGTGTGAGAGGAAGGCCCTAAAAATTCTCAAAGACTCCAGCCACCCAATTCATAGACTGCTCTCTCTGCTACCGCACGGCAAGCGGGACCGATGCACCAAGTTTGGAACCAACAGGACCCTGAACAGCTTCTACCCCCAAGCAATAAGACTGCTAAATAGTTAACCAAATAGCTACCCAGGATATCTGCATTGACCCCCTTTGCACTAACTCACATACCCTACTGCTACTGCTTATCATCTATCCTGTTGCCTAGTCACTTTATCCCTACCTAAATGTACATATCTACCTCAGTTACCCCTCCAGTCGGTACTGGTACCCTGTGTATATAGCCTTGTTATCGTTAGGCATTGTCTATTTATTCCTTGCATTATTATCTTTCTATTATTTTTCTATTTTTCTTTCTGCAATGTTGGGAAGGCCCTGCAATCATTTCACTGTTAGTCTACACCTGTTGATTACAAAGCATGTGACAAATACTATTTTATTTTGACGCACATACACACACACACACACACACACACACACACACACACACACACACACACACACACACACACACACACACACACACACACACACACACACACACACACACACACACACACACACACACACACACACACACACACACACACACACACACACACACACACAGAAAGAAACAAGTCTGGCTGCCAGACTATCCAACACCTGTAGCTCTCAACTACAACTTATGTATTCCAGTGGTAAGACTATGTGAACCTTTAGTGTAGTATAGATTCTTCACCTCACCATGCGTTTCATCTGGCTCCTAATAGTCTTCTTAGTAGTAAAAGGCGTAATTGAATATAGGGCCTTCACACAGACCGAGCAGGTTCAAGGCTAAATTAATAATGAGTTCACTCAGACAGGGGCTGTTTGCCAAATGGCACCCTATTCATTATATAGAGTGCTACCTCTAACCAGGTTCCATAGGACTCTGCTCAATAGTAGTGCACTACACTCTTAGAAAAAAGGGTTCCAAAAGGTTTCTTCAGCTGTCCCCATAGGATAACCCTTTTTGGTTCCAGGGAGAACCAGTTTTGGTTCCAGGTAGAACCCTCTTGGTTTCCATGTAGAACCCTCAGTAGAAAGGGGAACCAAAAATGGTTATTCAAAGGGTTCTCTTATGGGAACAGCTAAAGAACCCTTTTAGGTTCTAGATAGCAATTTTTTTTCTAAAAGTGTACTACTGTACATGGTGAATATGGTTCCGTTTCAGCTGCAACCAGACTACATTAGTTAGTTCAAATCAAATACCATTTGATTGGTTGCATACACATATTTAGCAGATGTTATTGCGAGTGTAGCAAAATGCTAGCTCAAACAGTGCAGTAATATCTAACAATTTACAACAATACACACAAATCTAAAAGTAATATTAGGGCAAGCTATGTCAGAGTCTGAAGTTTAAATATATATATATATATATATATATATATATATATATATATATATATATATTACACTGAATAAAAATATAAATGCAACATATAAAGTGTTGGTCCCATGTTTCATTGAGCTGAAATAAAAGATCCAGAGTTCCTCTGTCCAGTGTCTGTGTTCTTTTGCCCATCTGAATCTTTTCTTTTTATTGGCCAGTCTGAGATATGGCTTTTTCTTTGCAACTCTTCCTTAAAAGACTAGCATCCTGGAAACTCCTCTTCACTGTTGACGTTGAGACTGGTGTTTTGTGGGTACTATTTGATGATGCTGCCAGTTGAGGACTTGTGAGGCGTCTGTTTCTCAAACTAGACACTAATGTACTTGTCCTCTTGCTCAGTTGTGCACCGGGGCCTCCCACTACTCTTTTTATTCTGGTTAGAGCGAGTTTGCGCTGTTCTGTGAAGGGAGTAGTACACAGTGTTGTACGAGATCTTCAGTTTCTTGGCAATTTCTCACATGAAATAGCCTTCCTTTCTCAGAATAAGAATAGACTGACGAGTTTCATAAGAAAGTTCTTTGTTTATGCCCATTTTGAGCCTGTAATCGAATCCACAAATGCTGATGCTCCAGATACTCAACTAGTCTAAAGATGGCCAGTTTTATTGCTTCTTTAATCAGCACAAGTTTCCAGCTGTGCTAACATAATTGCAAAAGGGTTTTCTAATGATCAATTAGACTTTTAAAATGATAAACTTGGATTAACTAACACAACGTGCCATTGGAACACAGGAGTGATGGTTGCTGATAATGGGCCTCTGTACGACTATGTAGATATTCCATAACTAATCAGCCGTTTCCAGCTACAATAGTCATTTACAACATTAACAATGTCTACACTGTATTTCTGATCAATTTGATGTTAATTTAATGGACCAAAAATGTGCTTTTCTTTCAAAAACGCGGACATTTCTAAGTGATCCCAAACCTTTGAATGGTGTACATATGAAACGGGTAAAACTGTATCTAACCATTATTAAAGTGACCAGTGTTCCATGTCTATGTACATAGTTAACAGTCTGATGGCCTTGAGATAGAAGCTGTTCTTCAGTCTCTCGGTCCCAGCTTTGATACACCTGTACTGACCTCGCCTTTTGGATGATAGCGAGGTGAACAGGCCGTGGCTCGGGTGGCTGAGGTCCTTGATTATCTTCTTGGCCTTCCTGTGACACCGGGTGCTGTAGATGTCTTGGAGGGCAGGCAGCGTGCCTCCGGTAATACGTTTGGCAGACCGCACCATCCTCTGGAGAGCCCACACAGACTGGCAGTTTACAGGGACAACATTAGATTAGCATGGAGAGATGGAGTGCTAGAGCTGAGAGAGTGATCAGCTGGAGAGAGTTGTAATCAGAGTGACAGACACAGACAGAGAGGTTACACAGTGTTGACTGTGCACTCTTCATGACATACAGTGGATACTATTTGAACGATGAGCTCACATAATGCTGTAGACATGTATTTTAATGATGACGTTGTATATCGGCTGTGTGTGTGGGTGTGGGTGTGGGTGTGTGTGTGTGTGTGTGTCTTTACTAGATGGTAGCCTATAGCTGATGTTGAGTTAAACAGTGTGACCATGTCTGCCTCACCGTGTCTCCCTCTAAACCACAGATTGTCTGGTGGTGGAAAAACACATGGCTGATGATATTAACAGATCTAGGATCAGATTAGCGTTTTCAAATTCTAACCTCAATCATTTGGTGTAAAACAACCAAACTGTACTCAGAGGTAACTTCAACACATTTTAATGACAACCACCTATAGGGAGGAGATAAGTGAAGTGGCATTGTCGTCCCAGGACAACAACCTCACTCTCAAAGTCAGCAAAAAAAAGGAGATGATTGTTGACTTCAGGAAGCAGAGGAGGGAACATGCTCCGATCCACATCAGCAGGACTGCTATAGAAAGAGTCAGCAGTTTTAAGTTCCTCGGTTCCCACATCACCGAGGATTTGACATGGACCAACAACACCGCCACTCTTGCCAAGAGGGTGCAACAGCATCTCTACTTCCAAAAGCGGCTGAAGAAATTTGCCATGCCATCTCGGGTCCTCCCCAAATACTACCACTGCACCATTGAGAGTGTCCTAACCAGTTGCATCACGGCCTGATACAATAATTGAAGACAGCCCAATGTTGAAGACAGCCCAGTACAAGAGTTCTCCCACTCATCCAGGACACAGTGCCTGAGGAATGTCCGCAGCATCATCAAGGACCTCACACAGACCCCAGCCACAAGCTGTTCACTCCCTTACCATCGGGCAGATGGTATCGGAGCATGAGGTATGATACCAACAGGCTCAGAAAAATGTTCTATCTACAAGCCATCAACACTCAAACCGGACTGACCACCTGCACCGACTCTCCACACCTTAGCACACATGCACTCACTTGCTCACACACCAACGTTATCACACCCTGATCTATTTCACCTGTCTTTGTGATTGTCTCCACCCCCCTCCAGGTGTCGCCCATCTTCCCCATTATCCCCTGTGTATTTATACCTGTGTTCTCTGTCTGTTGCCAGTTCTTTTTGTTTCGTCAAGCCTACCAGCGTTGTTTCCTCTGCTCCTGTCTCTCGATAGTTCCTGTTTCCTAGTTTTCCCGGTGTTGGCCATTCTGCCTGTCCTGACCCTGAGCCTGCCTGACGTCCTGTACCTTTGCCCCACCTTTCTGGATTATTGAACATTCTGCCTGCCTGCCGTCCTGTACCTTTGCCCCACCTATCTGGATTACTGACCTCTGCCTGCCCTTAACCTGCCTTTTGCCTGCCCCTGTTTGATTAATAAACTGTTGTTACTTCGACGTTGTCTGCATCTGGGTCTTACCTGAAACGTGATAGTACGAACTGGCCATGACTGACCCAGCAGACTCGGACCAGCTGCGCAATGCCATCTCCTCCCAAGGAGCCACCGTTGGTAGGCACGAGGAATTGCTTCGTGGCCTTATGGAGGTGGTTCACACCTTGGCCGAACACCATGACCGGCGTTGGACATCTTGCTGGAGCAATTCTGCGGGTTGGCTGGGAGGCAGCTGGTAACCTCACACCCCTCTGTCGCTCCTCCTTCCCTGGAGCCCCGCTTACCTCCCCCAATGGAGAGCCGGGCACCTGTCGGGCGTTTCTAGCTCAGTGTGCCCTCATTTTTGAGCTTCAGCCCTCCACCTTCCCCTAAGACTGCTCTAAGATAGTGTACCTTATCACACTGATGTCTGGGAGGACGCTTCCCTGGGCTACAGCTGTATGGGAGCAACAGCCGGCCATATGCGTCAGTCTGGAGGAGTTCGTGGGAGAGGTCAAGAAAGTTTGGCAGAACTCCGGCAGTGTGGCAGACTATGCGGTGGATTTTTGCACGTTGGCAGCTGAGAGTGCCTGGAACCAGGAAGCGCTGTTCGACATGTCCTACATGGAATCTCGGAGGAGGTCAAAGATGAGCTTGCAGCCCGGGAATTACTGATGGATCTCAATTCCCTCATCGCCTTGACCATCAGGATCGATGGGCAACTACGGGAACGACGGAGGGAGAGGAGATTAGATTTCGCTCGCCCATCCAAGGATTCCACTTCACCTCCAAGGCATCCCGGAATTCCCCGACGGCCCTGTTGCCAAGAGAACCTGAGGCTACACGAGATTCCCTGTGAGTTGCCGAAGACGGCCGAGTCACCGTTTCCCTAGCCTATGCAACTAGGCAGAGCTGGGTTGTGGAACGGTGGAACGCCTATACAGGCTCAACACTAAGAGTTGCCTGTATTGCGGGACACGTGGTCATTGTGTCTTCTTGTCCGTTAAAAGACCAGGATCACCGGTAGGGGCGAGTGCTTCCCTTAATCGTACTCCGTTTCATGCCATTCTGCTGTGGGGAAACCAGTCGAAATCTCTCCGGGTCCTCATCGACTCTGGGGCTGATGAGAGCTTTTTGGACTCTAACCTGGCTTCCGAGCTGGGCACCCCCACTCAGCCCCTCTCTATATTCCCATGGACGTTAGAGTGCTGGACGGGCGCTCTATAGGCCGGGTCACCCACAACACCACTCCCATCAACCTACGTGTGTCAGGGAACCACAGCGAGGCTATCCAGTTCCTGCTCATTCCGTGGCATTGGGATTCTCCTGGCTCCAGCGACACAATCCCCTCTTTAACTGGTCTACTGGTGCCATCATGGGCTGGAGCCCGTTCTGCAACCCCCATTGCCACAACCTGCCCCTGGACATCTTCCTGGGGGCTTGGAAGTTGCCCCAGACCTCTCCGCCATTCCCACGGAGTACCAGGACCACCGGGATGTGTTCAACAAGGCCTGGGCCGCTTCGCTTCCGACACATCGACCATATGACTGCGGGATTGACCTTCTCCCTACCACTACTCCGCCCCGGGATGACTGTACTCTCTGTCGGGACCAGAGACCAAGGCGATGGAGACTTACATTGGGGACTCCCTAGCTGCAGGATTCATCCGTCCTTCTTCCTCTCCCGCTGGCGCAGGGTTCTTATTTGTGGAGAAGAAGGACAAGATCCTGTGCATCAACTACCAGGGTCTCAAAGACATAACAGTGAAGAACCGCTACCCGCTACCCCTCATCTCCTCAGCCTTCAAGCCGCTCCAGGGGGCTACCGTGTTTTCCAAGCTGGATCTACGGAATGCCTACCACCTGGTATGGATACGGGAAGGGGACGACTGGAAGACCGACTTCAACACAGCCAGCAGTCACTACGAGTATCTGGTCATGCCATTTGGCCTTACCAACGCCCCTGCTGTAGAGACCAGTAGACATGGTCTCCGATCGGGGTTCTCGTCCCAGTTCTGGAAGGCTTTCTGCACCCTCATTGGGTCGTCAGCCAGCCTGTCCTCTGGCTTCCACCCCCAGTCCAACGGCCAGTCAGAGCGAGCCAACCAGGACCTAGAGACTACTCTGTGCTGCCTGGTCCCCGCCAACCCCACCACCTGGAGCCAGCAGCTTGTGTGTCATCTGATGCAGAACTCCATCACTCTCCAAAAAAACAGAGATTTCAACAGGACAATGACCCAACACACCTCCAGGCGTGTTGGGTCATTGTCCTGTTGAAAAACAAATGATAGTCCAACTAAGCCCAAGCCAGATGGGATGGCGTCGCTGCAGAATGCTGTGGTAGCCATGCTGGTTAAGTGTGCCTTGAATTCTAAATAAATCACAGACAGTGTTATCCTCCATGCTTCACGGTGGGAAATACACATGCGGAGATCATCCGTTCACCCACACCGCGTCTCACAAGACATGGTGGTTGGAACCAAAAATCTCAAATTTGGACTCCAGACGAAAGGACAGGTGTCCACAGTCTAATGTCCATTGCTCATGTTTCTTGGCCCAAGCAAGTCTCTTCTTCTTATTGGTGTCCTTTAGTAGTGGTTTCTTTGCAGCAATTCAACCATGAAGGCCTGATTCAACAGTTGATGTTGAGATGTGTCTGTTACTTGAACTCTGTGAAGGATTTATTTGGGCTGCAATTTCTGAGGCTGGTAACTCTAATCAACTTATCCTTTGCAGCAAAGGTAAATCTGGGTCTTCCATTCCTGTGGCGGTCCTCGTGAGAGCCAGTTTCATCATCGCACTTGATGGTTTTTGCGACTGCACTTGAAGAAACTTGAAACGTTATTGAAATTGTCCGTATTGACTTACCTTTACTTCTTAAAGTAATGATGGACTGTCATTTCTCTTTGCTTATTTTAGCTGTTCTTGCCATAATATGGACTTGGTCTTTTACCAAATAGGGCCATCTTCTGTATAACCCACCTACCTAGTCACAACACAACTGATTGGCTCAAACGCATTAAAAAGGAATGAAATTACACACATTAACTTTTAAGAAGGCACACCTGTTAATTGAAATGCATTCCAGGTGACTACCTCATGAAGGTGGTTGAGAGAATGCCAAGACTGTGCAAAGCTGTCATCAAGGCAAAGGGTGGCTATTTGAAGAATCTCAAATATAAAATATTTGTGATTAACACTTTTTTGGTTACTACATGATTCCATATGTGTTATTTCATAGTTTTGATATCTTCACAAATATTCTACAATGTAGAAACTTTTGACCGGTAGTGTACACTTAGGTTGGAGTCTTTAAAACTTGTTTTTCATCCACTCCACAAATTTCTTGTTAACAAACTATAGTTTTGGCAAGTCGGTTAGGACATTTACTTTGTGCATGACACAAGTATTTTTTCCAACAAATGTTCACAGACAGATTATTTCACTTATATTTCACTGTATTACAATTCCAGTGGGTCAGAAGTTTACATACACGAAGTTGACTGTGCCTTTAAATAGCTTGGAAAATTCCAGAAAATTATGTCATGGCTTTACAAGCTTCTGATAGGCTAATTGACATCATTTGAGTCAATTGGAGGTGTACCTGTGGATGTATTTAAAGGCCTACCTTCAAACTCAGTGCCTCTTTGCTTGACATCATGGGAAAATCAAAAGAAATCAGCCGAGACCTCAGAAAAAAATGGAGACCTCCACAAGTCTCGTTAATCCTTGGGAGCAATTTCCAAACGCCTGAAGGTACCACGTTCATCTGTACAAACAATAGTATGCTAGTATAAACACCATGGGACCACGCATCCGTCATACTGCTCAGGAAGGAGACACGTTCTGTCTCCTAGAGATGAACATACTTTGATGCGAAAAGTTCAAATCAATCCCAGAACAACAGCAAAGGACCTTGTGAAGATGCTGGAGGAAACCGATGCAAAAGTATCTATATCCACAGTAGAACGAGTCCTATATCAACATAACCTGAAAGGCCGCTTAGCAAGGAAGAAGGCACTGCTCCAAAACCGCCATAAAAAATCCAGACTAAGGTTTGCAACTGCACATGGGGACAAAGATCATACTTTTTGGAGAAATGTGCTCTGGTCTGATGAAACAAGAACAGAACTGTTTCGCCATAATGACTATCGTTATGTTTGGAGGAAAAAGGGAGATGCTTGCAAGCCGAAGAACACCATCCCAACCGTGAAGCACAGGGGTGGCAGCATCATGTTGTGGGGGTGCTTTGCTACAGGAGGGACTGGTGCACTTCACAAAGGAAATTGCATCATGAGGAAGTAAAATTATGTGGATATATTGAAGCAACATCTCAAGATATCAGTCAGGAAGTTAAAGCTTGGTCGCAAATGGGTCTTCCAAATGGACAATGACCCAAAGCATACTTCCAAAGTTGTGGCATAATGGCGTAATGACAACAACGTCAAGGTATTGGAGTGGCCATCACAAAGCCCTGACCTCAATCCTATAGAAGATTTGTGGGCAGAACTGAAAAATTATGTGTGAGCAAGGAGGCCTACAAGCATGTTCTTTTTGTTTCGTGAAGCCTATCAGCGTTTATCACTCTGCTCCTGTCTCCCGATTGTTCCTGTTTCCTCGTTTTCCCGGTGTTGACCATTCTGACTGCCCTGACCCTGAGCCTGCCTGCCGTCCTGTACCTTTGCCCAACTTATCTGGATTACTGACCTCTGCATGCCCTTGACGTGCCTTTTGCCTGCCCCTGTTCGATTAATAAACTGTTGTTACTTTGACATTGTCTGCATCTGGTTCTTACCTGAAATGTGCTAAACATAGATATACTGTACACTCATCCACACATAGACACACACACACAAACATACATGCATGCTTCATACAATACACATCACAGCTGCTGCTACGTGACTCTTAATATGATTGCTAAATACTGCAAAGCCCTATCCATGTTCGCTCCATGGCTCAGGCAGCCAAGTGGATACAAGGCTGTTTGGCTCATCTCAGTCACAAAGTGGAATAACTTTGCAGCTGTTTCTGATTATTAAGCAATGTCATGCTTGTGGGTTGTAACATTCAAATAAAGCCCTGAAAAGAAACGTAGGCTGAAAAGAGTGGGCATTTCAGATGTGTCACTTTAAGCCCAATTACATGAATATCAGACCTTGACTAAAACAATGATTTATTGACTTAAATCGTTGTGCAACATCGTGGGTAAGCTCTGGCCATCGTCTTTCAGCTCCAAAAAGTGTATTTCTGCTGGTGTGGGCATGGTAACACTTGTCCCCCAATCCCCCCTTCTGCAAAACACGTGTAGATATTGTATTATAAATTGTGCCTTCCTGTATTATACTTATGCTAAGATTATTCTATTCTACTGCTATTTACTTTATGTTCTTATTCTCATCTTTTCTTATTTTTTATTGTTGTTGCATTGTATAGAAGGAACATGCAAGTAAGCATTTTGTTGGATGGTGTATAGCCAAGTGAATAGCCAAGAATATTAGAGAGTTGGTACTGAGTGCAATTAAAAGTTTCATTCTTGAGAGCAGAATAGATATGACAGAACAAACAATTATCAACAGGTGTAACCATAGACTTGCGGCCATATTCAAATCTTTGAAGATGGTGCTTTACAGAGATGGTCGCCTCGCTTCGAGTTCTTAGGAAACTATGCAGTATTTTGTTTTTTTATGTATTATTTCTTACATTGTTACCCCAGGAAATCTTAAGTCATATTACATACAGCCGGGAAGAACTATTGGATATAAAAGAAACGTCAACTTACCAACATTACGACCAAGAATACGACTTTCCCAAATCGGATCCTCTGTTTGGACCACCACCCAGGACAATGGATCGGATCCCAGTAGACTGACCCAAAACAACTGCACCGCAGAAGGGGCAGACGGAGCGGTCTTCTGGTCAGGCTCCGTAGACGGGCACATCGCTCACCGCTCCCAAGTATACTACTCACCAATGTGAAGTCTCTTGACAACAAGGTGACAAAATTCAAGCAATGGTTGCCTTCCAGAGAGACATCAGAGATCGTAACATTCTCTGTTGCACGGAAACATGGCTCAATCGGGGTATGTTACCAGTGTCGGTACAGCCACCCGGTTTCTTCACGCATCGCGCCAACAGAAACAAGCATCTCTCTGGTAGGAAGAAGGGCGGGGGTGTATGCCTTATGATAACAACATAACAACCTACAGGAACTCAAGTCCTTTTGTTCACCTGACCTAGAATTCCTTACAATCAAATGCCGATCGTATTATCTACGAAGAGAATTATCTTCGATTATAATCACAGCCGTGTATATCCCTCCCAAGCAGACACCTCAAAGGTCCTGAAAGAACTTCATTGGACTCTATGTAAACTGGAAACCATATATCCTGAGGCTGTATTTATTGTAGCTGGGGATTTTAACAAAGCTAATCTGAAAACAAGGCTCCCTAAATTTTATCAGCATATCGAATGGGCGACCCGGGCTGGCAGCATTCTGGATCATTGCTACTGTTACTTCTGCGACGCATACAAAGCGCTCCCTCACCCTCCTTTTGGCAAATCTGACTACGACTCCATTTTGTTGCTCCTAGCCTATAGACAGAAAAAAAAACAGGAAACGCCCGTGCTCAGGTCTGTTCAACGCTGGTCCGACCAATCAAATTCCACACTTCAAGATTACTTCAATCACGTGGACTGGGATATGTTCCGGATAGCCTCAGACAACAACATTGATGTATAAGCTGATTAGGTGAGCGAGTTTATTAGCAAGTGCATCGGGGATGTTGTACCCACGGTGACTATTAACCTGTTAGGGCTAGGGGGCAGTATTGACACGGCCGGATAAAAAACGTACCCGATTTAATCTGGTTACTACTCCTGCCCAGTAACTAGAATATGCATATAATTATTGGCTTTGGATAGAAAACACCCTAAAGTTTCTAAAACTGTTTGAATGGTGTCTGTGAGTATAACAGAACTCAAATGGCAGGCCAAAACCTGAGAAGATTCCATGCAGGAAGTGGCCTGTCTGACAAGTTGTGTTTCATCTTGGCTCTTTTTATTGAAGACTGAGGATCTTTGCTCTAATGTGACACTTCCTACGGCTCCCATAGGCTCTCAGAGCCCGGGAAAAAGCTGAACGATATCGAGGCAGCCTCTGGCTGAAACACATTATCGCTTTTGGCAAGTGGCCGATCAGAGTACTATGGGCTTAGGCGCGTGCCCGAGTCGAACGAATGCTTTATTTTCTTTCGTCTGTTTACCTAAACGCAGATTCCCGGTCGGAATATTATCGCTTTTTTATGAGAAAAATTGCATAAAAATTGATTTTAAACAGCGGTTGACATGCTTCGAAGTACGGTAATGGAATATTTAGCAATTTTGTGTCACGAATTGCGCCATGCTCGTCACCCTTATTTACCCTTTCGGATAGTGTCTTGAACGCACGAACAAAACGCCGCTGTTTGGATATAACTATGGATTATTTTGAACCAAACCAACATTTGTTATTGAAGTAGAAGTCCTGGGAGTGCATTCTGATGAAGACAGCAAAGGTAATAACATTTTTCTTATAGTAAATCTGACTTTGGTGAGTGCTAAACTTGCTGGGTGTCTAAATAGCTAGCCCTGTGATGCCGGGCT
This sequence comes from Salmo salar, assembly GCF_965601325.2. Classification (NCBI taxonomy): domain Eukaryota; kingdom Metazoa; phylum Chordata; class Actinopteri; order Salmoniformes; family Salmonidae; genus Salmo; species Salmo salar. The sequence goes on from NC_138297.1 coordinate 44,882,586, forward strand.
ATCTACTGAGAATATTGCAAAATGTGCTTTCACCGAAAAGCTATTTTAAAATCGGACATATCGAGTGCATAGAGGAGTTCTGTATCTATTATTCTTAAAAAATTGCTATGCTTTTTGTGAACGTTTATCGTGAGTAATTTATTAAATTCACCGGCAGTGTTCGGTGGGAATGCTAGTCACATGCTAGTCACATGCTAATGTAAAAAGCTGGTTTTTGATATAAATATGAACTTGACTGAACAAAACATGCATGTATTGTATAACATAATGTCCTAGGGTTGTCATCTGATGAAGACCATCAAAGGTTAGTGCTGCATTTAGCTGTGGTTTGGGTTTATGTGACATTATATGCTAGCTTGAAAAATGGGTGTCTGATTATTTCTGGCTGGGTACTCTGCTGACATAATCTAATGTTTTGCTTTTGTTGTAAAGCCTTTTTGAAATCGGACAGTGTGGTTAGATTAACGAGAGTCTTGTCTTTAAAATGGTGTAAAATAGTAATATGTTTGAAAAATTGAAGTTTTTGCATTTTTGAGGTTTTTGAATAACGCGCCACGGGATTACACTGGCTGTTACGTAGGTGGGACGATTTGGTGCCACCTACCCTAGAGAGGTTAAAACCTTCCCCAACCAGAAGCCGTGGATTGATGGCAGCATTCGCGCAAAACTGAAAGTGCGAACCACTGCTTTCAATAATGGCAAGGTGACCGGAAACATGACCGAATTCAAACAGTGTAGCTATTCCCTCCGCAATGCAATCAAACAAGCTAAGCGTCAGTATAGAGACAAAGTAGAGCCGCAATTCAACGGCTCAGATACGAGACGTACGTGGCAGGGTCTACAGTCAATCACGGATTACAAAAAGAAAGCCAGCCCCATCACGGACACCGACGTCTTGCTCCCAGACAAATTAAACAACTTCTTTGCTCGCTTTGAGGACAATACAATTCCACTGACACGGCCCGCTACCAAAACCTGCAGGCTCTCCTTCACCGCGTCCAATGTGAGTAAAACATTTAAACGTGTTAACCCTCACAAGACTCCTCAGAGCCTGCGCAGACCAGCTGGCTGGTGTGTTTATAGACATATTCAATCAATCCCTATCCCAATCTGCTGTTCCCACATGCTTCAAGAGGGCCACCATTGTTCCTGTTCCCAAGAAAGCAAAGGTAACTGAGCTAAACGACTATCGCCCCGAAGCACTCAGTTCCATCATCATGAAGTGCTTTGAGAGACTAGTCAAGGATCATATCACCTCCACCCCACCTGACACCCTAGACCCACTCCAATTTACTTACCGCCCCAATAGGTCCACAGACGACGCAATCACGATCACACTGCCCTAACCCATCTGGACAAGAGGAATACCTATGTACGAATGCTGTTCATCGATTACAGCTCAGCATTTAACACCATAGTACCCTCCAAACTCGTCATTAAGCTCGAGACACTGGGTCTCGGCCCCGCCCTGTGCAACTGGGTCCTGGACTTTCTGACGGGCCGCCCCCAGGTACTGAGGGTAGGAAAACATCTCCACCCCGCTGATCCTCAACACTGGGTCCCCACAAGGGTGCGTTCTCAGCCCTCTCCTGTACTCCCTGTTCACCCATGACTGCGTGGCCATGCACGCCTCCAACTCAGTCATCAAGTTTCCAGACGACACTATGCTGGTAGGCTTGCTTACCAACAATGACGAGACGGCCTACAGGGAGGAGGTGAGGGCCCTCAGAGTGTGGTGTTAAGAAATTAACCTCACACTCAACATCAACAAAACAAAGAAGATGATCGTGGACTTCAGGAAACAGCAGATTGAGCATCCCCCTATCCACATCGACGGGATAGTAGTGGAGAAGGTGGAAAGTTTTAAGTTCCTCAGCGTACACATCACGGACAAACTGAAATGGTCCACCCACACAGACAGCGTGGTGAAGAAGGCGCAATAGCACCTCTTCAACCTCAGGAGGCTGAAGAAATTTGGCTTGTCACCGAAAACACTCACAAACTTACAGATGCACAATTGAGAGCATCCTGTCGGGCTGTATCACCGCCTGGTACGGCAACTGCACAATGAACTGCACAATGAACCTGCCCTCCAGGACACCTACAGCACCCGATCTCACAGAAAGGCCAAAAAGATCATCAAGGACAACAACCACCCGAGCCACTGCCTGTTCACCCCACTATTATCCAGAAGGCAAGGTCAGTGCAGGTGCATCAAAGCTGGGACCGAGAGACTGAAAAACAGCTTATCTCAAGGCCATCAGACTGTTAAATAGCCATCACTAGTATTGAGTGGCTGCTACCAACATACTGATTTAATCACTAGCCACTTTAATAATAAAAAGTGGATGTAATAAATGTATATTATTAAAGTTACACATGCATGCACACACACACACACACACACACACACACACACACACACACACACACACACACACTGAACACTGTCCCCCTCTACATTTGATTTGTTACTCTAATTGCATTGTCTACATTGGCCACACCTTTGTAACCATGGGACCAGCTCAGATGACCGGTCAGCCTATAAATAGATGGTGGAATCCAGCCAGGCTCTCTGGCCCTCTTCTGCTTGACGTGACCCTCCTCTCCTCTCTTGCTCCTCTCTTTCCGCCTCTCTCTTCCCTCCCTGGGTTTCTCTCCTTGGCTCATCTCAGTGTGTGAGATGGGGTTCTGACAGTAGCAGTCACGATCTTAATCAATGAGAGTATCGATGTAGCACTCATCTCTGCTGTACCCGGGGTCAATGAATTGGAACCCCATTCCCACAGAGTCCTTAGACAGTGTGTGTGCTTGTGCTTGTGTACGTGTGTCTGTACGTGTCCCAGGCATTAGACAGCGGTACAGCACCTCGGCAGTGAACTCATTTTTTTTCTCCATCAGAGACGATTGATTGAAATCCACTGATTTATCATTTTCTTATTACATTTCTGTCCAAGGTGAGAGAACACCTAAATAATGTGTTTCAGGACAAGCTTAACCTCGGGGGAGTACTGCCATCATAGTGTGTAGAAATCCAGTGTCATACATTTATATTAGCTGATGTCTTATTGAACAAGCAGGGGACATTTACAAAGTGTCTAGTAGGATACAGTAGCCATAATGATCAGTTTGGGGAGGCAGAATCTCTTTGGTCATCTAAGATCAGAAGGCTCCGTCCTACATTTACATGTTATATTTCCCTACAGGTCCTGCTCTTTGATTCATCAAAGTATTCACAGGAGTTTTACAACATCTCAAACTTTGGGCAAATGGAACACTGGTATTTCAATGAGATAAATTATTTACAGCTGAGGGACTCTCGTTGGAAGATGTAAGAGACCACTGCAGTGAAAAGGGCAACTTGATAATTTTAGGATTTTATGGAGGTGATCTGCAGTATCTGGAGTACCACTTTATAAGAGGAGACTCGGCATGCTCAGACTACCAAGGGACCTCTCATTTTACAGTTTAGTGCAGAGTGATGACATCTGATAAGTGCATAAAAGTGCATTGCACTGAAATAGATCTCTGTATATCTGTGTTCTCCAGTTTGGTGTACACCTTCAAAGCAGCAACACGCCATTGAGTTTGTTGGGAGTTGACTGTACTATTATTATACTTAGATGTCAAAGGCTTTGGCAAACAAATGTCCCTCTTCACTGACAGTGCCACCAGGTAAAGTGTCCCTTTAAGGCAGCCCCCCAAACCTCTCTGATTCAGAGGGGTTGGGTTAAATGCAGAAGACACATTTCAGTTGAAGGCATTCAGTTGTACAACTGACTAGGTATCCCCTTTCCCTTCTCTTTCCCTTCTAAGAGGTCAATTACACCCTCTTATACCTCTATAATCTGACATAACCATGCTTACTCTGCCCACTCCGTTGTGAAAGCACAAGCACTTTACTTTCTACTTACAAAGCTAGCATCATTGATGGTTGGCTGGTAGTGCGACCCCTATTCCCTATATACAGGCCCTGGTCAAAAGTAGTGCACTACAAAGCCAATAGTGTGCCATTTGGGATGCGGACTCTGTGACTCCCTCACTTCCCTCCTCAGTCAGGAGTAGTGTGAAGAGAGCAGGCGGTTTGTCCATCCACTGAGCATCTGTGCTGACCTCATCGGAGCATCTTCCGAACTCACTCTTTGTGTTATTAGAGAGCTGTCCGAAGTCAATTGAAAACAGGACAAGAAGAAAAACAACTGAATGAGAAGCATTCGTTATTGAGCCGTCATCGTTGGTCCTCCCGGTCTTGCCAGAGGGGGAACGCATCAGTAGTTAATGGTGGCACCACTACCACAGGTTCTCTCTTGAAGCGTAATTTTGGCTCTAAAGTGATTTCTTATTTATGACTCAATGCAGCGTGGCTTTGCAGGAAACTCAGAAGACTCAGATAGCTTTCCAAAAGGAAAGTGTGTGATGGACTGACTGGTTCCAAGTAAATAATGGTAAGGAGGCCTAGGCTGGTTTCCCATTCAGTACCTTAGTAAACAGCAGATGAGGGTTAAAAGCACTCCGCAGGAGGAGTGTGTCACCTCTCTGTACTCAGAAAATTGGTAATTTCTCTGGTGAAAGTGACCATTACTGCTTTCTTCATACTTTCAAGGTAAGTGCCCATCATGTAGACAAGACAACACTGGGGTCATTTCTCTATGTGGCCCCCACCGTGAGCTCGAGTGCATCACAATACTCTTAAGTGGTTTCTTCTCCTCCCCTTCATCTGCAAGGATGTGAAAGTACCAACCCGTATGACACCTAATGCTCGCTGACTGAATGCCCTCCATGGTAGTAGCCAATGACATTTTGACACATCACACAGGCTTGGAATGGCAACCAGATGCTGACAACACTGGCATGTCGACGTGTGTGTTTGTGTGATGGTGTGTGTGTTTGTGAAGGTCTACGTGTATTTAGGTGTGTCCGTTCAGCTTTTAAAGTATTTTTCTCTCTATTGACACAAGCCTTGGCTGAATCCTGCAGATCAAAGAGCACTTAAAAGGCTGGAGGCAAACGTCCACTGAATGTTAAAGTCATGGTTGTGAATGGGGTGCGTGTCATGAATTTAAATCTTATGGCAATCGTACGGGTAATAGGATTCTGTCCCTTTCCCCATCTCCATGGGACTCACATATAGAGCTTTGAAATGCATGAGAGACAGAAGATTTCTATGAGAGAGAGAGAGAGAGAGAGAGAGAGAGAGAGAGAGAGAGAGAGAGAGAGAGAGAGAGAGAGAAAACAGATTATGACTAAATGGTGGAGAGGTAAATTAATATGTTGAAAATAAACCAGCAATGCTATATGATTTTTATTACATGGCAGAATCAGACAACTAGGTTAAGTTTCTATTTTAGCTTCCCTAATGTCTTTCCTCTAGCTGGGACAAAAAGTTAATCGCTTCCCAGTTATTATACTCTGGGGGAGAAATAATCGTTTTTCTTCTGGAATGAAATGTGTTTTACACATCTGTAAATGACGAGATGATTGAGGACCTGGCTGTGCTGGAAGCTGGAGTCTGTATTTAAAGCAGTGGTCTGGAGTCCACACACACACACACACACACACACACACACACACACACACACAACACACACACCACAGACAGAGAAGAGACAGAGTTGGGAAAGGAGAGGGAGGGGAGAGGAGAACAGGGTCTTCTTCAGGGGCGTCTGGACAACTAATTCCACTGTGGTTATATAACCATCTTTCTGTGTGTGTTGCAGTGTGAGACAGGCAGTCTTTCAGCATATGTATAGAACTACATAATATACTGTGAACATGCAGAAAGCATTGATGGATTGATGAACAAGCTTTCATCTTGCTGGTAGACTTCAGCCCATAGCAAAAGCTTTAAACTACTGCAGATGAAAGGGTGGTCCTATCCTGTGGGGTGTAAAGGACAGCTCCTTTCTGGCCTGCTCACACACCAACACCTCATCTTATGAGGCCCAGAAGCACAGAGAAGCCAGAGACACACACACACAGTCGTGAAAAGTACTGAAGTAAAAATACTTTAAAGTACTACTTAAGTAGTTTTTTGGTGTATCTTTACTTCAATGACTATTTATAATTTTGACACTTTTACTTCACTATATTCCTAAAGAAAATAATTTCATTTTTACTCCATACATTTTCCCTGACACCCAAAAGTACTTGTTACATTTTAGCAGGACAGAAAATGCTCCAATTCGCACATTTATCAAGAGAACATCCCTGGTCATCCCTACTGCCTCTGTCGGACTCACTAAACACAAATGCTTGTTTTTAAATTATGTCTGAGTGTTGGTGCGTTACCCTGGCTATCCATAAATAAAACCAAAAAATGTAATTGTGGAGTCTGGTAGGCTTAATATAAGGAATTTTAAATTATTCGAACTTTTACTTTTGATACAATGCTTTCTATATTATTTATAACTATATTTTAGCAACTACATTTACTTTTGACATTTGTGTATATTTAAAACCAAATACTTTTAGACTTTTATTCAAGTAATATTTTACTGGGTGACTTTCACTTTTACTTGAGTCATTTTCCATTAAGGTATCTTTACTTTTAATCAAGTATGACAATTGAGTACTTTTTCCACCATTGCCACACACACACACACACACACACACACACACACACACACACACACACACACACACACACACACAGACACAGACAGAGAGAGCTTTCCCAGGGGAACAGCTTTAATCCCAGAGGTTCTCCCTCCAGCTAGTTGGAGCTGTGTGAGGGAACCGGTCTGTAACAGGTCTGTGAGGTCTGGGTACATGACATGCGAACCATCGGAAAATGGAGCCCCCACCCTATGACACAGGCTAGAACCTGCCTCCTCTTTATGAGTCAATCCTTCGAACTACAACCTGTCAAGAGTAATAACTCACCAAATACATACACCACATGACCAAAAATTCGATTCCCACGGGGGGCAGGCACAGGAAGAAAAAAAAAAATGTATGAAATTGTATGAAATGTATGCATTCACTACTGTAAGTCGCTCTGGATAAGAGCGTCTGCTAAATGACTAAAATGTAAATGTAAATGTAAATGTAAAAATATGTGGACACCTGCTCGTCGAACATCTTATTGCAAAATCATAGGTATTTATATAGATTTGGTCCCGCCTTTACTGCTACAAAAGCTTCCACTCTTCTGGGAAGGCTTTCCACTAGATGTTGCAACGTTGCTGTGGAGACTTGCTACCATTCAGCCACAAGTGCATTAGTAAAGTCGGGCACGGATGTTTGGTCGATTAGGCCTGGCTCGTAGTCGGTGTTCCAATTCATCCTAAAGGTGTTCAATGGGGTTGAGGTCAGGGCTCTATACAGGCCAGTCAAGTTCTTCCACACCGATCTCGACAAACCATTTCTGTATGGACCTCACTTTGTGCACGGGGGTAATGTCATGCTGAAACAGGAAAAGGCCTTCCCTAAACTGTTGCCACAAAGTTGGAAACACAGAATCATCTAGAATGCTGTAGCATTAAGATTTCCCATAACTGGAAAAAAATTGGCCCAATGCATTGGGGCAGGTAGCGTTCTCATGGCATTACCCTAAACCAGATACGTCCGTCGGACTGCCAGATGGTGAAGCGTGATTCACCACTCCAGAGAACATTTTTCCACTGTTCCAGAGTCCAATGGCGGCAAGCGTGACACAGCTTGAGCTGACGCTTGGGATTGCGCATGGTGATCTTAGGCTTGTGTGCGGCTGCTTGGCCATGGACACCCATTTCATGAAGCTCCAGACGAACAGTTTTTGTGCTGACGTTGCTTCCAGAGGCAGTTTGGAACTCGGTAGTGAGAGTTGCAACCGAGGACAGACAATTATTTTCAGCACTCGGCTGTCCCGTCATGTGAGCTTGTGTGGCCTACCACTTCGCGGCTGAGCCGTTGTTGCTCCTAGACGTTTCCACTTCACAATAACAGCACTTACATTTGTCCGGGGCAGCTCTAGCAGGGCAGAAATTTGACAAACTGACTTGTTGGAAAGGTGGCATCCTATGACGGTGCCACATTGAAAGTCACTAGCCTCTTCAGTAAGGCCAGTCTACTGCTAATGTTTGTCTATGGAGATTGCATGGCTTTGTGCTCGATTTTATACAGCTGTCAGCAACGGGTGTGGCCGAAATAGCCGAATCCACTAATTTGAAGGGGTGTCCACATATTTTTGTATATATAGTGTACATGTACAGTACATACAAAATATAAAAGGAAAAGGTCAAACAAATAAGAATCACAGAGCTGAATAATATCCTTGACTCCAATAATGTTTCCCCTCCGAATCTTAATACAATCATTCTTAATGTCCCTGGACAGTGGTCAAAAACATGTTAAGAACATCTCTTTGACCACCGCGGACAGTCAATTGCCCTCCAATTTCACTTTGAATCTCACGCATGATAACAAAAGGCAGAGAGCTATGATTAGCCATGGTGTGTAGAGAGGCTTTAGTTAAAGGGGGAAATTAGCTCTTAACAAGAGGAGAGAATAGGGAGCGTGTGTAGGGCATTTGAACCACTCAGTACCACTGCAGAATGAGTCTATGTAATTTCTCTATTTACATAAGGGGTCATAATGGGCGCGCAACTCCATTAATCTTCCCCCAATTTAATTAATATTTGTGGTGACAGGATATTTCCTGTAGGAACCATTATTATATAACACTGCGGATGAAACAGGCCAGGGCTGAGCAGGCTAATAAGCACTGAGCCTATAGTTAGTTGATGATATGGAGTGAAGCTAAATACAAATAAATCTAAAACAAACAAAAATATTTTTAAGTGAGCATAGGCATTGGTTTGAAGCCGAAAAAGGAAATTCCCATTTTTCCAGTTTACTCCATATTTGCTTAAAATGCTTTCTGTTTTTTTCTTCTCTCTGGAAAATCAGCTGTTAATATTAAATAAATAATAACATCTACATTATTTCTGTTGCCATTTGTCATTATTGTTTACTATTAATTATCTTTTATTGCTGTGTTGTGCTGTATTATAATGCTGTATTATGTTGCATAATCACCTTCCGGTGTCAAAACCATGGAAATTAGAAACAAAAAAACGATGTTTTAAGTGAGAAAATGAAAATGAAGTATCCAATGCCAAAGCACAAGCAACTCCCACACACACACACTCGGGAATGGGTCAGACTGGAGTTCTGTAGAAAGAGGTTCCTTGGTGATATTTGGTGTCTAGACACTTAGAGGCACTGTCTGTCATGTCTACATGACCACACTTGACTGTGACAGCGAAGTCTCTCCCGAGACACACACACACACACCTCGATGTGGAAACGATAGTGCTTGGCTTACAGAAGTTTCATCATCTTGTCATGCAAAGAAAAGAGTGGGGTTATTTGAGAGCGACCAGAGTGTGTACATTCTTCGAGACTGTATGTTTAACACAAACAAAAGGCGGATAGCAAACATACCAATGTGTGGTGATGGACAGATCTATTTGACATGGCCTGTCATACAGTACACACACACACACACACGTTTCCTTGCATACAAAGAACAAGACTTGTTTACTTCTTCAGCACCATATGCATAGCCACTTTAACTCTAGTACCTACATGTACATATTACCTCAATTACCTCGACTAACCGGTGCCCCCGCACACTGACTCTGTACCGGTACGCCCTGTACAGTGGCTTGCGAAAGTATTCACCCCTTGGCATTTTTCCTATTTTGTTGCCTTACAACCTGGAATTAAAATGGAGGGGGGGGGGGGGGGGGGGGGAAATCAAGAAATAAGACCAAAAAAAAATTTACTCGAGCGTGCATAACTATTCACCCCCCCAAAGTCAATAATTTGTAGAGGCACCTTTTTCAGCAGCAAGTGTCTTGGGGTATGTCTCTATAAGCTTAGCACATCTAGGCACTGGGATTTTTGCCCATTCTTCAAGGCAAAACTGCTCCTGCTCCTTCAAGTTGGATGGGTTCCACTGGTGTACAGCAATCTTTAAGTCATACCACAGATTCTCAATTGGATTGAGGTCTGGGCTTGGACCTGCTTGGAGAGCTCCTTCGTCTTCATAGTGCCGCTTGCTTGGTGGTGGTGGTGGTGCCGCTTGCTTGGTGGTGGTGGTGCCGCTTGCTTGGTGGTGGTGGTGGTGCCGCTTGCTTGGTGGTGGTGGTGGTGCCGCTTGCTTGGTGGTGGTGGTGCCGCTTGCTTGGTGGTGGTGGTGGTGCCGCTTGCTTGGTGGTGGTGGTGCCGCTTGCTTGGTGGTGGTGGTGCCGCTTGCTTGGTGGTGGTGGTGCCGCTTGCTTGGTGGTGGTGGTGCCGCTTGCTTGGTGGTGGTGGTGCCGCTTGCTTGGTGGTGGTGGTGCCGCTTGCTTGGTGGTGGTGGTGGTGCCGCTTGCTTGGTGGTGCCGCTTGCTTGGTGGTGGTGGTGCCGCTTGCTTGCTTGCTTGCGGTGGTGGTGGTGGTGGTGCCGCTTGCTTGCTTGCTTGCTTGCTTGGTGGTGGTGGTGGTGGTGGTGGTGGTGGTGGTGGTGGTGGTGCCGCTTGCTTGGTGGTGTTGCAGACTCTGGGGCCTTTCAGATCAGGTGTATATATACTGAGATCCCGTAACAGATCATGTGACACTTAGATTGCACACAGGTGGAATTTATTTAACTAATTATGTGACTTCTGAAGGTAATTGGTTGCACCAGATCTTATTTAGGGGCTTCATAGCACTTTTCCGTTTTTTATTAGTTATTTTTATTTCACTTCACCAATTTTCACTATTTTGTGTATGTCCATTACATGAAATCCAAATAACAATCCATTTCAATTACAAAATAAGAAAAACGCCAAGGGTGGTGAATACTTTTACAAGGCACTGTATATAGCCTCGCTACTGTTATTTTACTGCTGCTCTTTAACTATTTGTTATTATTTTACTTAACACTTATTTTTCTTAAAACTGCATTGTTGGTTAAAGGATTGTTAGTGAACATTTCACTGTGAGGTCTACACCTGTTGTATTCGGCGCAAGTGACAAATAAAATTGTATTTTATTTGATACAAACCCCATAAACACATCCATGCTAATGTGTGATCAGTGCTGATTTAAACTGCAGCAGTGTGTTTGTCTGCTGTAAATATTTCCACCAACAAAACCATTAGGAAAAGCCAATTACAGTGAGAATGATTAGCAATGTTTCTCTCTCTCGTTCTCTGCTTTCCTCAGCAGCTGTTCAGCCTGCTCTGTCTGATATGAATCATGTTAGAGCCAGATGCTCTATACCGTCGGATTGATTAGGGAGTAATGGCTCAGAGCAGTGGTAGTGTGTGTGTGGGGTGTGTGTCCGTGTGCGTGCGTGCATGGTGTTATGAATCTGCACAATGTGTGTGTATAGGAGTTGCCAAGGAATTCACGAAGGAATTCACAATCCATTGGGAACAACGTGTCTTTTAGGTGTTCCAACATTCCTAACACATATTCCCTCTAGGGCTGTCATTCACTCACCCTTCTGTGGGAATGTTTTCCTCATCAGCCTACATTAGTATTCAAGCACACTACTTTTTTAGCATTGAACGACAACACACGGGAACACTAAGGTTATCATCTATTGGTGTGTTTGTAAATTCAATCTGGAGTGCGCTCAGAGTGCACTCTGTGCGTTCGTAAATTCAGAGCGTTGTCATATTGTCCATTCATAAGTTCAGAGCGTTTCGCAGTCGGAGCGTCCGGAGCACACAATGGATGCTCTGGCCGAGGAGTAGGGTTGATCCAAGCATTCTGACCTCACAACGGCAGTCAAGCACCCATGTTACCTGGCTAACGTTGGCACAAATGAGAGAACACCTCATTCTGACCATTTTACTCTCCCTAGCAGAGCTGGTTAGGCTGTTTTCATGTTACCCAGTGCTGTGCTGCTGGCAACAATTTAAGCTTTCATGCCGACATTTACTGACATCGGCCATATTCAACGGGTGTTGAGCGTTCGGAAATTCATCATTTATTCTGCGCTCTGGCACACTCAGATGAGAGTGCTCTGAAATCAGAGTAGATGGCCAAAGAACATTTACAAACGCACCCTGTCTCTCTAGCTATAGCTCAATAATCATAGTCATTCTAATTCTATGCCTATAACACCCAAGTCATCCACCGTTGGTCAGTTCAGATATGACTGTATAGCAGTGTAAAGTGAAGCTGAAATACTGGCGTGGCCGTTTGAAGAAGTGTTTGACTCTCATCTCATGGTGAAGCTGTATGTCACGGTTGTTGAAAGGAGAAGCAGACCAAAGTGCAGCGTGTGTGTCGTTCCACATTTTATTTATACTGTGAAACTATGCAATACATAAATAAACTGAATGACAAAAACAACAAACCGTGATGCACAGGTGAAACATACACTGCTCAAAATTAATCTCCCACAAACCCAGGTGGAAAAAAAAACCCTACTTAAGTATGATCTCCAATTAGAGACAACGAGGACCAGCTGCCTCTAATTGGAGATCCTCCCAAACAAAACCAACATAGAAATACAAAACTAGAACATGAACATAGAAATAGAAAACATAGAAAAACACCCCCTGTCACGCCCTGACCTACTCTACCATAGAAAATAACATCTTATTGTGTGTGTGTGTGTGTGTGTGTGTGTGTGTGTGTGTGTGTGTGTGTGTGTGTGTGTGTGTGTGTGTGTGTGTGTAAATTGCCAGTCTGCTTTATGGGACTGGCCCCAAAGTAAGCTAGGAGAAATGGAAGAGGAGTGGAGGAGGGTGTTATGGCCTGTGAAGGGGCTAAACTGCCCCATTCCACTTCTCACAGATGGGTTCATGCAAAACAGGACCGTTTCTTCTCCAGCCTCCCAGGCTAAAAGCCCCATTGATCCAACATGTTACTTTACAGAGCAGGGAGAGCGAGAAAGGGATAAAGGAGGGCGGATAAGGAGAGATATAAAGTAGTACATGGGGGGTAGGAGAGGGATTGCAGGGTAAAGGGAAGTCAAGGCAGGAGTTCAGGGGCATGCAAATTAGCAGCAACACAAGGCCTTGGACTGGAGAACACTGTGTGGGCTGGTCTTAATCTCAAGTGGAAGTTGCCTCTAAACATTGAGAAATAGCATTGCTTTCGCAACTAATTAGGAACATCAGGTTAGCTTCACCATATTCTGTTCTCACCCAGGGGTCTTAAAGAGTGTTGAACGTTCTGCCTCAGTGGTTTCCTGTGGTGTCTCATCAACTGCCACCCGGGACAATACAGCCCACGGCTACACTCGTAGCCCGTTACTCACATTACAGCAGATTCACACCTTCTAAGATGCCATGTTTTGTTCATCTCTAGAGATTAGGCGTCTATAAAGACATCGAGCCGTTGCCTTGGGAGACAAACATGGAAATTAAATGATTACGCATCTTAATCAGCCTTGTTATCTCCACTGCCCAGTTATCTTCAATCCCAAGTAAACACAGGCACGTGCGCACACACATGGATGTGTGTGGATAGTGTTCTCTATCGAATGCACTCTAATCAGTCCACACAACACACATATGCACACGCACAACTGCACGCACACACACACACGCACATATGCATGTACGGACAGACACAAACATATTCCTTTTTGGTATTGGCTGGGTGGAGATAGATGTTGGTAAGCAATGCTGACAGTATCTGCGGTATCCTGTGTGTGTGTGTGTGTCAATCAGGGCCTCTCGCTGCCCCATCGGTATGCAGGTCTGCTTATCCCCCCGAGGACAGTGGGAGTGTGAGATAAGGTGCGTATGTCTTTGCATGCTTGCATAGACATACAGAATACCTCAGGATACTGTCGGCATTGCTTACCGACATCAATCTCCACCCAGCCATGGAATACTAAAAAGGATATGTTTATGTGTCTGTCCGTGTGTGTGTGTGTGTGTGTGTGTGTGTGTGTGTGTGTGTGTGTGTGTGTGTGTGTGTGTGTGTGTGTGTGTGTGTGTGTGTGTGTGTGTGTGTGTGTGTGTGTGTGTGTGTGTGTGTGTGTGTGTGGGTGAGGATCTAAGGGCAGCCCATGATATGTGGTCGATCTCTGGCTGTGACCATACTCCCCTCTCTCCTCCTCTGACCGTGGTCTGGTTCCCTGTTTAGTACAGGATAGATGAAAGGAAGAAAGAAGAGGGTCTGTTATCTCTTATTGTCAATCTGTGCTTCTGCAGACCTCTCCTCTGTGTGCAGTATGGAAGACATGTTTCTTCTCTACAACTCTCCAACACCACTCTGCCCTCACCCTTTCAAAAACTGAAACAACATATATTTCTCTCTCTCCCTCCCTCTTGTCCTCCCTCCCCTCCCCTGCTCCTTCACTTCTCCCGTCTCTATTTTATCCTGTTTTTACTCAGGAGTGTTCCATGTAAAGAGCACCCAGCATGTCATCAAACATAATGTGTTTCTTCTCTCTCTCTCTCTCTCTCTCTCTCTCTCTCTCTCTCTCTCTCTCTCTCTCTCTCTCTCTCTCTCTCTCTCTCTCTCTCTCTCTCTCTCTCTCTCTCTCTCTCTCTCTCTCTCGGCAGCGTGCTGTGGTCTCCTCTGGCAGGTTGTGGGAAAGAATGACTGATTAGGTGGGCTAGCTGCTGGTTTCCCCTCCTTAACTGCCTCTCTGACTGTGAACAGAGCTCAAACCTTTAACTTTCACCACAAGGTCTTTGGGGTAGCAGACGTCATCTGCTGGCTTGTTTTGAGGCTGTTACTCAAAACAATGACTATGTAGTTCATACTTGAGAAAACCAGTGTGCGTGACTACACTCAAGCAGCAAAGTAGTTTAAGAAACTACTTGTGAGGGAATCCTGTCCTGCCTGAGGAGCTCAGCAAGTGTCTTTGTGTGTCAGACCTACAGCGCTTCTCTGGATTAATAGACTGAGGAAAGATCAATGTTGAGGGCCAAATGAGCTGGAAAATAAGAGACTGAGAAGAAAAGAGAGGTTTTCTGCAACTGATGTCACTTTTTATACTGTGGCTTTTTACCTCGCATTAACCAGCTATCAGGGTGAATTGTATTAGTCATGCACAATTTCACAATGTTCTGCACATTTTTTGTTTTCTTAAATGATCGAAATTGTGCCTGACACTGGCCTGTAAGTTGTTGCAAGTGTAATGTTTGTGAAAATTAGAACCAAAGCCATATTCCGATGCATTGGAAATATGGAAATATGAAATGCAAGGTAAATCTTTTTCAAAGGGAGGAAAGGTTAAGCATCGACTCGTTGCCCCTCTCTGGAGTCAAACATTAAAATTCATCTATCGACCCAAAACGTCTTCACAAGCGTCTGAATTTAATTTAAGATGTTCTCTCAGTGGTTCCCCTGGCGCTATTGAATCAATGATATTTAATTCTGTGTTAAAGATTTTGTACAGGGAATACAGTTATTCAAAGCGGAAGTCACAATCACCCGAGGTAGCAATCCGCCAGCTGGTATTAGACTTGTTGTGTATCCAGCCTTTAGCATGTATGACCTATTAGCGGATTAGTGGATCCAAGTCATCCAGTTCTGGGTCCATGTCCATAAAGCATCTCAGAGCAGAAGTGCTGATCTAGGCTCAGGTCCCCATTCTCCATGTAATGTTATTCATAAAGATCTAAATGGTTAAACTAATCTCAGATCAGCACTCCTACTCCGAGATGCTTTTAACACTGGCCCCGAGTGTTTGGCGGTGAATCTGTATTTGTGTTGTTGGTGTCTCTCTTACAGCCTAATCTACTCTCCTCTCCACAATGCAGCTGTGGATTTCTCATCACCGTTAGTTCATGAGAGGGGGAGGTGTGACCCTCCATAATGGTGGTGTGTTGAGTCTCAGCTGGCTTGACTACAGTAGCATTATACCTCTGCTGTGGTTCACTTTTTGCTGTTACTAGGAGCTAATAACATCTGTGTTCTTAGCCTTTGATAGCTTGCTGCTGTACAGACTACACATACTAGTCAACAGGCCTGGGCTCAAATTTTACTTGAAATAATACTTTATTTGGGCTTGACTGAGCTTGTTTGGTGCCATGGAACCAATGGAATGGTTGCAAAACCATCCACATGCGCGTGTTCCTGGGAGCTCTAATATGATATCCTCTGTATTTTATTGGCTCTCGTACAATATTTCTGATAAGCTGGAAGATTGGCTGATCAAGTCTCCTCTCATTAATATTTGTCATATGTGCCTGAGTGGTCCAGGAAATTACTTTAGGACTAAAATAAAGTAATTACAGTTGTCTGTGTCTTCCGAGGTACGAGCGAAGAATTCAAATTGCATTCCCACCCGAGAGTCAGAAAGTGATGCATTGCTGTATGTATCTACTGTAATGTTTTACTGCTGCTTTGATATATCTACCCCAAAGATGTAATCTACATTATAAGCAGTGTGAGGTATTGTTGTCTGGGTACATAGAAGGGAATCTATGGTATGGTGAATCTGCTCCAGCAACACAAAGCTTTGTTGTTCTCAGAAGGAATTGTAAATTAAAACCCTGGTTAGACCTTACAGAGAGAAATGAGAAGTACACACACACACACACACACAATTATATGAGGATACACACCTCATTATGGGGTAGTACATAACTTTAGTAGCCTAATCATACATTCATAAATATGATAATTAGAATTCAATGAATACCAACGACATTATCATAACCACAATATCTTGGGCCATATGTCTCGCTTTAGCAAATAGAATGTGGGTGTTATCTGAGGTTACTCGAGCAATTGAAAGTATTTCTGCAGTTGATGTCTCATCGTGTCTGTGTGTGCTGGGGGCCTTAGCCTCACCAAGTTAATTTGGAGGAACTCAGCGATCCTCTGAACTGAAACTAATTCCCCAATAAGTGACTGTTATTCAGGGTGAGGGGACAGAGGACTGACTGATAGCAATGCTGCTGGAGGTCTGTGTCAAGGAGGAGAGATATAGAGAGCGAGAGAGAGAGAGAGAGAAAGACAGATATGGCTGTATGTTGTATTCAATGGCACTAGCAACCCAGATAGTAACCATACATAACTGTGTGTGGTAGAGATTCATGTTAAAAGCAGTTCTTTAAACACAGGGTCAGAGTGGTGTGTGGCAGGTTGCAGTATCTATCTGCTATCTTAGGAGAGCATGAAACAAGTGATTAAATACAGACAGAAAATGATTAGGTCTGTGGTGTGTGTGTGTGTGTGTATTTCCATGTCGGTGTGTGTACACCTCTAGGGCTAACTGGCTGCAAATCAAATCCCTGCACTAATCTCATCAACCTCTGTGTTACATTTGACAGATCATCTCAGCGAAGCATGGAGTGAAAAACACAGTAATGACACATTCAAGAGACTAATGACTAATTATAGAATATTACCCTTAATACCCTGGCTGTTATCTAACTGAGTGCTACACGGACCCAAAGCTGAGATCCTGCTGAAGATAGTTCATTAGATCCTGCTGAAAGCCTGGCTGGAAGATCAAAGGGGTTTCTGGAGACGTACTAACATCGAGAGGAACATGGAGACTCTATCCGTCAACCAAATGGAACGGTCTTTACCTGAGTTAGATACTGCAACGACCTCTATCTTTATGTCAACATGTAAGGAGGATTACATCTACTGTGTGTATGAAACGTGTCTGATTAACATGGCTGTTCATGATCTCTCTTCTGACATGTTTTATGACCGCATTACACAGGTCTTAGAACTGAGTGTTTGAGATGTGTTGTAGAGGCACTCTGTTGGGAATTCTAAGGCAAAAAGATGATGGCCTCAAACATAGCTACATGTACACACAAACACGCTCCCAGATGTGTGTTTTTACCTCATGTTGAAAATCCTCTGTATCCCTGCGCCTGTTCTCTGTCGTTTTGCCCAAGCCCAGCGGACGCACGCACACACACACACACACACACACACACACACACACACACACACACACACACACACACACACACACACGCTTTGTAGCTGTTTCAAAGCATTAACTATCAACATGCTGTATTACCCCTAAGCTTTACAGATGGGTTTCTTATTTTTACTGACTACGATCAGCGGTCCAAAACCTGATGCATGAATAAAGGATAATGAGGAAAACGTGTGACTTCAAAGGAGTGGGATCAGTTAAAAAGCCTTAGACTTGTGGCAATGTGCCTCGCAACCAATTTGTTTACACACGACTCCAACCCCAAGAATTGAGACTGAAAGAAACACATTTGTGGAAAAATTGGTTTCTGTTTGAGAGAGAGAAAAAACATGTTGCTTTGGCAAATGTGTTTTGGAGCTATTCATAATCAAATCGGTCACATACACATATTTAGCAGTTATTATTGCGGGTGTAGCGAAATGCTTGTGTTCCTATCTCCAACAGTGCAGTAGTATCTAACAATCCAGCAGTAATATCTCACAATCCAGCAGTAGTATCTCACAATCCAGCAGTAGTATCTCACAATCCAGCAGTAGTATCTAACAATCTAGCAGTAGTATCTAACAGTTCAGCAGTAGTATCTAACAGTTCAGCAGTAATATCTAACAGTTCAGCAGTAATATCTAACAGTTCAGCAGTAGTATCTAACAATTCAGCAGTAGTATCTAACAATTCAGCAGTAGTATCTAACAATCCAGCAGTAGTATCTAACAGTTCAGCAGTAGTATCTAACAGTTCAGCAGTAATATCTAACAGTTCAGCAGTAGTATCTAACAGTTCAGCAGTAGTATCTAACAATCCAGCAGTAGTATCTAACAATTCAGCAGTAGTATCTAACAATTCAGCAGTAGTATCTAACAGTTCAGCAGTAATATCTAACAGTTCAGCAGTAGTATCTAACAATCCAGCAGTAGTATCTAACAATCCAGCAGTAGTATCTAACAATCCAGCTGTCACATTTGTCTGAAGAATGGGACCAAATCGCAGCGTGAGTACCGTTCCAGATTTTATTACAACTGTGAAACTATGCAAGACATACAAATAAACAAAACAACAAACCGTGATGAATCGGTGCAACATACACATTTTAGTCATTTAGCAGACGCTCTTATCCAGAGCGACTTACAGTAGTGAATGCATACATTTCATACATTTATTTTTTTCATACTGGCCCCCTGTGGGAATCAAACCCACAACCCTGGCGTTGCAAACACCATGCTGGCATTACAAACACCATGCTCTACCAACTGAGCCACAGGGAAGGCTGTGGTGTGTGTACACCTCTAGGGCTAACACTTACTCAAAATAATCTCCCACAAAACCTAGTGGGAAAAACAACAACTTAAATATGATCCCCAATTAGAGACAACGATGACCAGCTGCCTCTAATTGGAGATCATCCCCCCCCCCAAAAAACATAGAAATACAGAAACTAGAACCCCACATAGAAATACATAAACTAGACAAACCCCCAACATAGAAAAAATAAACTAGAACCAACATAGACATAAATAAACTAGACAAAACCCCCTGTCACGCCCTGACCTACTCTACCATAGAAAATAAAAGCTTTCTATGGTCAGGACGTGACAGTACCCCCCCAAAGGTGCGGACTCCGAACGCACAACCGTAAACAACAAAACAAAAACAGGGGAGGTTTAGGGTGGGTGTCTAATGTCGGTGGCGGCTCTGGTGCAGGATGAAGAACCTTCACATCCCGCGGATCCTCATGCATAGGAGGCGGCTCCGGTTCGGGGCGTAGTCCCCGCTCCGCCAGCTGATCCCTCCACTTTCGTGTCACCGGACCGTGGATCATCGCTGGAGACTCCGGACTGCAGACCATCGCTGGAGACTCCGGACTGCAGACCGTCGCTGAAGACTCCGGACTGGGGGACGTCGCTGGAGGCTCCGGACTGGGGGACGTCGCTGGAGGCTCCGGACTGCAGACCGTCGCTGAAGACTCCAAACTGAGGGACGTCGCTGGAGACTCCGGACTGGGGGACGTCGCTGGAGGCTCCGGACTGGGGGACGTCGCTGGAGGCTCCGGACTGGGGGACGTCGCTGGAGGCTCCGGACTGGGGGACGTCGCTGGAGGCTCCGGACTGGGGGACGTCGCTGGAGGCTCCGGACTGGGGGCCGTCTCAGGAGGCTCCGGATTGGGGGCCGTCTCAGGAGGCTCCGGACTGTGGGCCATCTCAGGAGGTTCCGGACTGTGGGCCGTCTCAGGAGGTTCCGGACTGTAAAACGTCGCCGGAAGCTCTGGACTGGGAACTGTCGCCGGAAGCTCTGGACTGGGAACTGTCGCCGGAATCTCTGGACTGGGAATGCGCCTTGGAGGCCTGATGCGTGGGACTGGCACAGGTGGCGCCAGACTGATAACACGCACATCAGGGCGAGTGCGGGGAGCAGGAAGAGGACACACCGGACTGGGCAGGCGCACTGGAAGCCTGATGCGTGGGGCTGGCACAGGTGGCGCCAGACTGGTAACACGCACCTCAGGGTGAGTGCGGGGAGCAGGAACAGGACACACCGGACTGGAGAGACTCACTGAAGGCCGAGTGCGTGGAGCCGGGATAGGTGGCCCCAGACTGGTGACACGCACTTCAGGGCGAGTGCGAGGAGCAGGAACAGGGCGTACTGGGCTGTGGAGGCGCACTGGAGGTCTGGAGCGTAGGGCTGGCACAATCCGTCCTGGCTGGTTGCTCACTTTAGCCCGGCAAGTGCGGGGCTCTGGCACAGGACGCACTGGGCTGTGAATGCACACTGGAGACACCGTGCGTATCATCGTAAAACATGGTGCCTGACAGGTCACACGCTCCCCACGGTGAGTACGGAGAGTTGGCACAGGACGTACTGGGCTGTGAATGCGCACTGAAGACCTGGTGCGTATAGCTGGCCTCATTTGTACCGGAACTTTAACACACTTCTCAGGATGAGTACGGGGAGCTGACTCAGGTGGCATCTGACGGCTAACACGCGCCTCAGGGAAAATGCCGTACATACCACGCCAAACCAACAGCTCTCTCTCATCACCCCCCTCAACTATCTCACAGTACTCCTCGCTCAGTCTCTCCCAATATTCCTCTTCGCTCTCAGACTCACCCCTCGGCTTCACCAACCAACCCGTGTGCCCCCCCCCCCAATTTTTTTTATTGGGGCTGCCTCTCGTGCTTCCGTCGTTGCCGTGCTAGATCCTCGTATCGTCGCGGCTCTGCTCTCGCTGCTTTAATCTCCTCCTTCGGGCGGCGATACTCCCCGGCCTGCCTCCAGGGTCCTTTCCCGTCCAGGATTTCCTCCCATGTCCATTTATCCTGACCACGCTGCTTGGTCCTTTGGTGGTGGGAGATTCTGTCACGGTTGTCTGAAGAATGGGACCAAATCACAGCGTGTGTACCGTTCCACAATTTATTAAAACTGTGAAACTATGCAAGACATACAAATAAACTGATAAACAAAACAACAAACTGTGACGAAGAGGTGCAACATACACTTACTCAAAAATAATCTCCCACAAAACCTAGTGGGAAAAACAACAACTTAAATATGATCCCCAATTAGAGACAACAATGACCAGCTGCCTCTAATTGGAGATCATCCCAAAAAAAACATAGAAATACAGAAACTAGAACCCCACATAGAAATACATAAACTAAACAAAACCCCCAACATAGAAAAAATAAACTAGAACCAACATAGACATAAATAAACTAGACAAAACCCCCTGTCACGCCCTGACCTACTCTACCATAGAAAATAAAAGCTTTCTATGGTCAGGACGTGACACCAGCAGTAATATCTAACAATCCAGCAGTAGTATCTCACAATTCAGCAGTAGTATCTCACAATTCAGCAGTAGTATCTCACAATTTAGCAGTAGTATCTCACAATTTAGCAGTAGTATCTCACAATTCAGCAGTAGTATCTCACAATTCAGCAGTAGTATCTCACAATTTAGCAGTAGTATCTCACAATTTAGCAGTAGTATCTCACAATTCAACAGTAGTATCTCACAATCCAGCAGCAGTATCTCACAATTTAGCAGTAGTATCTCACAATTTAGCAGTAGTATCTCACAATTTAGCAGTAGTATCTCACAATTCAACAGTAGTATCTCACAATCCAGCAGTAGTATCTAACAATCCAGCAGTAGTATCTAACAATCCAGCGGTAGTATCTAACAATTCAGCAGTAGTGTCTAAGAATCCAACAGTAGTATCTAACAATCCAGCAGCAGTATCTAACAATTCAGCAGTAGTATCTAACAATTCAGCAGTAGTATCTAACAATTCAGCAGTAGTATCTAACAATCCAGCTGTAGTATCTAACAATTCAGCAGTAGTATCTAACAATTCAGCAGTAGTATCTAACAATTCAGCACTAGTACCTAACAATCTAGCAGTAGTATCTAACAATTCAGCAGTAGTATTTAACAATTCAGCAGTAGTATCTAAGAATCCAGCAGTAGTATCTAACAATCCAGCAGCAGAATCTAACAATTCAGCAGTAGTATCTAACAAACCAGCAGTAGTATCTAACAATTCAGCAGTAGTATCTAACAATTCAGCACTAGTACCTAACAATCCAGCAGTAGTATCTAACAAACCAGCAGTAGTATCTAACAATTCAGCAGTAGTATCTAACAATTCAGCACTAGTACCTAACAATCCAGCAGTAGTATCTAACAATCCAGCAGTAGTATCTAACAATCCAGCTGTAGTATCTAAGAATTCAGCAGTAGTATCTAATAATTCAGCAGTAGTATCTAACAATCCAGCAGTAGTATCTAACAATCCAGCAGTAGTATCTAACAATTCAGCAGTGGTATCATACAATTCTAAAAATACCAATTCAGAACTGGACTCCAATCCAGTGAATATAAAAGGCTTTGGAAAGAAGCCTGCTTTCCCATCTGTCCCCATCCATCCTGTTACTGTGGAGCAGGTGTGTCTCATGTGTGAGTAACGATAGGTCTGATTTGAAGGCTCTTCCACTTCATTGGGTTGGTTTGAAAGCCGTCTATTTTTATTGGCTAGTTTGGCCAGTTCCTTTTGTGAACAACCCCGCCCCAGCCCTGAACTTTGATGCCTGCTGTGGCGAGGATAGTAGCGCGTGAGTGTGTGTGTGCGCGTGCGGGTGTGTTTATGTCCGTGCCTATTCGCGTGCGCACGTTTGAGACTGTGTGTGTGTGTGTGTGTGTGTGTGTGTGTGTGTGTGTGTGTGTGTGTGTGTGTGTGTGTGTGTGTGTGTGTGTGTGTATTCCTCTGGATGAATGGACTCCGTCCACCTGTCTCGTCTCGTGCTATGCTGCCTCTCTTTCTATCATGAATCACAGTTATGAGAGACAGTTAGTCATGTTTGGGTTAAACTCAGTACCTGTTCCCATCAATACACTGCCCTCGCGGTGGAGACCATACAGTATGTGCCCACACCTTTCACCTATGTGGGTGTGTATCTGCCTGTGTTGTGGGGTTAATCAGCTTTAGTGTCTTGACATGCAGGTTTTAGGATGATGGGGTTTTGTTTTCCTAACCATCCATTCACTCCTCCTCTCTATCCTTCCCTGTCTTCCTCCTCCTTTCTCTATCCCTCTCCCTCTCTCGCCCCACTCTCTCTGTCTTTCTCTCCATTGAGGGAAGCCAGGAGTGACGGATGCAATCATGGATGGAGAGTGACAGGCGGTCGCAGGAGTGATTTGGTATGCAGAGGCCAACTCCCTCTCTCACACATACACTGGGCCCTTCTCACCTTCAGACCAAGGTAGGATTTGCTTTCCCTCTCTCCTTCTCTCTTTTCTCTTCCATCCCTCTCTCCCACCTTTCCCTTACTCTCTACACACACACACACACGCACACACACACACACACACACACACACACACACACACACACACACACACACACACACACACACACACACACACACACACACACACACTGCATCAGGGCCTCAGGTAAGGGACCTCTTAGTGCCAACAGATGTTTACAGTCAGATTGAGGAATATTCATGACCTGTTGTTGACATTTTCTCCGAATCCTCTAAACGGAGATTCATGCTTGTTTACAAAGCGCTTAACATTGAAAAGGTTATGAAATGCACATGCTGATTATTTATGGTCACATGGGGCTGAAACAGGGGCAATTTTAAACCTAAATATATGAATTAAAGTATTTACCGCTTTAAGATGCTTTAGTTCCTCTCAACCCTCCCACACGACGTAGCAGCCTACTGTACATCACGTTAACATTCACCACAGCAACCATTTAATTACAGTAAAATGGCTCCACTTTATCATGTTATACTTATCATAGATAGAATACTGTCAAATAATGAATTGTTCACCAACTAGTAGAGTTTACCATAATTACCCCCATCATGCTCGTATGTGTTATACAGTATATTCTACAGTCTTTTTAATTTAACCTTTAATTATACCTGTTATTCTCATTGAGATAAAAATCAATTTTTCAAGAGAGACCTGTATATCTGGTACTGTCAACACACGATTTAATGTCTGAGAATCCAAGCCTGAAAGCCTGAGTGTATTCCAGTCCCAGACACAGTGTTATATTAGCATGCTGCTCAGGCTGGACCACCGCTCACTGCTCACACATTGAATTAGTGTGTGTGTGATACAAACACATACACACACATACACACAGCCTGCAGCTCTTAGATCAGACATGCAGCACAGGGTTCGATGAGGAATCCAATAGTGTCATGCTCCTTTCTCTTTCTCTCAATCTCTCCCTCAATTCAATTTCAATTTAAGGGCTTTATTGGCATGGGAAACATATGTTGACATTGCCAAAGGAAGTGAAATAGATAGTAAACAAAAGTGAAATAAACAATAAAACATTAACAGTAAACATTACACTTCCAAAAGTTCCAAAAGAATAAAGACATTTCAAATGTCATATTATGTATATATACAGTGTTGTAATGATGTGCAAATAGTTAAAGTACGAAAGGGAAAATAAATAAACATAAATATAGGTTGTATATTTGTTATATTTTATTTAACCTATATTTAACTAGGAAAGTCAGTTAAGAACAAATTCTTATTTACAATGACGGCCTAGCAGAAGGCAAAAGGCCTCCTGCGGGGTCGGGTGCTGGGATTAAAAAAAATATATATATATATATACAACAGCAACACATGACAACACAGCATGATAGCAACACAACATGACAACAAAATGGTAGCAACACAACACAGTAGCAGCACAAACATGGTACAAACAATATTGGGCACAGTCAACAGCACAAAGATCCAGAAGGTAGAGACAACAATAAATCACGCAAAGCAGCCACAACTGTCAGTAAGAGTGTCCATGATTGAGTCTTTGAATGAAGAGATTGAGATTAAACTGTCCAGTTTGAGTGTTTGTTGCAGCTCGTTCCAGTCGCTAGCTGCAGTGAACTGAAAAGAGGAGTGACCCAGGGATGTGTGTGCTTCGCGGACCTTTAACAGAATGTGACTGGCAGAACGGGTGTTGTATGTGGATGATGAGGGCTGCAGTAGATATCTCAGATAGGGGGGAGTGAGGCCTATTTACAATGGTGTTTGTTCTTCACTGGTTGCCTTTTTCTTGCGGCAACAGGTCACAAATCTTGCTGCTGTGATGGCACACTGTGGTATTTCACCCAATAGAAGTGGGAGTTTATCAAAATTGGATTTGTTTTTGAATTCTTTGTGGATCTGTGTAATCTTAGGGAAATATTGCAGAAGATCTAGGTGCTGCTGTTGGCCCTCCTTGGTTGGGGACAGAAACACCAGATCATCAGCAAACAGTAGACATTGACTTCAGATTCTAGTAGGGTGAGGCCGGGTGCTGCAGACTGTTCTAGCCCCCTCGTCAATTCGTTGATATATATGTTGAAGAGGGTGGGGCTTAAGCTGCATCCCTGTCTCACCCCCCGGCCCTGTGGAAAGAAATGTGTGTGTTTCTTGCCAATTTTAATTGCACACTTGTTGTTTGGATTTTATCATGTCATATGCTTTTCCTCCAACACCACTTTCCATCAATTTGTATAGCAAGCCCTCGTGCCAAATAGAGTCTAAAGCTTTTTTGAAATCAACAAAGCATGAGAAGACTTTGCCTTTGTTTTATTTTGTTTGTCAATTAAGGTGTGCAGGGTGAATACGTGGTCTTTTGTACGGTAATTTGGTAAAATGCCAATTTGACAATTGCTCAGTACATTGTGTTTGCTGAGGAAATGTACGAGTCTGCTGTTAATGATAATGCAGAGGATTCTCCCAAGGTTGGTGTTGGGGTCAAATTTGTGTACACTTTTGTGGATTGGGGTGATCAGTCCTTGGTTCCAAATATTGGGGAAGATGCCAGAGCTAAAGAGGATGTTAAAGAGTTTAAGTATAGCCAATTGGAATTTGTGGTCTGTATATTTTATCATTTCATTTAGGATACCATCAACACCACAGGACTTTTTGGGTTGGAGGGTTGGAGAAGTTCAATGTTCTGGTAGTCTTTAATAGTTGATTCTAAGATTTGTATTTGATCCTGTATGTGTTTTTGCTAGTTTGCTCTTTGTTCTTTGTCATAGAGCCAAGAAGATTGGAGAAGTGGTTTATCCATACAGTACATCTCCGTTTTGGATAGATAACTATTTGTATTGTTGTTTGTTTAGTTTTCCAATTTCCACAGAAGTGGTTAGATTCTATGGATTCTTCAATTATATTGAGCTGATTTCTGACATGCTGTTCCTTCTTTTTCCGTAGTGTATTTCTGTATTGTTTTAGTGATTCACCATAGTGAAGCTGTAGGCTCAGGTTTTCTGGGTCTCTATGTTTTTAGTTGGATAGGTTTCTCCATTTCTTTCTTAGGTTTTTGCATTCTTCATCAAACCATTTGTCATTGTTGTTCATTTTCTTAGGTTGTCTGCTTGAAATTTTTTGATTTCGTAGGGAAGCTGAGAGGTCAAATATACTGTTTAGGTTTTCTACTGCCAGGTTTACACACTGAAACAATTTGTCCAGGAAATTATATAGAAGGGGTTGAATTTGTTGTTGCCTAATAGTTTTTTGGTAGATTTCCACACTACTCTCCTTCCATCTATAGCATTTCTTAATATTATTCAGCTCCTTTGGCTTTGATGCCTCATCATTGAGCAAAGCTCTGTACAAGTAGAGTGTGATTTTGCTGTGATCTGATAGGGGTGTCAGTGGACTGACTGTGAACGCTCTAAGAGACTCTGGGTTGAGGTCAGTGATAAAGTAGCCTACAGTACTACTGCCAAGTGATGAGCTATATGTGTACCTACCATAGGAGTCCCCTCGAAGCCTAACATTGACTATGTACATACCCAGAGTCCGACAGAGCGGCAGGAGTTGTGACCCGTTTTTGTTGGTTATGTTGTCGTAGTTTTGTCTAGTGGGGCATACGGGGGAGGGAATGTTGTCTCCTCCGGGTAGGGGTTTGTCTCCCTGTGTGCTGAGGATGTCAGGTTCTTGTCCAGTTCTGGCATTTAGGTCGCCACAGACTAGCACATGTCCCTGGGCCTGGAAATTGTTGATCTCCCCCTCTAGGATGGAGAAGCTGTCATCGTTAAAGTATGGGGATTATATTGGGGGGATATAGGTAACACACATGAGGAAATGTTTCTCTGTTGAGATAATTTCCTTATTCATTTCTAGCCAGATGTAAAATGTTCCTGTTTTGACTAATTTAATAGAGTGCTCTAAACCAAATTAGCATACCCCATGAGTCTCTTCCCTGTTTCACACCTGTTAGTTTGGTGGATGGGACTGCCAGCTCTGTGTAACCTAGAGGGCAACCAGTGGGTCCATCTCCTTTATACCATGTTTCTTGTAGGATGACAATGTCTGTATTTCCAAATTCTTTGATGAAGTCTGAGTTCCTGCTCTTTAGGCCAAAGGCAGATGACCTCAGACCTTGTATATTCCAGGATGAGATAGTAAAAGCTTTGTGTTCCATATTGTCTAGTAGTTGTTTTTGTGTGGTTTAGGCCCGGACCATCACAGTAGTCTCTCTATCTCTCTCTATCGCTCTCGCTCTCTCACACACATGCAAACACACACACACACACACTCATATCCTACGCAAACTGCATTACAATTTTCATGTCAAAGTCACAGCATTGGTATACTGAGGATGTGTCAGTGAGAAAAACAAGCCTGTAGAGGTGTAGAAGGTGCTCCTCCAAAGTGAGACGATACACCAAACAAATGATCTGAAATAATGGTTACCCCCTTCACTATAAAGTACAGGATATGAATAGTATGATGCAGGGCTATGGTTATGGACAGCATGCTACAATGAGGACTATTTTAGGATTATTTGCAGCTAAGATTAGCTATCTGACAATGAGGTGTGTGGGATGACCATCTCTGTCTAGAACTGTATAATATCTATTTCACAAACACACACACACACATACATATACACACAGCTTTATATTAAATAGGGCCAAGGGGATTGAGAGAGTAGGAACTGCCTCCGCTCTTAACATAAATCCTCTGAATGGTGATACAGAGCTACTATGTAGGAGGTTAGATACACCAGGGAGCTGAAGCATGTACGGACCTTTCACTCAGTGTGTATGTAGTCTGTAGCCTGCTGTATATACAGTAGAATCCCAATGCATATGTACGTAAGTCTTTATTCACCACTTACTTTGTCATTAGCCAATCTACTCCCGTCTGAAGTAACATAGCATGCACACACACACGCACACGCACACACTCTACACCAGACAGACAGACACTAGCCACCAGACAACTGAAGGCTCTTTGAGGATTCCTCTTTTCATTTGTCTTGACTTGAGAAGGAGGTTTTATATATTACTGACAACAGGAACAAACAAACACAGTTCTCGCTTTGATGTTCTCTTCTGAGTGTCAATCACATCCTATTGTGTGCATAGTGTGTGTGGAGGATGTGGGAGAATGTTGTCTGTTTGGGTTTCTGCTTGATACAGGGTTCTCCTATAGTGGGGTGAGAGGTGTCTGTGGGTGGGTGGGTGTGTGCATGTAAGCTCATGTGTTTGTTAATATGGGGTTTTCCTGCCGAGCTGTTAGGTGTGTATCTAACTGTCCCCCCTGTCTAAAGGGTATGCATAGCAACATACAGCAGACAACAGACTCAGGGTGCACCAACATCATCACTGATCAGCCCTACAGACAGGCAGCGACAGACTACAGACCACACACAGTAATTTACCCCTCCCTGTCCTCCCATGTGAAGGACCTGCCCTGCAATTTACCCCTCCTCGCCCTTTGGCACCATGTAATGCACATGTCCCAGCACACAGCACCATGTAATCTACCTCTCATCTCCCGCTTGACTTTGCCTTGGAGAGGAACACACAGACAGAGCTACACTGGGGAATTACGACCTCTATGACGAAAGCAGTCAAAACAACAGGACTGTCTGGCATTTGGCCTTTCGCTGTTTAATTATCTGTGTGGATGATCTCAAGCTGTTATGACTAGAGACTAAAGGATATCAGGAGGGTGGGGACTTGCAACCATCCCTTCGGTTTAACCAAGGAGATAAAATGAAGAGCCATTGCAGAGAAGCAGAGGAAAATAACATATAGTAAATGGTGGAGAATGTATCTTTTTGGTGTGAAAGGGGGGATTTAGCGATGCGCTCTCGGTTGTCTTGGAAACTGACTCGCATCCCTGCGTTGCCTCGTTTTGCCGAAAAGAGTAAAAGAAGGAGAGAGACTGAAACATCCGAGAGAGAGGGCAACCGAGAGAGAGAGCAACTGAGAGAGAGCAACCGAGAGAGAGAGCAACCAAGAGAGAGAGAGAGAGCAACCGAGAGAGAGAGAGCAACCAAGAGAGAGAGAGAGAGCAACCGAGAGAGAGAGCAACTGAGAGAGCAACCGAGAGAGAGAGCAACCAAGAGAGAGAGAGCAACCGAGAGAGAGAGCAACCGAGAGAGAGAGAGAGAGAGCAACCGAGAGAGAGCAACCGAGAGAGAGAGAGAGAGAGAGAGAGAGAGAGCAACCGAGAGAGAGAGCAACCGAGAGAGAGAGCAACCGAGAGAGAGAGAGAGCAACCGAGAGAGAGAGCAACTGAGAGAGAGCAACCAAGAGAGAAAGAGAGCAACTGAGAAAGAGCAACCGAGAGAGAGAGCAACCGAGAGAGAGAGAGAGAGAGAGAGAGTGAGAGAGAGAGAGAGATAGAGAGAGAGAGAGAGAGAGAGAGAAAGAGAGATAT
Organism: Salmo salar; assembly: GCF_965601325.2. NCBI lineage: Eukaryota > Metazoa > Chordata > Actinopteri > Salmoniformes > Salmonidae > Salmo > Salmo salar. The sequence goes on from NC_138297.1 coordinate 44,912,630, forward strand.
CAGAGGATTAATGTCATTTGACAACAGTCAACCAAAGGTGTCTTAATCGTCCTGATGTTTACGCGACAGTTAAACATATGGCTTCAGTACATCAAAGAAACAAAAGCAACAACAGAATGGTTCTCCAGAGGGATGGCAGCCAAACACTTGTGTCAAACATTAATCCAAGAGACCCTCAAGGGGAGAGAGAGAGAGGAGGGAGAAAGAGAAAGAGTGTATCTCATTTAGCCCACCCTAGCCTGGGTAATAGATACACCACACAGAGAGCATAGACACACACACACACACACAACTCATGCGAAGTAGAGGGGATTGATAGACTGGATAGACTCTCTGCGAGCAGAGACAGTGGGTTTGGCTGGAGGAAGACATTGTGTGGAAAACCCTTCCTCTGGGATCACTTACCACCAAAGTGAGAGCAGTTCTTCCTGATTCTGCTGTACAGTAAATACAGTACAGACAGACTACATACTGTACAGTACCAGTCAAAAGTTTGGACACACCTACTCATTCCAGGGTTTCTCTTTATTTTTGCTATTTTCTACATTGTAGAATAATAGTGAAGACATCAAAACTATAAAATAACACATATGGAATCATGTAGTAACCAAAAAAGCGTTAAATAAATCAAAATATATTTTATATTTGAGATTCTTCAAAGTAGCCACCCTTTGCCTTGATGACAGCTTTGCACACTCTTGGCATTCTCTCAACCCGCTTGAAAAGGTAGTCACCTGGAATGCCTTTAATTTCCAGGTGTGCCTTGTTAAAAGTTAATTTGTAGAATTTCTTTCCTTATTAATGCGTTTGAGCCAATCAGTTATGTTGTGACCAAGTAGGGGTGGAATACAGAAGATAGCCGTATTTGGTAAAAGACCAAGTCCATATTATGCAAGAATAGCTCAAATAAGCAAAGAGAATCGACAGTCCATCATTACTTTAAGACATGAAGGTCAGTCAATCTGGAAAATTTCAATAACTAAAGTTTCTTCAAGTGCAGTCGCAAAAACCATCAAGCGCTATGATGAAACTGGCTCTGTCACATCCTGGCCAGTATAAGGGTTAATTGTTATTGTAGTTTGGTCAGGACGTGGCAGAGGGTATTTGTTCTATGTGGTTCGGGGTGGTGTTTTGGTAAAAGGGCGTTTGATTTAGTATTTCCGGGTTTTTGGTTTATGATCTATGTTTATGTAATTCTATGTTTAGTCTAAGTAGTCTGTTTCTATGTAGAGTTAATTGGGGTGGACTTCCAATTGAAGGCAGCTGTGTGGTGTTGCCTTTGATTGGAAGTCCTATATTTGTTGGGTGTGTTTGTGGGAGATTGTTTCTTGTTTTGCTGAGTGTGCCTTTCAAGACTGTTTCGGTGTTCGTAAGTTCGGTTTCGTTTTGTTGTTTTGGTGTTCACTTAGTTGGTAAATAAATACACAAGATGAGCGTCAACATTCCTGCTGCGTTTTGGTCCTCCTTAACCGACGACAACCGTGACAGGCTCTCATGAGGACCGCAATAGGAAAGGAAGACCTAGAGTTACCTCTGCTGCAGAGGATAAGATCATTAGAGTTAACTGTACCTCAGATTGCAGCCAAATAAATGATTCACAGAGTTCAAGTAACTGACACACCTCAATATCAACTGTTCAGAGGAGACTGCGTGAATCAGGCATTCATGGTCGAATTGCTGCAAAGAAACCACTAAAGGACACCAATAATAAGAAGAGACTTGCTTGGGCCAAGAAACACGAGCAATGGACATTAGACTGGTGGAAATCTGTCCTTTGGTCTGATGAGTCCAAATTTGAGATTTTTGGTTCCAACTGCTGATTCTTTGTGAGATGCAGAGTAGGTGAATGGATGATCTCCGCATGTGTGGTTCCCACCTTGAAGCATGGAGGAGGAGGTGTGATGGTGTGGGGGTGCTTTGCTGGTGACACTGTCTGTGATTTATTTAGAATTCAAGGCACACTTAACCAGCATGGCTACCACAGCATGCTGCAGTGATACGCCATCCCATCTGGTTTGCGCTTAGTGGGACTATAATTTATTTTTCAACAGGACAATGACCCAAAACACACCTCCAGGCTGTGTAAGGGCTATTTGATCAAGAAGGAGAGTGATGGAGTTATGCATCAGATGACCTGGCCTCCACAATCACCAGACCTCAACTCAATTGAGATGGTTTGAATGATTTGGACCGCAGAGTGAAGGTAAAGCAGCCAACAAGTGCTCAGCATATGTGGGAACTCCTTCAAGACTGTTGGAAAAGCGTTCCAGGTGACGGTGGTTGAGACAATGCCAATAGTGTGCATAGCTGTCATCAAGGCAAAGGGTTGCTACTTTGAAGAATCTCAAATATAAAATATGTTTTTATTTGTTTAACACTTTTTTGGTTACTCCATGATTCCATATGTGTGATTTCATAGTTTTGATGTCTTCCCTATTGTTCTACATTGTAGAAAATAGTAAAAATAAAGAAAAACCCTGGAATGAGTAGGTGTCCAAACCTTTTGACTGGTAGTGTACATTCTGAGTGAAATCTCCATAACCTACCTCTAGCCAGTTCCCTGATGTATCCAGCCTCACACAATGTGGCCCTGCTACTATGACCATGGAGAGGATTTACTTTCAAAGCCGAGTGGTCGTTCCCCTTCTCTCAATCCCCACGGCCCTAATTTCTAAGTACTGGGCCTACATGGAGAGTTCAGTGTGTTTGTGTGTCTGTGTGTGCGTGTGTGAGAGAGAGAATAAGAGCTCAGGGAGGGGAGATTAAACCGTTTTAATGGGAGTGGGAGTCAGAGATGGCCATGTCATTATGAAATCACCCTTGTGATAGAATCAGAACCCCACAATGAGCCACTGGTTATTCAGTATACAGGGACCACTTTGTCCAGAGTATGTCAGTCAACCAGGAAACTAATTATGACCATGGTGATAAAGGTTTTTCACTTGTGGTGCCAAATTGTCGACCTCGTGTATGTTTTTTGCGAGCGTGCAGAGTCGTGTCTGTTTTTTGGCTTGGATGAGGGGCTGTGTTTTGCCAAGCATATGTTCCCAGGCTGTCTTCACACTCTGCACGGTCGCATGCACGCACACACACACACACCACATGGTACAGGTTGTCACACTGCCGTTAGAAAGTGGGAGATTATACAACTAAGTTGACACCTGGGGCGAGCGTCAAGACACACACATGCCATGCACTGTAAAAATGTTTTTTCTTTAAATCTAGGTGTTTCAAATAATTATTATTCAGTAACTTGTTCCACAGCCTATTTTAGTTTTCATGTAAAGTGTTACCTGAAATTTTTTTGTTGGCTCAAACTTAGCTTGAACTTTAGAAAACTCAGTCAATTTAAAATGATGTGTTTGCTCAACTTGTCAAATACAGTATGTTAATCCAACTAGAAATGTATATTTGGGCATCTTAACTAAAAAGGCTGTCTGGAACACACAACCAATGCTTTTAACAAACAATGTTTTCAACTTATATATTTGACACACGCCAACCAGTGGAGGCTGCTGAGGGGAGGACGGCTCATAATAATGGCCGGAACGGAGCAAATGGAATGGCATCAACCACCTGGAAACGAAGTGTTTGATGTATTTGATACCATTCCACTGATTCCGCTCCAGTCATTACCAGGAGCCCGTCCTCCCAATTAAGGTGCCACCAACCTCCTATGACACTGACGTACATGATTACATTGTGCATGTTCCTTTATGCAGTAATTATTATTCAACATGTCCTCACCTGGGATTTGAACTCACAGCCTCTTGGTTCACGGCATTCCTATCTTCCTGCAACGCCCCCATGGCTGTGTCAATTATCAGTTAATCTGATTATTCTCTCATCATTGATTTGATTGACTTAATTTCAGCAATCGTTGTGTTTTCTGTAAAGTTGTCTAATGTTGGTGAGGGTATATTTATCTGTTTTATTGTTACTCCTTAATCACTATATATAATCGTTTTTCATGTGTACTTTTAACAGAGCTCAGATTGAAGTGCAAAAATGTAGCAATACAGGTGAAATCAGTAAAAAACAAACAAACATGGTGACATAGCAGGAAGATAGGAATGCCGTGAACCAAGAGGTTGTGAGTTCAAATCCCAGGTGAGGACATGTTGAATAATAATTACTGTATAAATGAACATGCACAATGTATGTCAACGTGTGTCAAATATGTAAGTTAAAAACATTTTTCTGTGTGTGTGGGTTTCCCTAACCTTCCCCACAGCCTTGTTTAGTTAAGATGCCCAAATAATTATTTCTCGTTGAATATGAGACAAGTTGAGGAAACGCATTTTAAGATAATGGAATTTTAGCCTAAGTGAAAAGTTGAGTAAACTAAAAAAGTTACTTTAGGGTTGAGGAAGTTAGAATTTTGTCCTCATATGTACCCACATTTCTATTATACACTTAGTATAAAAAACATTAAGAACACCTGCTCTTTCCCTGACTGACCAGGTGAATCCAGGTGAAAGCTATGATCCCTTATTGATGTCACTTGTTAAAGCTACATCAATCAGTGTAGATGAAGGGGAGGAGAGGTTGAAGAAGGATTTTCAAGCCTTGAGACAATTGAAACATGGATTGTGTATGTGTGTCATTCAGGGGGTGAATCGGCAAGACAATAGTTTAACTGCCTTTGAACGGGGTATGGTAGTAGGTGTCAAGTGCACCGGTTTGTGTCAAGAACTGCAACGCTGCTGGGTTTTTCACACTCAAGAGTTTCCAGTGTGTATCATGAATGGTCCACCACCCAAAGATGACCCAAAGGACATCCAGCCAACTTTACACAACTGTTGGAAGCATTGGAGTCAACATGGGCCAGCATCCCTGTGGAAACCTTTCAACACCTCAGACTCCATGCCCTGACGAATTGAGGCTTTTCTGAGGGCAAAAGGTGTTCCTAATGTTTGGTAAACTCAGTGTATGTAAATATTTTATGATCAGTAAATGCCATAATGTAGTTATTTTGTTAGATACTTATCCATATTAGCTGAAATATTTATTCCTTAAAATGTCAACACAATTTTCGCTGTTGCATTAGCTGTTCGGTATGAACATGGCATTGAATCATTGGAATTTGTCATGATATGCAGAAGTTGCCTCCCTCCCGGCACATGTGGCTAGGCAACCCCCACAGACTTGCCCAGGCAGGCCATGGCTAAAGCTAGTGTGAGAAACTTGCTACCAAATGTTTGTGCTATGAAACGAAATAAACACTGCACTCTGATCCACCAAACTTATTTGCTAGATTCAGGCTAGTTTTGTTAGACAAAGAAAGGAATGTAATGTAGTTTTAATGGGATTTGCAGCTGTTGTTGGTTAGTAATGAATCTGATCGCTTCTGACATAACTTACTCATCCTTTAATAATAGTTAGTTGAAACATCTTGAATTGTTTAGTGTGTCTGAGATTTGGCTTAAAATGTGTTTTTGCCTGAGGTGTTTACAGTGGTGATTTTAGCATGTAAATCTTGGTGGGGCAAAAAAAATATGTGGGCTGCTTGCTAGCAAAGCCACAACACTAAACAATACATGAACTGCAATATAACGGTGACAAACGGTGCCCACAAACTGTTAGGGCCTATATAAAGCTGTCCCAACAGCAGTCCCAACACCTTACCACTGCTACAGTTCATTCAGCCTCATTTACTGCCTTTTAAAAAAACATAGCTGATATGGCTGACTTGCTTAAACAAATGTGGCTTCTACTGACAATTGAGATATACAAACTATGGCATAAGGAGACGATAAGAGGCAATTCGTAATTTTGATTAAGACATTAATGGGCGAGCCAGGACAGACGTAGTTTGTTCAGCACTTTTGAAATGTACAGTGACAGAATTCAGAACATTGGCCTTTCTTACAGGGGGCATATAAGCAGACAATGAAAGCTCTTACAATATTCAATGATTACATTTCTCAAAAACAGGTTATAGGCTACATGTGCACCGCCGAGTCAGAATAGTAGGTGAAATTAAGAGGGGTAAATAGACCAAATTATTAGGGTGAGGCAAATGGGCTACTAACAACATACATTAAGTATTACCTTCTTAGCTGCAGGATACATATCTCCCTGGCATATTACATCCTTTATGCAGCAGCATATAAGACATTTTTGGAATCACCTTGTTGTGATGTGCTCACTTGAACAGGTGGGTGGCGTGGCGGTCCTTCGTGGGCAATTTTTGTCATCAAAGAAAGAGAAAGAGGCCAGATTTACAATTCTGAGTTGGATGACCATTCAAAATGTATTTCCCAGTCTGAGCTCGTTTATTCCCGACTTCCAAGTTGCAATGCTGGCAGGTAGACACTGTCACCGATTCCTTCCAAAACACTCCTTGTTGAATTTGCGATTTCCAACTTGTTGCGTAATGTTCATGTCCATTAGCACCGATACGTTTATCTATAATTTCTCTTCATTATTTATTTTCATATGACAAGGATTAAAAAGGATTTGCCAGTAGATTGTCAACTTGATTCATGATGATGACTGCTGGCTAAGATTTTGAAAGTAAGATGTTGACATAATCAGTCCAATCAAAGCTACTGTACATATAACTTGATTTGACATCATTTTATATGTGGCCAATGACCTTGAGCCTTCTTGGAAGAGCACTAATAATGTAACTCTATGGCAGGACCCAAAGGGCTTGAATCTTTGGTGACGTAGTGTCCCCATGAGTGACAGAACGCTGAGCCAATCACGACGCAACGCTCCTATTTTCAGCTGGCTTTCCCCAACACCACAGAAAGCACTGAGCTAGGCTGAAACACCTGCATTTCGGAGCTGCCTTACTCAAGAAAACAAAGAGACCATGTTTGTATGACCATGTTTTTTTTTACATTGTTTGCAAACTGATATGTGATTCGTATTAATGCCAAAATGTTTATGAGTTGCACGTGCTGTAATCAATGATGAGTATAAACCCTGGATGACTGATATGGGCGCTGTATTGAAGCGCCACATTTTGGTACTCCTCGTCCGTTGTAAAAAGAAATATTTTGGAAGCCATGGAAATGCATTCGTTTTTGACTAGTACATTCTATTACAAACACATTAATGCATATTATGTGAACTGAACATAAACATTTTATATTTATGGAAACCTATTCCTTAAAGTATTTTTTGAGAGTACTTATGTTACTGTCCTCACTACAAAAAATAAATACTAAAATTACACTTAATCTTGTCCTTGAAATGTTATTGAAGTACTGTAGAATTCCATTCGTTCTGTCACGTCCTGACCAGTAAAGGGGTTATTTGTTATTATAGTTTGGTCAGGACGTGGCAGGGGGTATTTGTTTTATATGGTTTTGAGTGTGTGTTTATGTAGAGGGGTGTTTTATTTATGTTTCCGGGGTTTTTGGGTTAGTTCTATGTTGTACAGTTCTATGTCTGTTTCTAGGGTGTTTATTTCTATGTGTAGTATTTGGGATTGGGGCCTTCAATTGGAGGCAGCTGGTTATCGTTGCCTCTGATTGAAGGTCCTATAATTAGGAGTTTGTTTATTTTGGGGATTGTGGGAGATTGTTCTTTGTATTGCTGTGTGAGCCTACAAGACGGTTTGTCGTTTTGTTTTTAATAAAAATGAGCATTCACATACCCGCTGCGCCTTGGTCCATCCATTACGATGACTGTGACACGTTCCTACAGTATGGAGGACTGCTCCTTCTGAGGAGTACCAATATGGCGGCCGGGTTGCTTCAAAGCCTCTATACACATCCTTGGTATTAATGTCTTGTCTTGTTAGGGTTTGGGGTTTGGTAACACCTTAGAACTGTCATTAATAAGCCATTCTAAAGGCTCATAAATTGCTTTAGAAATGCTATTTACTGTCTCATCTATCTTTATTTTTTACCCACCATAGTAATACTATTTCCACACTGGCACTCATGCACGTACGCACACACACAACCTCAGTAGGCTACAGTGCGTTTTGTGTTCAGGATAGATGAGCCTGTTTCTTGCTCATGTCTTTGAGTGAAAACGGCCCGACTATGAAAGTGCCTTTTTTAGTTGGAGAAGTTCTGCTCCAATTCCCCGGACGATATATTCACCCTGCTGTTTGAAAATAGATGAAATCACCTGAAAGTACTGCTTTCCATTTTCTTGTTGGAATCACTGGTAAGATTTTTTGTCTAACACGTATGGGCAAAATGGAGAAAAGACCAGTTTAAAACCAAGACAAAGGTTTCTAAACCATTGGATCAATATAGTAGGCTAGGCATTTATTCATTGTTTTTGTAGTCTTCTGATATTATTGGATGTTCAATGTTTGGCCAATCAGTTGGTATTTGGAAACATCTCATTTTGGACTTGGTGTCAATTTACACTGAGTGTACAAAACATTAAGAACACATGCTCTTTTCATGACAGACTGACCAAGTAAATCCAGGTGAAAGCTATGATCCCTAATTGATGGCACTTGTTAAATCCACTTCAATCAGTGTAGATGAGGGGGAGGAGACAGGCTAAAGAAGGATTTTCAAGCCTTGAGACACTTGAGACATGTTTTTTTTTTTTTTGTGTGTGTGTGTGTGTGTGTGTGTGTGTGTGTGTGTGTGTGTGTGTGTGTGTGTGTGTGTGTGTGTGTGTCGTTCAGAGGGTGAATGGGCAAGACAAAATATTTAAGTGCCTTTGAACGGGGTATGGTAGTAGGTGCCAGGTGCACTGGTTTGTGTCAAGAACTGCAACGCTGCTGGGTTTTCCCGTGTGTCAAGAATGGTCCACCACCCGAAGGACATCCAGCCAACTTGACACAACAGTATGAAGCATTGGAGTCAACATGGGCCAGCATCCCTGTGGAATGCAACTCAATATTAGGAAGGTGTTCTTAACGTTTTGTACACTCAGTGTATAGTTTATACAATACATGCATAATCTATTACCAGAATTACTGTCAAACGTCTGGAACCATGGGCTGACATTATCCCAACATACGGGTCATATAATCTCCACAAATGTTGATGACGTATACTGTTGCGTTCTGGGGCTTGGGCCTCGCCTCCTAACCATTTGGTGACAGCCAGACAGAATCACCTGAAATTGCACACACACACATGCACACACACACACTTCTTTTTTCTCTTTTCCTTTCAGAGTACCTGTCATCCCCCCCTCCTGTGACGGCGGTGAACTTGACACTTCCAAAGGAGCAGGAAATTACGTTTGGGGGTTTTGAAGGGACTTTTCTCCTCAGTCTCCCATTGAGAGGGCCAGACATGGCTGATTTGGGCTGCTTTCTGACTGGGAGCTGCTCTCTCCTCTCCCTCTTTTCTCTCTCCTTTCCCTCCTCTCAACTCGCCTCTTCCACTCGCCATATTCCCTCATGTCACTCTCCTGTCCCTGTCGTTTCCTTTCCCCTTTGTCGTTCTCCTCTCCTTCTAGCTGGACCTCTCCTCCCTCCATCCCCTCCCCATAGCTCCGTGCCTGCACCAGTGAGGTGAATAACATGAGGGCTAGATGGCACCTAAACTATTCATCGCCCCTGTCACTTAGCGCCCACCTCAACCTAATCCTTTTAACGGGGCTATTGAGGGCAGCCATTGGGCTGGGGAGAAAGATGGTTGCATCTAAAATGGCACCCTATTCCCTACATGGTGCACTCCTTTTGACCGCAGCCCTATGGACCTTGGTCCAAAGTAGTGCACTATCTAGGGAATAGGGTGCCGTTTGGAATACGTGCATAAAGTCCCATCCATTTTTCTCAGCCGGTACTTGTTCAAAGTGCTAATGGCCATGACAGCAGCATGTGTGTCTGTGCACAGTTCTGGTATGAATGAGTACACATGTCTCCTGTCTGGACTGGTCTACTACTCTGCTCTACTTCATAGTGAAGGCTCACCTGTTCACACGCAAGAACTCGCCTTCACATGTGTTGATAAAAAATACTTAGTTTAGGGGTGAAATATCTTCAGTAGTGTCGTAATCCAATTTTTATTTAGTAGTAATGCCATCAGAATTTCTCTCTCTGGCTTGTGGAAAAAAAATCACACACTCCATCTTGGCAATGGAAGAAAGTAATGATTTAAAACATGAGCATGGCAGCCAAGGTTACAGAGACATTATCACTCTGCATGGGGGTCTGTGGTTTTACACAGCGGCATCCTACACAGAAATCTGGCTGAAACAGGAAACAACACACATTTCCACAGACCTGACCGTGTTGAAATCCTCATACTGTCACGCTCTGACCTAAGAGAGCTGGTTTTTTTTTGTTTAGTTAGGTCAGGGTGTGATATGGGTGGGCATTCTATGTTTTTTGTTTCTATGTTTAGTTCTATTATTCTATTTCTATGTTGGAGGTTTTTGGGATGATCTCCAATTAGAGGCAGCTGGTTCGCGTTGTCTCTAATTGGAGATCATATTTAAGTTGTTTTTTTCTATTGTGTTTTGTGGGTAGTTGTTTTCTGTTTCGTTTAAGTACCTGACAGAACTGTCGGCTGTCATTTTATTTATTTTGTAGTGTTCGATTTTTTTCATTAAACTTCAAGATGAGCACTCAACACGCTGCGCCTTGGTCCCCTTTTATATGATGCCTGTTACAGAACTACCCACCACGATTGGATCAAGCGGCATGCCCGGGCAGAGATGGATTCCTGGTCGATGGAGGATTGGATGGAAAGGAGAAACGACTTGGGGCCAGGTAATAGACAGGTATCGTTGCCTACCGGGGAAGAACGAGAGGCAGCGAGAGGCACACGGGTAGTTTGGTGGGACCAGGGGTGAGACCTGAGCCAACTCCCAGTGCTTATTGTGATGAGCATGTGCCTGCCTCTCGCACTCTCCCTCCAGTGCGCCTCCATAGCCCAGTACGTCCTGTGCCTGCTCCTCGCACTCTCCCTCCAGTACGCCTCCATAGCCCAGTACGTCCTGTGCCTGCTCCTCGCACTCTCCCTCCAGTACGCCTCCATAGCCCAGTACGGCCGGTGCCTGCTCTGAGCACCCGGTCCTCAGTGCGTCTCTCCAGTCCGGTGAGACCTGTTCCAGCTCCACGAGAAAAGCCTCCAGTGATAATCTATGGTCCGAAGCCTGTAGAGATGATCCATGGCACGAAGCCTCCAGTGATGATCCATGGCCCGGAGCCTGTAGGGATGTTCCATGGCACGAAGCCTCCAGAGGTAATCCATGGCCCGGAGCCTGTAGGGATAATCCATGGCAAGAAGCATGTAGGGATTATCCATGGTCTGGAGCCTGTAGGGATAATCCATGGCAAGAAGCCTGTAGGGATAATCCATGGCCCGGAGCCTGTAGAGATGATCCATGGCACGATGCCTTCGGTGATGATCGATGGCACAGAACCTGTATTGATGATCCATGGCATGGAGCCTGCAGCAAAGGTCCCTAGTCCGGAACCTACAACGACGCTCTCCAGTCCAGAGCCTCCGGCGACGCTTCTCAGTCCGGAGCCTCCGGCAGCGCTTCTCAGTCCGGAGCCTCCGACGACGCTTCTCAGTCCGGAGCCTCCGGCGACGCTTCTCAGTCCGGAGCCTCCGGCGACGCTCCTCAGTCCGGAGCCTCCGGCGACGCTCCTCAGTCCGGAACCTCCGGCGACGCTCCCCAGTCCGGAGCCTCCGGCGACGCTCCCCAGTCCGGAGCCTCCGGCGACGCTCCCCAGTCCGGAGCCTCCGGCGACGGTCCGCAGCCCGGAGCCTTCAACGGCGGTCCGCAACCCGGAGTCTTCAACGGCGGTCCGCAGCCCGGAGTCTTCAACGGCGGTCCGCAGCCCGGAGTCTTCAACGGCGGTCCGCAGCCTGGAGTCTTCAACGGCGGTCTGCAGCCCGGAGTCTTCAGCGGTGGCCTTCAGCCTGGAGTCTTCAGTGGCGGTTGGCGTTCCAAAGCCTCCGGCGATGATCCACGGTCTGGTTCCTCCGGAAACACAGAAGTGGGGGAATCAGCGGGCGGTGGGGGTGCTACGCCCTGAACCAGAGCCGCTGCCAACTATAGATGCCCACCCGGACCCTCCCCTATAGGTTCAGGTTTGCGGCCGGGAGTCCGCACCTTTGGGGGGGGGGGGGGGGGGGGGGTACTGTCACGCTCTGACCTAAGAGAGATGTTTTTTCTCTGTTTAGTTAGGTCAGGGTGTGATATGGGTGGGCATTCTATGTTTTTTGTTTCTATGTTTAGTTCTATTATTCTATTTCTATGTTGGAGGTTTTTGGGATGATCTCCAATAAGAGGCAGCTGGTTCGCGTTGATCCTAATTGGAGCTCATATTTAAGTTGTTTTTTTCTATTGTGTACCTGACAGAACTGTCGGCTGTCATTTTGTTTATTTTGTAAAGTGTTTGATTTTTTTCATTAAACTTCAAGATGAGCACTCAACACGCTGCGCCTTGGTCCCCTTTTATATGACGCCTGTTACACATACAACTCAGGACTAGAGGAAAGCCCAGAGAGAGAGAAATGGGAACAACAGTATAGTGGTTATAACCTGTCAGTAGTTGTTATAACCTGTCAGTAGTGGGTATTACCTGTCTTAGAAAAGAAAAGCAGCACAGTCTCATGCCTCAGATGCAATACGTTTAATAAACCAACATTTTTGACAGCTATGCTGCATGCTTTCCTCAGGGTTACCTGTCTGAACCTGTCAGTAGAGGTTAAGATCTGTCACTCTGTCACTATGTCTCAACTCTGTCTCAGTTCAGTCTCAGCCCTGTTTCAGCTCCACAGCCAGAGTGTGATTGTACAGCCATGCTGGCAGATGACAGGAATTCTAATGGAGAACACTGGGCTCTCACTCCCAGAGCAGTGCATGTACAAGACAAGGAGATAAAATGAGAGCATGAGACGTATTCTTGGACGAGAGAGGAGGAGAAAAAAAAGAGATGACGTCTGAGGTGGACTGCAGATCTGCGCTGGACAATTTATTTTCTGAAAATGTGTCTATGAAAGGGAAGGAAAGGGAAAGGGGATACCTAGTCAGTTGTACAACTGAATGCATTCAACCGAAATGTGTCGTCCACATTTAAACCCAACCCCAGCTTTCAGTATGCAGCATCTGGAAATGGATGGTCTTATGTAATTATTTTTATTCCCTTCTCATTGCTAAGGTTGGGATGTGGAAAGGATATGCTTATCCAAGATCTGTGGCTAACTGGAGTTTTTCAGCAGTGACTGACCTGCGTCCCAAATGGCACCCTTTTCCTTACATAGAGCACTACTTTTGACCAGAGCCCTATGGGCCTCACTCCCCCCATCTGAGATCCGTGCTGCAGCCCTCATCCTCCACATGCAACACCCGTTCTGCCAGTCACATTCTGTTAAAGGTCCCCAAAGCACACACATCCCTGGGTCGCTCCTCTTTTCAGTTCGCTGCAGCTAGCGACTGGAACGAGCTGCAAAAAAACACCCAAACTGCATCGTTTTATCTCCATCTCTTCATTCAAAGACTCAATCATGGACACTCTTACTGACAGTTGTGGCTGCTTCGCATCATATATTGTTGTCTCTACCGTCTTGCCCTTTGTGCTGTTGTCTGTGCCCAATAATGTTTGTACCATGTTTTGTGCTGCTACAGTGAGGGAAAAAAAGTATCTGATCCCCTGCTGATTTTGTACGTTTGCCCACTGACAAAGAAATGATCAGTCTATAATTTTAATGGTAGGTTTATTTGAACAGTGAGAGACAGAATAACAAAACAAATCCTGAAAAACACATGTCAAAATGTTATAAATTGATTTACATTTTAATGAGGGAAATAAGTATTTGACCCCCTCTCAATCAGAAAGATTTCTGGCTCCCAGGTGTCTTTTATACAGGTAACGAGCTGAGATTAGGAGCACACTCTTAAAGGGAGTGCTCCTAATCTCAGTTTGTTACCTGTATAAAAAACACCTGTCCACAGAAGAAATCACATTCCAAACTCTCCACCATGGCCAAGACCAAAGAGCTCTCGAAGGATGTCAGGGACAAGATTGTAGACCTACACAAGGCTGGAATGGGTTACAAGACCATCGCCAAGCAGCTTGGTGAGAAGGTGACAACAGTTGGTGTGATTATTCGCAAATGGAAGAAACACAAAAGAACTGTCAATCTCCCTCGGCCTGGGGCTCCATGCAAGATCTCACCTCGTGGAGTTGCAATGATCATGAGAATGGTGAGGAATCAGCCCAGAACTACACGGGAGGATCTTGTCAATGATCTCAAGGCAGCTGGGACCATAGTCACCAAGAAAACAATTGGTAACACACTACGCCGTGAAGGACTAAAATCCTGCAGCGCCCGCAAGGTCCCCCTGCTCAAGAAAGCACATATACATGCCCGTCTGAAGTTTGCCAATGAACATCTGAATGATTCAGAGGACAACTGGGTAAAAGTGTTGTGGTCAGATGAGACCAAAATGGAGCTCTTTGGCATCAACTCAACTCGCCGTGTTAGGAGGAGGAGGAATGCTGCCTATGACCCCAAGAACACCATCCCCACCGTCAAACATGGAGGTGGAAACATTATGCTTTGGGGGTGTTTTTCTGCTAAGGGGACAGGACAACTTCACCGCATCAAAGGGACGATGGACGGGGCCATGTACCATCAAATCTTGGGTGAGAACCTCCTTCCCTCAGCCAGGGCATTGAAAATGGGTCGTGGATGGGTATTCCAGCATGACAATGACCCAAAACACACGGCCAAGGCAACAAAGGAGTGGCTCAAGAAAAAGCACGTTAAGGTCCTGGAGTGGCCTAGCCAGTCTCCAGACCTTAATTCCATAGAAAATCTGTGGAGGGAGTTGAAGGTTCGAGTTGCCAAACGTCAGCCTCGAAACCTTAATGACTTGTAGAAGATCTGCAAAGAGGAGTGGGACAAAATCCCTCCTGAGATGTCTGCAAACCTGGTGGCGAACTACAAAAACGTCTGACCTCTGATTGCCAACAACGGTTTTGCCACCAAGTACTAAGTCATGTTTTGCAGAGGGGTCAAATACTTATTTCCCTCATTAAAATGCAAATCAATTTTTGACATGCATTTTTCTGGATTTTATTGTTGTTATTCTGTCTCTCACTGTTCAAATAAACCTACTGTTCGAAGGAGCAGACCAAGATGCAGCGTTTTCGTAGTTCCACATATTTATTTAAACGTGAAACTTAATGCAATACATAAATGACTTGAAAAATAGGAAAACAACAAACTGTGACGCAGGAGGAACAAACACTCACAAAAGATAATAACCCACAAACCACAATGAGAAAAACTCCTACTTAAATATGATCTCTAATCAGAAGCAATGAGAATCAGTTGCCTCCAATTAGAGATCAACCCCAAACAATCCCAACATAGAAATGGACAAACTAGAACCTAAACATAGAAATAGAAAACATAGATTGACCAAAAACACCCCCTGTCACGCCATGCCCTACACTACTATAGAAAATGACATCTTACTAGGGTCAGGACGTGACAGTACCCCCCCCCCCCCCCCAAACGTGCAGACTCTGAATGCAAACAAAACCCCAAAAAACCCAGCAAAACAACCACAAAACACAAAGGGAGTGTAGGGTGGGTGACTAGTGTCTATGGCGGCGGCTCTGGTTCCGGGCGTAGTACTCCCACCGCCCGCTGATCCCCCCGCTTCTGTATGTCCGGAGGAACCAGACCATGGATCATCGCCGGAGGCTTCGGACCGCCAACCGCCGCTGAAGACTCTGGGCTGCAGACCGCCGCTGGAGGCTCTTGGCTGCAGACCGCCGCTGGAGGCTCTTGGCTGCAGACCGCCGCTGGAGGCTCTTGGCTGCAGACCGCCGCTGGAGGCTCTTGGCTGCGGAGCGTTGCTGGAGGCTCCGGGCTGAGGAGCGTCGCTGGAGGCTCCGGGCTGAGGAGCATCGCTGAGGGCCGAGTGCTCACAGCAGGCACTGGCTGTACCGGGTTATGGACGCGCACTGGAGGGAGAGTGCGAGGAGCAGGAATCGGCCTCACCGGACTGGGGAGACGCACTAAGGGCCGAGTGCTCACAGCAGGCACTGGCTGTACCGGGTTATGGATGCGCACTGGAGGCCTGATGCGTGGGGCTGGCATAGGAGGCACCAGACTAATAACACGCACCTCAGGGCGAGTGCGGGGAGCAGGAACAGGACACCCCGGACTGGGCAGGCACACTGGAGGTCTGCTACGTGGGGCTGGCATAGGAGGCGCCAGGCTAGTCACACACACCTTCAGACTAGTGCGGGGAGCAGGAACAGGACGTACTGGGCTCTGGTGACGCACTGGAGGTCTGCTACGTGGGACTGGTATAGGAGGCGCCAGGCTAGTACCACATACCTTCGGGCTAGTGCGGGGAGCAGGAACAGGACTCCCCGTACTGGGCAGGCGCACTGGAGGCCAGGTACGTGGGGCAGGCACAGGATATACTGGGCCGTGGAGGCGCACTGGAGATCTCGAGCATAGAGCTGGCATAACCCGTTCTGGCTGGATGCTCAACTTAGCTTGACTAATGCAGGGCGGGGGCACAGATTGCACCGGCCTGTGAATGCTCACTGGCGATACAGGGCGCATCACCGCATAGCTCGGTGCTTGCTTCGTCACCCGCTCCCCACGGTAAGCGCGTGGAGTTGGCTCAGGTCTCCAACCTGACTCCGCCAATCTCCCCGTGTGCCCCCCCAAAACAATTTGGGGGGCTGCCTCTCGCACTTGCCTCGTGACTTGTACAGCGCCTCATAGTAACGCCGCTCTGCCTTCGCTGCCTCCAGTTCCTCCTTCGGTCAGCGATATTCCCCAGCCTGACTCCAGGGTCCTTCCCTGTCCAAAATGTCCTCCCAAGTCCATTTCACCTGCTGCTCCATTCCACGCTGCTTGGTCCTTTGTTGGTGGGTTATTCTGTCACGGCTGTTCGAAGGAGCGGACCAAGATGCAGCGTTTTCGTAGTTCCACATATTTATTTAAACGTGAAACTTAATGCAATACATAAATGACTTGAAAAATAGGAACACAACAAACCGTGACGCAGGAGGAACAAACACACTCACAAAAGATAATAACCCACAAACCACAATGAGAAAAACCTCTACTTAAATATGATCTCAAATCAGAAGCAATGAGAATCAGTTGCCTCCAATTAGAGATCAACCCCAAACAATCCCAACATAGAAATGGACAAACTAGAACCTAAACATAGAAATAGAAAACATAGATTAACCAAAAACACCCCTGTCACGCCCTGCCCTACACTACTATAGAAAATGACATCTTACTAGGGTCAGGACGTGACACCTACCATTAAAATTATAAACTGATCATTTCTTTGTCAGTGGGCAAACGTACAAAATCAGCAGGGGATCAAATACTTTTTTCCCTCACTGTATCATGGTATGCTGCTGCCATGTTGTGTTGCTACCATGTTGTTGTCATGTTGTGTTGCTATCATGCTGTGTTTTCATGTGTTGCTGCCATGCTATGTTGTTGTCTTAGGTCTGTCTTTATGTAGTGTTGTGGTATCTCTCTTGTCGTGATGTATGTTTTATTTAATGTTTTATTTTTAATCCCAGCCCCTGTCCGCGCAGGAGGCCTTTTGCCTTTTGGTAGGCCGTCATTGTAAATAATAATTTGTTCTTAACTGACTTGCCTAGTTAAATAAAAGTCAAATAAAAAATAAAAAATAAAAAGTACTGCACTATATAAGAAATAGGTTGCCCTTTGGGACATACCCCAGGTGTAATAAAGCTCCAAGCAGCAGTGGTCTGAGACCAGGAAGTCATCTGACTGAAGCTTTAATAGAAGCTGACACGTCTCTTCTCCTAACTGGTGGAAAGTACTCTCCTTTCTTCTTCTACCTCTCATTTTCCCCTTCTTCCTTTCTTCTCTGAAACAGAAGCCCTGGAGACCTGATTTCCACTGCTGTCTCTTTCTTCCTTTCTCTCTCTCTTTCTCATTCTCTCTCTCTCTATTTCTCTCTCTCCACCCGTCAGACTGACTCTTTGACTCTATGCTAGACAGCTGAGGTAGAACTTTCTGGCCCTTATATTAGGCTGTATGAGAGGAAAATACCACAGTAACTCACCCTTATGCTGGTCTTTTAAATTTCCTCCTTGGGAGGACAAAATAAACTATTATATTATAAATTACAGTTGACATATTCAATACAGCATAAACCTGAGCAGCTTGAGATTCAGGCCTTGGGGTTTACTAATGTATATAACATTCTACAACACCGCCACAATACTACTGCACATTGTGGCAGGGGACATCGATTAGTGAGTGTCACACTATGTGAACACAATCAATCAAATCATTTCACGGGAGAACAAACTGCAAGCGAAAAAACGTATTGCATAAATGTTATGACACTGCAAAGTGTTGGTATGGCTGCAGGCTGTGTTGCCTTTACATTTTCTGTAATATGTAAGTAATGATGCACAGGAATCGTGGAGAGAGAACAGCTATTCATTGTAGTTGGAGGCGTTTTGTCATTGTGGCATTGAGATCTGTTTGTGGACCCTGTTTAGTTTTCTCATAGGTTTCTTCATATAGGAAGATAAGCAGCATTTAGGGATGGAAATATGTGGATTGTTGGTTTATTATGTATGCTGTGAAATCTTCTCTCCATTGACAACAGAGGAACCTTATCGTCAATATAGTATGTTCAACATCAAAGCAAATCTTATGTTTTGTGACAGCCTCAGAGCAGACATAGAAAACACACACACACACACACACACACACACACACACACACACACACACACACACACACACACACACACACACACACACACACACACACACACACTGACATTCTTCTCCCTGTAGTGAAACCAGAGCTTAGTGCTTCTATTTACACACACACTCACACGCAAATACACGTGCACACACAATCCTCTCCGTAGCGCTGTGAGTAACTCTGAAAATACCATCAAATTGTGTTGCCTGGTGTAATATTGCAGTTTTGTCTCCTCTCTGTTGTTCACTTCCCTTATCTCTCACTGGCTTGTTTTCAATTGAGACCAATGCTAGAAGGAACACAGCTCCTTTCTCTCTCTCTCTCTCTCTCTCTCTCTCTCTCTCTCTCTCTCTCTCTCTCTCACACTCTCTTTCTCCTCCCTCTACCTCTTTCTCGCTGTCTCCCCCCTCTTTATTCTTTGTCTCTCTCTTTCTCCTCCTCTCTCTCCCGTGCTCTCTGTCTTCTCCCTCTCTTTCTCTATCTCCCCTCCTGTTCATCTCAGATGGCGTGTAGGATTCTCCTCACATCCTCAGTTCTCTCTCCCTCCCTCTTTCTCTCTTTTCCTCTTTCCCTCGCTCTAACAGCGTGGTGTATGACTGCAGCAAGCCACAGTTCCTCTCCAACCTACCTGCAGCACACACACGCACACACTGTGTTTCGAGACAGCGTCGACCTATGTGCAATGCAGTCTCAAACAACCCAACTCTCAACCAGTATGATTGAGCACGTCTGGCAAATGTATTTTTCGTGGTCAAAACCAGGGGTTGGAACCAAAAAAAAAAATCCAATGGTTTTGTTATGAACAGAACCATATTTCTTTTCATTCCGTTCCACTGTTCCGACCACTGTTCAAACAAAATAAAGTAACGGTTTACATCATTCCTTTCTGTTCTTTTTTTTTTTACATTAGACATTAAATTACTTCAACAATCAGTGTGGATAGAGCAGCTTGCGATGGAGCGGGCAAGCTATTCTTAATGTGCATTGAACAGACAAATGTAGGGCGCGAGATGCAACTAAAATTTTGCGGGTGGGGAGAGAGCCAGAGATGGTGGAGGAGGAGGCTTGGCTTGAAGTGCTGGGCATCATGTTATGACATGCATTATCTGAATTAGGCCCACACAATTAGGAGCGGCTTTTAAGAAGGAACTTTGAATGTCTTTGAACTTCTGAGAGATAGCTTAAAGGTCGACTTTGGACATGTAAAACTCTGCCCCGTTCTACATTTTCAAACTGAAATGGGTGTGCCTTTGATGGTTTGTCGATGTGTCATTCTGGTCAGGCACGCCGCGTCAATCATATCTAGTTCGTTAGCTAAGCTAGCCACCTTAGCTAGCCAGCAACTCTTCCAGTATGTGTTGATGTCATTTTACAGGAGTGGTTTTTGGATGGAAGCATTAGAGATCAGTAAGAAATGGCACTTCTGTAGACAAATATCTTATCCATCCTTTTTTATAAGCATTAAATGGCCTGGTATGATGGTGCATTGATCAGTTATATACTGAACAAAAATATAAATGCAACATTCAACAATTTCAAAGATTTGACTGAGTTACAGTTCATATAAGGAAATCAGTCAATTGAAATAAATTCATTAGGCCCTAATCTACGGATTTCACATGACTGGGCAAGGGTGCAACCATGGGTGGGCCTTGGAGGGCATAGGCCAATCAGAATGAGTTTTTCCCCACAAAAGGGCTTTATTACAGCCAGAAATACTCCTCAGCATGCTGTGCTGAGGGAATAAACACACGCTCATGCACACACACAGACACACACACACAGTCTTGTATAACTAACCTTGTGGGGACACACAATTCAGTCCCATTCAAATTCCTATTTTCCTTAAACCTAACCCTGACCTTAACCCTAAACCTAACCCTAAAACTAACCCTAGCTCCTATCCCGAACCCTAAACCTAATTCTAACCCTAATTCTAACCTTAACCCTAAACCCCCTAGAAATAACATTTGACCTTGTGGGGACTAACGAAATGTCCTCAGTTGGTCAAATGTTTGTTTGTTTACTATTCTTGTGGGGACTTGTGGTATAGTTAAACACTTCCACACACACGCACACACACACACACACACACACACACACACACACACACACACACACACACACACACACACACACACACACACACACACACACACACACACACACACACACACAAACATGTCAATGTCAATGATTCAATGGAGGCCACGTCATTAAAAACACACACTATCCATGCAGAGTGATAACTGATCACATCTAAATTTGGAAAGACATAGATACAAACAGATCACTCTGGAGTCAGATGTTAACAGAATGTGTCATTTAGCCTATTCAAAACAAAAACTATGTTTCAAGTCAGAATTAGGCAGTTCTGATGCCGAAAAATATAGGAAATTCTTGGCTACTTCAACTATATTTTATTTTGGCAAAAAAAGTTTGGCTAGATGGCAACAAAAACGTACTGAAAACCCTACTAAGATTATAATTTAGTTCTACTACCACCGAGCTACTGCATAATGTAGTTAGAGTTTTTAAGAATCACTTTGGCACTAATTTCAGAACCTTGTGGTCATTTTTCAAAACTCTAGACACAAAACTCAAAACGGTCATCACTTGTAACACAGGCTGTCCACTGTTCAATACATTGCATTGTGCATTCATATCTTTAAAGAAACCTTGCACTTGCAGAATCATTGGTTCAAATAAGTAATTTATCATGAAATACCATAGGAATATTAATTTACATCACACACACACACAAGAGACCGATAGTTTCACTGTGTAGTTGTTCGTACAATCATTAAATATTGTAGTACAAAATATGTGATACATGTTTCATTACGCTACTACATGTAAATACATCACTGTAAAAGGACTAGTAGAGAGAATACTACAGACACAGTGGAATCATTGAACAAAATATGACATTTATTGATGAAATACAATAAAATCACAACATAGGTTTCTTTGAATCAAAGCAAAAATAATTAGTTACAAAAAATAAAAAACAGTTAAAGGTGAACTGCAGTGTTCCTCACCTGGTTTACTGTTAAAAGCTAAACAAAAGATTGATTACTGTACTTCTATATTCTATATTCAACTGCAGTGTTCCTCACCTGGTTTACTGTTAAAAGCTAAACAAAAGATTGATTACTGTGCTTCTATATTCTATATTCAACTGCAGTGTTCCTCACCTGGTTTACTGTTAAAAACAAAACAAAAGATTGATTACTGTGCTTCTATATTCTATATTCAACTGCAGTGTTCCTCACCTGGTTTACTGTTAAAAGCAAAACAAAAGATTGATTACTGTACTTCTATATTTCCATCAACCCTGTCTTGTGGATTTGGCCACAGGTTCTCATCCACATCACAATGGATGTTTTCATTAGCCAAACATCTTGGGAAGAGTCTTCGGGCATGGCAAATCCAGGCCTGACGCTGGTCTGCCGTGATGTCATTGCATGCGTCATCCATGGCCTGGAGAAGGGTGGCTTGTTCGTGAGGGCGCCTATCATATATACCTTCCACCTCCATGTGGAGAAAAAATCCTCAATCGGGTTAAGGAAAGGAGAGTATGGGGGTAAGTACAGGGTGGTAAATTGTGGATGGGCCTGAAACCATGCTTGCACCATTTGAGCATGGTGGAACCTGACATTATCCCACACAATGACATAGGTCATGCCATCAGCTCTACAGAGATGATTTAGCTCATCAAGGAGGTTACATTTGAACAGCGAATCATGTGGCTGCCTGCAACTCAATATATAGAGTATATAGAGTAGAGAGCTTTAGATGTTGTTCGACCAAACATTAGAACGGACAAGATGCGTAATCTAAGCAACTTTGACCGTGGTATGAATGTTGATGCCACACCTGGTGATTCCAGCATCTCAGAAACAGCTGCCTTCCTGGGATTTTTACGCACTACAGTCTCTAGAGTTTACAGAGAATGGTGTGATAAACAAAACACATTCAGTGAGCGGCAGTTCTGTGGACAAAAACAACTTGTTAATGAGAGAGGTCAGAGGACCTCCATACTCATTCAACCTAACAGAAAGGCCACAAATGCTCAAATAGCAGCTGTTTAAAACAGTGGTGTGCAGAAGGGCATCTCTTAATGTACAACACCGTGAATAATTCAGGCTGTTGTGGAGGCAAAAGGGGGTCCTACCCAGTACTAGATATGTGTACCTAATAAAGTGGCCAGTGAGTGTACAGTAATGTCCAGTCTGGAAAAGTGGTCTGGAAATGTGGTACATGGGACCATAGAAACAGTGTCTGATAAAGAATGATGATGAAATATTACATCCATAGATAATGTAGTCCAATGTTCCATGGTAATTGGTGTCAATGGATCTCGTTATCCTGAAACTTTCATGATCTAAACATGGAATATTGTTTGTCAGTTTCCATAAAACTATGCATAAAGAGTAATGCAACAGTTACTTATCATTTTGAGCAGTTGTATCAATTGATAGTTAGATCATTGTAATGAAATGAATAGATAGTCATTTCAGATGTAATGTGTGAATTGCATTTTGAAATGGTAATACTTTGATGTTAAGTTGTGTCATTTTGAACAGGTGATTTTAGTTCAATGAACAAATTATCTTTACTGTGTGTGTATTGTATCCAAGCAATTGGAAAAAGTGTTAGAGTTTTGAAAAATTTGCATTTTGATCATTAGTTATGAGTTTTGTGTCTAGAGTTTTGAAAAATGACATCAAGGTTCTGAAATTAGTGCCAAAGTGATTGTAAAAAGCTGTAAAGTACAAGTTCAAATTCAAATTAATTCAAATCAAATGTATTGGTCACATACACAGGGTTAGCAGATGTTATTGCGAGTGTAGCGAAATTCTTGTGCTTCTAGTTCCGACCATGCAGTAATATCTAACAAGTAATCTAAAAATTCCACAACAACTAACTAATACACACACATCTAAGTAAAGGGATGGAATAAGAATATATACATATAAATATATGGATGAGCGATGACCGAGCGGCATAGGCAAGATGTAGTAGATGGTATAAAATACAGTATATACATATGAGATGAGAAATGCAAGATATGTAAACATTATTAAAGTGGCATTATTTAAAGTGACTAGTGATCCATTTATTAAAGTGGCCAATGATTTCAAGTCTGTATGTAGGCAGCAACCTCTCTGTGTTAGTGATGGCTGTTTAACAGTCTAATGACCTTGAGATAGAAGCTGTTTTTCAGTCTCTCAGTCCCAGCTTTGATGCACCTGTACTGACCTTGCCTTCTGGATGATAGCGGGGTGAACAGGCCGTGACTCGGGTGGTTGTTGTCCTTGATGATCTTTTTGGCCTTCCTGTGACATCGGGTGCTGTAGGTGTCCTGGAGGGCAGGTAGTTTGCCCCCGGTGATGCATTGGGCAGACCGCACCACCCTCTGGAGAGCCTTCCGGTTATGGGCAGTGCAGTTGCCGTACCAGGCGGTGACACAGCCCAACAGGATGCTCTCAATTGTGCATCTGTAAAAGTTTGTGAGAGTTTTAGGTGTCAAGCCAAATTTCTTCAGCCTCCTGAGGTTGAAGAGGTGCTGTTGCGCCTTCTTCACCACGCTGTCTGTGTGGGTGGAACACTTCAGTTTGTCTGTGATGTGTATGCCAAGGAACTTAAAACTTTCCACCTTCTCCACTGCTGTCCCGTCAATGTGGATAGGGGGTGCTCCCTCTGCTGTTTCCTGAAGTCCATGATCATCTCCTTTGTTTTGTTGACGTTGAGTGAGAGGCTGTTTTCCTGACACCACACTCCGAGTGCCCTCACCTCATCCCTGTAGGCTGTCTCGTCGTTGTTGGTAATTAAGCCCACTACTGTTGTGTCGTCTGTTGTGTCGTCATCACTTGATGATTGAGTTGGAGGCGTGCATGGCCACACAGTCATAGGTGAACAGGGAGCACATGAGGGGGCTGAGCATGCACCCTTGTGGGGCCCCAGTGTTGAGGATCAGCGAAGTGGAGATGTTGTTTCCTACCTTCACCAACTGGGGGCGGCCCGTCAGGAAGTCCAGGACCCAATTGCACAGGGCGAGGTTGAGACCCAGGGCCTCAAGTTTAATGATGAGCTTGGAGGGTACTATGGTGTTGAATGCTGAGCTGTAGTCAATGAACAGCATTCTTACATAGGTATTCCTCTTGTCCAGATGGGATAGGGACATGTGCAGTGTGATGGCGATTGCATCATCTGTAGACCTATTAGGGCGGTATGCAAATTCAAATGGGTCTAGGGTGACATGTAAGGTGGAGGTGATATTTAGTTCAGTTACCGTTGCCTTCTTGGGTACAGGAACAATGGTGGCCATCTTAAAGCATGTGGGGACAGCAGACTGGGATAGGGAGAGATTGAATGTGTCCGTAAACACAACAGCCAGCTGGTCTGCGCATGCTCTGAGGACGAAGCTAGGGATGTCGTCTGGGCCGGCAGCCTTGCGAGGGTTAACACATTTAAATATCTTACTCACGTCGGCCACGGAGAAGGAGAGGGAAGGCCCGCAGTCCTTGATAGCGGGCCGTGTTGGTTACACTGTACTATCTTCAAAGCGTGAAAAGAAGGTGTTTAGTTTGTCTGGAAGCAAGACGTCGGTGTCCGTGATGTGGCTGGTTTTCTTTTTGTAGTCCGTGATTGCCTGTAGACCCTGCCACATACGTCTCGTGTCTGAGCCGTTGAATTGCGACTCCACTTTGTCCCTATACTGACATATCGCTTGTTTGATTGCCTTGCGGAGGGAATAACTACAGTACACTGTTCGTATTCGGCCATATTCCCAGTCATCTTTCCATGGTTAAATGCGGTGGTTTGCGCTTTCAGTTTTGCACGAATTCCGCCATCTATCCATGGTTTCTGGTTAGGGTAGGTTTTAATAGTCACAGTGGGTACAACATCTCGAATGCACTTCCTTATAAACTCACTCACCGAATCAGCGTATAAATCGATATTATTCTCTGAAGCTGCCCGAACATTCCCAGTCCGCGTGATCAAAACAAGCGTGGACACGTGGATTCTGATTGGTCAACCAGCATTGAATAGTTCTTGTCACGGGTACATCCTGTTTGAGTTTCTGCCTATAGGATGGGAGGAGCAAAATTAAGTCATGGTCAGATTTGCCGAAGGGAGGGCGGGGGAGGGCCTTGTATGCATCGCAGAAGTTAGAGTAGCAATGGTCCAGTGTATTGCCTGCACGAGTGCTACAATCAATATGCTGATAGAATTTAGGTAGCATTGTTCTCAAATTTGCTTTGTTAAAATCCCCAGCTACAATAAATGCAGCCTCAGGATATATGGTTTGCTGTTTGCATAGAGTCCAGTGAAGTTCCTTGAGGGCCGCGTCGCAGTATCGGCTTGAGGGGGGATATACACGACTGTGACAATAACCAACGAGAATTCTCATGGGCGATAATATTTTCGGCATTTGATTGTGATTAATTCTAGGTCAGGTGAACAAAAGGACTTGAGTTCCCGTATGTTGTTACGATTACACCATGAGTCGTTAATCATGAAGCATACCCCCCCACCCTTCTTCTTCTCAGAGAGATGTTTATTTCTGTCGGCGCGATGCATAAAGAATCCTGGTGGCTGTACTGACTCCAACAACATATCCCGAGAGAGCCATGTTTCCGTGAAACAGTGTATGTTACAATCCCTGATATCTCTCTGGAAAGCAACCCTTGCCCTAATTTCATCTACCTTGTTATCTAGAGACTGGACATTGTCGATTGTTGATATCCAATAGTTCTTCCCGGCTGTATGTAATAACACTTAAGATTTTCTGGGCTAACAATGCAAGAAATAATACATTAAAAAACAAAATACTGTATAATTTCCTAAGGACTAGAAGCGAGGCGACCCTCTCTGTCGGCGCCATCTTGCTACTAGTTGAACTACAGTACATGAAGTTCACTATTCCCCAACACTGGTATGCACATGGCATGGTATGTGTGTACGTGCGTGCCCGATGTGTGTGTGTTGGATTTGATGAGATGAGTCAGGGACTGAGCTCAGTCCTATGTGGGCCTTACAGTACAGCTAATCCCTGACTCTGGTTCCAACTCACTGACTGTCTGCATCTCTCTCACTCGCTAAGTCTCTCTCTCTCTCTACACCTATTTCTCTCTCTCTACAGCTCTTTCTCGCTACACCTCTCTCTCTCTACACCCCTCTATCTTTCTCTCTCTCTTTCCATCTCTTTCTGTCTCTCTTTCTCTCTTCGAATCCCAAGTCCCCAATTGAGCAGTGGAGGCTCCTCAGAGGAGGAAGGGACCGTCCTCCTCAGTAAATTTCATAAAAATAAAAATGGTAAAAGTTATCCTTTTTAAGTAAAACTATGCTAAATATAATCACGTCAACAAATAATGTATTACAGTTTTTCCCAATTGTTAACACAAGTTTGCTGAAGCTACATCTCATGTACTCAAAACTCTAAACACAAAACACAAAACAATTAGCCAATTTCCCCAAACCCCACAGTATCACGCCCTGACCTTAGATTGCCGTTTATTTTCTATTTTTTGGGTTAGGTCAGGGTGTGATGTGGGGTGGGCATTCTATGCCATTCTATGTTTTCTATTTCTTTGTGTTTAGCCGAGTATGGTTCCTAATCAGAGGCAGCTGTATATCGTTGTCTCTGATTAGGAATCATACTTAGGCAGCCCTTTTGCCCTCCTTCTGTTTGGGATCTTGTTTTTGTCAGCTCAGTAAGCATGCAGTACGTGACGTTCGTTTTTCCTTGGTTTGTTATTTTGTTTGAGTGTTCTGAGTTACAATAAATATAAATATGAGCACTTTCCACGCTGCACCTTGGTCTACTCCTTTTGACGATTGTCACACACAGACATCTTGCAAAATGAAACACAGCAATCAAAATCATGTACTCCCTGCTCAAAATAGAACTCTGCCTACAAATGAGACACCCACACACATCAAATGAATCTAACTTAGTGACAACCTGAGATCGCACTAATGTGACATGTTCGAAACACTAATATGAGAACCTATTTCAGTGTAAAGACTAAGATGTTCTTGTTATACTGTATATTGTTTGTGTGTACTCAAACAAGAAAGGAACACAAATTAAGAAAATGTGGTTTTATATTTCAACATGACTCAGTACATGTCAAACAGCATACTGTAAGCACACAGTAAAATTGCAAAAATACAGTAAATATATGTTGCATATGCAAAGGAATAAAAATAGGCCTATATTGTACTGTATGTCAGATCAATTGTACGGAATAGATACAAAAAACTGTCGAAATACAGTTAAATCATAAATCAAGAAACAAATATTCCATTGCGAAAACAAAATCAGTCATGTCTGTTTTGGTCCAGCCACAGTTTTTCATCAACGTCAGAGGCGATATTCTCCTTGGCCAGCCAGCGGGGGAAATATCTTCTGGCATGACGCATCCACCCCTGACAGGAGTCTGCTGGAACATCACCACAGGCCATTGCCTGGAGAAGGGCCATATGTTCATGGGGTTTGTGATCATACACCTTCCATCGCCATGCTAAAAACAACTCCTCAATGGGGTTGAGAAATGGGGAATATGGTGGGAGATGTAAACCAGTAAACCTGGGATGGTCATGGAACCAGTTGTGGACCTGAGCAGCCCGTTGTCTCAAATTAGAACATACATTTACTACTCAGGATCACCTGGCCCTCTTTGCTCTGGCTGAAAAAGATTGTCATGTAAGGTGTTGAGGAAATTAAAGAGATGGGCAGTGTTGTATGGTCCAAGGGTGGCATGGCGGGGGAGGACCCCATTGTGGCTCATAGCTGCGCATATGGTGGAATTTCCCCCGCGCTGGCCAGGTACCTCAACGATGGTGCGTTGACCAATGATGTTCCTTCCTCTCCTCCTCATCTATGCTAAATTGAATCCAGCCTCATCTATGAATAATAGTTCCTAGGGGATGGTACTTGCATCCAACTCCATGATTCTCTGAAATGACAGTAAATACTGTAATTCAAATCAAATCAAATCAAATTTATTTTTATATAGCCCTTCGTACATCAGCTGATATCTCAAAGTGCTGTACAGAAACCCAGCCTAAAACCCCAAACAGCAAGCAAAGCATGTGAAAGAAGCACGGTGGCTAGGAAAAACTCCCTAGGAAAAACTCCCTAGAAAGGCCAAAAACCTAGGAAGAAACCTAGAGAGGAACCAGGCTATGAGG
The DNA here is from genome assembly GCF_965601325.2 of Salmo salar. Lineage (NCBI taxonomy): Eukaryota > Metazoa > Chordata > Actinopteri > Salmoniformes > Salmonidae > Salmo > Salmo salar. The sequence goes on from NC_138297.1 coordinate 44,941,489, forward strand.
GGTGGCCAGTCCTCTTCTGGCTGTGTAGGGTGGATATTATAACAGAACATGGTCAAGATGTTAAAATGTTAAAATGTTCATAAATGACCAGCATGGTCAAATAATAATAATCATAGTAGTTGTCGAGGGTGCAACAAGCACGTCCGGTGAACAGGTCAGGGTTCCATAGCCGCAGGCAGAACAGTTGAAACTGGAGCAGCAGCACGGCCAGGTGGACTGGGGACAGCAAGGAGTCATCATACCAGGTAGTCCTAAGGCATGGTCCTAGGGCTCAGGTCCTCCGAGAGAAAGAGAGAATTAGAGAGAGCATATTTAAATTCACACAGGACAAGACAAGAGAAATACTCCAGATGTAACAGACTGACCCTAGCCCCCCGACACATAAACTACTGCAGCATAAATACTGGAGGCTGAGACAGGAGGGATCAGAAGACACTGTGGCCCCATCCGATGATACCCCCGGACAGGGCCAAACAGGCAGGATATAACCCCACCCACTTTGCCAAAGCACAGCCCCCACACCACGAGAGGGATGTCTCCAACCACCAACTTACCGTCCTAAGACAAGGCCGAGTATTGCCCACAACGATCTCCGCCATGGCACAACCCAAGGGGGGGCGCCAACCCAGACAGGAAGACCACGTCAGTGACTCAGCCCACTCAAGTGACGCACCCCTCCCATGGACGGCATGGAAGAACACCAGTAAGCCAGTGACTCAGCCCCTGTAAAAAGGGTTAGAGGCAGAGAATCCCAGTGGAAAGAGGGGAACCGGCAAGGCAGAGACAGCAAGGGCGGTTCGTTGCTCCAGCCTTTCCGTTCACCTTCACACTCCTGGGCCAGACTATACTTAATCATAGGACCTACTGAAGAGATAAGTCTTCAGTAAAGACTTAAAGGTTGAGACTGAGTCTGCGTCTCTCACATTGGTAGGCAGACCATTCCATAAAAATGCAGCTCTATAGGAGAAAGCCCTACCTCCAGCCGTTTGCTTAGAAATTCTAGGGACAATTAGGAGGCCTGTGTCTTGTGACCGTAGCGTACGTGTAGGTATGTACGGCAGGACCAAATCGGAAAGATAGGTAGGAGCAAGCCCATGTAATGCTTTGTAGGTTAGCAGTAAAACCTTGAAATCAGCCCTTGCCTTAACAGGAAGCCAGTGTAGGGAGGCTAGCACTGGAGTAATATGATCAAATTTTTTGGTTCTAGTCAGGATTCTAGCAGCCGTATTTAGCACTAACTGAAGTTTATTTAGTGCTTTATCCGGGTAGCCGGAAAGTAGAGCATTGCAGTAGTCCAGCCTAGAAGTAACAAAAGCATGGATAAATTTTTCTGCGTCATTTTTGGACAGAAAATTTCTGGTTTTTGCAATGTTACGTAGATGGAAAAAAGCTGTCCTTGAAACAGTCTTGATATGTTCTTCAAAAGAGAGATCAGGGTCCAGAGTAACGCCGAGGTCCTTCACAGTTTTATTTGAGACGACTGTACAACCATCCAGATTAATTGTCAGATTCAACAGAAGATCTCTTTGTTTCTTGGGACCTAGAACAAGCATCTCTGTTTTGTCCGAGTTTAAAAGTAGAAAGTTTGCAGCCATCCACTTCTTTATGTCTGAAACACAGGCTTCTAGCGAGGGCAATTTTGGGGCTTCACCATGTTTCATTGAAATGTACAGCTGTGTGTCGTCCGCATAGCAGTGAAATTTAACATTATGTTTTCGAATGACATCCCCAAGAGGTAAAATATATAGTGAAAACAATAGTGGTCCTAAAACGGAACCTTGAGGAACACCGAAATTTACAATTGATTTGTCAGAGGACAAACCATTCACAGAGACAAACTGATATCTTTCCGACAGATAAGATCTAAACCAGGCCAGAACTTGTCCATGTAGACCAATTTGGGTTTCCAATCTCTCCAAAAGAATGTGGTGATCGATGGTATCAAAAGCGGCACTAAGATCTAGGAGCACGAGGACAGATGCAGAGCCTCGGTCTGACGTCATTAAAAGGTCATTTACCACCTTCACAAGTGCAGTCTCAGTGCTATGATGGGGTCTAAAACCAGACTGAAGCGTTTCGTATACATTGTTTGTCTTCAGGAAGGCAGTGAGTTGCTGTGCAACAGCTTTTTCTAAAATTTTTGAGAGGAATGGAAGATTCGATATAGGCCGATAGTTTTTTATAATTTCTGGATCAAGATTCGGCTTTTTCAAGAGAGGCTTTATTACTGCCACTTTTAGTGAGCTTGGTACACATCCGGTGGATAGAGAGACGTTTATTATGTTCAACATAGGAGGGCCAAGCACAGGAAGCAGTTCTTTCAGTAGTTTAGTAGGAATGGGGTCCAGTATGCAGCTTGAGGGTTTGGAAGCCATGATTATTTTCATCATTGTGTCAAGAGATATAGTACTAAAACACTTTTGTATCTCCCTTGATCCTAGGTCCTGGCAGAGTTGTGTAGACTCAGGACAAAGGAGCTTTGGAGGAATACCCAGATTTAAAGAGGAGTCTGTAATTTGCTTTCTAATGATCATGATCTTTTCCTCAAAGAAGTTCATAAATTTATTACTGCTGAAGTGAAAGCCATCCTCCATTTGCGAAGGCTGCTTTTTAGTTAGCTTTGCGACAGTATCAAAAAGAAATTTCGGATTGTTCTTATTTTCCTCAATTAAGTTGGAAAAATAGGATGATCGAGCAGCAGTGAGGGCTCTTCGATACTGCACGGTACTGTCTTTCCAAGCTAGTTGCTGTGTAGTAATGTTCACTGGCAACATCAATGAGTCTCTAATGTTTCAAGAGTAATACTGGTACATTACCTACTTGCACATATCGTACCGTTTATCCTTCACTCTTTGGGAATTCCTTTCAAATGGGTCTCTGTGGATCTGCTTCCTCCGAAGACAGTGCTTCTTAAGGATGGTTATAAGCTCACTCTGATGTTATGGAAGACGGCAGTGTTTTCAATAATCTGTCGTTGGAGTTCACAACGGCAGCCCCCTGTTGGTCTGTAAATAGACGCGTTCTACAAAAACAAAATAGCATCCAGTACAGTAAACACTACAGTAATACAGTATGCAAGATAAACATGTTACCAAGTACTACAGCTCCCAATTTTATACATACAGTAAAACATGAAACATTTACTTTGTTTCCCCTTACAGTATGTATTGGAATCTATAGTCTTTACTGTGCTTTATGTTGTACTACTGTTAAGTAGTAAAAGTAGTAGATATGTATGTATGTACTGCAGACATTGGACCTGTTCTCATCTTGGAATGTCCAGATGATAGATGCTATGGTGAAGCTGCTCAGATTGGGCTGCACTCTTTGCCCAGTCTCTCTCAAGGTCAAAGCATGGTTGACCACATGGTCCACCACAGTCGCCCGAATTTCATCAGAGATTACTCTCTTTGTTCTTGGTCTTCCTCCACCTCCACCGCTACCTCTACCTCTCTCTGCCAAGTTTGCTTCCATTGTTCTCCAAACACAGGAGTACTCACCTGTGGCCTTTTTATCCATACCAAAGGTCTGATTGCAAAGTGAACATTTACGCATTTAGTGTGTGCACGTGAAAAGTGAAAGTGATGAATTGGTAATTGAGCCTGGCTTGTTGAACAATGTGGCTTTTCATTTGAACACAAGATATTTTAGTTGTGAAGGTTGTGCCAAAGGTAGGGAATTGTGTGTTGTGTTTTGCCAAATGTTTGTTATAGAATTGAAATCTGAGTGTAAAACAAAACAATACTATTTTGCACTGTCTGCACTGTCTGTCACCTGTGTCGAGATACAACTGAATGCTCCAAAGTCTCATAATTATTGCAGAACTTAAGATTTCGCTGCACAAATGCCATACACAGACAAACACACAGGGGTTTTAGCACCATCATAGAAGACACTCTCTGGCGCAGAGCGGGCCGTTGTCTGGAGAAGACTTTAATAAGATGAGAGTGAATTACCCTGCTCTTGTTCTCCAGCCTCGTCTCAGAGCAAAACGTATTATATTTTACAAAAATCCATACCACTCTATTTAGTGTGATATGTTACTTTATGATAGGTTTCAATATTTTATCCGTTTAGCATGATCTATTACGTTTGACTGCTTTAGTTTGGTATGGTTACATAAGACAGTAGGATATTTAAGGCAAAAACGAAAAAAGGTTTTTTGGAGGGTGGTTGGTTGCACATGGCGTCTACTGTTACCAACCCAAAGGTTGCATGTTTGAATCTCATCACGGACAACTTTTGCATTTTAGCTAATTAGCAACTTTTCAACTACTTACTACTTTTTAGCTACTATGGTAACTACTTAGCATGTTAACTAATACATCTCCTAACCCTAACCCCTAACCTATTGTAGCATATCATACTAAAGCAGTCGAATGTAGCATATCATAATGAAGCAGTCGAACGTAATATATTGCTAAACAGGTCAAAGCAAACTGGTGCAATCAAGATGTAGGATACACTACGTCCTACAATTAGTAATATATTGTGTGACTGCAATTACATTTGTAGGCCAATGTCATTTAACCTAATGTAAAGTAACATATCATACTAAATGGAGTGGCACGGATTTGACTAAAATATAATACGTTTTGCTCTGAGACCAGGTTGCTCTCTCTCTCTCTTCCCCTTGTAAGACAGGATCATGTAATAACACAAGTACTCTACTCCTCTAACCTCTTTCTCTCTTTATTTCTCTCTCTCTCTCAGGCCTCACCCATTATCATCCAACTACTACGCAGTAGTCACAATTATTATATCTACTACATGGAGGGAAAGGAGAGAGAGACTAAGAGATGAGAGAAAGTCCCTCATTCACTGTGCTATCTATCTCTCCTTAGACAAGGGACAGAAGGGTTGAGAAAGAGAGAACTCCCTTGAGAAGCCTGTACAGCCTCACTAGGCCACTGCAATCTATTTGTGAATCTGGGGGCCTGGTGATAGGACATCTGCTCCTTTCTGCATTGATTAGTTTGCCTGGTCAGATAAAACTGGATGATGACGTAACAGTGAGGACAAATGGAGAATGTGGGATCATGTATGAAATGTCAAAATCAAATCAAATTTGATTTGTCACATACACATGGTTAGCAGATGTTAATGTGAGGGTAGCGAAATGCTTGTGCTTCTAGTTCCGACAGTTCAGTAATATCTAACAAGTAATGTCTTTATTATTTTGGAACTTTTGTCAGTGTAATGTTTACTGATCATTTTTTATTGTTTATTTAACTTTTGTACTTCACTTGCTTTGGCAATGTTAAAAATATGTTTCCCATGCCAATAAAGCCCTTGAATTTAATTGAATTGAGAGAGAGAGAGAGAGAGAGAGAGAGAGAGAGAGAGAGAGAGAGAGAGAGAGAGAGAGAGGAGAGAGAGAAGGGCCATACAGACAAGATACAGCACAGAGGAGCAAAGAGAGGAGAGGAGAGAGGAGCGCAGATTATAAGCTTCTGCTAAAGATGTTCCCTCCTGTCCCAACTAGTCCAAGTGATTAATGACGTTCTCTCTCTCTCTCTCTCTCTCTTCTCTGTTTTAGCACAGTGGACACTGCCTCTCTGAGTGTAGTTGGAGTGAGCAATGTTGGTTTGGTGTATAAGGCTGCCATCTAGAGGTGCAGTAATTGTAAGAACACAGTTGTTATACAGGATCATCTTTCTCTCCAAAATATCCACCCTGAATTTTAGATGTATCGCTTTGGATGGAGCAGGAACATCCATCTCCTACTTTACCACACACACACACACACACACACACACACACACACACACACACACACACACACACACACACACACACACACACACACACACACACACACACACACACACACACACACACACACACACACACACACACACACACACACACACACACACACACCCTCCCCCATGCATCCTTAACAGAAGAAATACTCCCCCCTCCACTCTCTCTCTGAAATATATATGAATACACTTACCACATTGCTTTTCCCAAAACAACTTTTATATTTCCTCCCTCTACTTTATTCTGTGCTTCCCAACTGAGTCCCTAAGTAGGAAGTAGCTCCCAAAGTTCCTGTGGGGTTCTGGGAATCAGCTCTGTGTAACATTCTTTTATTTATTTAACCTTTATTTAACTAGGCAAGTCAGTTAAGAACGAATTCTTATTTGGGGTGGCAGGGTAGAGCATTGGATTAATAACCAAAAGGGTGCAAGTTCAAATCCCTGAGCTGAAAAGGTACAAATGTGTCGTTCTGCCCCTGAACAGGCAGTTAACCCACTGTTCCTAGGCTGTCATTGAAAATAAGAATTTGTTCTTAACTGACTTGCCTGGTAAAATAAAATGTATAGTGATGGCCTACACCTGCCAAACCTGGATGATGCTGGGCCAATTGTGCACCCCCCTATGGGACTCCCAATCACAGAGGGTTGTGATACAGCCTGGAATCAAATCAGGGTGTCTGTAGTGATTCCTTTAGCACTGAGATCTGGTGCCTTAGACTTCTGTGCCACTCGGGAGCCCAACATGAATACTAACGTCATTTCCTGGACTAGTGTTGTCTTATGGATACAAGAGACAGAGTAGAACTCATAAACAGTGACTTTCTTTCTAATGACCACATGGAGGTGCTATAAAACCCCACCTATGTCAGGTCCAAACTGCAGAGCCTATCACTGGATAGAGGGTGCATCTCAAAAGTTTAAATTGGCTTTCTCCCCTTCACCCCTTCTTATGCATTGAAGGAGACAGAATAGACGAAAGCAGCATAATAATGTTTACCTATCAGGTGTTCGCCCCAAACAGAACAAATCCTCCATATGGGTGCAAAGGAATGAGAGAAGATGAGGAGAGGAGGAGAGGAAGCCAATTTAGACTATTGATACGCAGCCAGAGTTCACCAAAAGGCCACCAGATAGATAGTGTTATTAAGTCAGCTAATTGCGCATCGTAAACCAACACAACACGTAAACACATGAGCCAAAACGCTATTATGATCAATGAACACATTGATCTTTTCTGGGCTTTTCTAGTAGCCCCATCCTCATTATGAGGTATCATTCATTTTGACTCATTTTGCAATTAAACACAAGGACACCTCGGAAAATAGAATATCATTCCGGGGATGTTTATGAGTTTGGCAAAGAGGTTTAGCTGGCTTACTCTGGTTGCTAAAGCTCTTTCTGCTGTAGCCAACTTTGTGGCATGTCAACAACAAAGAATTTGGCCCGAGCAGAAACAGAATTTATAGCTTATAGCTTAGCTACACTCCTGAGTCTTAAATGATCAAATGATAATCTTCAAAGTTTCTCGACATTGAATGAGAACAGTCAGCTGTCAAGGTAAAGGAGTTTATGGCAGTGTGTGAGTTGCACAGTAAACCTGCTCCTCCTTCTATTGATCCCAATGATCCACTGTATTAGCCTACAGACCCTATCTGTCTTTACCTGGGGACACAGTTATGACACCTGATAGGAGTTACATGACAGAGAGGTAGAGAGACTAGGAAGGAAGATAGACAGACAGAAATCGACCTACGGCGAGAGAACAGGCTGGACAGAAAGAGACACAGAGAAACAGACAGAAGGAGGTATACAGATAGAAAGGGAGGAAGAGAGAGACCGAGAAGAAAAGAGCGATAGAACAAGACAGCGAGAGAGAGAGAGAGAGAGAGAGAGACAGAGAGAGCGAGAGAGAAGCAAGTCTGAATTCTAGACTACAGACGACCAGTGAGGGGACCAGGAGATGTGACAAGGAAACAGTTGTACCCCGTCTACAGAGCTCTGATTAGCAGGCTGGGTCACCCTCTACAGAGGAGACTGGAAGTCAGTGGAGGGGAACCAGATAGGCCGGTGGTGCAGGATATGTCAGGGCACCATGGAGTCCCACAGAGACAGACTCCAGAGTGTGTCCCCCCCCAAGGTGTTGTCTCACTCAATTGAGCGGATCCTGAGGAGAGCACCGTGTCTGGATGGGGAGGAGAGGGGGGGCGGAGGAGAGGAGAAGAGAGGGAGCATGGCGGGAGAGACGGGGTCTGTGTGTGTGAAGACCACCGCTGAGCAAGAGCCTAAAGTCAACAGATGCCCAGGTGTGTTTAGTCAGTGGTTCCAAAGGCTCAGTTTGTTGGAGCACGCTGTGGATTTAATTAACTGTTTGCTGCGGTTTTGATCAAAGTATCTGCTAAATGACCCTATTAGTAGCAGTAGAAAACTTGAATATCCAAAATACAAGGGGAAAACTCATTTCAATGAAGCAAGATCAATAGATAAGGACATCATATATTCAATAGTGTAGATTGTGTTTCTTGTGCTACAGCCTTCTAAACTGTGGAGTTTAACTCAGAGTTTGGAAGCAGAGTAAGTGAATGGAATTGTAACAGTATTGAATGAGGAAAGAGTGCTTTATATTTCATTTGAAGAAGGTTTACATTTGTTCTGGCTAAGTGTTTCTATCCTCTCCGGTGTACTAAAGCTCAAGTAGAGCAGAGGCAAGAGTCAGAGGTTGTTTTATGGTTTTGTCCTTTTTTTCTACC